>NC_086448.1:692874208-693474208 GCF_028390025.1 Pseudophryne corroboree
CTGGTTGGTTTGGGCCCCCACCAAAAAAGAAGCAATCAATCTCTCCTTGCACATACTGGCTCTACAGAGGCAAGATGTCTACCTCCTCCTCATCGTCCGATTCCTCACCCCTTTCACTGTGTACATCCCCATCCTCACAGATTATTAATTCGTCCCCACTGGAATCCACCATCTCAGGTCCCTGTGTACTTTCTGGAGGCAATTGCTGGTGAATGTCTCCACGGAGGAATTGATTATAATTCATTTTGATGAACATCATCTTCTCCACATTTTCTGGAAGTAACCTCGTACGCCGATTGCTGACAAGGTGAGCGGCTGCACTAAACACTCTTTCGGAGTACACACTGGGGGGGGGGGGGGGGGGGCAACTTAGGTAAAATAAAGCCAGTTTGTGCAAGGGCCTCCAAATTGCCTCTTTTTCCTGCCAGTATACGTACGGACTGTCTGACGTGCCTACTTGGAAGCGGTCACTCATATAATCCTCCACCATTCTTTCAATGGTGACAGAATCATATGCAGTGACAGTAGACGACATGTCAGTAATCGTTAGCAGGTCCTTCAGTCCGGACCAGATGTCAGCACTCGCTCCAGACTGCCCTGCATCACCGCCAGCGGGTGGGCTCGGAATTCTTAGCCTTTTCCTCGCAGCCCCAGTTGCGGGAGAATGTGAAGGAGGAGCTGTTGACAGGTCACGTTCCGCTTGACTTGACAATTTTCTCACCAGCAGGTCTTTGAACCTCTGCAGACTTGTGTCTGCCGGAAAGAGAGATCCAACATAGGTTTTAAATCTAGGATCGAGCACGGTGGCCAAAATGTAGTGCTCTGATTTCAACAGATTGACCACCCGTGAATCCTGGTTAAGCGAATTAAGGGCTCCATCCACAAGTCCCACATGCCTAGCGGAATCGCTTTGTTTTAGCTCCTCCTTCAATCTCTCCAGCTTCTTCTGCAAAAGCCTGATGAGGGGAATGACCTGACTCAGGCTGGCAGTGTCTGTATTGACTTCATGTGTGGCAAGTTCAAAGGGTTGAAGAACCTTGCACAACGTTGAAATCATTCTCCACTGCGCTTGAGTCAGGTGCATTCCCCCTCCTTTGCCTATATTGTAGGTAGCTGTATAGGCTTGAATGGCCTTTTGCTGCTCCTCCATCCTCTGAAGCATATAGAGGGTTGAATTCCACCTCGTTACCACCTCTTGCTTCAGATGATGGCGGGGCAGGTTCAGGAGTGTTTGCTGGTGCTCCAGTCTTCGGCACGCGGTGGCTGAATGCCGAAAGTGGCCCGCAATTCTTCGGGCCACCGACAGCATCTCTTGCACGCCCCTGTCGTTTTTTAAATAATTCTGCACCACCAAATTCAATGTATGTGCAAAACATGGGACGTGCTGGAATTTGCCCACATGTAATGCATGCACAATATTGGTGGCGTTGTCCGATGTCACAAATCCCCAGGAGAGTCCAATTGGGGTAAGCCATTCTGCGATGATGTTCCTCAGTTTCCGTAAGAGGTTGTCAGCTGTGTGCCTCTTCTGGAAAGCGGTGATACAAAGCGTAGCCTGCCTAGGAATGAGTTGGCGTTTGCGAGATGCTGCCACTGGTGCCTCGGCTGCTATTCTTGCTGCGGGAGGCAATACATCTACCCAGTGGGCTGTCACAGTCATATAGTCCTTAGTCTGCCCTGCTCCACTTGTCCACATGTCCGTGGTTAAGTGGACATTGGGTACAACTGCATTTTTTAGGACACTGGTGACTCTTTTTCTGAGGTCTGTGTACATTCTCGGTATCGCCTGCCTAGAGAAATGGAACCTAGATGGTATTTGGTACTGGGGACACAGTACCTCAAGCAAATCTCTAGTTTCCTGTGAATTAACGGTGGATACTGGAAACACGTTTAACACGGCCCAGGCTGCCAAGGCCTGAGTTATCCGCTTTGCAGCAGGATGACTGCTATGATATTTCATCTTCCTCGCAAAGGACTGTTGGACAGTCAATTGCTTACTGGAAGTAGTACAAGTGGTCTTCCGACTTCCCCTCTGGGATGACGATCGACTCCCATCAGCAACAACAGCAGCGCCAGCAGCAGTAGGCGTTACACTCAAGGATGCATCGGAGGAATCCCAGGCAGGAGAGGACTCGTCAGACTTGACAGTGACATGGCCTGCAGGACTATTGGCGTTCCTGTCTAAGGAGGAAATTGACACTGAGGGAGTTGGTGGTGTGGTTTGCAGGAGCTTGGTTACAAGAGGAAGGGATTTAGTTGTCAGTGGACTGCTTCCGCTGTCACCCAAAGTTTTTGAACTTGTCAATGACTTCTGATGAATGCACTCCAGGTGACGTATAAGGGAGGATGTTCCGAGGTGGTT
Organism: Pseudophryne corroboree; assembly: GCF_028390025.1. Lineage (NCBI taxonomy): Eukaryota > Metazoa > Chordata > Amphibia > Anura > Myobatrachidae > Pseudophryne > Pseudophryne corroboree. The sequence continues at coordinate 692,876,571 of NC_086448.1, forward strand.
AAAGTCCTTACCCCTACTTACTACAGCTTGACAAAGGCAACACACGGCTTGACAAATGTTTTCCGCATTTCTGTTAAAATAATTCCACACCGACGAGGTGATATTTTTTGTAATTTGACCAGGCATGTCAATGGCCATATTCGTCCCACGGACAACAGGTGTCTCCCCGGGTTCCTGACTTAAACAAACCACCTCACCATCAGAATCCTCCTTGTCAATTTCCTCCCCAGCGCCAGCAACACCCATATCCTCATCCTGGTGTACTTCAACAGTGACATCTTCAATTTGACTATCAGGAACTGGACTGCGGGTGCTCCTTCCAGCACTTGCAGGGGGCGTGCAAATGGTGGAAGGCGCCACCTCTTCCCGTCCAGTGTTGGGAAGGTCAGGCATCGCAACCGACACAATTGGACTCTCCTTGGGGATTTGTGATTTCGAAGAACGCACAGTTCTTTGCTGTGCTTTTGCCATCTTAACTCTTTTATGTTTTCTAGCAGGAGGATGAGTGCTTCCATCCTCATGTGAAGCTGAACCACTAGCCATGAACATAGGCCAGGCCCTCAGCCGTTCCTTGCCACTCTGTGTCGTAGATGGATTTAGATTATTGGGTCATTTTACTGAGCTTTATTTTTTTGGATTTTACATGCTCTCTACTATGACATTGGGCATCGGCCTTGGCAGACGACGTTGATGGCATTTCATCATCTCGGCTATGACTAGTGGCAGCAGCTTCAGCACGAGGTGGAAGTGGATCTTGATCTTTCCCTATTTTACCCTCCACATTTTTTTCCTCCATTTTTTAATGTGTGGAATTATATGTCAGTAATATATCAATAGCAATGGCCTACTACTATATATACTGCGCACAACTGAAATGCACCACAGGTATGGATGGATAGTATACTTGACGACACAGAGGTAGGTAGAGCAGTGGCCTACTGTACCGTACTGCTATATATTATATACTGGTGGTCAGCAAACTGTGCAAAACTGAAATGCACCACAGGTATGGATGGATAGTATACTTGACGACACAGAGGTAGGTAGAACAGTGGCCTTCTGTACCGTACTGCTATATATTATATACTGGTGGTCAGCAAACTGTGCAAAACTGAAATGCACCACAGGTATTGATGGATAGTATACTTGACGACACAGAGGTAGGTAGAGCAGTGGCCTACTGCACCGTACTGCTATATATTATATACTGGTGGTCAGCAAACTGTGCAAAACTGAAGTGCACCACAGGTATGGATGGATAGTATACTTGACGACACAGAGGTGGGTAGAGCAGTGGCCTACTGTACCGTACTGCTATATATTATATACTGGTGGTCAGCAAACTGTACAAAACTGAAATGCACCACAGGTATGGATGGATAGCATACTTGACGACACAGAGGTAGGTAGAGCAGTGGCCTACTGTAACGTACTGTTATATATTATATACTGGTGGTCAGCAAACTGTGCAAAACTGAAATGCACCACAGGTATGGATGGATAGTATACTTGACGACACAGGGGTAGGTAGAGCAGTGACCTACTGTAACGTACTGCTATATATTATATACTGGTGGTCAGCAAACTGTGCAAAACTGAAATGCACCACAGGTATGGATGGATAGTATACTTGAAGACACAGAGGTAGGTAGAGCAGTGGCCCACTGTACCGTACTGCTATATATTATATACTGGTGGTCAGCAAACTGTGCAAAACTGAAATGCACTACAGGTATGGATGGATAGTATACTTGACGACACAGAGGTAGGTAGAGCAGTGGCCTACTGTACCGTACTGCTATATATTATATACTGGTGGTCAGCAAACTGTGGAAAACTGAAATGCACCACAGGTATGGATGGATAGTATACTTGACGACACAGAGGTAGGTAGAGCAGTGGCCTACTGTACCGTACTGCTATATATTATATACTGGTGGTCAGCAAACTGTGCAAAACTGAAATGCACCACAGGTATGGATGAATAGCAGACTTGACGACACAGAGGTAGGTAGAGCAGTGGCCTACTGTAACGTACTGCTATATATTATATACTGGTGGTCAGCAAACTGTGCATAACTGAAATGCACCACAGGTATGGATGGATAGTATACTTGACGACACAGAGGTAGGTAGAGTAGTGGCCTACTGTACCGTACTGCTATATATTATATACTGGTGGTCAGCAAACTATGCAAAACTGAAATGCACCACAGGTATGGATGTATAGTATACTTGACGACACAGAGGCAGGTAGAGCAGTGGCCTTCTGTACCGTACTGCTATATATTATATACTGGTGGTCAGCAAACTATGCAAAACTGAAATGCACCACAGGTATGGATGGATAGTATACTTGACGACACAGAGGTAGGAAGAGCAGTGGCCTACTTTACCGTACTGCTATATATTATATACTGGTGGTCAGCAAACTGTGCAAAACTGGTAGAGCAGTGGACTACTGTACCGTACTGCTATATATATAGTTATACTGGTGGTCAGCAAAATTCTGCACTGTCCTCCTACTATATACTACAATGCAGCACAGATATGGAGCGTTTTTCAGGCAGAGAACGTATAATACTGGTGGTCATTGGTCAGCAAAACTCTGCACTGTCCTCCCACTATATAATACTGCTGGTCCCCAGTCCCCACAATAAAGCAATTAGCACACTGAGCACAGATATTTGCAGCACACTGAGCACAGATATGGAGCGTTTTTCAGGCAGAGAACGTAGATATTTGCACTTGCAGCACACCGAGCACAGATATTTGCAGAACACTGAGCACAGATATTTGCAGCACACTGAGCACAGATATTTGCAGCCCACTGAACATAGAAACTGAGAGGACGCCAGCCACGTCCTCTCACGATCATCTCCAATGCACGAGTGAAAAATGGCGGCGACGCGCGGCTCCTTATATAGAATACGAATCTCGCGAGAATCCGACCGCGGGATGATGACGTTCGGGCGCGCTCGGATTAACCGAGCAAGGCGGGAGGATCCGAGTTGCTCGGCCCCGTGCAAAAAAAGGTGAAGTTCGGGCGGGTTCGGATCCCGAGGATCTGAACCCGCTCATCACTAGTGTAAACCAATCCAATATGTAGCAAAACAGAGTGGAATGAGAGAAGAAGCTAATGGTGGTCATTCCGAGTTGTTCGCTCGGTAATTTTCTTCGCATCGCAGCGATTTTCCGCTTAATGCGCATGCGCAATGTTCGCACTGCGACTGCGCCAAGTAAATTTGCTATGCAGTTAGGAATATTACTCACGGTTTTTTCATCGTTCTGTTGATCGTAATGTGATTGACAGGAAGTGGGTGTTTCTGGGCGGAAACAGGCCGTTTTAGGGGCGTGTGGGAAAAAATGCTACCGTTTCTGGGAAAAACGCGGGAGTGGCTGGAGAAACGGAGGAGTGTCTGGGCGAACGCTGGGTGTGTTTGTGACGTCAAACCAGGAACGACAAGCACTGAACTGATCGCACTGGCAGAGTAAGTCTCGAGCTACTCAGAAACTGCACAGAGATGTCTTATCGCAATATTGCGAATCTTTCGTTCGCAATTTTAAGATGCTAAGATTCACTCCCAGTAGGCGGCGGCTTAGCGTGAGTAGATCTGCTAAAAACAGCTTGCGAGCGAACAACTCGGAATGAGGGCCATTATTAGGGACACCAAAGCCTCCCTTCGATCTTGGGATCTGTAATCTACCAAATGCAATTCTGGGTTTCTACCCTGCCCAAATGAATTTAGAAAAAAGAGCATTACATTTTTGAGGTCTTTCTGAGAGAGAGACATAGGAATCATTTGCAACAGATATGACAGCTTCGGGAATGCTATACTTTTTATGACTGCAATTCTACCCGACAATGATAAAGGGAGCGACATCCAATTAGAAAGCAGGGTGGTAAGAGAAGACAGTATCGGATAAACATTAATTATATAAAGAAAGGCCAAAGAGCTTGGTATTAAAATACTTAGGTACTTGAGTGCCGTTCTACAAATTGAGAATAGAGTAGTGGGAGGGAATGAAGCATGTAAATCACAATTAGGACCCAGAGGGAACAACTGTGACTTACTATAGTTTACTTTGAAACCAGCAAAGGTGACAAAATTATCTATCATCGTAATAATAGCGGGTAGTGACGTGGACAAATTGGAGACAAATAATAACATGTCATCTGCAAATATGCCCAACTTAACTTGCTGATCTCTCAAAAAGATGACAGAAAAAAGGGTTGAAGTACGTAATTTTATTGCTAGGGGCTCCAAAGACATAGCAAAAAGAAAAGGAGAAAGAGGACAGCTCTGTATAGTTCCCTGGTGTAAGGAAAAGGGCTGAAATAAATAACCATTATTAAGAATTTGAGTTGTTGACCCAGGATACAAATGCTTGAGAACTGAGATAAAAGCCATCGGAGTACCGAACCTCTGGAGTGTGTCAAACAGATGCTCCGAAGTGAGTGACCATATCAAAAGCTTTCTCGGCATCCAAAGACAGGATGGCATCCGTTCGAGACACCCCAGAGGACTCCAGCGCCTGCATAACTGTGAAAACCTTTCGGCTATTGAACACTGAATGACTCCCCCATAATAATCCCGATTGATCAGGATGAATTATAGATGGTAGGATAATCTTTAGTCTGTCAGATAGAATTTTGGTAAACAGTTTGTAACCAGTGTTCAAGAGGGATATCGGTCTATAAGAGGCCGGTAGGTCAGGGTCATGACCAGATTTGTGTATAACTTTAAGCAATGCAGATTTGAAATACAACAGAGGGGGATCACCGGACAGAAACCTATTGAATACCAACAATAATGATTCAGCAATTTTAGGGGCCAAAACTTTATAAAAATCTTTGTGAGGCCATCAGGTCCCGGTGCTTTTTCTGTCTTAAGATGGCGAATGGCAGCTAAGACTTCCTCTATTGTAATTGGGGCTATCTGGGAATCTGCAAGATCTTGGAAAATTTGAGGTAAGTTTAATAAGGACCAAAAAGTAGACCTCTTGGTGTCATCTATCTGTGGAGAGGAGTACAGCTCTGCATAAAATGAGTGGATGACTTCAGAAACCTGTTCCCCTGAGATGACATGAGTACCAGTGGGGGTCTTAAGAGATTTAATGATGGGAGGAGGGTGTTGTCCTCAGAACATATTGGAAATTATTTTGCTCGATTTGTTTCCAAATTTATGAAATCTGCATTTAGAGAGAAAAGAATATTGAGACTCAAATTGTGATAAGTAATCAAACAAGGACTTGTGTTGCAAATAATTAGCCTTATGTATTGGAGAAGGAGATCTTTGAAACTCTTGATATGCTTTAGTCAAAGCCTCCTGCATTTCTAAATACAATTTATCGGAGTCCTTATTCCTCGAAGCGCAATAAGAAATAATATCCGCTCTTACTACTGGTTTAGAGGCTTGCTAAAAGACCAGGGGAGAACTCCCTTCCATCTCTAAGTTATTATGCTTATATGACATCCAAGACGCCTCAAGCATATTTCTGAATTTAATTGAATTAGAGAGATGATAAGGGAACCTCCACTGCCTATAAGGGCCTCTGTCAACTGAAGTAGAGATCTTGACCCAGCATAAAGCAAGGTCAGATATGCAAATTGGGTCAATCACAGACTCCAAAACATGGGAAAAGAGCGATGATGATAAAAGGACATATTCTATGCATGAGAGTGTGCTATGAGCGGATGAAAGATAGGTGATTTCTCTCTCAAGCGGATGATACACTCTCCAAACATCAATCAGATGTAGTTGTTACAATATATATTGAATGCCTATCTTACAGTGAGATGGTGTAACTCTGGAGGGAGCAGATCTATCCATCTGGGAAGATGCCGTAATATTGAAATTGCCCCCCCAGAAATATAGATTTATCAGCATGACTATACAAAAGAGAAACCACAGTAAGAAAGTACACATTTGGGGCATAAACATTATAGAAATCAAATCTATTAAAGAAAATAGAGACATCGGAAAGTACATATCGACCCTGAGGGTCAGCAATTGTCAAGTGGACAGTGACAGGTAATCATTTCTTAATTAAGATAACCACACCTCTTGCCTTGGATGTATAGGGAGCTGAGACCAACACAGGCCACCCAAGAGTATTAAGTTTCAAAACCTCACTAAGAATAAGGTGTAATAGGACTACATCTAGTTTAAGCTTAGACAGATATAACAGTATTTTCTGTCTCTTAATCGGGGAATGAAATTCCCCAACATTCAGGGTACCAGCAGTAATGTCAGGCATTAATTAGATCATCAGGTAATGAAATTATACAGGACATAAGCACAGTATAGCGTGTGTGGGGAGACAAGACAGGACACAGGAAGAACACAGGGGGAGGGAAAGAGAGAGAGAGAGATAACCGTAGTATCAAACACAACATTGTCTATGCAACCATACATCTCTTGCACAGAATCAAGAAAAATAAAAACAAAACAGAACTAAAGGAACACAGATAGTCTGCGTCCTCTACAAGGAGATAACACAGAGACTTACGGGAAATCTGTGTTTGCGTTAAACAAACAATAAACAACTGATAACGTGTGCGCTCCAAAGCAACCCCAGCTGAAAATAAAATTATAAAGTAATGACAATAATGGCTAGAGAACCCATGCACCTCTCTTCATTCAATGTGTAGCCGGCAAATAAAATATAGTAGAACCATTTAGAAAAACTGCCTAGGCATAACCCCCATTAAACCTAGATAGGAGTGAATAGCAGTAATAATAAACAAGTAAACGTAACAGCAGTAGACAGGGTTCGCTGAAAGTACTTGGAAAAATGAACCTCGCTTAATTAAGTCAACGTAGCATCCAACTTGTTCAGCAGGTGGTGGAGGAAAACAAAACAAGAATGGCCAATATTAACAGTTTGAAAAATAAAACCAGCATGACACCAGCAAAAATAGTTCACATATCAAGGCACAATGTCTCGGAGTGGGAGTCCCGTGAGGCGGGAGAGACATCAGCCAGATAAGCCTCAGCATCCGCTACAGTAAGAAAATGTTTAAAAGAATCGTTCTCAAACAGATGCAATCTAGCAGGAAAAAGAAGAGCAAATTTCTTATGATCTTTAAACAGGCGGGAGCAGAGGGGGGGGGGGAATTCTTTCCTAGCTTTCGTGACCTCCACTGAGTAATTCTGAAAAATATGCAACCGGGAGCCATTCCAGTGAAGGTCCCGATGACGGCGTGATGCCAACCAGATTGTTTCCTTGTGTATATAATTAAGACACCAAAATATTACAGCGCGTTGCCAGCAATCTGATGCAGAGCTGGGGGGACCCAGTCTGTGTGCCCTCTCCACAATTAAATCAGAACAAGCATCTCGGCTCTGAAGAATTTCCAGCAGGGTATCAGTTATAAAAGACAGTAATGCTGGCCCTTTAAGAGACTCAGGAATACAAATTATTCTGAGGTTATTCCTCCTAAATCTGTTATCCAGGTCATCTAATTTATTCGTAAATTGATAATTTACTTTCTGCAAATGAGATACCTGTGTTTTTAATTCAGAAATATCTTGAAAAGATTCCTCCAGCCTTTGCTCATTGTTGGTGACCTTTTTGGACAGTTGTTTGATCTGGTATTGTATATCCTGCACAGCTTGAGTCTGCTTGGCTGCATGTGTATCTACTATAGGAGCCATAGATTCCTGTATTGCCCTAACCATATCCGAGTATGTGACAGGCTTATCAGGGTCAGGAGGGAGAGTGTCAGTCAGCTCACCTAGGCTTTGCATAAGTGGGGCAGGCACCGTGTCCTCACATGGGCCCTCATTCCAAGTTGTTCGCTCGCTAGCTGCTTTTAGCAGCATTGCAAACGCTAGGACGCCGCCCTCTGGGAGTGTATCTTAGCTTAGCAGAATAGCGAACGAAAGGTTAGCAGATCTGCTACTAAATAATTCCTTGCAGTTTCTGAGTAGCTCCAGGCATACTCCTAGATTGTGATCACCTCAGTCCATTTAGTTCCTGGTTTGACGTCACAAACATGCCCTGCGTTCGGCCAGCCACTCCTGCATTTTTACCTGGCACGCCTGCGTTTTTTAGCACACTCCCTGAAAACGTCCAGTTTCCACCCAGAAACACCCACTTCCTATCAATCACACTACGATCACTCGAACGTTGAAAAAACGTTGCTCGAGCTTGTGTAAATCTCCAGTTTTGTGTAAAATTACTAAGCGTATGCGAGCTGCGTACCATGCGCATGCGCATTTTCCACCTAATCGCTCTGTTGCGAAAAACGGCAACGAGCGAACAACTTGGAATGACCACCATGGAGAGTAGTCACAGTCAGGCGTGGCGGCCATCTTGGATTCAGCCCTGGTTTTTTTAGGGCGCTGGAGCTGTTGTTTGCTTGCTGTTTGGGAAGACACAAACTGGTCCATTGTGACCACTGGGACCACCCCTCATAATCCAGGCACCGGAGGTGAGGCTGTGCTGCGGGTGAGAGGCGCACTGGCTTCTGTCAAAGTCAGAAAAATATCTCTATGCACACTGCCATATTTGCACCTCATTCAGGTCCGCGCTGCGCATGCGTGCGCTCTCCCGTGAGTGCGCATACCCGCTGTTGCGTGCACCCGCTGGTGCTCGGTATGCGTATTTACGGTAAAGTTTGTGTAGTCGTAGCGTGCGACTCAATCGTTACATATTTTCACTAATAAGGTATTTTATAGATCATGGTCCCTTTGATAGAGTCTGAAAGTTTGGTTAACATAGCATGTTCCTGAACGGAGAGATTCCTCTTTGTATTGTACGAAGGGTCTAACAGGGGTCATACAGTAGTGTTTGGTACCCATCGGAAGAGTATTTAAATAGCAATATTCCGGTGTTGGTTTGGAGCGGATTAATCGCTCGTGCGAATAGTTATGGACATAAGAAGTTTATGTCCATTTATTATTATTTGTTCTTACTTAGTCATGCGACGGGAAACCCAGTATCCCACCCACCTGAACAGTTGGAAACAGTCACAGCCCACCTGTATGAATCAACCTATGACCTTTTGTTATAATGCGAAGCCGAATTCCTGTGTCCAATGGACAATGAGATTGTAGGGACCATTGAATTGTATTGTGTGTGGGGCATAAATAGGCAGGCCGACCATATCCAGATTCACTCTCATCAACGGTTCTCATTGCTGATAATCGGGAGCTGGATATCGAGGCGCATGCGATCGTTCCCCTTGTGCGTAAGTTTTCTCCGTAATCATTTTGTCTTACTGTGAGCCATCTCTCTCTCTCTCTACTCTTTCTCTCGTATTTTCCTTTAATTGTATTGTATTGTATTTCCAGTGTAGTTATCTGGTTAGTTGGTTTATGTTATATTGTAGTGTATCATTTGTACTGTGATTCCTTTTGCAAGTATAATAGTTAAAATGCATATAATAGGTTTTGGACCCTAAGCCCAGGTATCTGTGTATTCTTTATAGTGTTAAGTATTCTCTGAGCATCGGTGACGCTCAAGCAGCTTTGTAGTTAATCAGGTTACACCAGGTTGCACTTACACTCTGTCTCTACACTAAGGTATATTGTGTATCTCATTGTTAAAGGTATAGATATAAAGGTTTAAACGTTGTAAGCGTCTGCACCGCTGGTGATCTCCTCGTGGTCCCGAGCGTACGCTACGCTATAGCGAATCATTATGTTAGTCGGCAGCCAATAGCGTGCCTGCCTGTGATCACTGGGCCGTAAGCGAACGTGACGCTTGAGCGTCTCGACTACGGTTGAGCGATCGCTACACAACTTGCGTACCCTTACGGTACTTCTTACGTAGATAGCGTACAGTGTTCTTGGACCTCTTAAAGTGTTTTATATACGATAAATATTTAGCTTTATCAATTGGCGGCTCGCCCGTCCTTCACATATCTGCACTAGGTAGATCAGCAGACATTATCCCTCAGCAAAGGGCGGGAGGTTGTATCCCTCGTAGTGCTGACAGGATAAGCGTCTGCTTCGCTTAAGTAAAGAGTGCTGAAGGAATCCGGGAACCGGAGGTAAGAACAAAACGCTAGTGCCTTTTAAAACTGTTTATTTTTCTGTCTTGCGTACACACGCACGCACACATATATATATCTGCATTTCTTTTTCTTTTTCATTTTCGTATATCACTCTCCTGTCTGCCAGTTTTATAGTTGATAAAAGTGCTAAAAGAGAGTTGCCGTTATTTCATAGTTTAAGAATAGATAACATAGTTAAAGGATAGACAAACACACAGTTTTGCCTGGGAGATAAGGCGAAGTCAGTGTGTTGTGTGGTAGATGATCAAGGATCATCTACATTGATAAAAGTATAAATTGTGTTACGGTGGATCTTTGCTTTGCGTATACGTGTCTATAACAAAGACTTGCGTACGCAATCCAAAGGCCGACGCACGCAGCGTATATTACGCAACGGAGCGTCCGGTTACGCCCACGTAGCTCAAGTCACGATAAGTTGATTTTTAACGCAAAGCGATAAATAACGCGAGGCGAGAAATAACGCAAGTCTATTTTTGGGTGTCCGAAATTTAATTAACAGATCCTGCTCCTAATTGGTAACACACCTGATCTAAAGAAAAATTTCTGCGCAGAAATAGAAATAGAAACAAAAGTGTACATGTGATGAGTGAGTGTTTTTACAATTTTTAAAGGTTGAACCACAAGAAAAGTCGAGTACTCGTGAGGTACATGCGTGTAAGTGACGTGCACGGTGGCTAGGGAGGCATCCCTGGTTAAATATACAATTTTGAGCATTAGAGTATAGCAGACCAGGAGGTCATACTGTAACAAGACCAGGAGGTCGTACTGTAACAAGACCAGGAGGTCATAGCAGACCAGGAGGTCCAGGTACAGCCGACAAGGAAGTCCGCTATACAGTTCACAGGCACAACACCGAAAAGGGTTGGTGCAACACCCATATAGGCCATATAAGCTCTGGCTGAAGGAATTCGCAGCCGTAATTTTCGATTCCATTGGTCTTTCCGTACATAAGCTTAGTTGTTTGTGTACTGAACGATTGGACCGCACGTAATTGTGTACACTAGTTAGTAATCTGACCTAATACCATTAGAGTAAAGGGGTCACAAACGCTATTTGTACACTCTAACGTGATTTGTGTAATTTTTTTTATTTTAAGGGAAGTTTGCTGCTCACTCAGGAACTATCCAGCAACCAATAGTTACTGGAAAGAGTAAGTGTTCTTCGGATAACCCTCGCAGGTTCCAGTAAATAGAGGTTCAGGTCGCAGGGGCCCTAGGTCGAGTACGCCAGCACCATATCGGTGTGATCAGGTCGTATTGGTCGGCGTGGGCGAGTGAGTGGGGTACTCGGTAAACCGCCACCGTCAGCCTATTGTGGACATTTGGTTTTGCGTAAGGGTTGGCTAAATAAAGCAACACTTTCGAACTATGGGGGCCACTTGTTCAGGTAGGGGGCGATCAACCTCGGTTCGGGTTGATTCAGTGGTCCGACCAATTGGGTCGGCCAGGTATATAATGTGTGAGAAATACGGAAGTCACACAGAAACTTTATGTGATGAATGGGAGAGAATGACTGTACATGACGGGGAGAAATTCCCAAGAGTAGGGAGCTTCAGCTCAGAAGTGTTACAAAATTTAAGGAGGAGGATATGTCTCATAAAATCAACAAAGAGACGAATCCAGCATTATGATTATTTACAGTTGTGGCAACAGGAAGGTGAGATACAGAGAGGTTTGGCTCAGGCGGCGGGATCTGGCTCTAACAGAAAACTGATTTCCACGGCCCCACCGCCACCATATATATCAGGAGAGAAGTTGATTGCGGAGAAAGACGCACTAAGGTGTAACACAAAATCACTTAGTAACTGTGTAAATGTTAATGATAATGTTAACCCATTAACCCATGCAAGTATTAACCCGTGCAAGTTGTACCCTGTTTTGAACTTTCCTCAGGAGTGTGATCAAGAGGACGAATCGGCAACGATTTCAGCGCTCTCTCTAGCAGCCACCATAGCAGAGACCACAGTAGGCACAGCTCCACCCACGAGATTAGTAAAGGCCCCTAGCGGAGGGATAGGTGAGGTCGTATCAACTGGTAAGTACGGCACCATGCATTATGCTGAAACTATTTCACCACAGCCTGTAGAATCTACACAGAATGAGGTTGTTAGAATTACACCTGTTAGAGTAATAGCAGTGCCAAATGGGAAAACAGACACATCAGGAGCCACTCCCATTAGGAACATTGCCATGTACACCCCATTTTCCCGAATGGAATTAAGGACCATAGTGTCTGAATTTCCTGACCCTAGAAAAGATTTAGTTGCCAGTCAAAAATACATCAGAGACTTAGGTAACACTGTAGAGCCCAACAATAAAGACTGGCAGATATTGCTGAGAGCATGTTTACCCTCAAATGTCGACGCAACTCAATTTTTAGCTGATTGCGGACTAGATCATGATGTACCTCTTACAGATGTGTACAACCAAGATAATGTGAAAAGAATAAACTTGCAGCTAAAAGAGTATTTCCCAGCAGTAGCTAAATGGAATAAGATATTCTCCATTAAACAGAAGGAGTCAGAGACAGCTGCAGAGTATTTTCACAGAGCATTATTAGAAATGGCAAAATACACAGGCATAGAGGACATTAAAACAGACACAAACCATCGGGAAGTAGCAGTATCGGTACTGATGGATGGTTTAAAAGAGTCATTGAAGACTAGGGTACAGACCACACAACCATGTTGGCGAGGTCTGTCTGTGGCTACTTTGAGAGAGGCTGCTATTGATCACGATAGAAACATCACCAGACACAGGGAACAACAAGGTGATAAATTAATGTCAGTAAGTATACAGGCTCTGACCACAAGGCAGCCTTTGTTTGTATCACCAAATCCTGTGGGTAAGTCAAGTATGGTTACTTGTTATTCTTGTCACAAACAGGGACACATGGCACGAGATTGTAGAGTAAAGAATCCACGAAACTCATACCAACCCCCTAGACAACGACACGACACACGACATTGGGATCGGGGTCCACAGAAACGGAGTTATGAGCCACATACAGGGGAAACAAAAAGATATCCCCCGAACAGAGACTGGCATGCCTCTGGTAGTTCCCAGCTAACTCCCTCACAAGTAGTTGCTGCCAGCGGGATTCAGGAAGGTCACCATACCCAATAGGGGTGTGGCCATACCTGTAATCTGCAGCCAGTAAAATTAATTGCCAACCTTGGAAGTGAACCCGAGATCGCAATTAATGTAGCTGGTAAAACTTTAAACTTTCTTGTAGACACAGGGGCGGCCAAGTCAGTGATAAATTCGACAGTGGGCATGAGAGCCACTGGTAGGACAATTCCAGCCATGGGAGTAACAGGAGTAGTCCAGCACTACCCTGTTAGCAAACCAGCCGAGATTACAATAGGGCCTTTGCATACCAAGCATTCCTTTTTGCTGGCTGCATCGGCACAAACCAATCTCCTGGGAAGAGACTTACTGTGTAAAATGGGGTGCGTCATTTATTGTACTCCTGAAGGTGTATTCTTGGACATACCTGAGAAACACGCTCAGGAAGTGCGAGACATGTTAGACTCCCCATCAAAATTAATGTCACATACCATTATGACAAATAGGAATCCATCCCAAATAGAAGAGATGACATCTCAGATACCAGAGTCACTTTGGACAAAAGACGGACAAGACACTGGATTAATGGCAAACGTAGCTCCAGTAGTTGTACAAGTAAAAGATGGTAGGATAGCTCCAAAAATCCCACAGTACCCTCTGAAGCCAGAGGTGGAGTTAGGAGTTTACCCAGTAATAGAGCGCTTGCTACAACAGGGCATTCTGGTAAGAACGTCCAGCACTGCTAATAGTCCCATCTTCCCTGTGAAAAAGAGTGGGGGGAGGGGTTATAGACTAGTGCAGGATCTAAGGGGGATTAACAAAATAGTTGAGAGTCAGTTCCCCGTAGTGCCAAATCCAGCTGTCATCCTAATGCAAATCCCTCCCACTGCCAAATTTTTCACTGTTATTGACCTCTGCTCCGCTTTCTTTTCGGTACCTCTGCACCCTGACAGCCAATATTTGTTTGCATTTACATACAGAGGAGTCCAATACACGTGGACTCGATTACCCCAAGGTTTCATAGATAGTCCAAGTATATTTTCTCAGGCTTTGCATGATTGTTTACAGTCTTTCCAACCAGACAGTGGATCAGTATTGATACAGTATGTGGACGATTTACTGCTGTGTTCAGATTCACTGGAAGCATCTCTGAAGGATACGAAACAGCTCCTGTTTCATCTTTCAGACACAGGACACAAGGTGTCCAAAGACAAGTTACAATTATGCCAAACTAAGGTAAAATATTTGGGACACTGTCTAACACAAGGACTGAGACACCTGACCGCTGATAGAATCCAAGCAATTAGAGACATGACTCTGCCACAAACCCAGCAACAGATCAGAACGTTTTTAGGAATGTGTGGGTATTGCCGTAATTGGATCCCAGGGTTTTCCATTTTGGCGTTACCTTTGCAGGAAATGGTCTCCTCAAACAAACCTGATAGGATTTCGCATACAGACGAGTCCGAAACAGCATTTGAGAGACTCAAACAGTGCCTAACGCAGGCACCAGCACTAGGTATGCCAGACTATGGGAAACCCTTTGAACTATACGGAACAGAAAGTGCTGGTTGCGCGGCAGGTGTACTAACCCAAAAACACGGTGATGCCAGTAGGCCAGTTGCATACTACAGCGCTCAGCTAGACACGGTAGCGCGATCCCTCCCCACATGCTTGCGAAGCGTTGCTGCGATAGCATTGCTAGTGACAAAAAGCGAAGATGTCGTGCTAGGCCACAACCTCACAATCCATACGCCACATGCAGTATCAGCCTTATTGAATTCTGCCCAAACCAGACACGTCTCATCAGCGAGGTTTACAAGATGGGAATTGGCACTAATGGCCCCCGTAAACATCACCATAAGGAGATGCAGTGCATTAAATCCTGCAACGTATCTCCCAGGTGTGCCTGGTCAGGCACAAAGGGTGGAAGGTGAGAGTGATGGGGAAGGAAGATTTAATATAAAGGAAGATACACATGATTGTATGGAATATTTGACCCAAAATTTTACCGCAAGGCCTGACATCAGTGACAACCCACTGGAAGATGCAGAACTCACGTTCTACACGGACGGTAGTTGTCATAGACAGTCAGACTCGGGAGACTTGTGTACTGGATACGCAGTCGTAGATGACCAAGACACCATAGAAGCGGAACCGCTAGGCCCACCTCACTCAGCCCAGGTTGCTGAACTGGTCGCCCTAACCAGAGCATGTGAATTGGCTAAGGGTAAGTCAGCCAATATCTACACCGATTCTAGATACGCATTCGGGGTAGTCCATGATTTCGGAGCCCTATGGCGTCTCAGAAATTTCATGACGGCCGCTGGTACACCGGTAGCGCATGCAACTCACATAAAAAGGCTTCTAACAGCGATACAGGAACCCGACAGAGTGGCTGTTATCAAATGTAAAGCACACACATATAGCCAAGACCCGGTATCACTTGGTAACAGCCGAGCAGACGAAGCTGCTAAGTTAGCAGCTGCTACCCCCATACAGACAGACACCACACAATTGATGGTATTTAATACCATTAACACACAGAAGTTGTGTGAAATGCAAAATTTGTGTTCCACACAGGAAAAGGCAGTCTGGAAGGCAAAGGGATGTGGCCAGGAGTCCTCAGGACTCTGGACGGATGGACATGGTAAACCAGTGGCCCCCAGAGCATATCTTCCATGTCTGGCTGAAGCAGCTCACGGGCTGACTCATCTAGGCAAGGAGGGGATGTGCAAATTGGTGAGAGCATATTGGTGCGCCCCAGGATTCTCCTCTCATGCGAGTAAAAGAGCAATGTCATGCCTTACCTGTTTGAGAAAGAATATTGGAAAGGCAATACCTACAGAACCATCCCATATCCCACCTGCCGGCGGCCCTTTCCAGGTAATACAAATTGACTTTATACAATTACCCCCTTGTCGGAATTTGAAATATGTACTTGTTTGTATAGATGTTTTCTCAAATTGGGTCGAAGCATTTCCTGCGGCTACAAATACCGCTATGTTTACTGCTAAGAAAATTGTGCAGGAATTTGTATGTAGATATGGTATCCCTAGAATAATCGAAAGTGACAGGGGTACCCATTTTACAGGTGATGTCTTTCAAGGAATGTGTAAGTTGATGGGAATTGATAGCAAGCTGCACACTCCGTACCGTCCACAGGCGAGTGCGAAGGTCGAAAGAGTGAACAGCACTATTAAAAATAAATTGAGTAAAGTGATGGCAGAGACAGGATTGACATGGCCAGAAGCTTTACCCATTGTATTGTACAGTATCAGAACCACTCCCAGGTCCCCTCTTAATCTGTCTCCCTTTGAAATCTTGTTTGGTCGACAACCGCATGTTATGATTAACCCTCAGGATGATTTGAAATGTAACAATGAAGTAACTGTAAAGTACTTGATTAACATGAGTAAACAGTTAAGGAATCAAAATGATAATCTGAAGTTGGTGATTCCTGATCTACCTGATAGTAATTGTCATGACATTGAACCTGGGGATTATGTAATGATACGGAATTTTCTACGCTCAGGTTGCCTTATTGACAGATGGGAAGGACCATACCAGGTCTTATTGACTAGCACTACAGCATTGAAGGTTGCTGAGAGAGAGACTTGGGTCCATTCATCCCACTGCAAGAAGGTTGCTGATCCAGAGAAGTCCCGTGATAAGGAACAGACGGTAGAGGTTGTATCACTGGAGTGTCTGTTCCAGGAGGACTGAGGCGGCACCTGAGCCTTGAAGACCGAGAGCTGTTGTCGACTCCCCACTCCCTTTTATTATTTTCCTCCACTTCCCATCCCCTCTCCCTCAAATTTCTTTTTCCTCCTTCTCATTCTTCTCCGTTTCCTCCTATAAGATGGACTTGCCCCAAGAGACTGTGATCCGGATTTTCCTGTTGACCATGATGTTGACCAGAGCAGTCTGTTCCGGCGAGAGTACCATGGAGGTCGATAGAGGTTCTGGAATGGGTTCTGATGATAAAGATGGAGGCGTAGTTTTCCAAGATCAACCTAACCAACAAGCAAAGGCGAGTATCAGAAAACGATCCGATAGCATTGACCATAGAAGGAATTGTGACGGATTGTTAGCTGAGGAAAACTGTATCTGTAGGCTCTGTAACAATGTCATTGAAGATGGGTGCATTAAGAAATGCCAATCCAGTTTTAATATCCATATGGACCGGCATCCATTGAGTGACTATCACTCCTTAGTGGGTAATGTGTTAAACAAAACAGATTGTTGGGTATGCTCTCAAGTACCTCAGGGTCATAGCAAATCAGGGCTAGTACCATTTCCTTTAACGATAGAGGAGGTACTTGAGTTAAATGGTGGGAGACCGGTGGACCGGAGGTTTAATATCTCCAGCCCTCCTAGTTTGAAGCTCCACCAATACCATGTGGATAGGTCCCTATTATGTTTCAACATCTCCAATCCCCGAAAGCCGGGAAATTGGGAAGTGTCATGGAGTAACCACACCATGACCTTTTCGCATAGAGCAGATAGAATGCCTACAGATACAGAGCTTGTACGCCACATAGCCAGTAGAGGAAAATCTTTCCGGTATAGGTACACCTTAGGAAATAGGATTACGAGAGTTGGAGAAGTATCACCAGGATACTGTGCACATATCATACAACCTGATACGTGTATTAAGCAGATGGAAGAATTAGGGTTAGGAGAGTTCACCTGGAAGGTGTGTAATATGGTTATGTCCTTCTCCGTCCCATATGTTCTCCCCGATGATGCATATTTCATATGCGGGAGAAAGGCGTACAAGTGGCTTGCCCCAAACTCTGAAGGATTGTGTTATATTGGAAAAGTATTGCCTGAAGTAATGACTGTAACACATGATAAAATGAAAGACATACATCGTGGTGCCCAAGCTCCTTATACTCACACCCATTACGAGCACGTTGTTAAAAGGCACCTGATAGAGAAGACAGAGCATCCGGCCTCTGATCTGATAAGTGAATCCACCGGGATTCAATTCTTAATCGCGTTAGATTTCACCCGCACCGCTAGAGGAGTGCTAAATTATAAATACATATCGGTGCTCGCAAATTTGTTAGATAATATCACTGAAATGTATGATGACACGTTTAGATATACTGGAAGGGAACTTCAAGCTTATAAAACAGAACTGGTGCAGCATAGAATGGTTCTTAATTACCTCACAGCAGTGACAGGCGGATATTGTGTTACATTAGCAACACAGTACGGCTTGAAGTGTTGCACGTATATCACGAATAGCACCGAGGATCCGGTCGAGGTCATAGACCAAAAGATGGACGATATTCTCCAATTGAAGTGGGAATTTCGCCGAAAACACAATCTCACTCTTGCTGCTGTAGGTAATGAGCTGACTGGTTGGGTGTCATGGTTGAACCCGCGAAATTGGTTCTCCGGTTTGGGAGACTGGGCTCAAGGAGTCATAATGGATGTTGGGAAGTTTCTCCTATGTATCTTAGGTGTTGTCATATCGATTGGATTGATATTTAGATGTGGTCAGGCTTTAATGAAGTGCAAACATCGTACCAGGGTAATGAGTTTGAGGAGTGAGGAAACTGTAATTAACCTGGATTTGATTTATGACCCAATGATAGAAACAATGATGTAATGAAAATGCGATTATACGGTCCGTTTCTTTCACCTGTTTTTCTGCTTTTCTCCAAGATAAAAAGACCCCCTTGGACGAGGAAGTTGACGAGACGCTATACAGACAACGGATTGACCAAAGAAGAAGTTTTGACCACTGTAGATACGGACATTTGATGAACTTTGCCATGGATCCCCAGTTTCCCTAGAATTCTTAAACTTACGCTAGCCCAACATTTTTTGTAAATCTAATGGCATTGACAAAGCTTTTTGCTCACACCTAATGGGCAACACAGCGCAAAGAAGACGACTTTCAACTGATACCGAACAAAACTTCAACCGACAGATGTACATTAACCTGACATAGAATACCACCGCATTTACCGTAATTATGTCTTTTCTTCATTTCTACAACCCTCAGGTAATGACACACATAGTATAGGGAATACAGGCACAGATATCAGCAATCACATATTCCCCCATTCATGTATCATCAACTAAAATGTGCTCCCCATTTTGTTCAAAATCCGAAAAGAGCTCGGTAAAGTTTGACAGCCCATCCACAGACCCGTACCACGGGATAAGAAGGAATTCAAATGTATACTTCGCAATACCTCGAAGCTTGATTTACAACACGTACGGCACGATGATACATGACCCCCCAAACATGGACTCATACACACATGCTTCTGCTATCTCACTAGGTCATACCCTCTTCACACCTACTCCTCTCTCCTCCCTTACCCAACCATGGAAATGAATTAACCCCTGACATATATTTTTCTCCTTTTGAAATGTTTTAGAAGGTGGCAGTTATTATTGACTGCCAAAGGGTGGACTGTCAAAGTCAGAAAAATATCTCTATGCACACTGCCATATTTGCACCTCATTCAGGTCCGCGCTGCGCATGCGTGCGCTCTCCCGTGAGTGCGCATACCCGCTGTTGCGTGCACCCGCTGGTGCTCGGTATGCGTATTTACGGTAAAGTTTGTGTAGTCGTAGCGTGCGACTCAATCGTTACATATTTTCACTAATAAGGTATTTTATAGATCATGGTCCCTTTGATAGATTCTGAAAGTTTGGTTAACATAGCATGTTCCTGAACGGAGAGATTCCTCTTTGTATTGTACGAAGGGTCTAACAGGGGTCATACAGTAGTGTTTGGTACCCATCGGAAGAGTATTTAAATAGCAATATTCCGGTGTTGGTTTGGAGCGGATTAATCGCTCGTGCGAATAGTTATGGACATAAGAAGTTTATGTCCATTTATTATTATTTGTTCTTACTTAGTCATGCGGCGGGAAACCCAGTATCCCACCCACCTGAACAGTTGGAAACAGTCACAGCCCACCTGTATGAATCAACCTATGACCTTTTGTTATAATGCGAAGCCGAATTCCTGTGTCCAATGGACAATGAGATTGTAGGGACCATTGAATTGTATTGTGTGTGGGGCATAAATAGGCAGGCCGACCATATCCAGATTCACTCTCATCAACGGTTCTCATTGCTGATAATCGGGAGCTGGATATCGAGGCGCATGCGATCGTTCCCCTTGTGCGTAAGTTTTCTCCGTAATCATATTGTCTTACTGTGAGCCATCTCTCTCTCTCTCTCTACTCTTTCTCTCGTATTTTCCTTTAATTGTATTGTATTGTATTTCCAGTGTAGTTATCTGGTTAGTTGGTTTATGTTATATTGTAGTGTATCACTTGTACTGTGATTCCTTTTGCAAGTATAATAGTTAAAATGCATATAATAGGTTTTGGACCCTAAGCCCAGGTATCTGTGTATTCTTTATAGTGTTAAGTATTCTCTGAGCATCGGTGACGCTCAAGCAGCTTTGTAGTTAATCAGGTTACACCAGGTTGCACTTACACTCTGTCTCTACACTAAGGTATACTGTGTATCTCATTGTTAAAGGTATAGATATAAAGGTTTAAACGTTGTAAGCGTCTGCACCGCTGGTGATCTCCTCGTGGTCCCGAGCGTACGCTACGCTATAGCGAATCATTATGTTAGTCGGCAGCCAATAGCGTGCCTGCCTGTGATCACTGGGCCGTAAGCGAACGTGACGCTTGAGCGTCTCGACTACGGTTGAGCGATCGCTACACAACTTGCGTACCCTTACGGTACTTCTTACGTAGATAGCGTACAGTGTTCTTGGACCTCTTAAAGTGTTTTATATACGATAAATATTTAGCTTTATCACTTCCGATGGCTGGGGCAGCAACGGAGCTTCCTCCTATATGCACATCGGAACCGGAAGTCTCTTTAAAAAGTTTTTAATTAATTTTACCACAGTTTTTACAGTGCTGTCACCATTGTTTTAATACTTCCATTTTATGCCTTTGTATTCAGCTTCTCTATTTTTTTTTCTTTTTCCTCCATTTGGATATTATACTTCCACTAAATGCACACCCTGCCAAATGTAACCTACACAGTGCTCGCCACATGGCTGCCACAGAAGTAAACAACATGTGGATCTATTCATGCAGTGCAGAGCTATCATCACATAGGCATGCTGGGCAGCTGCCCAGGGCCTCATGATTCTAGAGGCCTCTGAGCAAGGGCAGGTGGTGGTGACACAATCAGAGCGGCCAGGCAGCATTCACTACCTTCCTCCCAGCCTGCAGCCAGTCAGTGAATGGCTGTCAGCATGCTGACTGGCGAATGGCTGGAGCTATCTACCAATCAGAATTCACTGTATGGAAGCA
Source organism: Pseudophryne corroboree (assembly GCF_028390025.1). Lineage (NCBI taxonomy): Eukaryota > Metazoa > Chordata > Amphibia > Anura > Myobatrachidae > Pseudophryne > Pseudophryne corroboree. Next base: position 692,897,984 of record NC_086448.1, read on the forward strand.
TGTGAAGAGATGGCGCAGGACCACATTAGGGGCATGTTATGATTTTATTTAATTGGTTCCCATTAATGGGTGTATAGGGTCCCCATTGCATTGCTTTGGCCAGGGCCTACAATGCTGTTCAGACAGCCCTGGTACAGTACATATAATATCACACACGTGTCGGTCACGCATATATGTCTTAGTTCCTTGTATGACTTATCTCACACATTGTAACCTTTGTAGTGAGCCCAAGATGGCTGCCTCACCTTGTACGACTGTGGTTGGAATGAAAAATACTTGATTGTACTGTAAGGGCTCTGTTTCTATCCTTAGTATGCTGCAGCATCACCACATACCTCCCAACATCGGGACTTTATTAATAGGGACTCCCCTTGCGTGACCACACCCACCTCAAAAGGGGTGTGGCCTCTATAAAGGGGAGAGGTTTCACTAGAATGCAATGATTGTGATCCATGCCTACCAATGTTGTAACTGTAGGAGTATTGCCAGCTCTCTGGGAGCTGCTGGTATGCCCCCAGTCAGTGGCGGAACTAGCGAGCAGTGGGCCCAGGTGCAACAAAATGCTTTGCCCCCCCCCCCTCATCCCATCCAGGTCTACCCCCTCACCCCTGGAGAGGATCTGATGAGGGGGACCAGTTCAGGGCCAAAGAAATGGATACCTAGCAACAGTGCCGTAACTAGACATTTTAGCACTGTGTGCAAGAAACGTCATCGGAGCCCCACCCCTGCATGCAAAACAGGGGCAGTGCACGCAGCAAAAATACATAGGGGTGTGGCTTCGTGGGGAAGGGGTGTGGCCACAAAATAATACCAATTCATAAAACAGTGCACAGTAGTCTCCATTATTCAAATTACGCTGCACAGTAGCACCACTACACCAGGTAGAGACCCTTTTACACCTTACGGCGGACAGATTCCCTTTTTTACCCATGGCGGCAGACAGCATCCTCTTTTTACACATTACGGCAGACAGCGTGCCCTTGTTACACATTACGGCAGACAGCGTCCTCTTTTTACATATTACGGCAGACAGCGTGCCCTTGTTACACATTACGGCAGACAGCTTCCCCTTTTTACACATTATGGCAGACAGCGTGCCCTTTTTACACATTATGGCAGACAGCGTGCCCTTGTTACACATTACGGCAGACAGCGTCCCCTTTTTACACATTATGGCAGACAGCGTGCCCTTTTTACACATTACGGCAGACAGCGTGCCCTTGTTACACATTACGGCAGACAGCGTCCTCTTTTTACACATTGCGGCAGACAGCGTGCCCTTGTTACACATTACGGCAGACAGCGTCCTCTTTTTACACATTACGGCAGACAGCGTGCCCTTGTTACACATTACAGCTGACAGCGTCCCCTTTTTACACATTGCGGCAGACAGCTGGCCCTTTTTACACATTACGGCAGACAGCGTGCCCTTGTTACACATTACGGCAGACAGCGTGCCCTTTTTACACATTACGGCAGACAGCGTGCCCTTTTTACACATTATGGCAGACAGCGTGCCCTTTTTACACATTACGGCAGACAGCGTGCCCTTTTTACACATTACGGCAGACAGCGTGCCCTTGTTACACATTACGGCAGACAGCGTGCCCTTTTTACACATAATGGCAGACAGCGTGCCCTTGTTACACATTACGGCAGACAGCGTGCCCTTGTTACACCTTACGGCAGACAGCGTCCCCTTTTTACACATTACGGCAGGCAGGTTCCCCCTTTTTACACATTACGGCAGGCAGATTCCCCCTTTTTACACATTACGGCAGACAGTCCCCCTTTTTGGAAAGAAAGAAAGAATTATACTTACATACTGTCTCTGCTGGCTCGGGCTCCTCGGTGCAGCTTCTGGCAGAGATCACGATTCCCAGGCAGGAGAGAAGGAGGAGGAGGGAGGTGCAGGAGGGAGCCGCAGCAGCGCTGTGTTATTGGTGGAGGCGCTGCTGCTGTTGTCACAGTCCTTCACCATAGGCTGTCCTCCGCCGCTGTGAATGCTGGGATGCACTTCACAGCGGAGGAAGACAGCCTACAGTGAAGCAGAGGGACAGCAGCAGCAGCGCCTCAACCAATAAAACAGCGCTGCTGCGGCTCCCTCCTCCTTCCCCCCGTGTCCACTGCGCTCCTCTCCTCTCCGGGCGGCTGTGTGCTGTGGGCAGCGGTTGCCCGCAGCACACAGCGGCATGTAATGAGTCAATTTGACTCATTACATGCTTTGGGCCCCTGGACAGCGGCGGGCCCCAGTGCGACGCACTGGTTGCATTGGCGGTAGTTCCGCCTCTGCCAGTGGTGGAACTAGCGAGCGGTGGGCCCAGGTGTGACAAAATGCTTTGGCCCCCCTCATCCCATCCAAGTCCACCCCTCACCCCTGGAGAGGATCTGATGAGGGGGACCAGCTCAGGGCCAGAGAAATGGATACCTAGCAACAGTGCCGTAACTAGACATTTTAGCACTGTGTGCAGGAAACGTCATCGGAGCCCCACCCCTGCATGCAAAACAGGGGCAGTACACGCTGCAAAAATACATAGGGCCGTGGCTTCGTGGGGAAGGGGTGTGGCCACAAAATAATACCAATTCATAAAACAGTGCACAGTAGTCTCCATTATTCAGATTACGCCACACAGTAGAACCACTACACCAGGTAGAGACCCTTTTACACCTTACGGCGGACAGATTCCCTTTTTTACACATGGCGGCAGACAGCGTCCTCTTTTTACACATTACGGCAGACAGCTTCCCCTTTTTACACATTATGGCAGACAGCTTCCTCTTTTTACATATTACGGCAGACAGCGTGCCCTTGTTACACATTACGGCAGACAGCTTCCCCTTTTTACACATTATGGCAGACAGCGTGCCCTTTTTACACATTACGGCAGACAGCGAACCCTTGTTACACATTACGGCAGACAGCGTCCCCTTTTTACACATGGCGGCAGACAGCGTCCTCTTTTTACACATTACGGCAGACAGCGTGCCCTTGTTACACATTACGGCAGACAGCGTCCTCTTTTTACACATTGCGGCAGACAGCGTGCCCTTGTTACAGATTACGGCAGACAGCATGCCCTTGTTACAGATTACGGCAGACAGCGTCCTCTTTTTACACATTGCAGCAGACAGCGTGCCCTTGTTACACATTACGGCAGACAGCGTCCCCTTATTACACATTACGGCAGACAGCGTGCCCTTGTTACACATTACGGCAGACAGCGTGCCCTTGTTACACATTACGGCAGACAGCGTGCCCTTGTTACACATTACGGCAGACAGCGTGCCCTTTTTACACATTACGGCAGACAGCGTGCCCTTGTTACACATTACGGCAGACAGCGTGCCCTTTTTACACATTACGGCAGACAGCGTGCCCTTGTTACACATTACGGCAGACAGCGTGCCCTTTTTACACATAATGGCAGACAGCGTGCCGTTGTTACACATTACGGCAGACAGCGTGCCCTTGTTACACATAATGGCAGACAGCGTCCCCTTTTTACACATTACGGCAGGCAGGTTCCCCCTTTTTACACATTACGGCAGGCAGATTCCCCCTTTTTACACATTGCAAAAAGCAAGACACAGCGCGTGAAACCACTGGCAATGCGCATGAAACCCCTGGCAACGTGCAGGTAAAAAAATTAAAACCTGCCCTGGTAGTTGTGACCAAATTCAAAAATGTCACCACTGAAGGGGTTAAAGCATATTCACATTCAAGTCATGTAACTGGTTATAAATTGTGTGTTTCGCTGAGTTTTCTATAATATATAGCGACACTTATAGTTACTGAAACATGTTATGTGATGATCAGTACAAATGTTACACTGTAACTTATAAGGCTATTGTGCTGTGAATGCAGTGAGTGGATATATATTCCACCTGAGTGGAAATACGGGCCGGCGGTTGGCATTTCACCGGCAGTCGGGATTCTCTTGTCGGTCTCCTGACCGCTGGGATTTCAATTGCATCCTACTAGATTATAACAGTGTAAATTGTGTTTCATGTAAGGCAGCAGAACATGACAGCTCCCACAATGATGTTCTGTACTGTAAGACTTTATTATATAAGAGAAAATAATATAAATAAAGATAGAAGAGCATTTCCCATGGATGTGTCACGTGGGTGAGAGGCAGGAAGGATTCTGTCCATCAGTGCAGACAGTGTTGTCTCTGGCAGTGTCATGGCGCGGAGTCTAATGATAAAATAAGATTTTACTCACCGGTAAATCTATTTCTCGTAGTCCGTAGTGGATGCTGGGTACTCCGTAAGGACCATGGGGAATAGACGGGCTCCGCAGGAGACTGGGCACTTCTTTAAAGAAAAGATTAGGTACTACATCTGGTATGCACTGGCTCCTCCCTCTATGCCCCTCCTCCAGACCTCAGTTAGGGAAACTGTGCCCGGAAGAGCTGACATTACAAGGAAAGGATTTGGAATCCAGGGTAAGACTCATACCAGCCACACCAATCACACCGTACAACTCGTGATAACTATACCCAGTTAACAGTATGAAAAACAACTGAGCCTCATTAAACTGATGGCTCAGAACAAAAAAAACCTATAGTTAAGCAATAACTATATACAAGTATTGCAGAATTCCGCACTTGGGACGGGCTCCCAGCATCCATTACGGACTACGAGAAATAGATTTACCGGTGAGTAAAATCTTATTTTCTCTGACGTCCTAGTGGATGCTGGGTACTCCGTAAGGACCATGGGGTATAGACGGCTCCGCAGGAGACTGGGCACTCTTAAAAGAAAGATTAGGTACTATATCTGGTGTGCACTGGCTCCTCCCTCTATGCCCCTCCTCCAGACCTCAGTTAGTATCTGTGCCCGGCCAGAGCTGGATGCATCCTAGGGGCTCTCCTGAGCTTCCTTGAAAAGAAAGTATTTGTTAGGTTTTTTATTTTCAGTGAGATCTGCTGGCAACAGACTCACTGCTACGTGGGACTGAGGGGAGAGAAGCGAACCTACCTGCTTGCAGCTAGCTTGGGCTTCTAAGGCTACTGGACACCATTAGCTCCAGAGGGATCGAACACAGGCCCAGTCCTCGGTCGTCCGGTCCCGGAGCCGCGCCGCCGTCCCCCTTGCAGAGCCAGAAGAACGAAAAGAAGTTGAAAATCGTCGGCTGAAGACTCCGGTCTTCATTAAGGTAGCGCACAGCACTGCAGCTGTGCGCCATTGCTCCCTTAGACTGATGGGTGCAGGGCGCTGGGGGGGGCGCCCTGGGCAGCAATTAGATTACCTTACTTGGCGAAAAGCACATAATACAGTCTGATAAACTGTATATGTGCATTAACCCCCGCCATTAAAGTACATAAAAGGACAGAAGCCCGCCGCTGAGGGGGCCGGGCCTTCTTCCTCAGCACACCGGCGCCATTTTCTCTTCACAGCTCAGCTGGAAGGAAGCTCCCCAGGCTCTCCCCTGCAGTATCCTGGTACACAAAGGGTAAAAAAGAGAGGGGGGGCACATAAATTTAGGCGCAAAACTGTGTATATAAGCTGCTATAGGGGAAAAATCACTCAGTATAGTGTACATCCCTGTATTATATAGCGCTGTGGTGTGTGCTGGCATACTCTCTCTCTGTCTCTCCAAAGGGCCTGGTGGAGGAACTGTCTTCAAATAGAGCATCCCCTGTGTGTGTGTGGTGTGTCGGTACGCGTGTGTCGACATGTCTGAGGTAAAAGGCTCCTTTAAGGAGGTGATAGAGCGGATATGTGTGTGGGAGGGTGTCTCCGTCGACAACGCCGACACCTGTTTGGATATGTGTAAGTGCTGAGGTAAAATTATTGCACAAAAGGTTAGGGAACAGAAAGGAAATCTACCCTGGTCTGTCCCTATGTCACAGAGTCCTTCAGAGTCTCTCTATGTTCACTATCCAAAATAACAAAGTATCGACACGGAGTTTAACTCCACTGTCGACTACAATAATGCAAAGTTACAGCCAAGAGGGCTAAAAGATATTCAATATATGATTATTGGAATAAAAGATGATTTGCATATCACTGATGACTCATCTGTCCCTGACACGAGAGTACACATGTTAAGGGGAAGAATGCTGAGGTAAATTTCCCTCCTCTCATGAGGAAAAAGAGCGGGAATCTCCAGACAAGAGACGGCAGCTTCCCACAAGAGAATTCTCTGGCTGTATCCTTTCCCCACTAGGGCCAGGATGTGTTGAGAATCTTCCCCTTGGGTGTCCTGTTTGCACTAGCTATTCTCAGGGATCCTGCAGATAGTGTGCACATTCTAGTATACTACCCAGACTGGCGATTGTGTCGGCATAGGTTTATAGCGCTGTGGCAGCGTGGACAGGTACCTTATCAGCAGAGATTGAGACCCTAGTATGCATATAAATATTTTAAGATGCTGTCTTAAGTGATAGATATATAATTATAAGGCATGCCCAAAGGGACATGAGTATACTGGGTCCTAGAGACAAAAGCTATGTCGATTTCTGCTTGACGTGTCCTGTAGAATATACATTGGACAGATGATGCCGACTTAAGAGGCATATGGAAGGCTGAGAATTGTGTGGAGAAAGGTTCTCGGGCCTGGTCTCCACAGCTATAGCTGGTAATTCTGATATTTTGCCTTATATTCCTGCACAGCCTGGGAAAGCACGACATTATTAAATGCAGCTTTTCGAATAAAGAAACAAGAAAGTCTGAGGTGCGTCCTTTCTTGTCAGAGCCAGGGGCAGAGGAAAGAAGCTGTACAACACAGCTAGTCCCCAGGAACAGAAGTCCTCCCCGGCCTCTACAAAAATCCACCGCATGTCGCTGGGGCTCCACAAGCGGAGCTAGGCCCGGTGGGGACACGCCTTTGTAAGTTCAGCCACAAGGGGGTTCACTCCCTGTTAGATCCCTGGGCAATAGAAATTGTATCGCAGGGATACAGGCTGGACTGTGAGAAGATGCCCCCTCACCGAGGACCCGGCGGGCTTCCCCCCAAGAGAGGGAGCCAGTGTTAACTGCAATTCGTAAATTGTATCTTCAACAGGTGGTGGTCAAGGGTCCCCTCCTTCAACAAGAGGGTGTTATTATTCGACCATGTTATAATCCCGAAACCAGACGGTTCGGTTAGACCCATATTGTATTAAAATCCCTGAACATATACCTGAAAAGGTTCAGGTTCAAGATGGAATCGCTAAGAGCGGTCATTGCAAGCCTGAAATGAATCGGGACATAAGGGATGCATACCTTCGTGTCCCCATTTATCCACCTCATCAGGCGTACCTCAGAATTGCGATACGGGATTGTCATTACCAATTTCACCAAGGTAATGGCGGATATGATGGTGCTCCTGCGGAAGCAAGGTGTCACTATTATCACATACTTGGATGATCTCCTCATAAAAGCGAGATCAAGAGAGCAGTTGCTGGACAGCGTATCACCTTCTCTGGAAGTGAAACGGCAACACGACTGGATTCTATATATTCCGAAGTCGCAGTTGGTTCCTACAGCTCATCTGCCTCGCCTAGGCATGATCCTAGACACAGACCAGAAGAGGGTTTATCTCCCGATAGAGAGAGCTCAGGAGCTCATGACACTGGTCAGGAATCCATTGAAAACCAAAACAGGTGTCAGTGCATCACTGCACTCGAGTCCTGGGAAGGATGATGGCATCATACGAGGCCATCCCCTTCGGCTGGTTCCATGCAAGGACAATGGAACTTACTGGACAAGTGGTCCGGATCACATCTTCAGATGCATCGGTTAATTACCCTATCCCCCAGGGCCAGGGTGTCTCTCCTGTAGTGGCTGCGGAGTGCTCACCTTCTCGAGGGCCGCAGATTCTGCATTCAGGACTGGGTCCTGGTGACCACGGATGCAAGCCTCCGAGGGTGGGGGGCAGTTACACAGGGAAGAAAATTCCAGGGTTTGTGGTCAAGCCAACAGACTTGCCTTCACATCAATATCCTGGAACTAAGGGCCATATACAACGCCCTAAGTCAAGCGGAGTTCCTGCTTCGCGACCAACCGGTTCTGATCCAGTCAGACCGCAGGGGCTCATGTAAACCGCCAGGGCAGCACAAGGAGCAGGGTGGCGAGGGTAGAAGCCACCAGAATTCTTCGCTGGGCGGAGAATCAAGTAAGCGCACTGTCAGCAGTGTTCATTCCGGGAGTGGACACGACCTCCACCCGGGAAAGTGGTGACTTCATCAGGAAGTCTTCACGCAGTTTTGCAAATTGATGGAAACTGCCTCAGGTGGACTACATGGCGTCCCACCTCAATAAAAAGATAAAAAAGGTTTTACGCTGGGTCAAGGGACTGTGGTCGCACTAGTAACATCGTGGGTGTTCCAGTCGGTCTATATATTCCCTCCTCTTCCTCTCAGACCCAAGGGCTGAGAATTGTAATAAACGGAGGAGTGTGAACAATATTCTTTGCTCCGGATTGGCCAAGAAGGACTCGGTACCCGGAACTGCAAGAAATGCTCTCAGAGGATCCATGGCCTCTGCCTCTCAGTCAGGACATGTTGCAACAGGGACCCTGTCTGATCCAAGACTTACCGCGGCTGCGTTGGACGGCATGGCGGTTGAACACCGGATCCTAGCGGAAAAGGGCATTCCGGATGCAGTTATTCCTACGCTGATAAAGGCTAGGAAAGACGTGACAGCAAGACTTTTTCACTGTATATGGCGAAAATAGGTTGCTTGGTGTGTGGCCGGGAAGGCCCTACAGAGGAATTCCAGGGGGGTCGATTTCTGCACTTCCTACAGTCAGGAGTGACTATGGGCCTAAAATTAGGATCCATAAAGGCCAAGATTTCGGCCCTATCCCTTTTTCTCTCAAAAAGAACTGGCTTCACTGCCTGAAGTTCGGACGTTGTTACAGGGGTGCTGCATATTCAGCCCCTTTTGTGCCTCCAGTGGCACCTTGGGATCTTAACGTGTGTTGGATTCCTAAAATCCCACTGGTTTGGGCCACTTAAGACCGTGGAGCTAAAATATCTCACGTGGAAAGTGGTCATGCTTTTGGCCTTAGCTTGGACTAGGCATGTGTCAGAATTGGCAGCTTTGTCATGTAAAAGCCCATATCTGATCTTGCATATGGAAAGGGCAGAATGGAGGACTCGTCCCCAATTTCTCCCTAAGGTGGTATCATCTTTTCATTTGAACCAACCTATTGTGGTGCCTGCGGCTACTAGGGACTTGGAGGATTCCAAGTTGCTGGACGTAGTCCGGGCCCTGAAACTTTATGTTTCCAGGACGGCTAGAGTCAGAAAAACTGACTCGCTATTTATCCTGCATGCACCCAACAAGCTGGGTGCTCCTGCTTCAAAGCAGACTATTGCTCGCTGGATCTGTAGCACGATTCAGCTTGCACATTCTGCGGCTGGACTGCCGCATCCTAAATTAGTAAAAGCCCATTCCACGAGGAAGGTGGGTTCTTCTTGGGCGGCTGCCCGAGGAGTCTTGGCTTTACAACTTTGCCGAGCTGCTACTTGGTCGGGTTCAAACACTTTTGCAAAATTCTACAAGTTTGATACCCTGGCTGAGGAGGACCTTGAGTTTGCTCATTCGGTGCTGCAGAGTCATCCGCACTCTCCCGCCCGTTTGGGAGCTTTGGTATAATCCCCATGGTCCTTACGGAGTACCCAGCATCCACTAGGACGTCAGAGAAAATAAGAATTTACTCACCGGTAATTCTATTTCTCGTAGTCCGTAGTGGATGCTGGGAGCCCGTCCCAAGTGCGGACTCTCTGCAATACATGTATATAGTTATTGCTTAACTAAAGGGTTATTGTATGAGCCATCTGTTGAGAGAGGCTCAGTTATTGTTCATACTGTTAACTGGGTATAGTTATCACGAGTTGTACGGTGTGATTGGTGTGGCTGGTATGAGTCTTACCCTGGATTCCAAATCCTTTCCTAGTAATGTCAGCTCTTCCGGGCACAGTTTCCCTACCTGAGGTCTGGAGGAGGGGCATAGAGGGAGGAGCCAGTGCACACCAGATATAGTACCTAATCTTTCTTTTAAGAGTGCCCAGTCTCCTGCGGAGCCCGTCTATACCCCATGGTCCTTACGGAGTACCTAGCATCCACTACGGACTACGAGAAATAGAATTACCGGTGAGTAAATTCTTATTTTCTCTGACATCCTAGTGGATGCTGGGTACTCCGTAAGGACCATGGGGATTATACCAAAGCTCCCAAATGGGCGGGAGAGTGCGGATGACTCTGGTGCACCGAATGAGCAAACTCAAGGTCCTCCTCAGCAAGGGTATCAAACTTGTAGAATTTCGCAAACGTGTTTGATCCCGACCAGGTAGCAGCTCGGCAAAGTTGTAAAGCCGAGACCCCTCGGGCAGCCGCCCAAGAAGAGCCCACCTTCCTCGTGGAATGGGCTTTGACTGATTTAGGATGCGGCAGTCCAGCCGCTGAATGTGCAAGTTGAATCGTGCTACAGATCCAGCGAGCAATAGTCTGCTTAGAAGCAGGAGCACCCAGCTTGTTGGGTGCATGCAGGATAAACAGCGAGTCAGTTTTTCTGACTCTAGCCGTCCTGGAAACATAGATTTTCAGGGCCCGGACTACATCTAGCAACTTGGAAGCCTCCAAGTCCTGAGTAGCCGCAGGCACCACAATAGGTTGGTTCAAATGAAACGCTGATACCACTTTAGGGAGAAATTGGGGACGAGTCCTCAATTCTGCACTGTCCATATGGAAGATCAGATAGGGGCTATTACATGACAAAGCCGCCAATTCTGACACATGCCTAGCCGAAGCCAAGGCCAAAAGCATGACCACTTTCCACGTGAGATATTGCAACTCCACGGTCTGAAGTGGCTCAAACCAATGTGATTTTAGGAAATCCAACACAACGTTGAGATCCCAAGGTGCCACTGGAGGCACAAAAGGAGGCTGAATATGCAGCACTCCCTTAACAAACGTCTGAACTTCAGGCAGTGAAGCCAGTTCTTTTTGAAAGAAAATAGACAGGGCCAAAATCTGGACTTTAATGGATCTCAATTTTAGGCCCATAGTCACACCTGACTGTAGGAAGTGCAGAAATCGACCCAGCTGAAATTCTTCTGTTGGGGCCTTCATAGCCTCACACCAAGCAACATATTTTCGCCATATGCGGTGATAATGTTTTGCTGTCACATCCTTCCTAGCTTTTATCAGCGTAGGAATGACTTCAACCGGAATGCCCTTTTCCATCAGGATCCGGCGTTCAACCACCATGCCGTCAAACGCAGCCGCAGTAAGTCTTGGAACAGACAGGGCCCCTGCTGTAGCAGGTCCTGTCTGAGAGGCAGAGGCCAAGGGTCCTCTGAGATCATTTCTTGTAGTTCCGGGTACCAAGTCCTTCTTGGCCAATCCGGAACGATGAGTATAGTTCTTACTCCTCTCTTTCTTATTATCCTCAGTACCTTTGGTATGAGAGGAAGAGGAGGGAACACATAAACCGACTGGTACACCCACGGTGTCACTAGAGCGTCCACAGATATCGCCTGAGGGTCCCTTGACCTGGTGCAATATCTTTTTAGCTTTTTGTTGAGGCGGGACGCCATCATGTCCACCTGTGGCCTTTCCCAACGATTTACAATCAGCTGGAAGACTTCTGGATGAAGTCCCCACTCTCCCGGGTGGAGGTCGTGCCTGCTGAGGAAGTCTGCTTCCCAGTTGTCCACTCCCGGAATGAACACTGCTGACAGTGCTATTATGTGATTTTCCGCCCATCGGAGAATCCTTGTGGCTTCTGCCATCGCCATCCTGCTTCTTGTGCCGCCCTGTCGGTTTACATGGGCGACCGCCGTAATGTTGTCTGACTGAATCAGCACCGGCTGGTTTTGAAGCAGGGGTTTTGCCTGACTTAGGGCATTGTAAATGGCCCTTAGTTCCAGAATATTTATGTGTAGTGAAGCCTCCTGACTCGACCATTGTCCTTGGAAGTTTCTTCCCTGAGTGACTGCCCCCCAACCTCGGAGGCTTGCATCCGTGGTCACCAGGACCCAGTCCTGTATGCCGAATCTGCGGCCTTCGAGAAGATGAGCACTCTGCAGCCACCACAGCAGAGACACCCTGGCCCCCGGGGACAGGGTGATCAGCCGATGCATCTGAAGATGCGATCCGGACCACTTGTCTAACAGATCCCACTGAAAGATCCTTGCATGGAACCTGCCGAATGGAATTGCCTCGTAAGAAGCTACCATCTTTCCCAGGACTCGCGTGCAGTGATGCACCGACACCTGTTTTGGTTTTAGGAGGTCTCTGACCAGAGATGACAACTCCTTGGCCTTCTCCTCCGGGAGAAACACCTTCTTCTGTTCTGTGTCCAGAATCATACCCAGGAACAGCAGACGCGTCGTAGGAACCAGCTGCGACTTTGGGATATTCAGAATCCAGCCGTGCTGTTGTAGCACTTCCTGAGATAGTGCTACTCCGACCAACAACTGCTCCCTGGACCTCGCCTTTATAAGGAGATCGTCCAAGTACGGGATGATTATAACTCCCTTCTTCCGAAGGAGTATCATCATTTTGGCCATTACTTTGGTAAATACCCTCGGTGCCGTGGACAGACCAAACCGCAACGTCTGGAATTGGTAATGGCAGTCCTGTACCACAAAACGGAGGTACACCTGGTGAGGTGGGTAAATGGGGACATGTAGGTAAGCATCCTTGATGTCCAGTGATACCATGTAATCCCTCTCTTCCAGGCTTGCAATAACCGCCCTGAGCGATTCCATTTTGAACTTGAACTTCCTTATATAATTGTTCAAGGATTTCAAATTTAGAATGGGTCTCACCGAACCGTCTGGTTTCGGTACCACAAACATTGTGGAATAGTAACCCAGTCCCTGTTGAAGGAGGGGAACTTTTATTATCACCTGCTGGAGGTACAGCTTGTGAATTGCCGCCAGTAATTACCTCCCTGTCCTGGGGAGTAGCTGGCAAGGCTGATTTGAGGTAACGGCGAGGGGGAGACGTCTCGAACTCCAGCTTGTATCCCTGAGATACCACTTGTAGAACCCAGAGATCCACCTGTGAGCTAACCCACTGGTCGCTGAAGTTCCGGAGACGGGCCCCCACCGCACCTGGCTCCACATGTGGAGCCCCAGCGTCATGCGGTGGACTTAGTGGAAGCAGGGGAGGATTTTTGTTCTTGGGAACTGGCTGTATGGTGCAGCTTTTTCCCTCTACCCCTGCCTCTGGGCAGAAAGGACGCGCCTCTAACCCGCTTGCCTTTCTGAGGCCGAAAGGACTGTACTCGATAATACGGTGCTTTCTTAGGCTGTGAGGGAACCTGAGGTAAAAAAGTCAACTTCCCAGCTGTTGCTGTGGATACGAGGTCCGAAAAACCGTCCCGAAACAATTCCTCACCCTTATAAGGCAAAATTTCCATGTGCCTTTTAGAATCAGCATCACCTGTCCACTGCCGAGTCCATAATACTCTCCTGGCAGAAATGGACATTGCATTAATTCTAGATGCCAGCCGGCAAATGTCCCTCTGTGCATCTCTCATATATAAGACTACGTCTTTAATATGCTCTATGGTTAGCAATATAGTGTCCCTGTCAAGGGAATCAATGTTATCAGACAGGGAATCAGACCACGCTGCTGCAGCACTACACATCCATGCTGAAGCAATAGCAGATCTCAGTATAGTACCTGAGTGTGTATACACAGACTTCAGGATAGCCTCCTGCTTTCTATCTGCAGGCTCCTTTAAGGCGGCCGTATCCTGAGAAGGCAGTGCCACCTTTTTTGATAAGCGTGTGAGCGCCTTGTCCACCTTAGGGGATGTCTCCCAGCGTAACCTATCCGTTGGCGGGAAAGGGTATGCCATTAGTAACCGCTTAGAAATTACTAGTTTCTTATCTGGGGAACCCCACGCTTCTTCACACAATTCATTTAACTCATCAGATGGGGGAAAAGTCACTGGCTGCTTTTTCTCCCCAAACATAATACCCTTTTTTGTGGTAACCGGGTTAATGTCAGAAATGTGCAACACATTTTTCATTGCCGTAATCATGCATCGGATGGCCCTAGTGGATTGTATATTTGTCTCATCCTCGTCGACACTGGAGTCAGACTCCGTGTCGACATCTGTGTCTGCCATCTGAGGTAGCGGGCGTTTTTGAGCCCCTGACGGCCTCTGAGATGCCTGGGCAGGCGCGGGCTGAGATGCCGGCTGTCCCAAAGCTGCGTCATCGAACCTTTTATGCAAGGAGTTGACACTGTCGGTTAATACCTTCCACATATCCATCCACTCAGGTGTCGACCCCGCAGGGGGCGACATCACACTAATCGGCACCTGCTCCGCCTCCACGTAAGCGTCCTCATCAAACATGTCGACACAGCCGTACCGACACACCGCACACACACACAGGTAATGCTCTGACTGAGGACAGGACCCCACAAAGTCCTTTGGGGAGACAAAGAGAGAGTATGCCAGCACACACCAGAGCGCTATATAACAGAGGGATATACACTATACACAAAGTGAATTTTCCCCCTATAGCGGCTTATATCACAATTTGCGCCTAAATTTATGTGCCCCCCTTCTCTTTTTTACCCTTTCTGTAGTGTATACTGCAGGGGAGAGCCTGGGGAGCATCCTTCCAGCGGAGCTGTGAAGAGAAAATGGCGCTGGCTGTGCTGAGGGAGATAGCCCCGCCCCTTCAACGGCGGGCTTCTCCCGCTTTTTATAACGTTAATGGCGGGGGTTTCTGCACATATACAGTGTTAAACACTGTATTATGTGCTTTTTATTGCCAAAAGGTATATTAATTGCAGCCCAGGGCGCCCCCCCCCCCCCCAGCGCCCTGCACCCACCAGTGACCGGAGCGTGTGGTGTGCTGTGCGCTACCTTATTGAAGACAGAAATCTTCAGCTGCCGATTTCCTCCGGTTTCTTCCGTCTTCTGGCTCTGCAAGGGGGATGGCGGCGCGGCTCCGGGAACGGACGATCGAGGTCGGGCCCTGTGTTCGATCCCTCTGGAGCTAATGGTGTCCAGTAGCCTAGAAGCACAAGCTAGCTGCAAGCAGGTAGGTTTGCTTCTCTCCTCTAAGTCCCACGTAGCAGTGAGTCTGTTGCCAGCAGATCTCACTGAAAATAAAAAACCTAACAAATACTTTTCTTTTTAGTGAACTCAGGAGAGCCCACTAAGTGCATCCAGCTCAGGCCGGGCACAGATTCTAACTGAGGTCTGGAGGAGGGGCATAGAGGGAGGAGCCAGTGCACACCAGATGTAGTACCTAATCTTTTCTTTAAAGAAGTGCCCAGTCTCCTGCGGAGCCCATCTATTCCCCATGGTCTTTACAGAGTACCCAGCATCCACTAGGACGTCAGAGAAAATAAGAATTTACTTACCGATAATTCTATTTCTCATAGTCCGTAGTGGATGCTGGGACTCCGTCAGGACCATGGGGAATAGCGGGCTCCGCAGGAGACAGGGCACATCTAAAAAAGCTTTTAGGTCACATGGTGCGTACTGGCTCCTCCCCCTATGACCCTCCTCCAAGCCTCAGTTAGGTACTGTGCCCGGACGAGCGTACACAATAAGGAAGGATCTTGAATCCCGGGTAAGACTCATACCAGCCACACCAATCACACCGTACAACTTGTGATCTGAACCCAGTTAACAGTATGATAACACAAACGAAGTAGCCTCTGAACAGATGGCTCACAACAACAGTAATAACCCGATTTTTGTAACAATAACTATGTACAAGCATTGCAGACAATCCGCACTTGGGATGGGCGCCCAGCATCCACTACGGACTATGAGAAATAGAATTATCGGTAAGTTAATTCTTATTTTCTCTAACGTCCTAGTGGATGCTGGGACTCCGTCAGGACCATGGGGATTATACCAAAGCTCCCAAACGGGCGGGAGAGTGCGGATGACTCTGCAGCACCGAATGAGAGAACTCCAGGTCCTCTTTAGCCAGAGTATCAAATTTGTAAAATTTTACAAACGTGTTCTCCCCTGACCACGTAGCTGCTCGGCAAAGTTGTAATGCCGAGACTCCTCGGGCAGCCGCCCAGGATGAGCCCACTTTCCTTGTGGAATGGGCCTTTACAGATTTAGGCTGTGGCAGGCCTGCCACAGAATGTGCAAGTTGGATTGTACTACATATCCAACGTGCAATCGTCTGTTTAGACGCAGGAGCACCCAACTTGTTGGGTGCATACAATGTAAACAACGAGTCAGATTTTCTGACTCCAGCTGTCCTTGAAATATATATTTTTAATGCTCTGACAACGTCCAGTAACTTGGAGTCCTCCAAGTCGCTAGTAGCCGCAGGCACCACAATAGGCTGGTTCAAGTGAAATGCCGAAACCACCTTAGGGAGAAATTGAGGACGTGTCCTCAATTCTGCCCTGTCCGAATGGAATATCAGATATGGGCTTTTGTATGACAAAGCTGCCAACTCCGAAACTCTCCTGGCTGAAGCCAGGGCCAACAGCATGGTTACCTTCCATGTAAGGTATTTTAAATCTACCGATTTTAAAGGCTCAAACCAATGAGATTTGAGAAAATTTAGAACCACGTTCAAATCCCACGGTGCCACTGGAGGCACTATTGGGGGTTGTATATGTAGTACACCTTTGACAAAAGTTTGTACTTCAGGCACTGACGCCAATTCCTTCTGGAAGAAAATTGATAAGGCCGAAATTTGAACTTTAATGGACCCCAATTTGAGGCCCATAGACAATCCTGCTTGCAGGAAATGTAAGAATCGACCCAATTGAAATTCTTCCGTTGGAGCCTTCTTGGCCTCACACCACGCAACATATTTTCTCCAAATGCGGTGATAATGTTGTGCGGTCACTTCTTTCCTGGCTTTAATTAAAGTAGGAATAACTTCCTCAGGAATGCCCTTCTCTTTTAGAATCCGGCGTTCAACCGCCATGCCGTCAAACGCAGCCGCGGTAAGTCTTGGAACATACAAGGTCCCTGCTGAAGCAGATCCCTTCTTAGAGGTAGAGGCCACGGATCCTCCGTGAGCATCTCTTGAAGTTCCGGATACCAAGTTCTTCTTGGCCAGTCCGGAGCTACCAGTATTGTTCTTACTCCTCTTTTCCGTATAATTCTCAGTACCTTTGGTATGAGAGGCAGAGGAGGGAACACATACACTGACTGGTACACCCACGGTGTTACCAGAGCGTCCACAGCTATTGCCTGAGGGTCTCTTGACCTGGCGCAATACCTGTCCAATTTTTTGTTGAGGCGAGACGCCATCATGTCCACCTTTGGTTTTTCCCAACGGTTCACAATCATGTGGAAAACTTCTGGATGAAGTCCCCACTCTCCCGGGTGAAGGTCGTGTCTGCTGAGGAAATCTGCTTCCCAGTTGTCCACTCCCGGGATGAACACTGCTGACAGTGCTACGACATGATTCTCCGCCCAGCGCAGAATCCTTGCAGCTTCTGCCATTGCACTCCTGCTTCTCGTGCCGCCTTGTCGGTTTACGTGGGCGACTGCCGTGATGTTGTCGGACTGGATCAACACCGGCTGACCCTGAAGCAGCGATTTTGCCAGGCTTAGAGCATTGTAGATCGCTCTTAGCTCCAGTATATTTATGTGAAGAGACGTCTCCAGGTTTGACCACACGCCCTGGAAGTTTCTTCCCTTTGTGACTGCTCCCCAACCTCGTAGGCTGGCATCCGTAGTCACCAGGACCCAGTCCTGTATGCCGAATCTGCGGCCCACTAACAGATGGGCAGTCTGCAACCACCACAGGAGAGACAACCTTGTTCTCGGTGACAGTGTTATCCGCTGATGCATGTGCAGATGCGATCCGGACCATTTGTCCAGCAGATCCCACTGAAATGTTCGTGCATGGAATCTGCCGAATGGAATCGCTTCGTACGAAACCACCATCTTTCCCAGGACTCTTGTGCATTGATGTACTGACACAGTTCCTGGTTTTAGGAGGTTCTTGACAAGTTCGGATAACTCCCTTGCTTTCTCTTCCGGGAGAAATACCTTTTTCTGAACCGTGTCCAGAATCATGCCCAGGAACAGCAGATGTGTTGTCGGGGTCAATTGAGATTTTGGAAGATTTAGAATCCACCCGTGTTGCTGAAGCACTACTTGTGTTAGCGCTACACCGACTTCCAGCTGTTCTCTGGACTTTGCCCTTATCAGGAGATCGTCCAAGTAAGGGATAATTAATACGCCTTTTCTTCGTAGAAGAACCATCATTTCGGTCATTACCTTGGTAAAGACCCGAGGGGCCGTGGACAACCCAAACGGCAGCGTTTGAAACTGATAATGACAGTCTTGTATCACGAACCTGAGATACCCTTGGTGTGAGGGGTAAATCGGGACATGTAGATAAGCATCTTTTATGTCCAAGGACACCATGAAGTCTCCTTCTTCCAGATTCGCTATCACTGCTCTGAGTGACTCCATCTTGAACTTGAATTTCTTTATGTACAGGTTCAAGGATTTCAGATTTAGAATAGGCCTTACCGAACCGTCCGGTTTCGGTACCACAAATAGTGTGGAATAATACCCCTTTCCCTGTTGTAGGAGGGGTACCTTGACTATCACCTGCTGAGAATACAGCTTGTGAATGGCTTCCAAAACCGACGTCCTTTCTGAGGGAGACGTTGGTAAAGCAGACTTTAGGAACCGGCGAGGGGGAGACCTTTCGAACTCCAGCATGTAACCCTGAGATACTATCTGCAGGACCTACGGGTCCACTTGTGAGTGAACCCATTGATTGCTGAAAATCTTGAGTCGACCCCCCACCGTTCCTGAGTCCGCTTGTAAAGCCCCAGCGTCATGCTGATGGCTTTGTAGAAGCCGGGGCGGGCTTCTGTTCCTGGGCAGGGGCTGCTTGCTGCCCTTTCTTACCCTTTCCTCTGCCTCGCGGCAGATAAGACTGTCCTTTTGGTCGCTTTTTATAGGAGCGAAAGGACTGCGGCTGAAAAGACGGTGTCTTTTTCTGTTGGGAGGGGGTCTGAGGTAAAAAAGTGGATTTGCCGGCAGTTGCCGTGGCCACCAGGTCCGAAAGACCGACCCCAAACAATTCCTCTCCTTTATATGGCAATACTTCCATATGCCTCTTGGAATCCGCATCACCTGACCACTGTCGCGTCCATAAACTTCTTCTGGCAGATATGGACATCGCGCTTACTCTTGATGCTAGAGTACAAACATCCCTCTGAGCATCTCGCATATAAAGGAAAGCATCCTTTAATTGCTCTAGAGTCAATAAAATACTGTCCCTATCCAGGGTATCAATATTTTCAGTCAGAGAATCCAACCACACTACCCCAGCACTGCACATCCAGGCTGAGGCTATTGCCGGTCGCAGTATAACACCAGTATGTGTGTATATACTCTTCAGTGTAGTTTCCAGCCTCCTATCTGCTGGATCCTTGAGGGCGGCCGTATCAGGAGACGGCAACGCCACTTGCTTTGATAAACGTGTGAGCGCCTTATCCACCCTAGGGGGTGTTTCCCAGCGCGCCCTAACCTCTGGTGGGAAAGGGTATAATGCCAATAACTTCTTGGAAATTAGCAGTTTTCTATCGGGGTTAACCCACGCTTCATCACACACGTCATTCAATTCCTCTGATTCTGGAAAAAATACAGGTAGTTTTTTCACCCCCCACATAATACCCCTTTTTGAGGTACCAGCAGTATCAGAGATCTGCAAAGCCTCCTTCATTGCCGTGATCATATAACGTGTGGCCCTATTGGAAAATACGTTTGTTTCTTCACCGTCGACACTAGATTCATCTGTGTCGGTACCCGTGTCGACTGACTGAGGTAAAGGACGTTTTACAGCCCCTGACGGTGTCTGAGACGCCTGAACCGGTACTAACTGGTTTGCCGGGCGTCTTATTTCGTCAACTGACTTTTGTAATGTGCTGACATTATCACGTAATTCCATAACTAAAGCCATCCATTCCGGTGTCGACTCCCTAGGGGGTGACATTACCATCATCGGCAATTGCTCTGCCTCCACACCAACATCGTCCTCATACATGTCGACACACACGTACCGACACACAGCAGCCACACAGGGAATGCTCTAATCGAAGACAGGACCCCCTAGCCCTTTGGGGAGACAGAGGGAGAGTTTGCCAGCACACACCAAAAGCGCTATAAATGTATATAAACAACCCTAGAAGGTGTTGTTTACTATATATGCGCTCTTAATATATAAATATCGCCAATTTATGCCCCCCTTCTCTTTGTTACCCTGTTTCTGTAGTGCAGTGCAGGGGAGAGACCTGGGAGCCTTCCTCACCAGCGGAGCTGAGCAGGAAAATGGCGCTGAGTGCTGAGGAGAATAAGCTCCGCCCCTTTTTCGGCGGGCTTTCCCCCGGTTTTTAAGAAACTGGCCTGGGTTAAAATACATACATATAGCCTTAATGGCTATATGTGATGTATTTATTTTGCCACTAAAGGTAATTATATTGCTGCCCAGGGCGCCCCCAGCAGCGCCCTGCACCCTCCGTGACTGAGTCAGTGAGCCGTGTGACAACAATGGCGCACAGCTGCCGTGCTGTGCGCTACCTTCAAGAAGACTGAGGAGTCTTCTGCCGCCTGCTTTCCGGACCTCCGTTCTGCCGTCTCTTCAGCGTCTGTAAGGGGGATCGGCGGCGCGGCTCCGGGACGAACCCCAGGCTGACCTGTGTTCCGACTCCCTCTGGAGCTAAGTGTCCAGTAGCCTAAGACTCCAATCCATCCTGCACGCAGGTGAGTTGGAAATCTCTCCCCTAAGTCCCTCGATGCAGTGATCCTGTTGCCAGCAGGAATCACTGAGATTGAAACCTAAAAAAAAAAACTTTTCTAAACAGCTCTTTAGGAGAGCCACCTAGATTGCACCCTCTCGGGCGGGCACAAAAACCTAACTGAGGCTTGGAGGAGGGTCATAGGGGGAGGAGCCAGTACGCACCATGTGACCTAAAAGCTTTTTTAGATGTGCCCTGTCTCCTGCGGAGCCCGCTATTCCCCATGGTCCTGACGGAGTCCCAGCATCCACTAGGACGTTAGAGAAATACAATTATTATTATTATTATTATTATTATTATTATTATTATTGTTAATTTTATTATAATAATATATAAAACATACACACATACATGTTACATACAACTCATACTCACATAAAATCACACATAGAACACATACACAAATACATATTTACATATACATAGAACACAAACATACATATACACACACACAAAAACACATACATACATAAACACACGCACATTGGGCCTGATTCAGACCTAATTGCTGCTGTGAGTTTTCGCACAGCGGGCGATCAGGCATTAATTGCACATGTGTATGCACCGCAATGATCACACGCGTCGGCTAATAACAACAGGCATCGCCGGTCAGCGACTGGCTGGTGCGAAAAGATCTACTCGCAAAGCCATTCACATGCTGATTGACAGGAGGAAGCCGTTTGTGGGTGGTAACTGATCGTTTTCAGGGAGTGTCAGGGAAAACACAGGCATGCCCGAGCGTTTTCAGGTCCATTCTGAACTGTAGGAGTAAGTCCTGGGCTGCGCAGGGACTGTACACACATGTAAAAACCAGACACTGGTGAGTGAGGTGTGAATGGATTTGCAGCTGTCCGCTGACTGAGGGGGGTTTTAGCAGCTCGGCGTACACATGCAATCACACACTTGTGTGGCGAATATACACTCCCCTTGGGCGGCAACTATCTGATCGCAGGATTATATCAGTTCATATTTTCTGGTAATTTTGTTCACCCTATCATGGCTGTTTAGACGATCCTTGTATATTATTATATGTGGAGCAAATCTCTTAATTTCTAATCTCTTAACAATTTTTAATCATCAGTTGTCATATATTAATAAACTGTACTTCACTATATTATCTAAATTGTTTTTTGGGTTTAACTGGAGTACATCTTGGCAAAGAGAATGATATCCCAGAATAACCACAAAACGAGATGTCATCCAGACAGTAGCACCGGATAAGTCATACCCAATTTTATTTTTTCTATAATTTTAGCAGCCTAGCGGTCAGGTCTAAATCACCCACCATAGAACATAAAGATACTGTATACACACACATAGAACACATACATAAACACACTCACACAAAGAACACATACTGTACCATAGATACATACATGTACAGGCAAACACACATAGGTCAAATACACAAAAACACTTACTTTTTAAGCTTAGCTTGGTGGATGAAGTTACTACAGGATGTCATTGATGGGCGGTAGGCATTGGCACTTTTCATCATTATGCCAATATTACGTGATTCACCTGTCTCTGTTGCCTCAAACCCTGCCCAGCCACCCCAACTGGTCCCGCCACCTCTCACCCTGCCCAGCCACCCCACCTGGCCTTGACGCCTCAAACCCTTCCCAGCCACCCCACTTGTCCCCACCACCTCTTACCTTGCCCAGCCACCCCAACTGGCCTCGCCGCCTCTCACCCTGGCCAACCACCCCACTTGTCCTCACCGCCTCTTACCCTGCTCAACCACCCCACCTGTCCCTGCCGCCTCTCACCCTGCATAGCCACCCCACCTGTCCCCGTCGCCTCTCACCCTGCCCAGTAACCCCACCTGTCACCTCTGCCTCGAACCCTGCCCAGCCATCCCACCTGTTCCCGCCACCTCTTACCCTGCTCAGCCACCCCACCTGTCCCCACCGCCTCAAACCCTGCCCAGCCACCCCACCTTTCCCCGCCGCCTCAAACCCTGCCCATCAACCCCACCTGTCCTCGCCACCTCAAACCCTGCCCAGCCACCCCACTTGTCACTGCTGCCTCTCACCCTTCCCAGCCACCCCACCTGTCCCCGTCGCCTCTCACCTTGCCCATCCACCCCACCTGTCCCTACTGCCTCAAACCCTGCCCTTCCACCCCACCTGTCCCCGCCACCTCTTACCCTGCCCAGCCACCCCACATGTCCCCGCCGCCTCTCACCCTGCCCAGTCACCCCACTTGTCCCCGCCGCCTCAAACCCTGTCCCGCCACCCCACCTGTCACTGCTGCCTCTCACCCTTCCCAGCCACCCCACGTGTCCCCGTCGCCTCTCATCCAGCCCATCCACCCCACCTGTCACTGCTGCCTCTCACCCTTCCCAGCCACCCCACCTGTCTCCGTCGCCTCTCACCCTGCCCAGCCACCCCACCTGATTCTGCCACCTCTCACCCTTTCCAGCGACCCCACCTCTCCCCGCCACCTCAAACCTTGCCCTGCCTTCCCCTCTTGTCACTGTTATCTCTCACACTTCCCTGCCACCCCACCTGTCCCCATTGCCTCTCACCCTGCCCATCCACCCCACCTGATTCTGCCACATCTCACCCTTTCCAGCCACCCCACCTCTCCCCGCCACCTCTTAATCTGCACAGGCACCTCACCCGTCCCTACCGCCTCACACTGCACAGCCACCCCACCTGTCCCCACCGCCTCTCACCCTGCCCAGTAACCCAACCTGTCCCTGCTACCTCTCCCCCTGCCCAGACACCCCACCTGTCCCGCCGCCTCAAATCCTGTCCAGCCACCCTGCCTGTCCCTGTTGCTTCTCATTCTGCCCAGCCAGCCCACATGATACTGCCACCTCTCACCATTCACAGCCATCCCACCTTTCCCTGCTGCCTCTCACCCTTCGCAGCCACCTTCATGTGTCCCCGCTGCCACTCACCCTGCCCATCCACCCCACCTGTCCCGACTGCCTCAAACCTTGCCCAGCCACCCCACAAAATCCATTCCTAGAGAAGCACTGTGTATGCAGTGGATGTCATTCTGTCTTCCGCTCTCTCTCTGGTGACTTCTTTCCAAACGGTCAGTGTATCCCTTTTCTTCCGGTGGCCGGATGTCTCCTGTCTGCAACACGAGATCCTGTCTATCTGTATTACCCATGCGCTGCCTGCTAACGCTTCCTTCAGGATCCACTGCTACTAACACAAAATAAATATAGGTGGCTGCTTATATTTATGTATTTACAGTATATAACACAAAAAGTATTATAAGTCATAGTAATATTTGTTAAGAAACTGTATTAAATGTATTTATATGTGGCACCCCTAAAGGGGTCTCACAAACCCAATAGATCATTTTTAACACCCCATAGATTAAAATGTTTTGATGGATTCTGTATGGGATACCGGCGGTCAGGAGACGACACCGTAATCCTGGTAGTGAGCGCTGCAGGTACGCTTCAAACGTGGTGGTGAGCTTAGCTCGGCACACTATTTTATTCCCCTTTGGGTAGTGACATGGACCACCACCCAAGTGCGAATACCGGGCTTGTGTCGGGATTCCATTCACAGGCATTACCCCAGCTGTCGAGATTCCGGCATCGGTATCCTGACCGCTGGGATCTCGCCGGTAAGTTAATTGCATCCGGTTTAGATACCAGCCATAGATCTCCCTATTCGAGAACTCAGTTGCAGAAATACAAGTAGTTAAGCACAGCTCCGGAAAAACATATGTCTGACAGAACTAATTTGTGTCGCAATTGCTTCTTCAAGTGGGATAATAAACCAAGTAGGTAGAGGCTTTAAGAACTCAGAAAGACACTGTCTATGGGTCTGATTAAGAGTTGTACACAGGGTCACCCAGCATGTATGGCGCTGCCCAGCATTGCGATTGCATTTACATTGCGATCGCATCACAGCAGCTCAAATAGAGGACGATGCTCTGCATACGCAGCAGTGTGCATATGCAGGGGCACCAGCGCCATGTTTCTAATCACAGGAACTACTGGATACGTACTCAGTCTACCCCGAAAATGGCCATGATACGCCTGCATTTCCTGCTCCATTACCCCCCAATGCCGCATCGCAGCTCCTGAACGCCTGTCAATCAAATTGCATTTGCATCCTTCCGGGAAGGCAGCGCATGCACCGATGGCCAAAATCGGCCTAGCCTCCACCTCTAAATAAGGCCCAGTAGCATTTTTTGACTGCATCTGAATTAAGCCCAATGTGTGGTGTATAAACTGAGCGGTTTCTTAAAGGACAAACATCAAAGGAAATCTGTGAATTTAAACCACTAGGGTTAACTCTCCATCCCAATTTGCATACATGGGAGGTATATAAACTGTTCCCTGTATTGGGCAGTGATTTGCTAACCTACACTGAAACCAGGCACAAACTAGTGTAAAGAACGATCTGCCTCTAACAGGCCAAATAGTTCACACTACATGAATTGCGGAGCCTGGACATCAGGGTGCAACCTTAAATATTTTGACCAAAATATAATGTGTTGCCCCATGCATTCACCTTGCTATAGTCACGCAGACCTGCAGGGGTAAGGACAAGCGCTGACCATTGTCTTCTGCCTCTCTGAATTGAAATAATGAAGAAAAAATTGTCCTTCCCTTCCACTTTCTATAAGCCCTGAGTTACTCGGCTTCAGGCAAAGTCAGTTGAAAAAATGATGAGGCTAATGCGCATAGCATGACCTGCCAAGTGAGCAGCCTTATATTTGTCCAGTCACTAACCTTGTGTGAATATCTGTTCCGGTGATATTGCCTACTGCTGGGGAGCTGTATGTTGCCAGGGCTCTGCAGGACTATGAGACAGGGCAGCAGCAAAGTCCTGGTATAGGCAGTTGTTACCATTGTGACATCACAGCATGACCTCACAGACAGAGCAGACCAACAGACACACAAACAGACCAATGCATTTTCTATATGCAATTTTGTGGTTGGGGCCCTGGATTTTTTAACTTGAATCCCCGCCAGTACGACATCTGCCCCTCTATGTACCCCATCTGTCTCACCCCTGTCTGTCTACCCTCCCCTTTAGAATGTAAGCTCTCACGAGCAGGGCTCTCTTCCCTCATGTGCTTATCCTTTTCTTACTGTAATAATATTCAACTGCACCAAATCCAACAGTCTTCTGCCACCTGATACTTATTCCAGTGTCATCTGCTGATGTAGCTATGTTTATTTACCCTGTACTTGTCCTATATTGTGAAGTTGCTGTTTTCCTGCTTGATTATTTGTTTATGTACTCTGTAATTGGGCGCCATATAAATAAAGGATAATAATAATAATAATTATCATATAAATAATATGTGGCAGCATTCATGTTAGTGACTATATTCTGATGTATTACATGGCTGAAATAAAGACCTCATATAACTCAGTTCTGGTGCTAGGGTTTAAGGTAAAGTCCAATTTTGTGCCCCCCCTCTATTTCAACTGCTCTGTATGTACCATCTATTTATCTGTATGGGAGAGCGCGCAGTGGGCGGAGACTTAATTTGTTGTAAGGACACAGACAAATCAGCTTCCCGGGGATCACAGATTTATATAAATATGTGGCCATTAAAGGAGATTTCAAGACAGTGTAAAATTGGAGAATCTTAAATTGACATTTCACTGTACTTAAGAATGAATATATGGTTTTGCCTTTAAAATAATTACTACTTTAAATTTCAAAGCTGAATCATGAAACATTTGTCTCTTTCTGCTGGGCGGAGGCTATTACATTTGTCATGATATAAAGATATTGTGAGATCGCAGTCAATCACAAAAAAAGATAAGTAGCACCAGAATGTGGAGATTGGGTACTTACAGTTACTTACAGCGATGGTCTCAGAAATTCTAAAGTATGCACTTTCCAAGAGGTCACTGTCTCACTGGTAACTGTCTCGATGCTTAGCTAGGAGTGAGCATGCAGTCACAGTATCCTCAGCTATCATCTAGGAGGGCAAAGACTCTTTTATGACATCACAAGGCCATGATATGACATCACAGAATTATACAGTTGAAGTAACTCATTAAAAGTAATGGTTAATGCAGCTCACTAATGAAATCTACATATCTAAAAATGATCATGTATTCTATACAGTGGCGTAAGTTTGTCCCAGTTGCCCGGAGGCAAGAAAAATATTGGTGCCCCATATGTGTGTGTGTATATATATATATATATATATATATATATGTATATATACATATTTGCTTCTGCATAGCAAGCCTGCAGATTCTAACTATATGAAGTTACTACAAAACCTTTGCAACTAGGCAGATCTATGTAGGGGTCCAGCCACACACTACATAGATCTGCTCAGTCACTCACAATGCTGATTATTTCTCTGGCAATTTATTTGCAAGTGTCATATCCAGGATTAGAACCCACAACCTATTACACTGGAATCATGCACCTTACTGGTGGAGATAGATGCTCTTGCATAGGAAGTAGGAGAATTCTAACTTCAGTATATGAAGTTACTTATATTTGTCTGAGAAATAACTTAATTTAGTTAGTATTCTCATGCTTCCTTTATAGGAGCAAATAGCTTCATCAGTAAGGTATCTGCTTCCAGTATATCTATAATAAAGAGGGTGTGATTTGTAAGGTGCAGTGACTAGTGGGGAAGTCGGCTACGGAAGAGATACCGGCTGCTGTCATTTAACTTAATTGATTAATGTCGCTGAACACATGGAACAGGAGGAGAGGTGCCCCCTTCAAAGCAGGAGCCCGGCGGCAGCTGACTCCGTTGCCTCCCAGAGTTCTGCCTCTGATTCTATACAGGACTGTATAACAGCTAGTATGGGAGAGAAATCATTACTTTTTGGCCAATTGTTGAAGTTGCTGCATTTATTACAGTAAAATCACCATTTTCAATCATAACTCCTCAAACAAACATAAGGAGCACCCGTCTCAAATCCCCCAAAGTAGAGGCAGTTGTGATAACTTAAATTGGTGCAATGTTGCTTGTCATCTGGTAAAAATTAAAATAAAGAAATAGAACCCCGCCATGCACATCCTTTCTCAGTGATCTATGGTTCTGGTCCTATGGGTGGAAGGAGGTGGTGGGCCGGGGGCGCATACACTCATCCCTGCAAACTCAGGTATGTCTGCGGCCAATGCTAAGTAACATAGGGGGTCTATGTATTTAGCTTTGGAGAGAGATAAAGTGGACGTAGATAAAGTACCAACCAACCATCTCGTTACTGTCATTTTTCAAACACAGCCTGTAACATGGCTGTTAGGAGCTGATTAGCTGGTACGTTATCTCTGTCCACTTTATCTCTCTATCCAAGGCATAGGGCCTGATTCAGCATGGAATTCAGCTACGATTGCATTTGCATGCTGGGGCCTTTCGAAGTGTACGCACATGCAGAAATTGCACTGCGCATGCGCACACTGTGAGATGTGATGGCATCGCAGAAGTGTTGGGGGGGGTGCGGTCTGGACAACGCAGGCGATGTGACCAGAAACATGACAGGTAGGCGTCTGCTTTCGCAGCTAGGCTGGGTAGGCAGAGGGCTACCCTGAACATGCAAAAGTATGGCTTTGCATGTGTGCTGAGGGGACGGGGGCATGACCCGGCATGCAGGGGTGGGCCGGGCCTGTGTTGGGCATCCCCCAGCATGTTAGTGTAATGGATTGTAGATATGCTATGATACATGCTGAATTAGGCCCTTAGTACGTAGACCCTCTAGTCCAGGGGTGGCCAACCAGTCAGAAACAAAGAGCCTAAAAAAATGTGTTAGGTACGTCGAGGAGCCGACATCGAGCCGAAGGCGCATATGCAAAAATGGGGTGTGGCCTTGTGCCTTCTAGACCACGCCCCTGGTATAAAATACATTGAAAAAGCCAGATCCAACATAAAATACATTGAAAAAGCCACTTCCACATAAAATAATTGTAAAAGCCAGATCCACATAAAATATATTGAAAAATCCAGATTCACATAATACACTTCAGCTCCCCCATGTGTCACTCCAACCAGCACCCTCTTGTCACTCCAACAGGCACCCTCTTGTCACTTCAGCCAGCACCCTCCTGTCACTTCAGCCAGCACCCTCATGTGTCACTTCAGTTTCCCCCAATTCATGCCATTGAAGCAGCCCCTTATGTGTACTCTGTTTGCTGGTGGGTGTCGCATCTCTAGTATCTGACTACCTCAGTTCTAAGTCCCCGTAGTGCTGCTGCCTGTTTTTCTGGAGAGCAGTGGTTACCGGTTCTGTTGTGGTCATGTGACTTTGTGTGTTAGGAGCCACATTTGAAGAAAGAAAGAGCCGCATGTGGCTCAAGAGCCACAGGTTGGCCACCGCTGCTCTAGTCCCACTCCTGGTATCCCTAACTGGCAGGTACAAGGGTGACCCTATACAAGGGCGTAGCTACCATAGGTGCAGAGAGTGCAGCTGCTATGGGGCCCACCTTCCATAGGCGTGTGCACTGGGTGTCTTGTGCACACAGGCACCCCCTAATGTCGGCCACCTCCAACACGCAGCCCAAAGCTTGCTCCGCCCAGCCACTGATGACAGTAAGCTTACCGTCTTCACTCTACTTCTGTGGCTGTCACATATTAGTCTAGCCGCCTCCCATGGTCCGCCTACGGCTGGTCACTGAGCTGCTGTACTTGGGTGACCTCCGGCTCCTCCCTACTTGGTAAGCTATGCATCTGAGTCGTCCAGTCCCGCTCGGGTCTGCCTCCAGTTCCTCCTCTCCCGGCTGCTGTTAGATGCAGGCAGCTTCACTCACATTGACACAACACAGCTACGGCCGCTCACCATAGCAGCCTCTGGACTCCACTGTCTGTCAGCCAGGGGCTTGCTGCTACTCACTGCTGCTGCACTCCTCCACACTGCGGCGCCCACACAGCCACCGCTGAGCTGCCTCACAAGACTCAAGAGCCGCTGTGTCACAGGTACACACAGCGCAGCTCCATCTCCTCAGAGCGCTGCCTCAGAACTCTCTAATGGTCCGCGGGTCTCGTTTTTATCTCCTCTCCTCAGGGGTCCCGAATGTTTCCCTGCTCTGGCTACTAGGCCCTGTGTAGCTGACAGGCATGGTATAGTTCCATTACCTGCGTATTGGCTCCTGGAGCTGCACTCAGTGTCCACTGCCACCAATGAGTCTCTGGCAGCATAAGGGTCAGTATATTGCTCCCTCTCTCATACCCACTACATCTAGCATATTGGGGGGAGTATTAAGGGGCTCAGTTGTACAAGTGAGGTACCGCATTGCATATATATGTTTATTCATAATGCTCTCAGTATTGTATGATAGTCACTAAAATACTCTAGGTATTGTATGGCGATCTTAAAATGTTCTGCATATTTTCTATTGATCACTAAAATGCTCTCTGTGTTGTCTGGTGGTGTCTGAAATAATCTCCATATTGTCTAGTGGTGTCTAAAATGATCTCCGTATTGTCTGGTGGTGTCTGAAATGCTCTCCGTATTGTCTGGTGGTCTCTGAAATGCTCTCCGTATTGTCTGGTGGTCTCTGAAATGCTCTCCGTATTGTCTGGTGGTTTCTGAAATGCTCTCTGTATTGTCTAGTGGTGTCTGAAATGCTCTCTGTATTGTCTAGTGGTGTCTGAAATGCTCTCTGTATTGTCTGGAGGTCACTACAAATCTCTGCATATAGTCTGGTGGTCACTAAAATGCTCTGCTTATTGTCTGGTGGTCACTAAAATACTCTGCATATTGTCTGGTGGTCACTAAAATGCTAAAATGCTCTCCATATTAGCTGGTGGTCAGTAAAATGCTCTACATATTGGATGGCGGTCACTAATATGCTCTCCGTATTGTCTGGCGGTCACAAAAATGATGTCTGCATTGCATGGTGGCAATTAGTACTAGGGATGAGCGGGTTCGGTTCCTCGGAATCCGAACCCGCCCGAACTTCAGTTTTTTTTACACGGGGCCGAGCGACTCGGATCTTCCCGCCTTGCTCGGTTAACCCGAGCGCGCCCGAACGTCATCATCCCGCTGTCGGATTCTCGCGAGGCTCGGATTCTATCGCGAGACTCGGATTCTATATAAGGAGCCGCGCTTCGCCGCCATTTTCACACGTGCATTGAGATTCATAGGGAGAGGATGTGGCTGGCGTCCTCTCCGTTTATAGAGAAGAGAGTGAGACAGTAGAGAGAGACACAGTAGTAATTTTGGGGAGCATTAGGAGGAGTACTAGTAGTTACTTGCTGAAGTGATAGATAGTGTGACTGTATTATCTGACTTGTGGGGGAGACACTGACAGTGGGGAGCAGTTAGAGTCTGAGAGCAGGACTCAGGAGTACATATAACGTACAGTGCACACTTTTGCTGCCAGAGTGCCACACTGCCATTGTGACCACACTGACCACCAGTATAATATATATTGTGATTGTCTGCTTAGGAGTACTACTTGCAAGTTGCTGATAGTGTGACCAGTGACCTGACCACCAGTTTAATAATCACCACCAGTGAGTTTAATATATATATATATATATATATATACACCAATTTTCCAAGTGCGGCACTCCTGGACTTATCAAAATAAATCACGGCTCAGACAGGCAGGTACAGTAACGTTTCAGTGCCACTTTATTCAGGCACTTTCATCAGACAATATAAGATACAAAGTGACTCACCTAAATAAGTGTACCCTCCACATGGACGCCAATCGCCGGAAGCCGACATCCAGGACCTCCCACCTGGCTGGCCTCACGTCATCAATGACGTAATCCCCGCACACACCTCACCTGGGTGGGCTGAGATCTCGCTACCAAAACCCCACGTTTATTTCTTAAAGTGCTAGTGCATAATAAAACATTAAAATGTTCAGAATAGCTGAATCCTAATGCGTGCAGGAATGCTGTTTGGATCTTAGCATATGTCGCAATAGTTTTTAACATATGTCGCTATAGTTGATAATTTATGAGCATGCCAAGAATACCATTATTTGTTAATTTTAGCTCATTAACCTCACGAACCTAAATAGATAACTAATACTGTATCATGACTTTTATATTGGCCAAAGTATCCTCACTGCTACTCATAGGTGTTACAGGAACCAATTGAGACCTAAGTATTCGTTGAGCCCCTTAGGGCTAAGTGTGTCTAGTCTAAATATCCATTCAGACTCACACTGCATAAGTTTCAATGATCTATTGCCACCTCTAATTAGGGGTGGTATATGATCAATCATTCTATATCTCAACGTACTCAGTGGATGTTTTGCACGACTAAAATGTCGAGCTACTGGCTGTTCGCTGTCTCCTTTTAGGATCGCTGCTTTTATGGAGCTCCGATGTGCTGCCATCCTTTCTTTAAAGGCTCGTTCTGTCTTACCGACATATGATTTACCACAAGGGCAAATAATTTGGTATACTGTGTATTTTGTGTTGCACGTCAATGTGTGTCTAATTTTGTATTTATGTCCTGTTGTGGGGTGATAAAAGGTATCACCCGCAATAAGGTATTGGCATGTTGTACATGCACATCTTATGCATCCCATGGTCCTACTCCTACTCCTAGTGGCATAATTAGATCTAATGTCAGTTTTTACCAATATATCACGGAAATTACGGCTCCTAGTTTAGCAGCTCATGAGTTTAGTATTGTTCAATTTTAACTCATCGTCCGTCTGGATCATAGGCCACCATTTTTTGGAGATCTTACTGATATCATTGCTATATTGATTGTACTCCTGCACCCAAGGGATCATGGTAGTAGTTTTTTTTATTTGATTTTGTTTCAATAATTCATCTCTATCTAATTGGAGTACTTTCTCTTTAGCCTGTATTAGTTCTTCCAAACTATACCCTCTTTCATAGAATTTATTGATCATGGTATTCATCTGCTCCTCTGCCAGCTGCGGGTCAGATGTGATTCTTTTTACCCTAAGTAATTGGGAGAAAGGGAGGCCTCGTTTAAGAGGTCTAGGATGGAAACTCTTACAATGAAGCAGGTTATTACGATCTGTTGTTTTTGTGTATAGGGAAGTAGTAATTTTACCATCATGCTTTTGTATTAAGACATCCAAAAAATGGACTTCCTTCTTGCTAATGGTATATGTAAATTTGATTGGACAATCTTGACTATTGTGTCCTTCCATCACAGATACAAATGACTCTTGGCTACCTCTCCAAAATATCAACAGGTCATCTATAAATCTAGTATAGAAGACCACATTACTAGCAATCTCGAGATTAGAAAAAAAGACGTCAGTCTCCACCTGGAACATATAGATATTAGCGTACGACGGGGCCACACTGGACCCCATCGCACACCCTATACGCTGCAGGTAGTACTTCCCATCAAACATAAAATAATTTTTAGTCAATACCAGATACAATAATTCAAGCAAAAAATCAAGGTCTGGGCCAGTATACAGTGGATTGTTGTTAAGAAAGCGCCTAACTGACGCTAGTCCTTCTTCATGCGGGATAACTGTATAAAGGCTTGATACATCAACACTACAAAGCCATATGTCATCATCCACATCTGTCAACACACTTAATTTTCTCAACAGTGCAGAAGTATCCATAAGATAGTTTGGGTGCGCTTGGATACTAGGCTGTAATACAGTATCAATATATATAGAGATGGGTTGGAATAAAGATTCCACTGCCGCAATTATGGGGCGTCCAGGGGGATTTACCATAGATTTGTGGATCTTTGGGGTAGTGTACATAATTGGTACTTTAGGGTGTTCAGGTATCAAAGCACCACTGAGCTTAGATGCAATAATTTTATTATCAACTGCTCTCGCTAGTAAATTTTTTAATTCACTCTTAAATATACTAGTCGGATCTCTGTCCAATAATCTGTAGGTGTCCTTATCCATAAATTGCCTATTAATCTCCAGGATATATTTGTCAGTGTCCTGTATGACAAGTGCACCGCCCTTGTCTGCTGGCCTGAAGGTCAAATTCTCGTTTTTCGATAATCCCATGAGCGCCTGATATTCATCCCTTTGTAGGTTATGTCGTATGGGAGTGGGATTCGTGATATGGTTATTCACCTCATTTCCCATCATTCTCATAAATGTCTTAATTGTAGAATTGGACGACTGGGGATCAAATGTCGCTTTAGGTAGTACTTTGCGTAATGCCGCTGGTATTTCTTCTGTAATCGTCGACTCGGGATTGGACTTAGAGAAGAATTCTTTTAATTTAAGTTGTCTGCACAGTCGGTGTTGCTCCACCTGCCATTGGAATGGTTTAAAAGTATTAGTTGGCACAAATGATAATCCATATGATAGTACTTTATTTTCCAATGGTGAGAGATCATAAGATGACAGATTTACCACTAGGCTTTCTGCTGGCGTGGTGGTTTTGTGCCGACTTGTCTGTCTGCACCATTGTCCTTCGCGCCTGTTGTATTTTCGGGCCCTTGGCCCCCTTCTCCCATATATCTCGCTCTCGTTGTTACACCTAAAGGGCCAAAGTTACGTTTTGATCTTTGCCGCGGTTGTTTTCTCTCTGTCCGTACTTGATGAATTAAACTCTGACGATGAATCTCCTGTATGGTCCCTCCCTCTGCCTCTGCCTCTACGAAAGAAGGGTTTTCTGTTATATGTGTTCCATATAACAGAAAACCCTTCTTTCGTAGAGGCAGAGGGAGGGACCATACAAATATATCCTGGAGATTAATAGGCAACTTATGGATAAGGACACCTACAGATTATTGGACAGAGATCCGACTAGTATATTTAAGAGTGAATTAAAAAATTTACTAGCGAGAGCAGTTGATAATAAAATTATTGCATCTAAGCTCAGTGGTGCTTTGATACCTGAACACCCTAAAGTACCAATTATGTACACTACCCCAAAGATCCACAAATCTATGGTAAATCCCCCTGGACGCCCCATAATTGCGGCAGTGGAATCTTTATTCCAACCCATCTCTATATATATTGATACTGTATTACAGCCTAGTATCCAAGCGCACCCAAACTATCTTATGGATACTTCTGCACTGTTGAGAAAATTAAGTGTGTTGACAGATGTGGATGATGACATATGGCTTTGTAGTGTTGATGTATCAAGCCTTTATACAGTTATCCCGCATGAAGAAGGACTAGCGTCAGTTAGGCGCTTTCTTAACAACAATACACTGTATACTGGCCCAGACCTTGATTTTTTGCTTGAATTATTGTATCTGGTATTGACTAAAAATTATTTTATGTTTGATGGGAAGTACTACCTGCAGCGTATAGGGTGTGCGATGGGGTCCAGTGTGGCCCCGTCGTACGCTAATATCTATATGTTCCAGGTGGAGACTGACGTCTTTTTTTCTAATCTCGAGATTGCTAGTAATGTGGTCTTCTATACTAGATTTATAGATGACCTGTTGATATTTTGGAGAGGTAGCCAAGAGTCATTTGTATCTGTGATGGAAGGACACAATAGTCAAGATTGTCCAATCAAATTTACATATACCATTAGCAAGAAGGAAGTCCATTTTTTGGATGTCTTAATACAAAAGCATGATGGTAAAATTACTACTTCCCTATACACAAAAACAACAGATCGTAATAACCTGCTTCATTGTAAGAGTTTCCATCCTAGACCTCTTAAACGAGGCCTCCCTTTCTCCCAATTACTTAGGGTAAAAAGAATCACATCTGACCCGCAGCTGGCAGAGGAGCAGATGAATACCATGATCAATAAATTCTATGAAAGAGGGTATAGTTTGGAAGAACTAATACAGGCTAAAGAGAAAGTACTCCAATTAGATAGAGATGAATTATTGAAACAAAATCAAATAAAAAAAACTACTACCATGATCCCTTGGGTGCAGGAGTACAATCAATATAGCAATGATATCAGTAAGATCTCCAAAAAATGGTGGCCTATGATCCAGACGGACGA
This sequence comes from Pseudophryne corroboree, assembly GCF_028390025.1. Taxonomy (NCBI): domain Eukaryota; kingdom Metazoa; phylum Chordata; class Amphibia; order Anura; family Myobatrachidae; genus Pseudophryne; species Pseudophryne corroboree. The sequence goes on from NC_086448.1 coordinate 692,933,525, forward strand.
TGAGTTAAAATTGAACAATACTAAACTCATGAGCTGCTAAACTAGGAGCCGTAATTTCCGTGATATATTGGTAAAAACTGACATTAGATCTAATTATGCCACTAGGAGTAGGAGTAGGACCATGGGATGCATAAGATGTGCATGTACAACATGCCAATACCTTATTGCGGGTGATACCTTTTATCACCCCACAACAGGACATAAATACAAAATTAGACACACATTGACGTGCAACACAAAATACACAGTATACCAAATTATTTGCCCTTGTGGTAAATCATATGTCGGTAAGACAGAACGAGCCTTTAAAGAAAGGATGGCAGCACATCGGAGCTCCATAAAAGCAGCGATCCTAAAAGGAGACAGCGAACAGCCAGTAGCTCGACATTTTAGTCGTGCAAAACATCCACTGAGTACGTTGAGATATAGAATGATTGATCATATACCACCCCTAATTAGAGGTGGCAATAGATCATTGAAACTTATGCAGTGTGAGTCTGAATGGATATTTAGACTAGACACACTTAGCCCTAAGGGGCTCAACGAATACTTAGGTCTCAATTGGTTCCTGTAACACCTATGAGTAGCAGTGAGGATACTTTGGCCAATATAAAAGTCATGATACAGTATTAGTTATCTATTTAGGTTCGTGAGGTTAATGAGCTAAAATTAACAAATAATGGTATTCTTGGCATGCTCATAAATTATCAACTATAGCGACATATGTTAAAAACTATTGCGACATATGCTAAGATCCAAACAGCATTCCTGCACGCATTAGGATTCAGCTATTCTGAACATTTTAATGTTTTATTATGCACTAGCACTTTAAGAAATAAACGTGGGGTTTTGGTAGCGAGATCTCAGCCCACCCAGGTGAGGTGTGTGCGGGGATTACGTCATTGATGACGTGAGGCCAGCCAGGTGGGAGGTCCTGGATGTCGGCTTCCGGCGATTGGCGTCCATGTGGAGGGTACACTTATTTAGGTGAGTCACTTTGTATCTTATATTGTCTGATGAAAGTGCCTGAATAAAGTGGCACTGAAACGTTACTGTACCTGCCTGTCTGAGCCGTGATTTATTTTGATAAGTCCAGGAGTGCCGCACTTGGAAAATTGGTGTGTGTGCATATACGTGAGGGCACCCGGACGAGGATCGTAATCAGAAGGAGAGCCGGACCATACGGATATATATATATATATATATATATATATATAAAATTGTATATAATATATATATAATATTGTATACCACCTACCCGTGGTTTTTTTTTTTCTTTCTTCTTTATACATACTACTATAGTAGCTTACTGTAGCAGTCTGCGGTGCTGCTGAGCTGACAGTGTCCAGCAGGTCCGTCATCAGTCATTACATAATAAATATATATACCTGTCCGGCTGCAGTACTAGTGATATTATATATATATATATATATTGATTTCATCTCATTATCATCCAGTCTATATTAGCAGCAGACACAGTACGGTAGTCCACGGCTGTAGCTACCTCTGTGTCGGCAGTCGCTCGTCCATCCATAATTGTATACCACCTACCCGTGTTTTTTTCTTTTTCTTTCTTCTTTATACATACTACTATAGTAGCTTACTGTAGCAGTCTGCGGTGCTGCTGAGCTGACAGTGTCCAGCAGGTCCGTCATCAGTCATTACATAATAAATATATATACCTGTCCGGCTGCAGTACTAGTGATATTATATATATATATATTGATTTCATCTCATTATCATCCAGTCTATATTAGCAGCAGACACAGTACGGTAGTCCACGGCTGTAGCTACCTCTGTGTCGGCAGTCGCTCGTCCATCCATAATTGTATACCACCTACCCGTGTTTTTTTTTTTTTTCTTTCTTCTTTATACATACTACTATAGTAGCTTACTGTAGCAGTCTGCGGTGCTGCTGAGCTGACAGTGTCCAGCAGGTCCGTCATCAGTCATTACATAATAAATATATCTACCTGTCCGGCTGCAGTACTAGTGTGATATAATATATATTGATTTCATATCATTATCATCCAGTCTATATTAGCAGCAGACACAGTACGGTAGTCCACGGCTGTAGCTACCTCTGTGTCTTTTAGTTGTGCCTATTAAAATATGGAGAACAAAAATGTTGAGGTTCCAAAATTAGGGAAAGATCAAGATCCACTTCCACCTCGTGCTGAAGCTGCTGCCACTAGTCATGGCCGAGACGATGAAATGCCAGCAACGTCGTCTGCCAAGGCCGATGCCCAATGTCATAGTACAGAGCATGTAAAATCCAAAACACCAAATATCAGTAAAAAAAGGACTCCAAAATAAAAAATAAAATTGTCGGAGGAGAAGCGTAAATTTGCCAATATGCCATTTACCACACGGAGTGGCAAGGAACGGCTGAGGCCCTGGCCTATGTTCATGGCTAGTGGTTCAGCTTCACATGAGGATGGAAGCACTCAGCCTCTCGCTAGAAAACTGAAAAGACTCAAGCTGGCAAAAGCACCGCAAAGAACTGTGCGTTCTTCGAAATCCCAAATCCACAAGGAGAGTCCAATTGTGTCGGTTGCGATGCCTGACCTTCCCAACACTGGACGTGAAGAGCATGCGCCTTCCACCATTTGCACGCCCCCTGCAAGTGCTGGAAGGAGCACCCGCAGTCCAGTTCCTGATAGTCAGATTGAAGATGTCAGTGTTGAAGTACACCAGGATGAGGAGGATATGGGTGTTGCTGGCGCTGGGGAGGAAATTGACAAGGAGGATTCTGATGGTGAGGTGGTTTGTTTAAGTCAGGCACCCGGGGAGACACCTGTTGTCCGTGGGAGGAATAGGGCCGTTGACATGCCTGGTGAAAATACCAAAAAAATCAGCTCTTCGGTGTGGAAGTATTTCACCAGAAATGCGGACAACATTTGTCAAGCCGTGTGTTGCCTTTGTCAAGCTGTAATAAGTAGGGGTAAGGACGTTAACCACCTCGGAACATCCTCCCTTATACGTCACCTGCAGCGCATTCATAATAAGTCAGTGACAAGTTCAAAAACTTTGGGCGACAGCGGAAGCAGTCCACTGACCAGTAAATCCCTTCCTCTTGTAACCAAGCTCACGCAAACCACCCCACCAACTCCCTCAGTGTCAATTTCCTCCTTCCCCAGGAATGCCAATAGTCCTGCAGGCCATGTCACTGGCAATTCTGACGAGTCCTCTCCTGCCTGGGATTCCTCCGATGCATCCTTGCGTGTAACGCCTACTGCTGCTGGCGCTGCTGTTGTTGCTGCTGGGAGTCGATGGTCATCCCAGAGGGGAAGTCGTAAGCCCACTTTTACTACTTCCACCAAGCAATTGACTGTCCAACAGTCCTTTGCGAGGAAAATGAAATATCACAGCAGTCATCCTGTTGCAAAGCGGATAACTGAGGCCTTGACAACTATGTTGGTGTTAGACGTGCGTCCGGTATCCGCCGTTAGTTCACAGGGAACTAGACAATTTCTTGAGGTAGTGTGCCCCCGTTACCAAATACCATCTAGGTTCCACTTCTCTAGGCAGGCGATACCGAGAATGTACACGGACGTCAGAAAAAGACTCACCAGTGTCCTAAAAAATGCAGTTGTACCCAATGTCCACTTAACCACGGACATGTGGACAAGTGGAGCAGGGCAGGGTCAGGACTATATGACTGTGACAGCCCACTGGGTAGATGTATGGACTCCCGCCGCAAGAACAGCAGCGGCGGCACCAGTAGCAGCATCTCGCAAACGCCAACTCTTTCCTAGGCAGGCTACGCTTTGTATCACCGGTTTCCAGAATACGCACACAGCTGAAAACCTCTTACGGCAACTGAGGAAGATCATCGCGGAATGGCTTACCCCAATTGGACTCTCCTGTGGATTTGTGGCATCGGACAACGCCAGCAATATTGTGTGTGCATTAAATATGGGCAAATTCCAGCACGTCCCATGTTTTGCACATACCTTGAATTTGGTGGTGCAGAATTTTTTAAAAAATGACAGGGGCGTGCAAGAGATGCTGTCGGTGGCCAGAAGAATTGCGGGACACTTTCGGCGTACAGGCACCACGTACAGAAGACTGGAGCACCACCAAAAACGCCTGAACCTGCCCTGCCATCATCTGAAGCAAGAAGTGGTAACGAGGTGGAATTCAACCCTCTATATGCTTCAGAGGTTGGAGGAGCAGCAAAAGGCCATTCAAGCCTATACAATTGAGCACGATATAGGAGGTGGTATGTACCTGTCTCAAGCGCAGTGGAGAATGATTTCAACGTTGTGCAAGGTTCTGCAACCTTTTGAACTTGCCACACGTGAAGTCAGTTCAGACACTGCCAGCCTGAGTCAGGTCATTCCCCTCATCAGGCTTTTGCAGAAGAAGCTGGAGGCATTGAAGGAGGAGCTAAAAGGGAGCGATTCCGCTAGGCATGTGGGACTTGTGGATGGAGCCCTTAATTTGCTTAACAAGGATTCACGGGTGGTCAATCTGTTGAAATCAGAGCACTACATTTTGGCCACCGTGCTCGATCCTAGATTTAAAACCTACCTTGGATCTCTCTTTCCGGCAGACACAAGTCTGCTGGGGTTCAAAGACCTGCTGGTGACAAAATTGTCAAGTCAAGCGGAACGCGACCTGTCAACATCTCCTCCTTCACATTCTCCCGCAACTGGGGGTGCGAGGAAAAGGCTCAGAATTCCGAGCCCACCCGCTGGCGGTGATGCAGGGCAGTCTGGAGCGACTGCTGATGCTGACATCTGGTCCGGACTGAAGGACCTGACAACGATTACGGACATGTCGTCTACTGTCACTGCATATGATTCTCTCACCATTGAAAGAATGGTGGAGGATTATATGAGTGACCGCATCCAAGTAGGCACGTCAGACAGTCCGTACTTATACTGGCAGGAAAAAGAGGCAATTTGGAGGCCCTTGCACAAACTGGCTTTATTCTACCTAAGTTGCCCTCCCACAAGTGTGTACTCCGAAAGAGTGTTTAGTGCCGCCGCTCACCTTGTCAGCAATCTGCGTACGAGGTTACTTCCAGAAAATGTGGAGAAGATGATGTTCATTAAAATGAATAATAATCAATTCCTCCGTGGAGACATTGACCAGCAGCAATTGCCTCCACAAAGTACACAGGGAGCTGAGATGGTGGATTCCAGTGGGGACGAATTGATAATCTGTGAGGAGCGGGATGTACACGGTGATATATCGGAGGATGATGATGAGGTGGACATCTTGCCTCTGTAGAGCCAGTTTGTGCAAGGAGAGATTAATTGCTTCTTTTTCGGTGGGGGTCCAAACCAACCCGTCATTTCAGTCACAGTCGTGTGGCAGACCCTGTCACTGAAATGATGGGTTGGTTAAAGTGTGCATGTCCTGTTTATACAACATAAGGGTGGGTGGGAGGGCCCAAGGACAATTCCATCTTGCACCTCTTTTTTCTTTAATTTTTCTTTGCGTCATGTGCTGTTTGGGGAGTGTTTTTTGGAAGGGCCATCCTGCGTGACACTGCAGTGCCACTCCTAGATGGGCCAGGTGTTTGTGTCGGCCACTAGGGTCGCTTAGCTTACTCACACAGCTACCTCATTGCGCCTCTTTTTTTCTTCTTTGCGTCATGTGCTGTTTGGGGAGTGTTTTTTGGAAGGGCCATCCTGCGTGACACTGCAGTGCCACTCCTAGATGGGCCAGGTGTTTGTGTCGGCCACTAGGGTCGCTTAGCTTACTCACACAGCTACCTCATTGCGCCTCTTTTTTTCTTCTTTGTGTCATGTGCTGTTTGGGGAGTGTTTTTTGGAAGGGCCATCCTGCGTGACACTGCAGTGCCACTCCTAGATGGGCCAGGTGTTTGTGTCGGCCACTAGGGTCGCTTAGCTTACTCACACAGCTACCTCATTGCGCCTCTTTTTTTCTTCTTTGCGTCATGTGCTGTTTGGGGAGTGTTTTTTGGAAGGGCCATCCTGCGTGACACTGCAGTGCCACTCCTAGATGGGCCAGGTGTTTGTGTCGGCCACTAGGGTCGCTTATCTTACTCACACAGCTACCTCATTGCGCCTCTTTTTTTCTTCTTTGCGTCATGTCCTGTTTGGGGAGTGTTTTTTGGAAGGGCCATCCTGCGTGACACTGCAGTGCCACTCCTAGATGGGCCAGGTGTTTGTGTCGGCCACTAGGGTCGCTTAGCTTACTCACACAGCTACCTCATTGCGCCTCTTTTTTTCTTCTTTGCGTCATGTGCTTTTTGGGGAGTGTTTTTTGGAAGGGCCATCCTGCGTGACACTGCAGTGCCACTCCTACATGGGCCAGGTGTTTGTGTCGGCCACTAGGGTCGCTTAGCTTACTCACACAGCTACCTCATTGCGCCTCTTTTTTTCTTTGCGTCATGTGCTGTTTGGGGAGTGTTTTTTGGAAGGGCCATCCTGCGTGACACTGCAGTGCCACTACTAGATGGGCCAGGTGTTTGTGTCGGCCACTAGGGTCGCTTAGCTTAGTCATCCAGCGACCTCGGTGCAAATTTTAGGACTAAAAATAATATTGTGAGGTGTGAGGTATTCAGAATAGACTGAAAATTAGTGGAAATTATGGTTTTTGAGGTTCATAATACTTTGGGATCAAAATGACCCCCAAATTCTATGATTTAAGCTGTTTTTTAGGGTTTTTTGAAAAAAACACCCGAATCCAAAACACACCCGAATCCGACAAAAAAAATTCGGTGAGGTTTTGCCAAAACGCGGTCGAACCCAAAACACGGCCGCGGAACCGAACCCAAAACCAAAACACAAAACCCGAAAAATTTCAAGTGCACATCCCTAATTAGTACACTCTCTGTTGTTTGACAGTCTTAAAAATAGCATTTTTATTGTATGGCAATCTAAAAAAATATCTCTGAATTATATGGTGGTTTTTCCTTGGGGCCTGCAATATATCTAGGTATGCCCCTGGACCTGCTCATTGTAGTGTGGTATAAAATGAACTGGAGGGCATTTTATTGTTATATAATATGAACCGGGGCACTGTAATATATATATTTCACGGGGACCACTATATATCATAATGTGAATTGGGGGTACTGTGCGGCATAATGTGTACTGGCAGCTCTGAAATGGGACATAGGGTGAACTTAAGCACTACTGCGATTCATAAAAGAAACTAGGACACTACTATGGGGCATAACATTAAATAAGGCTCTACTATGGTTCAGAAAATGCACTATTATAGGGCATAAAATGAACTGATGCAGAGAAGTGTCTCTCTAGAAGCATTGGGATGGGGGCCCCTTCAAAATGTTGCTATGGGGCTCACAAAGTTCTGGCTACGCCCCTGACACTATAGTTTAATAAACTTATGTATGCCCCATTACTATATTAACATATGTATATATCAGGGACGTGCGGTGAGCTAAAAGGCTAAGGAGGCACTAGCTAGCACCAGAGCCAGATTTACACACAAAATATGAGCCAAAGGGTACATCTGGGCATTAGAGACAGGTTCAGCAGTATAAACGCCTGGAAATTTGGTGAGTTTTGATCAGAGATGTGCGGAAAAGATAAGCAGGTGAGGCACTGCCTCACCTGCCATAGACTTTTTACTCCAGAGTTTTGGCTATAAAAATGATTAGAATAATGCAAAGAAGATATTTCAAACATATTCTTGGTATTTTTCATATACTTTATACAGTGAAAACTCTGGCACAGACGTAAATATGACTGGAAAGGCTCTGCCTCACCTGCCTCACCCCACCGCACGTCACTGGTATATATGCCTCCTCTCTTATACTAATTCATGTATGTGCCTCTTTCATTATAATAATAAATGTGCTTCTGTTAAAACAAGAAATTATTACTGTGCTCACTTTCTTATAATAAAACTTTATGATCTCCCTTTAAAGAATAAATACTATATATTCTCTTTTTTTTTTAAATACTTTTTTTTAAAAATGATTATTATTATTATTATTATTATTATTATATGTAATACAGCACAGAGTGCCAGTCATCAGTGGCAGAGAGCCCACAGGAGGGATTGGGCACTGGGAATAGGCATGTACTGGGAGCATGTGCACTCGTGTAGGAGGCATCCACGTCTGTTGTTGCTATTTTACACATGGCTTAGGGGATTTTCTTTGCTGTTTGTTAACTAGTGTACTACTATTAGTTTTGAGCAATGATGGTCCACACACTATTTTTAGTAAATTTCTGTGTTGGATTGTTTTCTATTGAAAGTACTTGTGAGTTGGTGCAATTCAGTGGCGTAACTACTGCCCCCGCAGTCCTCGCGGTGGCTTGGGGGCGAGGGGCTGCGGGGGCGCCACTGATTTACAGCAGACTGACATGCGGACGAGCGTCCGCATGTCAGTCTGCAGTCTCCTTCCCTCCGCCGCTTGTTGGAGGGACACGGAGGGCACACAGCGCGCCTCCCTGTGTCCCTCCTGCTGCATCATCTCCGGCGGCCGCGGGTCTAATAGGGGGAAGTGCCGTCCGTGAGCTCTAATTGGCTCACGAACCGGCACTTCCCCCTATTAGACCCGCGGCCGCCGGAGATGATGCAGCAGGAGGGACACAGGAGAGACGAGCTGTGCCCTCCGTGTCCCTCCAAAAAGCGACGGGGGGGGGGGGGGGGGGAGGAATATCTGGCACTGGGGGGAATATCTGGCACTGGGGGGGGGATATCTGGCACTGGGGGGAATATCTGGCACTGGGGGCATATATGGCACTGGGGGGGGGATATCTGGCACTGGGGCATATATGGCACTGGGGAAAATATCTGGCACTGGGGGGGGGGATATATGGCACTGGGGGGGAATATCTGGCACTGGGAGCATATATGGCACTGGGGGGGAATATCTGGCACTGGGGGCATATCTGGCACTGGGGGGGAATATCTGGCACTGGGGGAATATCTAGCACTGGGGGGGGATATCTGGCACTGGGGCAAATATAGGACACTGGGGGGGAATATCTGGCACTGGGGGCATATATGGCACTGGGGGGGATATCTGGCACTGGGGGCATATATGGCACGGGGGGCATATATGGCACTGGGGGGGAATATCTGGCACTGGGGGCATATATGGCACTGGGGGGGGGATATCTGGCACTGGGGCATATATGGCACTGGGGGGAATATCTGGCACTGGGGGGAATATCTGGCACTGGGGCATATATGGCACTGGGGGGAATATCTGGCACTGGGGGCATATATGGCACTGGGGGGGAATATCTGGCACTGGGGGCATATATGGCACTGGGGGGCATATATGGCACTGGGGGCATATATGGCACGGGGGAATATCTGGCACTGGGGGGGAATATCTGGCACTGGGGGCATATATGGCACGGGGGGAATATCTGGCACTGGGGGGGAATATCTGGCACTGGGGGCATATATGGCACTGGGGGCATATTTGGCACTGGGGGGAAATATATGGCACTGGGGGCATATCTGGCACTGGGGGCATATGTGGCACTGGGGGGGAATATCTGGCACTGGGGGCATATGTGGCACTGGGGGGGTATATGTGTACCTGGCACATGGGGGGGACGACTATATTTGGCACTGGGGCATGTAAGTACCTGGCACCGTGGGGGAATATCTGGCACTGGGGACATATGTGGCACTGGGAGCACAGCCCTAGCAACAAGGACTACCTCCTAGCAACGAGCATGACACCCAGTGCATGAAACACCTGGCAACGAGCATGACACCCAGTGCATGAAACACCTGGCAACGAGCATGACACCCAGTGCATGAAACCCCTGGCAACGAGCATGACACCCTGAGCATGAAAACCCCTGGCACCATGCATGGAACCAAGAGCATGAAACCCCTGGCAACGAGCATGACACCCAGTGCATGAAACCCCTGACAACGAGCAGGTAATTGAAAAGTAATTAGAAGCCTTACTGTAGGACTTAATGTGTAATGGGCATTACGGTGTGTGGCATAATGTATCACGGACATTGCGGTGTGTGTCATAATGTGTCACAGGCATTACGGTGTATGGTATACTATATCGCGGGCATTGTGATATGTGGTATAATGTCTCAGGGTCATTGCAGTGTGTGGCATAATGTATCACGGACATTGCGGTGTGTGTCATAATGTGTCAGGCATTACGGTGTGTGGTATACTATATCACGGGCATTGTGGTATGTGGTATAATGTCTCAGGGTCATTGCAGTGTGGCATAATACATAACGGGCATTGCGATGTGTGGCATAGGGTATAACGGGCAGGGCATTGCGGTATGTGTCACAGGCATTACGGTGTATGGTATACTATATCACGGGCATTGTGGTATAATGTCTCAAGGTCATTGCAGTGTGTGGCATAATGTGTCACAGGCATTGTATGTGCTATAATGTATCGGGCATTGCAGTGTGTGGCATAATGTATCACGGACATTGCGGTGTGTGTCATAATGTGTCACAGACATTGTATGTGCTATAATGTATCAGGGGCATTGCAGTGTGTAGCATAATGTATAACGGGCATTGCGATTCCTGTCATAATGTGTCACAGGCATTACGGTGTGTGGCATAATGTGTCACAGACATTACGGTGTGTGGCATAATGTGTCGGGGGCATTACAGTGTGTGCATATTGTGTCGTGCATTATTGTGTGCGGCATAATGTCTAAGGGCCATTGCAGTATGTGGCATAATGTATACTGGGCATTACTGTAAGGAGGAAAAATGACAAATAATGTAAGGGGCATGAATCAGGATTATTTTTCTTTCCTGTGGTGGCCAACGTATGGGCGTGCAGGTTGCAAAACTGGGGTATAAGGTAGCCTTTTCCTGCAATGCCAAGCCCCTTTATGCGAAACCACGCCCACTCCAACAAATCACGCCCCTTTTTTGGCGCGCGCATATTTATCCCTTTCTTGCTCCCAATTATGGAGCATGAAGGGGGAGGGGGGAAGGGGGGGGGGGGGGCGCCGAAGAATTTTTTGGCTTGGGGGAGAAAAATTTCTAGTTACGCCACTGGTGCAATTGGTTACTTATTGCTAATACATTACTGATTTGCAAAACATTTTTAAACAGAAATTACTGCCGTGAGTTTGTGCCGCTGCTCTGTTGCTTAGTTTAGCCAGCCAGCCTTTGGCTTGAGGGGGTAATTCAGAGTTGATCGCAGCAGAAAATTTGTTAGTAGTTGGGCAAAACCATGTGCACTGCAAGGGGGCAGATATAACATTTGCAGAGAGCTAGATTTGAGCAGTTTTGGTAAAAGCAATACACATAGGGGGTCATTCAGAGTTGATCGTAGCTGTGCTAAATTTAGCACAGCTACAATCAGGCACTCAGACATGCGGGGGGACGCCCAGCACAGGGCTAGTCCGCCCCGCATGTCAGTACCGCCGCCCCCCCCCGCCCCCCCCCCCCCCCCCCCCGCAGAAGTGCAAAAGCTCCCTCCCACCCAGCGACCGTGGCAGAGGCAATCGCTAGGCAACGCGCAGTACTGACCTGATTGCACTGCTGCGATAAACTGCAGCGTGCAATCTGGTCAGAATAACCCCCATAGTTAACAGATCCAAAACCAAAACTGTTCAGCTCCAATCGCACATCATTTGGAAATGGCTCCTGCAGCCCAACCTGTGCAGCTGCTGAGCCCGTGTATCTCCGTAAGCTGAGCACTTCCTTGAACTACAAGCCCAACACTCGGCACTGCTGCATGATGTGAATGACAAGCTACAGAGGCAGGAAGAGAGCCTGGGGTACTGTAACATACCTCCCAACTGTCCCGCTTTCAGCGGGACAGTCCCGCTATTCGGACCCTGTCCCGCTGTCCCACCCGCGGGCAGCAGTGTCCCGCGGGTGGGGGGGCAGTTAGGGGAGGCTTTGATCACCCGCTGCTCTGCTCTCTCTGCAAAGCAGCCGGTGATCACTGAATACATGCTGTGCGCACGCGCACGGCATGTATTCAGAGCTAGGAGGGGAGCGGGGGCTGCCCAGCTGCTGGGAGAGCGCTGGGCACGCCCCCAAAAGGAAAAAACCGGGCCGTTTGGTGAGACCACGCCCACTCGAGCGAGGACACGCCCACTCGAGTGATGCCACGCCCATAACGGTCGAGGCCACGCCCCCTTTTCGGTTCGATGCGGGAGACCTGCCTACTCTTCCGGGGGTGCAGGAGGCTACCCAAAAAAACATGAGCCTACTGTAGCTTCCGGGAGAGTAGGCAAGTATGCTCTATATGAGAGATTAGAAAGTATATTTACAGTATGTTTTGTGAGAAATAAGAAAGGAAACCGTGATATACGATGGAAAAAAAAGGAAGACTTAAGAAATGGGACTAAAGGGAAAGGTGAAGCTTCAAAGAGTGTACCGTGTGCTATGGAGGGACGGTGACCTGCGTGCAGTGTGATATGGAGGGATGGGGACCTGCATGCGGTGTGATATGGAGGGATGGGGCCTGCGTGCAGTGTGATATGGAGGAGGCGACAGGGACCTGCATGCGGTGTGATATGGAGGGACAGGGACATGCATGCAGTGTGATATGGAGGAGGAATGGGAACCTGCGCGTGGTGCGATATGAAGGAGGAACGGGGACCTGCATGTAGTGTGATATGGAGGCGGAATGGGGACTGGTGTGTGGTGTGATATGGAGGGAAAGGGACCTGCGTGCTTTGTGATATGAAGGAGGAACGGGGACCTGCGTGCAGTGTGATATGAAGGAGGAATGGGGACCGGCATGTGGTGTGATATGGAGGGATTGGGACCTGCGAACAGTGTGATATGGAGGAGGAAAGGGGACCTGCGTGCTTTGTGATATGGAGGAGGAACGGGGACCTGCGTGCTTTGTGATATGAAGGAGGAACGGGGACCTGCGTGCAGTGTGATATGAAGGAGGAATGGGGACCGGCATGTGGTGTGATATGGATGGATGGGAACCTGCATGCAGTGTTATGTGGAGGAGGAATGGGGACTGGCGTGCGGTGTGATATGGAGGGATGAGGACCTGTGTGCGGTATGATATGGAGGAGGGACGGGGATCTGCGTACGGTCTGATGTGGAGGAAGAATGGGGGCCTGCACATGGTGTGATATGAAGGAGGAAAGGGGACCTGCGTGCAGTGTGATATCAGTGGCGGTTCTTGCCACGGGCAAGCTGTACTTTTGCCCGGGGCGCCGCCTTCCGGAGGGCGCCGCACCAGGGCAAGATCCGCCACTGTGCCCCCCGTAGTGCCCTGCTGTGCCCCCCCGCTTTGAAGGGAACCAGACGCGTAGCGTCTAGTTTCCCTTCATGGAGAGGACCTTAGTTGTGCGGTGCGCGATGACGTCATCGCGCACCGCACAGCAAAGGTCCTCTCCATGAAGGGAAACTAGACGCTACGGTCTAGTTTCCCTTCGTCTAGAGGACCTTTGCTGTGCGATGCGCGATGACGTCATCGCGCACCGCACAGCATAGTGGCACAGACACTAGGGGTCATAATTGACCTCTAGTGTCTATGCTGTTCTATGGGAGAGACGTAATAACGTCTCTCCCATAGATCGAAGAGAACAGAAGAGAGGAGGAGAGGAGAAGAGCGGCGCCGCCGGCGGAGGGGGTCTGGATCAGGAACGGGGATGGTAAGTATACTTTTTATTAATTTTTATTTTTTCTTTCAGCGCACTGACCACGCCCCCAATCGAAGCCACGCCCCCCATATTTTGCCCGGGGCGCCACAAATCATAGAACCGGCCCTGTGTGATATGGAGGAGGAATGGGGACCGGCGTACGGTGTGATATGGAGAGATGGGGACCTGCATGCAGTGTTATATGGAGGAGGAATGGAGACCGTCATGCGGTGTGATATGGAGGTATGGAGACCTGCATGCGGTATGATATGGAGGAGGAACGGGGACCTGTGTTCAGTCTGATATGGAGGAGGAATGGGGACCTGCATGTGGTGTGATATGAAGAAGGGACGGGGACCTGTGTGCAGTGTGATATGGAGGGGGAATGGGGACCGGCATGCGGTGTGATATGGAGGGATAGGGACCTGCGTGTGGTGTGATATGGAGGAGGCGACAGGGACCTGCGTGCAGTGTGATATGGAGGGACAGGGACCTGCATGCGGTGTGATATGGAGGAGGAATGGGGACCTGCGTGTGGTGTGATATGAAGGAGGAACGGGGACCTGCTTGCAGTGAGTTATAGAGGAGGAATGGGGACCGGCGTGTGATGTGGTATAGAGGGATTGGGACCTGCATACAGTGTGATATGAAGGAGGAATAGGGACCGGTATCGGCATGTGGTGTGATATGGAGGGATGGGGCCCTACATGCAGTGTGATATGGAGGAGGAACAGGGACCTGCGTGCTTTGTGATATGAATGAGGAACGGGGACCTGAGTGCAGTGTTATATGGAGGAGGAATGAGGACCGGCGTGCGGTGTGATATGGAGGGATGGGGACCTATGTGTGGTATGATATGGAGAAGGGACGGGGACCTGCATGCGGTGTGATATGAAGGAGGAACGGGGACCTGTGTGCGGTGTGATATGGAGGAGGGACAGGGCCTGCGTGCGGTGTGAAATAGTGAGAGTATGTGGTATGAGAGCGTGACATTTTTTTTTATGGAAATGAAAAATAAAGAGAGAAGTGGAAAAAGTAAAGGATGAAGAGTAAAAATAATGAGAATAATATAAATATGAAAAAATAATGGAGCGAGTATATAATAAGAGTAAATTAGTGTAGGGCATGACAAATGGAAAAAGAAGAAAGAGGAAAAAAGTACAGGTGAGAGAATGTAACAAAAAATAGTGTGAGAGCAGCGGCGGTGGCACAAGTAAGTCTGTGCAGCTGCCGCTGTGAAGGAGCCTAGGGAACTTAGGGCTAATTCAGACTTGATCGCTTGCTAGCATTTTTTTGCAGCGCTGCAATCAGATAGTCGCCACCTACAGGGGAGTGTATTTTAGCTGTGCAAGTGTGCAAATGCATGTGTAGCCAAGCGGTACAAAAAGATCTTTTGCAGTTTCTGCGCAGCCCAGGACTTAGCCGCTGCGATCAATTCAGCCTGTCCGGGACCGGAATTGACGTCAGACACCCGCCCTGCAAACACTTGGACATGCCTGCGTTTTTCCAACCACTCCCTGAAAACGGTCAGTTGCCACCCACAAACGCCCTCTTCCTGTCAATCTCCTTGCGTTCGGCTGTGCGAATGGATTCTTCATAAAACCCATTGCACAGCAATGATCCATTTTGTACCTGAGCGACACGCCTGCGCATTGTGGTGCATACGCATGTGCAGTTCTGAGCTGATCGCAGTGCAGCAAAAAAAGCTAGCGTGCGATTAGGTTTGAATCACCCCTTTAGTAAGACTAAGTAAGACCGACTTCGGCGCCAACGGGAAACAGCATTCGCATGTGCATACACATCTTTGTTGAAAAAAAGGGGGAAAGGGCACCAATGTTCTTTATTTACAGTACATGATATACAGTAATATATACAGTAATATACTGCAGCACGTTTGGTGTGATGTTCCCCATAAAGTCACTCCAGCTGCTTACTACTAACATATCTTTGCCAGACAGAATTTTTCATTTCTATTTTTGGTAATTGCTATTTTCTATTTGTTGTTCCTGTGTACGTTTTGTAATGGGTGAGATCAGCAGATAGAAGGGGAATGACATTATTTAAATACAATATTATTTAAATATACAGCATTATGGGCCTGATGTTAGTCTGACCAGGGTTGATGTGGGACGCAGGAGAGGGTCTTCTTCGTCTGAGTTGCACCGCAGATAAATCCTGATGATGGTCGTACAGAGCTCAGTACACACACACACACACACACACACACACACACACACACACACACACACACACACACACACACACACACACACACACACACACGAAGTGCATTAGAAATGTGTTGGGCATTCCTGTGTTGTTACAGGGGATTGGCTAATCAGACTCTGATGTAGCATAGAATTTTTCGGACGTGTAGCTGAAAGTGGCTGTGTATAGAAATGCTGAATCACTCACATTGGAGTACTCACATACTCAGATGGATCATCTACACCTATCAGATGGTGCGGCTGATAGTGCACCAAGATGTATTGCAGCATCTGTAGACACTGACAGTAGGTGTCTCAGTCCTTGCACATTTGGACGCACGGCTGTACACCAGGGAAGGGCTATGTAGTGGCATTAGTATGAAGTCGCAGACCCAACTGCAGCAAAAGACGTAAGGAAGGCCTTGTCAGACTCTATGAGGAGGGAGTATCCCGCCCACCTTGACAGACCCCACCCCCTCAACAGACCCCTTTTCCGTTAGGGCTGCTTCCAGAAATTTCCCGGGCTGCTTTTCCATCCCAATCCGCCCGCCTTGCACTTATCACTGCTTTATCACTTCTTTATCCCTTCTCCAGGCTTAAGTACATCTGCCCCATTCTTCTTAAGTGATTATTCTCTACAACAGTTTTTCCCAACTCCAGTCCTCGGGGACCCATAATAGTGTATGTTATACAGATCTCTTAATTAGTGCACTGGTGTATTCACTGGCTGACACATTTCAAAGCATTACACACTTGTATTATTTTAATCCCACCTATCGCTTATATAACACCTATGTGCTTCCTAATTAACCCCAGACCATAACCTAGTGTTAGGGACCCCCAGTGAGACAGAGACACCTTTCCGTTCAGCCTGGGGGCTTAGCCCTATAGCTGCAGATGTAAGCAACCAAGATCTCTGCATTTTCTGATATTATGCAGTGTTATTTTTCACTCAGTGTGCATTAGGGATACCAATCTGTTTTTTCTTACATTTTTAAGCATCCAAGTTTGGCGCTTATTATTTTAATTGTGATACTGTAAGTATATGCTCAATACCCATGCATTACAATAAATGCAAGCTCCTGCTTAAGTCTATCTGGCTGGTGTGTTTACCAAACTGTTTTTTCTAACAATGGCCCTCATTCCGAGTTGATCACTCGCTAGATGCTTTTAGCAGCAGTGCAAACGCTAGGCCGCCTCCCTCTGGGAGTGTATCTTAGCTTAGCAGAAGTGCGAACGAAAGGTTAGCAGAACTGCTTGAAAAAATTTTCATGCAGTTTCTGAGCAGCTCCAAACCTACTCCTAGCTTGCGATCACTGCAGACAGTTTAGTTCCTGTTTTGACGTCACATACACACCCTGCGTTTGGCCAGCCACTCCCCCGTTTCCCCAAGCACGCCTGCTTTTTTACCTGACACGCCTGTGTTTTTTAGCACACTCCCGGAATACGGTCAGTTACCACCCAGAAACACCCACTTCCTATCAATCACTCACCGATCAACAGAGCGACTGAAAAGCCTATACCTTGATGACACGGCAGTGTGATATCATAGGTCACGGCCGCCGCATCTCACCAGCCAGCCCACCCACCTGCATACACATCTTCCAGTTCCCGCCCGCATCCACAGCTTTCCTTGCCCACCCACATCCACACCTGCCCGACCGACCACTGCTCAGTATTCGCAGCACTCCACTATGAACAACCCCCGCCACTGAGGGACAGGGAGGAGGACAGCTGAGCTAACCGGTAGGGGCTAATATTTGTTATGTTATTTCTCCTGTGGGGAGCAATAGGATTTATGGATTTATGGGGGGTACAATGTGAATAATTCATGTGGGGAGCAATAGGATTTATGTGGGGAGAAATGTGATTGATTTATGTTTGAGCGTCATGATTTATGTGGGGAGCAATGTGATTGATTTATGTGTGGAGCAATGGGATATATGTAGGGAGCAACATGATTTATGTGGGTAGCAACATGGTTTATGTGGGGAGCAATGTGATTGTTTTCCTGTGTAGGCCAATGTATGTGTGGATTCTTGTTTTTACTGTGAGGGCCAATGTGTGTTTTTTGTTTTTTTTCTGTAGGGAACTTATGGTGTGCCTTGGCAATTTTAAAATATTGTTCGGTGTGCCACGAGTAAAAAAAGGTTAAAAATCACTGCTCTAGAGACTAACCAAATCAATTTGCATGCTTAATGCTGTTTGACTAAAGGGGGGTACACACGGAGAGATCCATTCTTAAAATCTAAGCAATCTGACAGATCGCTCACCACACATCTCTCCCCGTGTGTACTGCCCTTAAGTATATGGGCTGCTACTGATTGCATGCTGCTGTTTGATCTAGAACTCACTTCTGATTCATATCAATCTATCCTACCTCTCTGAGCACTGTACTATGAGACAAGAGGGGTAATTCCAAGTTGATCGCAGCAGGACATTTTGTAGCAGTTGGGCAAAACCATGTGCACTGCAGGGGAGGCAGATATAACATGTGCAGAGAGAGTTAGATTTGGGTGGGTTATTTTGTTTCTGTGCAGGGTAAATACTGGCTGATTTATTTTTACACTGCAAATTAGATTGCAGATTGAACACACCCCACCCAAATCTAACTCTCTCTGCACATGTTATATCTGTCTCCCCTGCAGTGCACATGGTTTTGCCCAACTGCTAAAAAAAATCCTGCTGCAATTAACTAGGAATTACCCCCAAGGTACGGGGAACAACATTTCAGGGGAAAGGACTGTCACCAGTGTCGGACTGGGACATGGAGGGCCCACTGGGGAAATGCAGTGATAGGGGCCCATGCTTAGAGGCTTGGCTAACCAGTAATGCATGTTCTGGGCCCCTTGATACATATATATAGCAAATACCGCTAGTTGCATGCATGATAATGTACCAGATTAATAACACTGTAGAAAGTACACCATAGTCCTGTGCAATATAATGTAACATATGCATAATGTGTAATTCAAGTGCAAAATCTGATCCCTAGAGGAGGGAGTGGAGCCCACCGGTGGTTTCCCCTGTACCCCTGTGGGCCAGTCCGACCCTGTCTGTCACACAGCCACCCAAAACTTGTGGTACCTCTCTCAACCACTTAGACATACCCTGCCAACCCCGGGGGTGTTACATATGTTTTAATTTGTTTTAACCAATTTCTAGTCTGTCATCTGGTACATGAGAATAATTATCAGGTATAAAAAGAGTTATTGTTGCCACTCATATCGTGGTTTGTGATTTAGATATTGAAATAAATAAAAAACTTAAATACCCCTATGTATATTAGTGATGAGCAGGTTCGGTTTCTCCGAAACCGAACCCCCCCGAACTTCACCTTTTTCACACGGGTCCGAGGCAGGTTAGAACCTTCCCGCCTTGCTCGGCTAACCCGAGCGCGCCCGAACGTCATCATCCCGCTGTCGGATTCTCGCGAGATTCGGATTCTATATAAGCAGCCGCGCGTCGCCGCCATTTTCACTCGTGCATTGGAGATGATAGGGAGAGGACGTGGCTGGCGTCCTCTCCGTTTATTGTAGAAGTTGATTGGTTTATTGCTTAATTGTGGGGAGGACTGGGGAGCAGCTGTTAGGAGGAGTACAGTGCAGAGTTTTGCTGATAAGTGACCACCAGTTTTTATCCGTTCTCTGCCTGAAAAAAATGCTCCATACCATATCTGTGCTCAGTGTGCTGCATAATATATCTGTGCTGAGTGCTCACACTGCTTAATTGTGGGGACTGGGGAGCAGCTATAGCAGGAGTACAGTGCAGAGTTTTGCTGACAGTGACAACCAGTATACGTTGTCTGCCTGAAAAACACTGTGCTCACAGTGTGCTGCTTTATTGTGGGGACTGGGGACCACCAGTATAATTAATATTATATAGGAGTAGTACAGTGCAGAGTGCACTGCTGTATCTACCTCTGTGTCGTCACTCGTCATCCATTAAGTATACTATCCATCTGCATTGTATACCTGTGGTGCATTTTAGACTAGTTTAGCAGTTTGCTGACAGTGTCCACCAGTATACTATATATAGCAGTACGGTAGGCCACTGCTGTACCTACCTCTGTGTCGTCACTCGTCATCCATTAAGTATACTATCCATCTACATTGTATACCTGTGGTGCATTTTTTTAGACTAGTTTAGCAGTTTGCTGACAGTGTCCACCAGTATACTATATATAGCAGTACGGTAGGCCACTGCTGTGTACCTACCTCTGTGTCATCACTCGTCATCCATTAAGTATACTATCCATCTACATTCTATACCTGTGGTGCATTTTAGACAGTTTTGCAGTTTGCTGACAGTGTCCACCAGTATACTATATATATACTTACAGCAGTACGGTAGGCCACTGCTGTGTACCTACCTCTGTGTCGTCACTCGTCATCCATTAAGTATACTATCCATCTACATTCTATACCTGTGGTGCATTTTAGACAGTTTTGCAGTTTGCTGACAGTGTCCACCAGTATACTATATATATACTTATAGCAGTACGGTAGGCCACTGCTGAACCTACCTCTGTGTCGTCACTTGTCATCCATTAAGTATACTATCCATCTACATTCTATTCCTGTGGTGCATTTTAGACAGTTTTGCAGTTTGCTGACAGTGTCCACCAGTATACTGTATATAGCAGTACGGTAGGCCACTGCTGTGTACCTACCTCTGTGTCGTCACTCGTCATCCATTAAGTATACTATCCATCTACATTGTATACCTGTGGTGCATTTTTTTAGACTAGTTTAGCAGTTTGCTGACAGTGTCCACCAGTATACTATATATAGCAGTACGGTAGGCCACTGCTGTGTACCTACCTCTGTGTCATCACTCGTCATCCATTAAGTATACTATCCATCTACATTCTATACCTGTGGTGCATTTTAGTTTTGCAGTTTGCTGACAATGTCCACCAGTATACTATATATAGCAGTACAGTAGGCCACTGCTGTGTACCTACCTCTGTGTCGTCACTCGTCATCCATTAAGTATACTATCCATCTACATTCTATACCTGCGGTGCATTTTAGACAGTTTTGCAGTTTGCTGACAGTGTCCACCAGTATACTATATATATACTTATAGCAGTACGGTAGGCCACTGCTGTACCTACCTCTGTGTCGTCACTCGTCATCCATTAAGTATACTATCCATCTACATTCTATACCTGTGGTGCATTTTAGACAGTTTTGCAGTTTGCTCACAGTGTCCACCAGTATACTATATATAGCAGTACGGTAGGCCACTGCTGTGTACCTACCTCTGTGTCGTCACTCGTCATCCATTAAGTATACTATCCATCTACATTCTATACCTGTGGTGCATTTTAATTTTGCAGTTTGCTGACAGTGTCCACCAGTATACTATATATAGCAGTACGGTAGGCCACTGCTGTACCTACCTCTGTGTCGTCACTCGTCATCCATTAAGTATACTATCCATCTAAATTGTATACCTGTGGTGCATTTTTTTAGACTAGTTTAGCAGTTTGCTGACAGTGTCCACCAGTATACTATATATAGCAGTACGGTAGGCCACTGCTGTGTACCTACCTCTGTGTCGTCACTCGTCATCCATTAAGTATACTATCCATCTACATTGTATACCTGTGGTGCATTTTAGTTTTGCGCAGTAAATATAGTAGTAGGCCATTGCTATTGATACTGGCATATAATTCCACACATTAAAAAATGGAGAACAAAAATGTGGAGGTTAAAGGGAAAGATCAAGATCCACTTCCACCTCGTGCTGAAGCTGCTGCCACTAGTCATGGCCGAGATGATGAAATGCCATCAACGTCGTCTGCCAAGGCCGATGCCCAATGTCATAGTAGAGAGCATGTAAAATCCAAAACACAAAAGTTCAGTAAAATGACCCAAAAATCAAAATTAAAAGCGTCTGAGGAGAAGCGTAAACTTGCCAATATGCCATTTACGACACGGAGTGGCAAGGAACGGCTGAGGCCCTGGCCTATGTTCATGGCTAGTGGTTCAGCTTCAAATGAGGATGGAAGCACTCATCCTCTCGCTAGAAAAAAGAAAAGACTTAAGCTGGCAAAAGCACAGCAAAGAACTGTGCGTTCTTCAAAATCACAAATCCCCAAGGAGAGTCCAATTGTGTCGGTTGCGATGCCTGACCTTCCCAACACTGGACGGGAAGAGCTTGCGCCTTCCACCATTTGCACGCCCCCTGCAAGTGCTGGAAGGAGCACCCGCAGTCCAGTTCCTGATAGTCAAATTGAAGATGTCACTGTTGAAGTACACCAGGATGAGGATATGGGTGTTGCTGGCGCTGGGGAGGAAATTGACAAGGAGGATTCTGATGGTGAGGTGGTTTGTTTAAGTCAGGCACCCGGGGAGACACCTGTTGTCCGTGGGAGGAATATGGCCCTTGACATGCCTGGTCAAAATACTAAAAAAATCAGCTCTTCGGTGTGGAATTATTTCAACACAAATGCGGACAACAGGTGTCAAGCCGTGTGTTGCCTTTGTCAAGCTGTAATAAGTAGGGGTAAGGACGTTAACCACCTCGGAACATCCTCCCTTATACGTCACCTGCAGCGCATTCATCATAAGTCAGTGACAAGTTCAAAAACTTTGGGTGACAGCGGAAGCAGTCCACTGACCACTAAATCCCTTCCTCTTGTAACCAAGCTCCTGCAAACCACACCACCAACTCCCTCAGTGTCAATTTCCTCCTTACCCAGGAAAGCCAATAGTCCTGCAGGCCATGTCACTGTCAAGTCTGACGAGTCCTCTCCTGCCTGGGATTCCTCCGATGCATCCTTGAGTGTAACGCCTACTGCTGCTGGCGCTGCTGTTGTTGCTGCTGGGAGTCGATCGTCATCCCAGAGGGGAAGTCGGAAGACCACTTGTACTACTTCCAGTAAGCAATTGACTGTCCAACAGTCCTTTGCGAGGAAGATGAAATATCACAGCAGTCATCCTGCTGCAAAGCGGATAACTGAGGCCTTGGCAGCCTGGGCTGTGAGAAACGTGGTTCCGGTATCCATCGTTAATTCAGAGCCAACTAGAGACTTGATTGAGGTACTGTGTCCCCGGTACCAAATACCATCTAGGTTCCATTTCTCTAGGCAGGCGATACCGAAAATGTACACAGACCTCAGAAAAAGACTCACCAGTGTCCTAAAAAATGCAGTTGTACCCAATGTCCACTTAACCACGGACATGTGGACAAGTGGAGCAGGGCAGACTCAGAACTATATGACTGTGACAGCCCACTGGGTAGATGTATTGCCTCCCGCAGCAAGAACAGCAGCGGCGGCACCAGTAGCAGCATCTCGCAAACGCCAACTCGTTCCTAGGCAGGCTACGCTTTGTATCACCACTTTCCAGAATAGGCACACAGCTGAAAACCTCTTACGGCAACTGAGGAAGATCATCGCAGAATGGCTTACCCCAATTGGACTCTCCTGGAGATTTGTGACATCGGACAACGCCAGCAATATTGTGCGTGCATTACATCTGAGCAAATTCCATCACGTCCCATGTTTTGCACATACCTTGAATTTGGTGGTGCAGAATTATTTAAAAAACGACAGGGGCGTGCAAGAGATGCTGTCGGTGGCCTGAAGAATTGCGGGCCACTTTCGGCATTCAGGCACCGCGTACCGAAGACTGGAGCACCACCAAACATTACTGAACCTGCCCTGCCATCATCTGAAGCAAGAGGTGGTAACGAGGTGGAATTCAACCCTCTATATGCTTCAGAGGATGGAGGAGCAGCAAAAGGCCATTCAAGCCTATACATCTGGCCACAATATAGGCAAAGGAGGTGGAATGCACCTGACTCAAGCGCAGTGGAGAATGATTTTAACGTTGTGCAAGGTTCTGCAACCCTTTGAACTTGCCACACGTGAAGTCAGTTCAGACACTGCCAGCCTGAGTCAGGTCATTCCCCTCATCAGGCTTTTGCAAAAGAAGCTGGAGACATTGAAGGAGGAGCTAAAACAGAGCGATTCCGCTAGGCATGTGGAACTTGTGGATGGAGCCCTTAATTCGCTTAACCAGGATTCACGGGTGGTCAATCTGTTGAAATCAGAGCACTACATTTTGGCCACCGTGCTCGATCCTAGATTTAAAACCTACGTTGTATCTCTCTTTCCGGCAGACACAAGTCTGCAGAGGTTCAAAGACCTGCTGGTGAGAAAATTGTCAAGTCAAGCGGAACGTGACCCGTCACCATCTCCTCCTTCACATTCTCCCGCAACTGGGGGTGCGAGGAAAAGGCTAAGAATTCCGAGCCCACCCGCTGGCGGTGATGCAGGGCAGTCTGGAGCGAGTGCTGACATCTGGTCCGGACTGAAGGACCTGCCAACGATTACTGACATGTCGTCTACTTACTGTCACTGCATATGATTCTCTCACCATTGAAAGAATGGTGGAGGATTATATGAGTGACCGCATCCAAGTAGACAGTCCGTACGTATACTGGCAGGAAAAAGAGGCAATTTGGAGGCCCTTGCACAAACTGGCTTTATTCTACCTAAGTTGCCCTCCCTCCAGTGTGTACTCCGAAAGAGTGTTTAGTGCAGCCGCTCACCTTGTCAGCAATCGGCGTACGAGGTTACTTCCAGAAAATGTGGAGAAGATGATGTTCATTAAAATGAATTATAATCAATTCCTCCGTGGAGACATTCACCAGCAGCAATTGCCTCCAGAAAGTACACGGGTACCTGAGATGGTGGATTCCAGTGGGGACGAATTATTAATCTGTGAGGAGGGGGATGTACTGTCAAAGTCAGAAAAATATCACGATGCACACTGCCATATTTGCACCTCATATGTGTCCCTGCTGCGCATGCGTGCGCTCTCCCGTGCGTGCGCATACTCGCTGTTGCGGGCACCCGCGGGCGCACGGTATGCGCATTTACGGTAGAGATTGTATGCGTCTAGCGGGCGACTCTTTCGTTACATATTTTTACCATATAATGTATTTTATAGATCATGGTCCCTTTGATAGAATCTGAAAGTTTAGTTAATGTAGCATGTTCATGGACAGAGAAATCCCTCTTTGTTTGATACGAAGGGTCAGACAGGAGTAATACAGTGGTGTTTAGTATCCATCGGAAGAGTATTTAATTAGCAATATTCCTGTGTTGGTTTGAAGCAAATTAATCGCTCGTGCGAATAGTTATGGACATAAGAAGTTTATGTCCATTTACTATTATTTGCACTTACTTATCCATGCGGCGGGAAACCTAGTTTCCCACCCACCTGAGCAGTTGGAAATTGTCACAGCCCACCTGTATGAATCAACCTATGACCTTTTGTTATAATGCGAGGAGGAATTCCTGTGTCCAATGAACAATGAGATTGTAGGGACCATTGAATTGTATTGTGTGTGGGCCATAAATAGACAAGCCGATCACATCCAGCTCACTCTTCAACGGTTCTCATTGCTGATAATCGGGAGCTGGATGTCCAGAGGCGCATGCGATCGTTCCCCTTTGTGCGTAAGTTTTCTCCGCAATCATATTGTCTTTCTTGTTATTGTGGGCCATTTCTCTCTCTCTCTCTTCTCCCCTTTCTCTCTTAATTTTCCTGCAAACGTAATTGTATTATATTGTATTTCCTGTGTAGTTATCTGGTTAGTTAGTCTATGTTATATTGTAGTGTGTGACTTGTATTGTATTATTCTTTTTGCAAGTAATAACATTCATATAAGGCGTTAGACCCTAAGCACGGTATCTGTGTATTTCTTATAGTGTTAAGTATTCTCAGAGCGTCGGTGACGCTCGAACAGCTTTTAAGTTAATAAGGTTACACTGTGTTGCATCTACACCCTATCTCTACACTAAGGTTTTACTGCATATTACATTGTTTATGGTTTAGATATAAAGGTTTAACATTGTGAGCGTCTGCGCCGCTGGTGATCTCCTCGTGGTCCCGAGCGTCCGCTACGCTATAGCGAATCATTACGTTAGTCGGCAGCCAATAGCGTGCCTGCCTGTGATCTCTTGGCCGTGAGCGAACATGACGCTTGAGCGTCTCGACTACGGCTAAGCGATTGTTACGCAACGTGCGTACCCTTACGGTACTCCATACGTGAATAGCGTACAGTGTTCTTAGACCTCATAAAGGGTGTTATATAAGATAAATATTTAGCTTTATCAATTGGCGGCTCGTCCAGTCCTTCACATATCTCTGCTAGGTAATTTCAGCAGACATTATCCATCAGCAAAGGGCGGGAGATCATATTCTTCGCAGTGCTGACGGGATAAGCGTCTGCTTCGCTTAGTAAAGGGTGCTGAGGGAATCCGGAACCGGAGGTAAGAACAACACGCTAGTGTCTTTTAAAACTGTTTATTTCTGTCTTGCGTACGCACGCACATATCTGCATCTCTTTTTCATTCGTGTATTTTCATATATCACTCTCCTGTTTGCCATTTTATAATTGATAAAACGTGCTAAGAGAGATTTGTCGCTATTTCATAGTTAAAGTGTAAGAGTAATGCATTAAGGGATAAATTGTAAAGCACACACGCAGCTCTACCTAAAGGTACAAGGAGAGATTGGTGTGGGGTTCAGTAGAGGATCGAGGATCATCTACATTGATAAACGTGTACATTGTGTTACGGTGGACATTGGTTTTGTGTACACGTGTCTCTAACAAAGGGCTGAGACTCGCGTACGCAAAGGCCGACGCACGCAGCGTAAATTACGCAACGGAGCGTCTGGGTACGCCCACGTAACTCAAGTCACACGATAGTGTTGATTTTTAAAGCGAAAAGGTGGCAAGGCGATAAATAGCGCAACAGGCGATAAATAGCGCAACAGGCGATAAGTAGCGCAACAGGCGATAAATAGCGCAAGTTTATTTTAGTATTCGAAATTTAAATTAACAGATCCTTCTCCAAATTTACAACACATCTGGTCTAAAGAAAATTTCTGCGCAGAAATAGAAATAGAAACAAAAGTGTATATGTGGTGAGTGAGTGTTTGTTTTTACAATTTTGGGGATTGAACCACAGAAATCATCGAGTTCTCGTGAAGGTACATACGTGTAAGTGACATACGTGGTGGCTAGGGAGGCATCTCTGGTTAAACATAAAATTTGAGCATTAGAGTGTAGCGGACCAGGAGGTATAGCAGACCAGGAGGTCAGACCAGGAGGTCGTATAACAGACCAGGAGGTCTAGGTACAAAGAAGTCCGCTATAGAGACAAGGCACAACACCAAGAAGGGTTGGTGCAACACCCATATAGGCCATAAAGCTCAGGCTGAAGGAATTCGCAGCTGCTGAATGTCGATTCCACTGGTCGCTCCGTACATAAGATTAGTTGCTTATGTACTGAACGATTGTACCGCACGTAATTGTGTGCATTAGTTAGTAACCTGACCAGTACCATTTGTGTACGAACCCGGTCATAAACGCTATTTGTACATTCTAACGTGATTTGTGTAATTTTTTATTTTTTCAAAAAGGGAAATTCGCTGGTCACTCAGGAATTATCCGACAACCCCACCTTTACTGGAAAGGGTTAGTGCTCTTCGGATCACACTCACATGTTCCAGTAAACGAAGGTTAATAGGGGCCCTGGGTCGAGTACGCCAGCACTATATCAGTGTGTGGGCATATTGGTCGGCGTGGGCGAGTGAGTGAGGTGCTCGGTAAACTTCACCGTCAACCTATCTTTGAATATTTTGGTTTTTTGTAAGGGTTCGCTGAAGACCCTGATATAAAGGTCAGAGGTAGAGCAAGCAACACCTGCAAATTATGGGGGCCAGTTGTTCAGGAAGGGGGCGATCAACCTCGGTTCGGGTTGATTCTGTAAACCGACCAGTCGGGTCGGCAAGGTATGTAATGTGTGAAAAATACGGAAGACACACAGAAATTTTATGTGATGAATGGGAGAAGATGACTGTACATGACGGGGAGAAATTCCCAAAAGTAGGCAGCTTCAGCCCAGAAGTGTTGCAAAATTTAAGGAGAAGGATATGTCTCATTAAATCAACAAAGAGACGAATCCAACATTATGATTATTTGCAGTTATGGCAACAGGAGGGTGAAATACAGAGAGGATTGGCTCAGGCGGCGGGATCTGGCCCTATCAGGAAACTGATAGCCACGGCCCCACCGCCACCATACATATCAGGAGAGAAATTGGTTGCGGAGAATGACGCATCAGGGGGTAACAAACAGGCACTTAGCAACTGTATAAATGTTAAGGATAATGTTAATAAGTTAACCAATGCAAGTATTAACCCGTGCAAGTTGTACCCTGTTTTGAACTTTCCCCAGGAGTGTGATCAAGAGGACGAATCGGCAACAATATCGGCGCTCTCTCTAGCAGCCACTATATCAGAAACGACAGTAGGCACGGCCCAACCCATAAGATTAGTAACAAAGCCCATATATTTGCACACACCGTATTCCCCGATATTGCACAAGGACTCCGGTGTATACAAAGAAAGGGCGCTGGATTTACCTTATGGAGGAGATTTCTACCCCTATACTAAGTGGATACTGCTGCTCTTTGGTTAAGGATAATTGCATTCCTTATACAAGACAGAATTGAAAAAACATACCCTCCAAGATATAATCTTGGGAGTATACCAAGAGCGCTGTTTCCACCACAATTCCTACTATATTATTTCACACCGGTTTATATTCAATACTTTTTTATTTTAAAAAGAATGTTTATATAAACATAATACTTTAAATAGACACAAAGAAATTCATCACATACAATACATGCTGCAGCATAACAATTAATATTTAAAAAAGCAAAACAAAAAAACCTAAGAGGCTTATTTGTATCCAAATGAGGCTTGTAATAAAATCAATTTAGCTGGGTAATATCTACATTAAATCAATATGTCCCAGTAGAATGTAGAAACTTTTCATTTCATAGTGATCCAAGATTTGATTAAGTTGATACGTGTATTATCTTCAAAAGTGTCCCAATTTACTTGGATTCCTAATAATGTGTGCACACATACAGTTCTTTATATTCACTGGTGTTTACCATACAGCTGTTGATTTCACCTCCAATACTGGACTCCTTGCTGTTACGGCTCTTTTGGTAGTCGCAAACCATCAGTCATCATCTGTTTCTACTCACAGTGCTCAGGCTCCCTCCGCTGGTATAAGCCCGTATTGCAATTTGCACTGTATGATGCTGTTGCCGACCCCGTATTTCAGCGTTCCGGAGGTAGAAATCAGTTACCACGGTCACTCGAAAATGCGTTTCTCCGCCTTGATGCTCCCTCAGCGGCTTCCTCAGTAAGGAGTCCAGTATTGGAGGTGAAATCAACAGCTGTATGGTAAACACCAGTGAATATAAAGAACTGTATGTGTGCACACATTATTAGGAATCCAAGTAAATTGGGACACTTTTGAAGATAATACACGTATCAACTTAATCAAATCTTGGATCACTATGAACTGAAAAGTTTCTACATTCTACTGGGACATATTGATTTAATGTAGATATTACCCAGCTAAATTGATTTTATTACAAGCCTCATTTGGATACAAATAAGCCTCTTAGGTTTTTTTGTTTTGCTTTTTTAAATATTAATTGTTATGCTGCAGCATGTATTGTATGTGATGAATTTCTTTGTGTCTATTTAAAGTATTATGTTTATATAAACATTCTTTTTAAAATAAAAAAGTATTGAATATAAACCGGTGTGAAATAATATAGTAGGAATTGTGGTGGAAACAGCGCTCTTGGTATACTCCCAAGATTATATCTTGGAGGGTATGTTTTTTCAATTCTGTCTAGTAACAAAGCCCCCTAGCGGAGGGACAGGTGAGGTCGTATCAACGGGTAAGTACGGCACCATACACTATGCTGAAACCATTTCACCACAGACTGTAGAATCTACACAGAATGATGTTGTTAAACTTGCTCCCGTGAGGGTAATAGCAGTCCCAAATGGGAAAACGGACACTACAGGAGTCACTCCTATTAGGAACATTGCCATGTACAGCCCGTTTTCCCGAATGGAATTAAGAACCATAGTGTCTGAATTCCCTGATCCTAGAAAAGACTTAGTTGCTAGCCAAAAATACATCAGAGACCTAGGAAACACTTTAGAGCCCAATAACAAAGATTGGCAGATATTGCTGAGGGCTTGTTTACCCTCCAATGTCGACGCAGCTCAATTTTTAGCTGACTGTGGACTGGATCAGGATGTACCTCTTACAGATGTGTACAACAAAGACAATGTAAAAAGAATAAGTTTACAGTTAAAAGAGTATTTTCCAGCTGTGGCCAAATGGAATAGAATTTTTTCCATTAAACAAAAAGAGTCAGAAACAGCTGCTGATTATTTTCACCGGGCATTATTAGAAATGGCAAAATACACTGGCATAGAGGACATTAGGACCAATGCAAACCATCAAGAAGTAGCAGTATCTGTGCTAATGGATGGTTTAAAAGAGGCATTAAAGACCAGGGTACAGACCACACAACCATGTTGGCGAGGTCTGTCGGTGGCTACTTTGAGAGAGGCTGCTATTGATCACGACCGGAATATCACCAGACACAGGGAGTCACAAGGTGATAAGTTAATGTCAGTAAGTATACAGGCCCTGACCACAAAACAGCCTGTGTTTATATCACCAAACCCTGTGGGTAAGTCAAATGTGGTAACATGTTATTTTTGTCATAAACAGGGACACATAGCACGAGACTGTAGAGCGAAAAATTCGCAAAGATCATACCAACCCCCTAGACAACGACACGACACACGACATTGGGAGCAAGGTCCGCAGAGACGGAGTTATGAGCCACATACAGGGGAAACAAAAAGATACCCCCCGAACAGAGACTGGCACGCCTCTGGTAGTTCCCAGCTAACTCCCTCACAAGTAGTTGCTGCCAGCGGGATTCAGGAAGGTCACCATACCCAATAGGGGTGTGGCCATACCTGTAATCTCCAGCCAGTAAAATTGATTGCAAATCTTGGAAGTGAACCCGAGATTGCAATAAATGTAGCTGGTAAAACATTAAACTTTCTTGTAGATACGGGGGCGGCCAAATCAGTGATAAATTCGACAGTGGGCATGAGAACCACTGGTAAGACAATTCCAGCCATAGGAGTAACGGGAGTAGTCCAGCACTACCCTGTTAGCAAACCAGCCGAGATTACAATAGGGCCTTTACATACCAAGCATTCCTTTTTGCTGGCTGCATCGGCACCGACTAATCTCCTGGGAAGAGACTTATTGTGTAAAATGGGGTGCGTCATTTATTGTACTCCTGAAGGTGTATTCTTGGACATACCTGAGAATCACGCTCAGGAAGTGCGAGACATGTTAGACTCCCCATCAAAATTAATGTCACATACCATTATGACAAATAGGACTCCATCCCAAGTAGAAGAAATGACATCCCAGATACCAGAGTCACTTTGGACTAAAGATGGACAGGACACTGGATTAATGGAGAACGTAGCTCCGGTAGTTGTACAAGTAAAAGATGGTAGGATAGCTCCAAAAATCCCACAGTACCCTCTGAAGCCAGAGGTGGAGTTAGGAGTGTATCCCGTAATAGAGCGCTTGCTACAACAGGGCATTCTGGTAAGAACGTCCAGCACTGCCAATAGTCCCATCTTCCCTGTTAAAAAGAGTGGGGGGAGGGGTTACAGGCTAGTGCAGGATCTAAGGGGGATTAACAAAATAGTTGAGAGTCAGTTCCCCGTAGTGCCAAATCCAGCTGTCATCCTTATGCAAATCCCTCCCACTGCCAAATTTTTCACTGTTATTGACCTCTGCTCCGCTTTCTTTTCGGTACCTCTGCACCCTGACAGCCAATACTTGTTTGCATTCACATACAGAGGAGTCCAATACACATGGACTCGATTACCACAAGGTTTCATAGACAGTCCAAGTATATTTTCCCAGGCTTTGCATGATTGTTTACAGTCTTTCCAACCAGAGAGTGGATCAGTATTAATACAGTACGTGGATGATCTACTACTGTGTTCTGATTCAGTGGAAGCATCCCTGAAAGATACGAAACAGCTCCTGTTTCATCTTTCAGACACAGGACACAAGGTTTCCAAAGACAAGTTACAATTATGCCAAACTAAGGTAAAATATTTGGGACACTGTCTAACACAAGGACTGAGACACCTGACCGCTGATAGAATTCAAGCAATTAGAGACATGACTCTGCCACAAACCCAGCAACAGATCAGAACATTTTTAGGAATGTGTGGGTATTGCCGTAACTGGATCCCAGGGTTTTCCATTCTGGCGTTACCTTTGCAGGAGATGGTCTCCTCAAACAAACCTGATCGGATTTCGCATACAGACGAGTCCGAGATGGCATTTGAGAGACTTAAACAGTGCCTAACGCAGGCACCAGCATTAGGTATGCCAGACTATGGGAAACCCTTTGAGCTGTACGGAACAGAAACTGCTGGTTGCGCGGCAGGCGTCTTAACCCAAAAGCACGGTGATGCCAGCAGGCCGGTAGCATACTACAGCGCTCAGCTAGATACGGTAGCGCGATCCCTCCCCACATGCTTGCGAAGCGTTGCCGCGATAGCATTGCTAGTAACAAAAAGCGAAGATGTAGTGCTAGGTCACAACCTCACAATTCATACACCACATGCAGTGTCAGCCTTGCTAAATTCTGCCCAAACCAGGCACGTCTCATCAGCACGGTTTACAAGATGGGAATTGGCACTAATGGCCCCCGTAAACATCACCATAAGGAGATGCAGTGCATTAAATCCTGCAACATATCTCCCAGGTGTGCCTGGACAGGCACAAAGGGTGGAGGATGAGAGTGGTGGGGAAGGAGGATTTAATACAAAGGAGGACACACATGATTGTATGGAATATTTGACCCAAAATTTTACCGCAAGGCCTGACATCAGTGACAACCCACTGGAAGATGTAGATCTAACTTTCTACACGGACGGTAGTTGTCACAGACAGTCAGACTCGGGAGACTTGTGTACTGGATACGCAGTCGTAGATGACCAAGGCACCATAGAAGCAGAACCGCTAGGCCCACCTCACTCAGCCCAGGTTGCTGAACTGGTCGCCCTAACCAGAGCATGTGAATTGGCTAAGGGCAAATCAGCCAATATCTACACTGACTCTAGATACGCATTCGGGGTAGTCCATGATTTCGGAGCCCTATGGCGCCTCAGAAATTTCATGACGGCAGCTGGTACACCGGTAGCGCATGCAGCTCACATCAAAAGGCTTCTAACAGCGATACAGGAACCCGACAGAGTGGCTGTTATCAAGTGTAAAGCACACACATATAGCCAAGACCCAGTATCACTTGGTAACAGCCGAGCAGACGAAGCAGCTAAGTTAGCAGCTGGTACCCCCAGACAGACAGACACCACACAACTGATGGTATTTAATACCATCAACACACAGAAGTTGTGTGAAATGCAAAATTTGTGTTCCACACAGGAAAAGGCAGTCTGGAAGGCAAAGGGATATGGCCAGGAGTCCTCAGGACTCTGGACGGATGGACATGGTAAACCGGTGGCCCCCAGAGCATATCTTCCATGTTTAGCTGAGGCAGCTCACGGGCTGACTCATCTGGGCAAGGAAGGAATGTGCAAGTTGGTAAGAGCATATTGGTGCGCCCCAGGATTTTCATCTCATGCAGGTAAGAGAGCAATGTCATGCCTTACATGCTTGAGAAAGAATATCGGAAAGGCAATACCAACAGAACCATCTCATATCCCACCTGCAGGCGGCCCTTTCCAGGTAATACAGATTGACTTCATTCAATTACCCCCTTGTCGAAATTTGAAATATGTACTTGTTTGTATAGATGTTTTTTCAAATTGGGTCGAAGCATTTCCTGCGGCCACAAATACCGCTATGTTTACTGCTAAGAAAATTGTGCAGGAATTTGTATGTAGATATGGTATCCCTAGAATTATCGAAAGTGATAGGGGTACCCATTTTACAGGTGATGTCTTTCAAGGAATGTGTAAGTTGATGGGAATTGATAGCAAGCTGCACACTCCATACCGTCCACAGGCGAGTGCGAAGGTGGAAAGAGTGAACAGCACTATTAAAAATAAACTGAGCAAAGTTATGGCAGAGACAGGATTGACATGGCCAGAAGCTTTACCCATTGTACTGTACAGCATCAGAACCACTCCCAGGTCCCCTCTTAATCTTCTTCGTTTCCTCCTATAAGATGGACTTGCCCCAAGAGACTGTGATCCGGATTTTCCTGTTGACCATGATGTTGACCAGAGCAGTCTGTTCCGGCGAGAGTACCATGGAGGTCGAGAAAGGTTCTGGAATGGGTTCTGATGACAAAGATGGAGGCGTAGTTTTCCAAGAGCAACCTAATCAACAAGTAAAGGCGAGTATCAGAAAACGATCCGATAACATTGTATGTCCTACTCCGTCCCATATGTTCTCCCCGATGATGCATATTTCATATGCGGGAGGAAGGCGTATAAGTGGCTTGCCCCAAACTCTGAAGGATTGTGTTATATTGGAAAAGTACTGCCTGAAGTAATGACTGTATCACATGCCAAAATGAAAGATATTCACCGTGTTGCCCAAGCTCCTTATACTCACACCCACTACGAGCACGTAGTTAAACGGCACCTGATAGAAAGAACAGAGCATCCGGCCTCTGACATGATCCATGAATCCACCGGGATTCAGTTTCTAATCGCGTTAGACATCACTCGCACCGCCAGAGGAGTGTTGAATTATAAATACATATCTGCGCTTGCAAATTTGCTAGACAATATCACAGAAATGTATGATGACACGTTTAGGTATACTGGAAGAGAACTTCAAGCTTATAAAACAGAACTGGTCCAGCATAGAATGGTTCTTAATTATCTCACAGCAGTGACAGGCGGATATTGTGTCACACTGGCAACGCAGTACGGCGTGAAATGCTGCACATATATTACGAATAGCACCGAGGACCCGGTCGAGGTCATAGACCAAAAGATGGACGATATTCTCCAACTGAAGTGGGAATTTCGCAGGAGACACAATCTCACTCTTGCTGCTGTAGGTAATGAGCTGACTGGTTGGGTGTCATGGTTGAACCCGCGAAATTGGTTCTCTGGTTTAGGAGAATGGGCTCAAGGAGTCATAATGGATGTTGGGAAGTTTCTTCTATGTATCTTAGGTGTCGTCATATCCATTGGCTTGATATTTAGATGCGGTCAGGCTTTAATGAAGTGCAAACGAA
Source organism: Pseudophryne corroboree (assembly GCF_028390025.1). Classification (NCBI taxonomy): domain Eukaryota; kingdom Metazoa; phylum Chordata; class Amphibia; order Anura; family Myobatrachidae; genus Pseudophryne; species Pseudophryne corroboree. The sequence goes on from NC_086448.1 coordinate 692,968,467, forward strand.
GTACCAGGGTGATGAGTTTAAGGAGTGAGGAAATTGTAATTCCAATGGATTTGATTTATGACCCAAATGTAGAAACAATGATGTGATGAAAATGCGATTTCTACGGTCCGTTTCTTTCACCTGTCTTTTCTGGTTTTTCCAAGGTAAAAAGACCCACTTTTGACGAGGAATTTGATGATCCTGTATACAGACAACTGATGGATTAAAGAAGAAGTTTTGACAACCTTATACACAGATTTTTGATGAACAATGCCATAGACCCCCAGTTTCCCTAGAAATTTTAAAATTACGCTAGCCCAACACTTTTGTAAGCCTATGGACATTGACAAAGCTTTTTGCCCACACGCCTTTTGGCAAAAGCACAAAGAAGACTGCATTCAACAGACACCGAACAAGACTTCAACCGACAAATGTTCATTAACCTGACATAGAATACCACTGCATTTACCGTAATTATGTCTTTTCTTCATCACTACAACCTTCAGGTAATTACACACATAGTCGATAGGGAATACAGGCACAGATATCAGCAATCACATATTCCCCCATTCATGTATCATCAACTAAAATGTGCTCCATATTTTGTTGCAACCAAAATCCGAAAAGAGCTCGGTAAAGTTTGACAGCCCATCCACAGACCCGTACCACGGGATAAGAAGGAATTCAAATGTATACTTCGCAATACCTCGAAGCTTGATTTAAAACACGTACGGCACGATGATACATGACCCCCAAACATGGATTCATACACACATGCTTCTACTATCCCACTAGGTCATACCCTCTCCACACCTTCTCCTCTCTCCTCCCTTACCCAACCATGGAAATGTATTTACACTTGACATATATTTTTCTCTTTTTGAAATGTTTTAGGAAGTGGCAGTTATTGTTGACTGCCAAAGGGTGGACTGTCAAAGTCAGAAAAATATCACGATGCACACTGCCATATTTGCACCTCATATGTGTCCCTGCTGCGCATGCGTGCGCTCTCCCGTGCGTGCGCATACTCGCTGTTGCGGGCACCCGCGGGCGCACGGTATGCGCATTTACGGTAGAGATTGTATGCGTCTAGCGGGCGACTCTTTCGTTACATATTTTTACCATATAATGTATTTTATAGATCATGGTCCCTTTGATAGAATCTGAAAGTTTAGTTAATGTAGCATGTTCATGGACAGAGAAATCCCTCTTTGTTTGATACGAAGGGTCAGACAGGAGTAATACAGTTATGTTTAGTATCCATCGGAAGAGTATTTAATTAGCAATATTCCGGTGTTGGTTTGAAGCAAATTAATCGCTCGTGCGAATAGTTATGGACATAAGAAGTTTATGTCCATTTACTATTATTTGCACTTACTTATCCATGCGGCGGGAAACCTAGTTTCCCACCCACCTGAGCAGTTGGAAATTGTCACAGCCCACCTGTATGAATCAACCTATGACCTTTTGTTATAATGCGAGGAGGAATTCCTGTGTCCAATGAACAATGAGATTGTAGGGACCATTGAATTGTATTGTGTGTGGGGCATAAATAGACAAGCCGATCACATCCAGCTCACTCTTCAACGGTTCTCATTGCTGATAATCGGGAGCTGGATGTCCAGAGGCGCATGCGATCGTTCCCCTTTGTGCGTAAGTTTTCTCCGCAATCATATTGTCTTTCTTGTTATTGTGGGCCATTTCTCTCTCTCTCTCTCTCTTCTCCCCTTTCTCTCTTAATTTTCCTGCAAACGTAATTGTATTATATTGTATTTCCTGTGTAGTTATCTGGTTAGTTAGTCTATGTTATATTGTAGTGTGTGACTTGTATTGTATTATTCTTTTTGCAAGTAATAACATTCATATAAGGCGTTAGACCCTAAGCACGGTATCTGTGTATTTCTTATAGTGTTAAGTATTCTCAGAGCGTCGGTGACGCTCGAACAGCTTTTAAGTTAATAAGGTTACACTGTGTTGCATCTACACCCTATCTCTACACTAAGGTTTTACTGCATATTACATTGTTTATGGTTTAGATATAAAGGTTTAACATTGTGAGCGTCTGCGCCGCTGGTGATCTCCTCATGGTCCCGAGCGTCCGCTACGCTATAGCAAATCATTACGTTAGTCGGCAGCCAATAGCGTGCCTGCCTGTGATCTCTTGGCCGTGAGCGAACGTGAGGCTTGAGCGTCTCGACTACGGCTAAGCGATTGTTACGCAACGTGCGTACCCTTACGGTACTCCATACTTGAATAGCGTACAGTGTTCTTAGACCTCATAAAGGGTGTTATATAAGATAAATATTTAGCTTTATCAGTACACAGTGAAAGGGGTGAGGAATCGGAGGATGATGATGAGGTGGACATCTTGCCTCTGTAGAGCCAGTTTGTGCAAGGAGAGATTGATTGCTTCTTTTTTGGTGGGGGCCCAAACCAACCAGTCATTTCAGTCACAGTCGTGTGGCAGACCCTGTCACTGAAATGATGGGTTCGTTAAAGTGTGCATGTCCTGTTTATACAACATAAGGGTGGGTGGGAGGGCCCAAGGACAATTCCATCTTGCACCTCTTTTTTCTTTCATTTTTCTTTGCATCATGTGCTGTTTGGGGACAATTTTTTTGAAGGGCCATCCTGCCTGACACTGCAGTGCCACTCCCAGATGGGCCAGGTGTTTGTGTCGGCCACTTGTGTCGCTTAGCTTAGTCACACAGCCACCTTGGTGCGCCTCTTTTTTTCTTTGCATCATGTGCTGTTTGGGGAGTATTTTTTTGAAGGGCCATCCTGCCTGACACTGCAGTGCCACTCCTAGATGGGCTAGGTGTTTGTGTCGGCCACTTGTGTCGCTTAGCTTAGTCACACAGCCACCTTGGTGCGCCTCTTTTTTTCTTTGCATCATGTGCTGTTTGGGGACAATTTTTTTGAAGGGCCATCCTGCCTGACACTGCAGTGCCACTCCTAGATGGGCCAGGTGTTTGTGTCGGCCACTTGTGTCGCTAAGCTTAGTCACACAGCCACCTTGGTGCGCCTCTTTTTTTCTTTGCATCATGTGCTGTTTGGGGACAATTTTTTGGAAGGGCCATCCTGCCTGACACTGCAGTGCCACTCCTAGATGGGCCAGGTGTTTGAGTCGGCCACTTGTGTCGCTTAGCTTAGTCACACAGCCACCTTGGTGCGCCTCTTTTTTTCTTTGCATCATGTGCTGTTTGGGGACAATTTTTTGGAAGGGCCATCCTGTCTTGATTGACACTGCAGTGCCACTCCTAGATGGGCCAGGTGTTTGTGTCGGCCACTTGTGTCGCTTAGCTTAGTCACACAGCGACCTTGGTGCACCTCTTTTTTTCTTTGCATCATGTGCTGTTTGGGGACAATTTTTTGGAAGGGCCATCCTGTCTTGATTGACACTGCAGTGCCACTCCTAGATGGGCCAGGTGTTTGTGTCGGCCACTTGTGTCGCTTAGCTTAGTCACACAGCCACCTTGGTGCGCCTCTTTTTTTCTTTGCATCATGTGCTGTTTGGGGACAATTTTTTGGAAGGGCCATCCTGCCTGACACTGCAGTGCCACTCCTAGATGGGCCAGGTGTTTGTGTCGGCCACTTGTGTCGCTTAGCTTAGTCACACAGCCACCTTGGTGCGCCTCTTTTTTTCTTTGCATCATGTGCTGTTTGGGGACTATTTTTTTGAAGGGCCATCCTGCCTGACACTGCAGTGCCACTCCTAGATGGGCCAGGTGTTTGTGTCGGCCACTTGTGTCGCTTAGCTTAGTCACACAGCCACATTGGTGCGCCTCTTTTTTTCTTTGCATCATGTGCTGTTTGGGGACAATTTTTTTGAAGGGCCATCCTGCCTGACACTGCAGTGCCACTCCTAGATGGGCCAGGTGTTTGTGTCGGCCACTTGTGTCGCTTAGCTTAGTCACACAGCCACCTTGGTGCGCCTCTTTTTTTCTTTGCATCATGTTTGGGGACAATTTTTTGGAAGGGCCATCCTGCCTGAGTTTTACACTGCAGTGCCACTCCTAGATGGGCCAGGTGTTTGTGTCGGCCACTTGTGTCGCTTAGCTTAGTCACACAGCCACCTTGGTGTGCCTCTTTTTTTCTTTGCATCATGTGCTGTTTGGGGACTATTTTTTTGAAGGCCCATCCTGCCTGACACTGCAGTGCCACTCCTAGATGGGCCAGGTGTTTGTGTCGGCCACTTGTGTCGCTTAGCTTAGTCACACAGCCACCTTGGTGCGCCTCTTTTTATCTTTGCATCATGTGCTGTTTGGGGACAATTTTTTTGAAGGGCCATCCTGCCTGACACTGCAGTGCCACTCCTAGATGGGCCAGGTGTTTGTGTCGGCCACTTGTGTCGCTTAGCTTAGTCACACAGCCACCTCGGTGCAAATTTTAGGACTAAAAATAATATTGTGAGGTGTGAGGTGTTCAGAATAGACTGGAAATGAGTGGAAATTATGGTTATTGAGGTTAATAATACTATGGGATCAAAATGACCCCCAAATTCTATGATTTAAGCTGTTTTTTTAGGGTTTTTTGGAAAAAACACCTGAATCCAAAACACACCCGAATCCGACAAAAAAATTTCGGTGAGGTTTTGCCAAATCGCGTCCGAATCCAAAACACGGCCGCGGAACCGAACCCAAAACCAAAACACAAAACGCAAAAAATTTCCGGTGCACATCACTAATGTATGTGGACAGCGCTCCTTCTGCGTGGTTTGAGATTATACTCAGACAACTGTGACCTTTTGCAAGAGATGTATTCTTGCGTGCCGCTGGTACAGACCGATACCACTTGTCCAGGCACTAAAGCTAATTTCATTCGGCCAAATTGCTTTTCCGATATGCCATGAAAAGCGCCGATATTGGAAAAACAATTTCGCTTAAGTTCTATAAATAGATCCCTTGTTAAAAAAAATATATAATGAATGCTAAATGACAAAGCAATCCTGTGAGTTACTGTTGCCTTTAAACACAAACAACACCACTCAATCTTACAGCTATTTAAGGACTACTAAGATAAGCGATTGGGATTTTTTTTATCTGGCCCATTAAATATTAAAACTGTAGATATGAAGAGAAACAGGAAATACAATTTGCAGTGAATGGTAAGATAATTATGTGTCAGTATCTTTCGAACTTATAACCATTAGTTAAATTGAGATGGGGATCGTCACTGAATACAGAGGAGGATTTACCTCAAGACAACAAAAGCAGCTGCTTAGGGCCCCGTTGGTCTCAGGGGGGGCCCTGCTGGTCCCCGGAGGGTCCGCCGACAAGGCTGTATAAAGGGTATTTCTGGCAGACCACGAGCTTCACCGAAATTGTCCGAGAGCTGAGCTGACTGAATACTCCTAGCAGGCTGTCAGTAATTAGCTGTTGGGTGACGGCTCCAGCGCATGCCTGTATCTCCAGGCCTGCTGTACTGTGGTGTGACCAGTCATGACACAAGTGTGTATGACGTCAGATGCTTAGAAAAAAGAGCCAGGATGTGCACAGAAAAAGACATGAGTTCTTCCAGTATACTTTATCATTTTAAGGGCAGCACGGACAGTGTAATGGTTAGTATTCAGGTAATGGGTTCAATTCCCACCATGGCCCTAACTGTGTGGCGATTGTATATTCTCCCCGTACTTGCATGAGTTTACTACAGGTAGTTCGGTTTCCTCCCACAATCCAAAAATATACTGGTAGGTTAATTGGCTACTAACAAAATTAACCCTAGCATGAATGTGTCTGTGTGTACATGTGGTAGGGAATATAGAGTGTAAGCACCACTGAGGAAGGGACTGATGTGAATGGCCAAATGTTCTCTGCAAAGCGCTGCGGAATATGTGTGTGCTATATAAATGACTGGTAATAAATAATAATCAATACTACACTAGTACAACTACCATCCGCCTGCTGTAATCGGCTATGGGCAGATTGGGGAACATATATGGGAAGGGGGGCACACTGAGGATTGTTTGAGGAAGGGGGGCCCCAAATCGGTGTCTTACTTAGGGCCCCATGAGGTCTAAATCCGCCTCTGACTGAATCCTCTCTTTCCGGCTAAAGGAGTTTGCACAGTAACTTTACTCTGATAGAGCCGGATTTGAAAAATTTGATATGTACAGTATATAAGCAATTGAGAGAAGCAGTTATGCATTTTATGGGGCATATTTATTAACATTATTTTTACTAAAATAATGTGAAAAAGGGTGTCACACCCTTTTTACAATATTTTTGTTTCACTCAAATGTATTAAAGGTCTTTTGAAGCATTTTTTCTGAAAAAACTGCTCCAAACCCTTATTTAAATGCAATCTGATCAAATTTACTAAACAAAAATGTAAAAATACTGTATGCTGCAGTGTGCCCTATGATAATAACGCCAGCTTCAGTTCGCTTAGTCACAGGGTAGCACTGTGATATGCTGCCTTCTACACAGAGCCGTCTTAACAGCAGTGTAGGCCCCTGGGCACAGCAATGCACTGGGCCCCCTGCCCACCCATCAGCGGTAGGAGTGGGGTGTTCTATCAGCGGCAGCTTTGATATCCCGCGGGCAGAAGGGGGGTTCTATCTTTCGCTCAGCATGTATGACCTGGAGAAATAATTTCTGCTAATTACTCCTTTGCCGCACAGATGGGGCAGGAAGGAGAACCCTAAACTGTAGAAGGGGACATTGGACTGAATGAAGGGGCCTCGGTACATGACTTCCAGGGTGGTAGGGGGTGTTTAATACACAGGGGAGGGGTCAATAGTGGAGTGGACTTAATATTCATAATTTTCTGGTGGGAGGGCAGCTTGCTTTACTGCAGATATCTCCTGTTCCTGGAATTAGATTCCCTAGCTTTAATGGGATAAAAAAAAAACTAGAGCGTTCCCACCTTTCAGGAGGTACTGGGGACTTGGGGATCAGAGTTCAGGAGCCAGAGCAATCCACTAACGAAAAAATAAAACTGCATATTAGGCATGTGGAGATGGAGCAGGGAGCAGCTGCTGGAAGGCTGATATCTCTGGTTTTGAGCATAGTAGAGACAAGATTCCAGTGTTCACCAGAAGAGGAGAGTCCCAGCTTTTTTAGTGCACCCTCAGAAAAACTTTAAGTCAGACAGAACTCGAGATATCTGGCTGGGAAGAGCAATTAACAGGCTTGGATGGAGACCACTGCTTTGAAGTCTGATATCTCTGGTTCCTCAGGGCCGATTTTCAAAAATCTGGTACCCCTGGAAAGAGGGGACCCTCAGCTATCATCCTATGGCCCTTTTACCCTTGGGGCCCTTGGGCAAGAGCCCATTGAGCCCATATGAAAAGACGGCCCTGCTTCTACACAGCTTTCTCTGTGCGGGGAGCCGGCAGTGTGATCCGATTGACACACAAGCTGATCATCTTTAAACAAATATAAAAACATTTTTTAAATAAAAATCATATTTACCCATCCGGGAGTCGGTGATCGGTGCTCCGGTGAGTGCTGCCGGGAACCGGAATAACCTGCTGCTGTGCTCTGACCCCTGTGCAGTAAAGTGATGCTGGAAAGCGGCAGCACCGGGAGTCACACACAGCAGCAGGGTCTGGTGCCTGGCAGCCTCCTGAAAGCAGCGGTCACCGGCTCCTGGGACTGGTAAGTATAATTACTGTGGCGGGGTCTCAGTACAGCATGGGGTACTCGCGATAGGGGGGAATCCGGCAGCAGCATTAGCGAAGAACAGTGGCGCATGCGCTGCAGGACATCAGTGTTTTGTTTTTAAATATCCTGAAAATGCTGCCAAGAGCTTTCACAGCGACAGAGCTTTCTCACAAGCTCTGTTCCTGCATACGATAACTGATACATCCATGCGATGTACTGAATTATCGCATTTCGAGTTTGGCCGATATTATCACAGCACAGCTGCATCTGAGGAAGCGAATGGTGATGAATCAGCCCCTTTATCTTTTACTGGAACTCAAAAGTGAATCAGATGCAGCGTCAAACACAAGATTTTGAAAGGGGGGTTTCCAAGTGGATTTTTTTTTTGGGGGGGGGGGTTCTTTTTAAATTATGTGACAGCCATCTGCAGAGCTGAGCTGAACAAATGCAATCCAAACTGGCCACAAAAATACAATTACTTGCAGACCCGACTATCCAGAGGAGATGGAGACTAAGCTCTCATCTCACAAAAGAAAATTTGGTGATCAGAGTGGTAGCGAGGTCTCTAGGTACTTAAACACACCCCCTCACATACATCGCACACACTCACACACTCATGCGTCAGTGAGATGTGGAGAATGTATTTACAGATTATCTCGAAGAAAGTGGATGTCCCGGGGTAGTCAAATTTAGGGGACATTTACAGAACTGACTGGATTTCTGTCCCAAAAAACGAACTAATTCACAGAAGGTCAGATCCAGCCAACTTCAATCCAATTCAGAAAATGATGGACACATGCAAAAATTGATAAATTTTGCCCATGCACTGTGTGCAAAAAGTCACCATTTGTGTCCGTCTGTGAACTGAGAGCCAACAGTGAGGGCCCCCCACCACCATAGAGAGCCGACAGTGTGGATCCTCCCCACCATAGAGAGCCAACAGTGAGGGCCCTACCCACCATAGAGAACCAACAGTGTGGGACCTTCCCACCATAGAGAGCCAACAGCGTGGGTCCTCCCCACCATAGAGAGCCAACAGTGTGGGCCCTCCCCACCTTAGAGAGCCAACAGTGTGGGTCCTGCCCATCATATTGACAATCAGCTTTAAACTGGCCATCTGTATTTGCTAGGGGTTTTGAGCCCAGAAATGTGGCCACCTCCCTAGAGAAGCCAGACCCATGGTGATTGCACTAGTGTATATTCCACTCCACCTGAGCTGTGGGCTAAGGGACAAATAATAAATATGGTTATAGGTTAGAAAATATATTGTTTTACTGCTGTACAAAAGACTTTGCAAGCCCTGTCATGCCCACTTTTATTGGTTGCCAGGGCATGGTGGCACTTGAAGAACCAAAAATGCCGACATGCCCTTACATCCAGGGCCCGCTGTGAATTACAGGATACAGACACCAAAAGTTTTAATATTTAAAACAGTCTCTATTTCCCTGGCCAGATATCCCACGATGCATCAGCCTGAAGCAGCTTGATACAGCTGTGCTGGTTATAGTTTATGCAATGAATGTGCAGAACCTGCCTACCTGTTATTATTGCTTGTTGTGACCTGGAATGCCTTAGGTTCACTGGCGTAGTGGGTGCATAATGGGTGCACAGATACAATAATGGGTGCAGGGTGTGCGGTGGGGGGCCCCTGGGTCCAGGGGGGGCCACACCGCACACCCTGCACCCATTATTTTCTATACTTACCCTCCGGAGTCTGGCAGCACTGCAGCAGAAATCACTGGGCAAATGATGTGGCGGCCATTCTTCCAGTGTATTGCACATGTGCTCTAGGAAAATCACTGGGTAAATGGCCGTTGCACCACTTTCCCAGAGCCCTGCGCATGCGCTCTAGACTCCGGGACAGTGCAAGGGTCCCCTAGGGACCACAGTGCCCAGAGCTACAGTGCTGCTGGCTATAGAGGAGAGGGCCTAAACAGAGCCTGCACCCAGGCCTCCTCCTCTCTAGATGCGCCCCTGCTTTGGTTTCTGCTTTTGTCTCCTGAGTCCTGCCCCTTTCCTTGGCCTGTTATGTAGATTTTGATTATGCCTAACCTCGGCTTGTGTCAATCACTCCGTACCACATTCCTCTGTATCACTGTCAGCTCCTGTACCCTTTCAGTTTGAATCCAGCACATGTTGAATTCTCACCAATGCCTTGTGAGCTAACTCTTCAGTGTTTTTCATAGTTAGGCAGCAATACCCAGAGATAATAAGTCCCTGCTATCTGGAGCTTGAAGACATGGTGGTGTGGCACCTCGGGAAATTGTGTGTGCCCCTTTAAAAGTGTAAGAACAGTGGGGCAGATGTATTAACCTGGAGAAGGCATAAGGAAGTGATAAACCAGTGATAAAGTCACCAGCCAATCAGCTCCAATATGTAAATTAACAGTTAGGATCTGATTGGCTGGTGCCTTTATCACCTTGCACATATCACTGGTTTATCACTTCCTTATGCCTTCTCCAGGTTAATACATCTGCCCCAGTGTTTGCAACCTGGAGAGTGTCATGCTGGTACAGAAGGGGTTAAAGGATGGACCAGCGACAGGTCACATGCCCTGGACTGGTGAGGTGGCAAGAGCCGATTGGACAGAGAGGGAGAGAGCAAGTGGAGCCTTGGAGGAGTTGGAGAGAAGCCATTGAAGGAGCTGGACATGTTATGAGGAGTGGAATGGGAGAAGCTGAAACGGAGCAAACCGGGTGGTCACGCAGGGTGGTGGAGAGCAGTGGTGCAGAGCTAGGCCTATGCAGAGGTGCGGATGCTGCGGCCATCTTGATAAGCTGAAAACAGCTGAGACAGGTCCAGCCAGTGAGAGAGTGGAACAAACTGAGAAGTTCAGAATGAGTAAACAGAGACTGTATGTGTTGCGGACTGCAAGCGGACGAGTGTTAGACCCAATTGTCCATTTGTCACACATACTGCTCATGACCGCATGGAGAGAAGGGGTACTACCAGGCCCTTAATAGAACATCCTCTGCTTGAACACAGTTAAAGGGACAGACACATAACTTGTAATAGGAACTTGAGAGAGACATTTAGTTACCTTAAGGAGTAAAGACTGAGTTATTTGTTAAAGGAATATTGAGTTGCTTTAAAAAGTAAAGACTGAGTTTTTTGTTCAAGTAATAATTACTGCATAGAAACATAGAAACATAGAATTTGTCGGCAGATAAGAACCACTTGGCCCATCTAGTCTGCCCCTTATTTTTTTTTATTTTTTTTATATTATTTTTTAACACTAACCTTATTTGATCCTTATTTCTTTGTAAGGATATCCTTATGTCTATCCCATGCATGTTTAAATTGCTCTACTGTCTTAGCCTCACCACCTCTGATGGGAGGCTATTCCACTTGTCCACTACCCTTTCTGTGAAATAATTTTTCTGCAAATTTCCCCTGAACCTCCCCCCCTCCAGTCTCAGTGCATGTCCTCGTGTCCTATTGCTTCTCTTCATTTGGAGAATGTTTGCCTCCTGGACTTTGTTAAAACCCTTCATATATTTGAAAGTTTCTATCATGTCCCCCCTTTCCCTTCTCTGCTCCAAACTATACATATAGAAATATGCATTGTTAGAGATTCTGAGATACCTTCACTAATTACATTATTGCAATACCAAAAGACAGTGACATTTCTGCTAAATAAAACCCAGGATTAATATTGCTTCACAAGTGCCATTACCCCCACTGCAACACTGTAACACTATAGGATCCTCATTCCTAGTGCAACAAGAACAGTTACACCACAGCCCCATTGCAACACTGTCGCACTTTTGGGATCCAAGAGCTCCAACGTAAAATTGCTTGTGAAGATTGGGACATATTGCAGTTCAGAGAGGCATAGATGGAGCCAGCATTAGGAGGGCATGCTGGGTCCTGTGGTGCCATTTGGAGGATACAGGGGTGCCTCCAGGTAAACTAGCTCTCAACCTGGATATGGTCTGTATGTGCCATTATCATGTGGCCATACATTAAGCAATTGTATGACCCATAGTGGATGTTATTATTATTATGCTGTGTATGGGTTTGGGGAGTGGTACCCCCCGGGTCTGGTGGGGCTGGGCCACCTTGGGGTAGCATGCCATATCATTTATTTAGCACTTATGTAACACTCCTATTTTTTCACTAACATTACTCTTTTGAGTATTTTATTAACACCCTTATTTTTGTAGCACTTTCTAACCCATAGCTTCTGCTTCTTTCTTAACACATATTAACACTTTAGTATTTCAATGGTGTGCTGCCCTGGGGTGGTCGGGCCTGAGCCGACTTTGTGGGGTCCAAGCCCTGGACCTATGCTTAGATAGGGACCTCCAGTAATAGAGCAGCCGTGAAGTGGCCTGGAGGCTTATCATATCTTTTGCAAAACATATGTAACGAAGAGCTCTAAATTTCCTATTATTACATAGTATATAGCTCTTCTTACTAACAGCCAGCAGAGTGCGTGGGAAAAATCCCTTTTGTATTTCTTGTCTAGAGTAACCCCCTCCCGCAGCACCTGGGGATTGTTACCAGCTTGATTAGAGCAGTTTTCCACTATTTATTGCAGTTCAGAGAGGCATAGATGGAGCCAGCATTAGGAGGGCATGCTGGGTCCTGTGGTGCCATTTGGAGGATACAGGGGTGCCTCCAGGTAAACTAGCTCTCAACCTGGATATGGTCTGTATGTGCCATTATCATGTGGCCATACATTAAGCAATTGTATGACCCATAGTGGATGTTATTATTATTATGCTGTGTATGGGTTTGGGGAGTGGTACCCCCCGGGTCTGGTGGGGCTGGGCCACCTTGGGGTAGCATGCCATATCATTTATTTAGCACTTATGTAACACTCCTATTTTTTCACTAACATTACTCTTTTGAGTATTTTATTAACACCCTTATTTTTGTAGCACTTTCTAACCCATAGCTTCTGCTTCTTTCTTAACACATATTAACACTTTAGTATTTCAATGGTGTGCTGCCCTGGGGTGGTCGGGCCTGAGCCGACTTTGTGGGGTCCAAGCCCTGGACCTATGCTTAGATAGGGACCTCCAGTAATAGAGCAGCCGTGAAGTGGCCTGGAGGCTTATCATATCTTTTGCAAAACATATGTAACGAAGAGCTCTAAATTTCCTATTATTACATAGTATATAGCTCTTCTTACTAACAGCCAGCAGAGTGCGTGGGAAAAATCCCTTTTGTATTTCTTGTCTAGAGTAACCCCCTCCCGCAGCACCTGGGGATTGTTACCAGCTTGATTAGAGCAGTTTTCCACTATTTATTGCAGTTCAGAGAGGCATAGATGGAGCCAGCATTAGGAGGGCATGCTGGGTCCTGTGGTGCCATTTGGAGGATACAGGGGTGCCTCCAGGTAAACTAGCTCTCAACCTGGATATGGTCTGTATGTGCCATTATCATGTGGCCATACATTAAGCAATTGTATGACCCATAGTGGATGTTATTATTATTATGCTGTGTATGGGTTTGGGGAGTGGTACCCCCCGGGTCTGGTGGGGCTGGGCCACCTTGGGGTAGCATGCCATATCATTTATTTAGCACTTATGTAACACTCCTATTTTTTCACTAACATTACTCTTTTGAGTATTTTATTAACACCCTTATTTTTGTAGCACTTTCTAACCCATAGCTTCTGCTTCTTTCTTAACACATATTAACACTTTAGTATTTCAATGGTGTGCTGCCCTGGGGTGGTCGGGCCTGAGCCGACTTTGTGGGGTCCAAGCCCTGGACCTATGCTTAGATAGGGACCTCCAGTAATAGAGCAGCCGTGAAGTGGCCTGGAGGCTTATCATATCTTTTGCAAAACATATGTAACGAAGAGCTCTAAATTTCCTATTATTACATAGTATATAGCTCTTCTTACTAACAGCCAGCAGAGTGCGTGGGAAAAATCCCTTTTGTATTTCTTGTCTAGAGTAACCCCCTCCCGCAGCACCTGGGGATTGTTACCAGCTTGATTAGAGCAGTTTTCCACTATTTATTGCACATTCTTATCAAGTACAGTTAAAAAAAGTAATGAATGCTTTTGAAATAGTATTTTAATAATTTTAATTGTCCTCATTATTGTCTACTGTTTCTTGGAAAATACGTGTATCCATGATTAGATTGATTGAACCACTGAATTATTGATTGCTCCAGTGTTTTGTGAGCTGTAGTCAAATATGATTTTTTTTGTCTTATTTAATTCATCATTAATATTGTGATTGTCCAAGTTTGCCAAATAACTAATCATCATCTTTAATCCAGAGTTCTTTGTGGCTCAATTAAAGAAACTTTGTGTTGGAGATTGCTGTCAGTGAATCACTGTTGCGTATCAATCTATACTACCTCTCTGAACAAGGTACAATGAACAAAGTATGAAGAAAAAACATCTTAGGGAAAGGGTCTGTCACATAGCCAGCGAACACCTGTGATAACTCTCCCAACCACTTAAATACATCTGCCAACTCCGGGGTGCTACAGAGGCATCAAAGTACCTGGCAGAATTTCACATTCTAGGGGAAACACGGTTTACTATAGCTGCTTCTTACTAATGTAATACTTTTTAACACTTAAACCTCTCACTAGTGTGATGCCTTGGGGCAGTTGGCTTGTACTGGCCTGGAGGGTCCCGTGTCCTGGACTTGAACCTTGGTGTTAGGGACCAACCAGAAGTGGCACCTTGTCATGGTTTGTGGGCCCATATTTTTGGCTAAAATATGCTAAAGACTTCAAATTTACTCTATTTTATAATGTAAAGATTATTCTAATTATTCTGATTAGCAGTGTTTAGTATTTAGTGTGCACCTGTATTTTCTCTTTTTTCTGTAGTATTTGAAATTTACATGGTAGCACCTCTCATTATGTTTAAAATTATGGTATGCAGTCCTAGGCCCACCTGTCCCTTAATATTGCAACCTGACTCTGGGCTTCTGTGTACAAAGTGCCAGATGACCATTGCCTTTCAGTATTTCAGTATTAGGGTTCATGGGACTTAATGTTTGCCTTGTGTTAATTAACTAATCTCTGTGTTTGTTTAATTACTGTATTTAATGAATCCCGTTACTTTTGATTATATTTATAAACTTTGTTACCTTTTATAGCATTGAATCAAAATGATGGCCTGGTCATAGGTGTACACACTGTTGATCTCACATGTAGTGATGAGATTTTTTGTTACTGCACGCGAATCTAAGTTGTATCCACATAGCAAGGGGAGTGCCGGCCATACTGCTATTTTATATATAAATATATATATACAGGTTGAGTCTCCCTTATCCAAAATGCTTGGGACCAGAGGTATTTTGGATATCGGATTTTTCCGTATTTTGGAATAATTGCATACCATAATGAGATATCATGGTGATGGGACCTAAATCTAAGCACAGAATGCATTTATGTGTCATGTACACCTTATACACACAGCCTGAAGGTCATTTTAGCCAATATTTTTTATAACTTTGTGCATTAAGCAAAGTGTGTGTACATTCACACAATTCATTTATGTTTCATATACACCTTATACACACAGCCTGAAGGTCATTTAATACAATATTTTTAATAACTTTGTGTATTAAACAAAGATTGTGTACATTGAGCCATCAAAAAACAAAGGTTTCACTATCTCACTCTCACTCAAAAAAGTCCGTATTTCGGAATATTCCGTATTTTGGAATATTTGGATATGGGATACTCAACCTGTATATATATATATATATATTTATATATATATTGTATCCATATTGTCGTTTTGTGTCTTATTCCTGACTATGAAAATAAGTAGGTCTACCTGATGATGGGCCAAATATAATAGCCACTGAGGTTCCGAAAGTGCAGATATTTTGGATATTTAGCCACAAGTTTTAAAGTGAAAATGTAATTTAACCAAGTTGGTTTCGCCTTTAAAATACTGTAATTGCTACTTTAAATTTCAAAGCTGAATCATGAAACAGGTGTCTCTTTCTGCAGGGTGGAGGCTATTACATTTGTCATAATATAAAGATATGGTGAGATCGCAGCCAATCAGAATAAAGATAAGTAGCACCAGAATGTGGAGATTGGTTACTTTCAGTTACAAGCGATGGTCTCAGAAATTCAAAAGTATGCACTTTCCAAGAGGTCACTGTCTCGCTGGCAACTGTCTCGATGCTTAGCTAGGAGTGTGCAAGCGGTCACAGTATCCTCAGCTATCATCCAGGAGGTCAAAGACTCCTTTATGACATCACAAGGCCAGAATTATACAGCAAACTAACTCATTATAAGTAATGGTTAATGCAGCTCACTAATTATATGGCCCTGGCCCCAAAGGAGTGGAGGTAGCCCCTATAACCAGCAAACCTCCAGGAACTCCGATCCCTGGCTGCTGGTGAGTATAATCACTGGCGACGGGTTGTCGCGTCGGAGTGGCGGATGCCGGTGGTATATTTTTTTGTTTAGGAGGAAACAAAATTAACCCTGTTGTGAAAGTGTGTGTGTCACGGTCCAGCGGGAGACTGTACAGGGGAGCCGGCTCTTACCTGTCCGGTCCCTTTGGAGAGGTCCAGCTGACGGAGGTGCGGGCTGCTGGCGCCGGGCAGGGTGTGCTGGGAGGACAGGCAGGGGCACTGGTTGGCAGCTCAGCAGACTGGCAGCATGTCCGTCCGGCAGGGGTTAGCAGTGCTGCTGTGGAGCCAGGGTTTCTGTGAACAGGCTGGGCTGTGTTCCCGGTGGCCATCTTGGATGTGGGCAAAAAGCCTGTCTTGCCCACACCACCAATTTATCACCTTCCTGTGGCCAATTAGCTCTGAGCAGCTGCTATAATACAGGAAGGCCTGGAGGAGGGAATTTGCCAGTGCAACGTCTATCACAGTATCTGTGAAGATAGTTCTCTGTGCTCCCGCAGCGTCTCCAGTGTCAGGTTCTTGTTACAGCAAATTACCCAAGCCTCCTGATATAGCCTTACGCAGACTGCCGACTCTGTTCCTGTGTCCTACCCAGCTACCTGTTCTGGACGCCGCAGTAACCAGCCTTCGGAATTCCTCCTTTAAAGTACTGGGTCACGGTTCCGGTATCCTCAGCCACCCGCTAACCTACAGTAGTATCTCTATTCAACTGTCTTTGGCGAACTCTGTTAAACTACGCCACGTAATAAATGCGCAAGACCTTCATCCGTCCCGCTCGTTTGTTATTCAGCGATCCAAGTGCACCAGAATCATCTTCCCCAAATCCAGATCCACAAAAATCCTCAGACGTGACAGTGTGTATATACACGGGCAGACTAAATTGGCCAAATGGTTCTTATCTGCCATCAAATTCTATGGGGCATATTCAGAGCCGGCCCTAACCAATATGATGCCCTAGGCAAGATTTTGGCTGGTGCCCCCTAGCACCACCGCTGGTTCCGCCTCTGACCTTGCACCTCTTTCTCAGCACCATCACCCCTCACCCATAGCAGTCCTTATTTTGGTGTTTGTACCCCCTATATTTTAAATAGGAACAGTTCGCACATTTGGCGCACAGCCCAAAAAGGGGGGTGTTTTTGCTGGCAAGAGGCATGGCCACACAATAGTAACCCCAATTCCAATTACGCCACACAATACTGCAACTTTATTCACATTTGATCACGTGGTGTCCATAATTCATATTACATCCCACAGTAGTATCACTTTACCTTATAAACGTTACTCCTCACAGTAGAGCCCCTTATTCACATTACATCACACTGAATTGCTCCTTATTCACATTACACCACACCATATTGCTCTTTATTCACATTAGATGACACAGTAGTGCCCTTTCTATATGCAACGCCACATAGTAGAGCACCTTATACACATAATGCCACACATTAGTAATGCATTTATACACATAATTCCACACAGTAATGCACCTTACACATATGAGACACATTGTTAATGTCCTTATAAACATAATGCGCCTTACACATTATGACAACCTTTATTAAGGTCCTTTTACACATAATGTCCCTTACACATATGCCGTACATTATTAATGCCCTTATACACATAATGACACACATAGTGCCCCCTACACATTTGCTGCACATTATTAGTGCCCCTATACACATAATGACACACACACAGTAGTACCCTGTTACACATATGCCACACTTTATTAATGCCCTTATACACATAATGACACACATAGTGCCCCCTACACATATGTTGCACATTATTAATGCCTTTTTACATGACACACACTATGCTCCCTACACATATTTTGAACACTACTGCACAACCAACCCACTCACATGCACACAGCACTCACACTGCCACTAACACTGTGACCTCTGCCTCGGCTTGGATACAGACGTGTCCTCATAAATCTTGCCTCAATGCTAACGTCGGGCACCTTTTTTTTAATGAGAAATGCATCTTATTTGCATTGTTATGTGGCTAGGATGCACAAGCAGCTTCTGCTGATTAAACTGATATGCAGCATGCCTATATACTGTGTGAGACTGTGGCTGTATCTGCATATGAAATGCTACACACAGAATATAGGCATGCCGCAAATCATTTTAATCAGCAGAAGCTGCTGATGCCCCTAGACATATCAAATGTCCTAGGCAATTGCCTAGTTTGCCTATGCCTATGACCGGCTCTGGGCATATTCATTATCCTTTAAATGTCAAAATTTCTACACTCCCCAGGATGTAGAAATTGTGACATTCATCACACTCCGGAAAAGCATTTTTTGCGGAGTTTGAACATGAAACTGTTAGCCATCCTGAGATGGCGAACAGACCCCCCAAATCTCTGCACAAGTGGCCTTTTACATGGCAGCTTGTGCAAGAAAGAGATCTTTTCAGATACCTCCTGTGGGTCTCTCAACTACCGCACTCCCCTCCAGAGCACCGCAGCTCCTGTGTCCCAGCCTACCCATTGTGCCTCTAAGCTCACCTCTCATCGGCGTCCACAGCACAGCCGGTCACCGCTTCCTGGACAATGTGCACGCAGCTGCTGCAGGGAGCCTGAGGCGACGCGGCATGCAACATATCAGGTGTGTGTAAGGGGGGGCATGTGGTGGTGACAGTCAATGGGCGGCGGCATGTGGGGTGTGTGACAGTGGCGGCAGTAGTGGGTGGTGAGTGTATTTGTGATGGCTACATGCGGGGGGTGACAGTCAGTGGCGGAGAGTGTATACTTACATTCTAACACAGTATAATGTACCCCTCTGTAATCTCATAGTCTAACACAGTATAATGTACTCCTTTGTAACCTCATAGTCTAATACAATATAATGTACCCCTACATCTGTGGGGTTAGTGGAGTGGGGGTCCAGATGCCTGCGGTGGTATTCACTCGCCACACTATTTTATTCCCCCTCGGGTGATGGCGTGGAAATATGGGCCGGCGGTCGGCATTTCACGGGCAGTCGGAATTCGGGAGTCGGTCTCCTGACCGCCGAGATTTCAGTTGCATCCCGCTAGATTATAACAGTGTAAATTGTGTTTCATGTAAGGCAGCAGAACATGACAGCTCCCACAATGATGTTCTGTACTGTAAGACTTTATTATATAAGAGAAAATAATATAAATAAAGATAGAAGAGCATTTCCCATGGATGTGTCACGTGGGTGAGAGGCAGGAAGGATTCCGTCCATCAGTGCAGACAGTGTTGTCTCTGGCAGTGTCATGGCGCGGAGTCTAAGGATAAATACAATTATTATTATTATTATTATTATTATTAATTTTATTAAAATAATATATAAAACATACACACATACATGTTACATACAACTCATACACACAAAAGCACGCAGAACACATACACAAACACATATTAACACATAAATAGAACACACATACATATATACACACACACAGAACATATACATACATAAACACACATATTGGGCCTGATTCAGACCTGATTGCTGCTGTGCGTTTTCACACAGTGGGCGATCACGCATTAACTGCGTATGCACCACAATGAGCATGCGCGTCGGCAAACAGGCATCGCCGGTCAGCGTCAGGCTGGTGTGAAAATTCTAATCGCACAGCCATTCGCATGCTGATTGACAGGAGGAAGCCGTTTGTGGGTGGTAACTGACCGTTTTCACTGAGTGTCAGGGAAAATGCAGGCATGCACGAGCGTTTTCATGGAGGGTGTCTGACGTCAGCTCCGGCCCCGATCAGCCCGTTCTGATCGCCCTGTAGGAGTAAGTCCTGAGCTGCGCAGGGACTGTACACACATGTAAAAACCAGACACTGGTGAGTGAGGTGTGAATGGATTTGCAGCTGTCCGCTGACTGAGTGGGGTTTTAGCAGCTCGGCGTACACATGCGATCACACACTTGCGCGGCGAATATAAACTCCCCTTGGGCGGCGATTGACTGATTGCTAGGCTGCAATTTTAGCAGCCTAGCGATCAGATCTGAATCACCCCACATAGAATACATAGATACTGTATACACACACATAGAACACATAATCATACATATACACACTCACACAAAGAACACATACCATAGATACATACATAAACAGGCAAACACACACAGGTCAAATACACATAAACACTTACTTTTAAAGCCTGGCTTGGTGGATGAAGTTACTGCAGGATGTCATTGATAGGAGGTAGGCATTGGCACTTTTCCTCATTATGCCAATATGCCGTGATTCACCTGCCTCTGTTGCCTCTCACCCTGCCCAGCCACCCCACCTGGCCCCGCCGTCTCTCACCCTGCCCAGCAACCCCACCTGGCCTCGCCACCTCTTACCCTGCCCAGCCACCCCACTTGTCCCCACCGCCTCTTACCCTGCCCAGCCACCCCACCTGTCCCCATTGCCTCTCACCCTGCCCAGCAACCCCACCTGGCCTCGACGCCTCAAACCCTGCCCAGCCACCCCTGTCCCCAACACTTCAAACCTTGCCCAGCCACCCCACCTGGCCCGCCGCCTCAAACCCTGCCCAGCAACCCCACCTGGCCTCGAGGCCTCAAACCCTGCCCAGCCACCCCTGTCCCCGACGCCTCAAACCTTGCCAAGCCACCCCACCTGGCCCCGCCGCCTTTCACCCTGCCCAGTAACCCTACCAGTCCCCACCGCCTCAAACCCTGCCCAGCCACCCCACTTGTCCCCGACGCCTCAAACCCTGCCCAGCCACCCCACCTGGCCCCACCTCCTCTCACCCTGCCCAGCAACCCCACCTGACCTCGCCACCTCAAACCCTGCCCAGCCACCCCACCTGACCCCGCCGCCTTAAACCCTGCCCAGCCACCCATGTCCCTGCCGCCTCTCACCCTGCCCAGCAACCCCACCTGTCCTCGCCGCCTCTTACCCTGCCCAGCCACCCCACTTGTCCCCAACGCCTCTTACCCTGCCCAGCCACCCCACCTGTCCCCGTCGCCTCTCACCCTGCCCAGCCACCCCACCTGGCCTCGCCGCCTCAAACCCTGCCCAGCCACCCCACTTGTCCCCACCGATTCTTACTCTGCCCAGCCACCCCACATGTCCCCGCCGCCTCTCACCCAGATTTACCGCAAGGTCACCTAGGCTCCCACCCGGGCTCCACAAAATCCATTCCTAGAGAAGCACTGTGTGTGCAGTGGATGTCATTCTGTCTTCGGCTCTCTCTCTGGTGACTTCTTTCCAACGGTCAGTGTATCCCTTGTCTTCCGGTGGCCAGATGTCTTCTGTCCGCAACACGAGATCCTGTCTATCTGTATTACCCACGCGCTGCCTGCTAAAGCCTCCTTCAGGGTCCACTGCCACTAATGCAAAATAAATATAGGTGGCTGCTTTTACTTATGTATTTACAGTACATAACACAATAAGCATTAAAAGTCATAGTAATATTTGTTAATAAACTGTATTAAATGTATTTATATGTGGCACCACGAAAGGGGTCTCACACAAACCTGAAAGATCATGTTTCACACGACCATAGATTAAAACGTTTAGATGGATTCGGTATTGGATCCCGGCAGCCAGGAGACGACACCGTAATCCTGGCAGCGAGAGCAGCGAGTCCCCTCGCTGTGTCTCTATGCTCGCCGTGCTTTGAGCCCGATTTTATTCCCCTTTGGGTGGTGGTATGGACCACCACCCAAGTGCGAATACCGGGCTTGTGTCGGGATTCCGTACACAGGCATTTCCCCGGCTGTCGGGATTCCGGCGTCAGTATCCTGCCCACTGGAATCTCGACAGCTGGTAAGTTAATCGCATCCCGTTTAGATACCAGCCATAGATCTCCCTATTCAAGAACTCAGTTGCAGAAATACAAGTAGTTAAGCACAGCTCAGGACAAACATATGTCTGACAAAACTAATTTGTGTCGCAATTGCTTCTTCAAGTGGGATAATAAACCAAGTTGTAGAGGCTTTAAGAACTCAAGAGAGCCGCTGTCCATGGGTCTGATTCAGAGTTGTACACAGGACTGCCCAACATGTATGGCGCTGCCCAGCATTGTGATCGCATTTACATTGCGATCGCATCACAGGAGCTCAAATAGAGGACGTCCCTCTGCATACGCAGCAGAGTAATGCCAGGAAATGCCAGCTACGTATTCAGTCTACCCCGAAAAATGGCCATGACATACCTGTGTTTCCTACTCCCCCCAATGCCGCATCGCTGCTCCCGAACGCCCGTCGCCTGTCAATCAAATTGCATTTGCATCCTTCCTGGAATGCAGCGCATGCGCCGATGGCCGAAATCGGCCTAGCCCCCACCTCTAAATAAGGCGCAATAGGATTTTGCGAGTGCATCTGAATTAAGCCCAATGTGTGGTGTACAAAGTGATCGGTTTCCTAAAGGACAAACTTCAAAGAAAATCTGTGAATTTAAACCACTAGGGTTAACTCTCCATCCCAATTTGCATACATGGGAGGTATAGAAACTGTTCCCTGTATTGGGCAGTGATTTGCTAACCTACACGGCAACCAGTCACGAAGTGGTGTTAAGAACGATCTGCCGCTAACAGGCCAAATAGTTCACACTACATGAATTGTGGAGCCTGGACATCAGGGTGCAACCTTAAATATTTTGACCAAAATATAAAGTATTACCTTGGTATAGTTTCGCTGACCTGCAGGGGTAAGGACAAGCGCTGACCATTGTTTTCTTCCTCTCTGAATTGAAATAATGAAGAAAACATTGTCCTTCCCTTCCACTTTCTATAAGCCCAGAGTTACTCGGCCTCAGGCAAAGTCATTTGAAAAAATGATGAGGCTAATGCGCCTAGCATGACCTGCCAAGTGAGCAGCCTTATATTTGTCCAGTCACTAACCTTATGTGAATAGCTTTTCCGGTGATATCGCCTACTGCTGGTGAGCTGTGTGTTGCCAGGGCTCTGCAGGATTATGAGACAGGATAGCAACAGCAAAGTCCTTGTATAGGCAGTTGTTACCATTGTGACATCACAGCATGACCTCACAGACAGAGCAGACCAACAGACACACAAACAGACCAATGCATTTTCTATATGCAAGTTTGTGGTTGGGGCCCTGGATTTTCTTACTTGAATCCCCGCCAGTATCACATCTGCCCAGAGCCGGGCATAAGCAAACTAGGCAGTTGCCTAGGGCATTTGATATGCCTAGGGGCATCAGCAGCTTCTGCTGATTAAAATGATATGCGGCATGCCTATTTTCTGTGTGTAGCATTTCGTATGCAGATACAGCCGCAGTCACACACAGAAGATAGGCATGCTGCATATCAATTTAATCAGCAGAAGCTGCTTGTGCATCCTAGCTACATTGCAATGCAAATAAGATTCATTTTCATTAAAAAAAGGTGCCCGACATTAGCATTGAGGCAAGATTTATGTGGACACATCTGTATCCAAGCAGAGGCAGAGGTCACAGTGTTAGTGGCAGTGTGAGTGCTGTGTGCATGTGAGTGGGTTGGTTGTGCAGTAGTGTTCGGAATATGTGTAAGGAGCATTATGTGTGTCATATAAAAATGCATTAATAATGTGCAACATATGTGTTAAGGGGCACTATGGGGTCGATTCTATTCGGCAACTAATGAATAGCGCCGGGAATTAGCTCCCGACGCTATTCAATACAGCAACTAATTACCTGCAATTGTCGGGAATTCTTCTCTCATCCCCGGGGGATGAGAAGAGAAACCCGACAAAAGTGCTGCCTCGCGGCCGGCGCGAGGCTGATTCTGTCGGGAATCAGCCTCGCGCCGGGGAGTTAAGTCGGAGAATGTCCGTTCTCCCGACAATTCAACCTGTTTTGTCGGCGAGAACGGGCCATCGCCGACGTAACTAGTTGCTGAATTGAATAGCGTCGGGAGCTAATTCCCGGCGCTATTCATTAGTTGCCGAATAGAATCGACCCCTATGTGTGTCATTATGTGTATAAGGGGATTAATAATGTGCCACATATGTGTAAGGGACATTATGTGTAAAAGGGCATTAATAAAGGTTGTCATAATGTGTAAGGCGCATTATGTTTATAAGGACATTAATAATGTGTCTCATGTGTAAGGGGCATTACTGTGTGGAATTGTGTATAAATGCATTACTAATTTGTGGCATTATGCGTATAAGGTGCTCTACTATGTGGCATTGCATATAGAAAGGGCACTACTGTGTCGTCTAATGTGAATAAGGAGCAATATGGTGTGGTGTAATGTGAATAAGGGGCTCTACTGTGAGGAGTAACGTTTATAAGGTAAAGTGATACTACTGTGGGATGTAATATGAATTATGGACACTATCACATGATCAAATGTGAATAAAGTTGCAGTACTGTGTGGCGTAATTGGAATTGGGGTTACTATAATGTGTGGCCATGCACCTTGCCAGCAAAAACACCCCCCTGTTTGGGCTGTGCGCCAAATGTGCAAGCTGTTCCTCTTTAAAATATAGGGGGTACAAACACCAAAATAAGGACTGCTATGGGTGAGGGGTGATGGTGCTGGGAAAGAGGTCCAAGGTCAGAGGCGGTACCAGCGGTGGTGCTAGGGGGCACCAGCCAAAATCTTGCCTAGGGCATCATATTGG
Source organism: Pseudophryne corroboree (assembly GCF_028390025.1). NCBI lineage: Eukaryota > Metazoa > Chordata > Amphibia > Anura > Myobatrachidae > Pseudophryne > Pseudophryne corroboree. The sequence goes on from NC_086448.1 coordinate 692,992,987, forward strand.
TTAGGGCCGGCTCTGGGTACCATACACGGATGGAGAAACTGCACCTAACATAGGGCAGGTGCAAATTTCAATAGTTTGTCTGTTGGTTATGTCTGACTGAATCAGTAGGTATTAATGCATGCAGGGCTGGATTATGCCTTGGGGTTGCCCAGGGCACTTAAAATAGGGGGGCCCTGGTGGTGGTGGTGGTGGTGGTGGTGGGGGTTGTATATTAGATTGTTCATATATGACTGGTGTCACCTGTGTTAAACTATTTAATTGATAAGAAAGTGTTTCAACACAGGTGATTGCAATCATAATTTAAGAAGGAAGTCCAGGTAGAGAGAATTTTGTCCCTCTTGGTCATGTTGGGATGTATGTATTGTGTATATTAAATTTAAACCAATGGTGTATATTAGATTTAAACTAATAGTTTACTAATACCTGGTTACTGTTTATGGCTCCACCTAATTGAAAGACAACTATTTTATAAAAATGTAATTGTAGTACAACAAAGGCAACTTAAACAACTTTAAAATGCACATAGAAAAATAAAATCTATTTATCTTGTCACATGCAAGAATAGCAGTATCCTCTGTGCTACTTGCACACTGGCACAGGACGCAAGAGGACTCTGTGTGTATGTCTCTGTCTAGACCCTCATTAGATAGCAGGTTACACAGGACCCAGACTCCCAGGCAAGGAGGAGGAGAAGCTGGGATCACTATGTCACTTACAGCTCTCTCCACCCTCCAATCTCTACTCTGGTCGTTATCTCATGAAACCTGATACTCCTGTGTCTCAGCCTGCACTGCATACTGTCCTGCTCACATGCTGGCTGCCTGGTTCTGCTGTTGTATAAGAGGAAAAGCTAGTGATGTCAGTGTGCTGTGGCCGGGGGGGGGGGGCCCTGACAATGGGGGGTCCGGGGTACAGTATGCCCTGCATCCCCCCATAATCTGGCTATGACTGCATGTACAGAACGCTGACTGTGGGTGTCTCAGTCCTTGCACATTCAGACACATGGATGTACACAAGTAAAGGACTTTGTAGCTGCATTTGCTTAAAGCTGCAGACATGTCTGTCAATAAACGCAGCTGCATGCACCAATGAATCAGGCTGTTAATGGCCATTCTATGACAGCATGTCCAATACAATTGTAGCTGATACACACATGTAATCATTATGTGTCCTAGGTCTGGGGGGAGGGGGTCAAAAAAGGATATGTTGGTTTTGCCTTTTAAATTATTGCTGCATTAAATCTGGTATCCGTTCACATGGTCGACCATGTTATGGTCGACAGTCATTAGGTCGACCACTATCGGTCGACATTGACATGGTCGACATGGACACATGGTCGACACATGAAAATGGTCGACACATGAAAAGGTCGACATGAGTTTTTTAACTTTTTTTTCTTTTGGGGAACTTTTCCATACTTTACGATCCACGTGGACTACGATTGGAACGGTAATCTGTGCCGAGCGAAGCGAAGGCACCATGCCCGAAGCATGGCGAGCGAAGCGAGCCATGCGAGGGGACGCGGTGCACTAATTGGGGTTCCCAGTCACTTTACGCAAAAAACGACACCAAAAAAAGTTCAAAAACTCATGTCGACATTTTCATGTGTCGACCATTTTCATGTGTCGACCATGTGTCCACGTCGACCATGTCAATGTCGACCAATAGTGGTCGACCTAATGACTGTCGACCATAACATGGTCGACCATACATACCGGAACCATTAAATCTATGGGCTACAGTAAATCGACAAAATTGTACCAGTGCCTGCAATTTACAGGCTACTCATGGGCAGCACATATGGTGTAATGGTTAGCATTACTGCCTCACAGCACTTAGGTCATGGGTTCAATTCCCACCATGACCCTCCCTGTGTGGAGTTTGTATATTCTCCCTGTGCTTGCGTGAGTTTCCTCCAGATGCTTCGGTTTCCTTCCACAATCAAAAAATATACTGGTAGGTTAATTGGGACCCAACCAGAGTTAACCCCAGTCAGGGCTGGATCTAGACTTTGTGGCGCCCTGGGCGAAAAATAGGGCTTCACTGAGAAGGGGCGTGGTCAGTTATGCCCCCTGTAGAGTTGTGCCCCCAGTAGAGTTGTGCCCCCTAGTTGCGCTGTGCCCCCAGTACTTTGCCACTGTAGAGCTGTGCCCCCTAATTGCGTCATGCCCCCAGTACTGTGCCCAAGTGACTTCGGTTAAAACGGCATTTCACCTGATTTGACACTTGGATTTTAGGTTTATTTAATTGTATTATCCTATAACTGAATTTCAAAGTGATGTTACTGTAGTTTAAATTCTTAAACATGTCCAGCAGTGCCAGGAGACCTACAGTATGTAAGAGCAGAAATCCTTCCTTACAGATTTCCCATACATGTATATACTTCACTATGTTCTATTCTAGATTCCGAATGATTCATTTTGCATCACCCAGTGATGACAGCCGTGCTACACGAGACGCAGTGTTAGTCTGCGATTCCCACAGAGCATTTCAGCCGTCACTAAACCTCCAACCTGATAATGTATTCACAACTTGCATAGGGCAATAGAAATAAGTGACTCCCGATACTGTAATAACACCTAGAGACTTGTCATCATCTTGTGTTTTATAGTATTATTCTTACCTTATTCTTGCTGCAATTTAACCATTGTATCTCTGAAACAAAATACTTTAAACAGTATTACACTTCCCCATACTCCTTTAATTTCCCTTCAATAATTTGTTAAATGACAATAATCCAATGTGATCGTAACGTATTCATGTAGAGAGAATTCCAGTTATTAAAGTGCCCTAAATGGCTGCATTCAGTATCTGTGTTGTATATTCAATATGTACAGTGCATCCGGATAGTATATGCTTCACTTTTCCACTATTTTTTATGTTACAGCCTTATTCCAAAGTGGAATAAATTAATTTTTTCCCTAAAAATTCTACCCCATAATGACAATGTAAAAAAGTTTTTTTTTGAGATTTTTGCTAATTTCTTAAAAATAAAAAACTAAGAAATCACATGTACATAAGTATTCACAGCCTTTGCTCAATACTTTGTTGATGCACCTTTGGCAGCAATTACAGACTCAAGTCTTTTTGAATATGATGCCACAAGCTTGCCACACCTATCTTTGGGCAGTTTTGCCAATTCCTCTTTGCAGCACCTCTCAGGCTCCATCAGGTTGGATGAGAAGCGTCGGTGCACAGCCATTTTCAGATCTCTCCAGAGATGTTCAATCGGATTCAAGTCTGGGCTCTGGTTGGGCCACTCAAGGACATTCACAGAGTTGTCCTGAAGCCACTCCTTTGACATCTTGGCTGTGTGCTTAGGGTCGTTGTCCTGCTGAAAGATGAACCGTCGCCCCAGTCTGAGGTCAAGAGCACTCTGGAGCAGGTTTTCATCCAGGATGTCTCTGTACATTGCTGCATTCTTCTTTCCCTCTATCCTGACTAGTCTCCCAGTTCCTGCCACTGAAAAACATCCCAACAGCATGATGCTGCCACCACCATGCTTCACTGTAGGGATGGTATTGGCCTGGTGATGAGTGGTGGCTGGTTTCCTCCAAACATGACGCTTGGCATTCACGCCAAAGGGTTCAATCTTTGTCTCATCAGACCAGAGAATTTTCTTTCTCATGCTCTGAGAGTCCTTCAGGTGCATTTTGGAAAACTCTAGGTGGGCTGCCAAGTGCTTTTACTAAGGAGTGGCTTTCGTCTGGCCACTCTACCATACAGGCCTGATTGGTGGATTGCTGCAGAGATGGTTGTCCTTCTGGAAGGTTCTCCTCTCTCCACAGAGGAATGCTCTGACAGAGTGACCATCGGGTTCGTGGTCACCTCCCTGACTAGGGCCCTTCACCCCCGATCGCTCAGTTTAGACGGCCGGCCAGCTCTAGGAAGATTCCTGGTGATTCCGAACTTCTTCCATTTACGGATGATGGAGGCCACTGTGGTCATTGGGACCTTCAAAGCAGCAGACATTTTTCTGTACCCTTCCCCAGATTTTTGCCTCGAGACAATGCTGTCTCGGAGGTCTATAAGACATTTCCTTTGACTTCATGCTTGGTTTGTGCTCAGACATGCACTGTCAAGAGTTTCATAGCAAAGGCTGTGAATACTTATGTACATGTGATCTCTTAGTTCTTTATTTTTAATAAATTTGCAAAAATCACGTTGTCATTATGGGGTATTGGGGGTCATTCCGACCCGATCGCTCGCTGCAGTTTGTCACAGCGCAGTGATCGGGTCGGAACTGCACATGCACTGGCACCGCAGTGCGCCGGCACGTGGCAGCTTTCGTTACATAGTGATCGCCTCTGAGACAGAGGCGGTCGCTAGGCTGGGGGGGCTGAACGGCGGCGTTAAGCCGCCGTTTAGGGGGAACGGTCCGGCCAACGCAGGCGTGGCTGGACCGTTGACGTCTGCGTGACATCTCACGCAGCCGCTGCGACCAGCGGGAGCGACGAGCAACTCCCGGCCAGCTGCAGGAGCTGCACTGGCCGGGAGTTACTCCTCAGATACAAAGGCATCGCCGCTGTGCGATGCTTTTGTATTTGTGTGGGGGGGCCGGCACTGACATGCGGGGCGGACTAGCCCTGTGCTGGGCATCCCCCTGCATGTCTGAGTTAACAATCGTAGCTGTGCTAAATGTAGCACAGCTACGATCAACTCGGAATGACGCCCATTGTGCGTAGAATTTTGAGGAAAAAAATAAGATTTTAAACCTACCGGTAAATCTTTTTCTCCTAGTCCGTAGAGGATGCTGGGGACTCCGTAAGGACCATGGGAATAGATGGGCTCCGCAGGAGACATGGGCACTAAAAAAGAACTTTAGGTATGCGTGTGCACTGGCTCCTTCCTCTATGCCCCTCCTCCAGACCTCAGTTAGAGAAACTGTGCCCAGAGGAGACGGACAGTACGAGGAAAGGATTTTTGTTAATCCAAGGGCAAGATTCATACCAGCCCACACCATTCACACCGTATAACTTGGGTTATACGAACCAGTTAACAGCATGAAACTACACAGCATCAGTCAGAGACCGAACAAAACTGTAACATAACCCTTATGTAAGCAATAACTATATACAAGTAACATAGTAACATAGTAACATAGTATCTGAGGTTGAAAAAAGACAATTGTCCATCGAGTTCAACCTATTTGTGGTGTCCTATGCATGATGATTTGACTAAAATTTCTGACTGATGCTGCTGTCAGCCATTGCATTTTATCCCTATTTATAGTAACTATAATGCATGACTATGCACCATACCCCTGGATATCCTTATCCAATAGGAATTTATCTAACCCATTCTTAAAGGTGTTGACAGATTCCGCCATTACAACTCCCTCGGGCAGGGAATTCCAAACACGTATTCAGGGCCGTTTCTAGACAATTTGGCTCCCAGTGCGAGATTTAAAAATGCCCCCCCCCCCCCCCCCATTGCTATAAAAAAAATTGTGCCCCCCCATATAGCTATAAAAAGAAAAAGTATGCGCGCGCCTCTGGCGCGCGCGCTCCCGACAAGGCGTGGCCTCATCTGATATCATCACGCCCACCACAGGGGGGGGGAAATAAAAAAAAGTCCCCATTTTACACATTACAGCAGCCAAGTGTCCCCATTTTACACAGTGCGGCAGGCAGGTGTCCCCATTTTACAGAGCGCAGCAGGCAGATATCCCCATTTTACACAGTACGCAGGCAGGTATCCCCATTTTACACAGTGCGGCAGGCAGATATCCCCATTTTACACAGCGCGGCAGGCAGGTATCCCCATTTTACAAAGTGTGGCAGGCAGGTATCCCCATTTTACACAGTGCGGAAGGCAGATATCCCCATTTTACACAGTACGCAGGCAGGTATCCCCATTTTACACAGTGCGGCAGGCAGGTGTCCCCATTTTACACAGTGTGGCAGGCTGGTGTCCCCATTTTACACAGTGCGGCAGGCAGGTGTCCCCATTTTACACAGTGCGGCAGGCAGGTGTCCCCATTTTACACAGTGCGGCAGGCAGGTGTCCCCATTTTACACAGTGAGGCAGGTGTCCCCATTTTACATAGTGCGGCAGGCAGGCGCCCATTTTACACAGTGCGGCAGGCAGGTGTCCCCATTTTACACAGTGCGGCAGACAGGTGTCCACATTTTACACAGTGCGGCAGGCAGGTGCCCCCATTTTACACAGTGCGGCAGGCAGGTGTCCCCATTTTACAGAGCGCAGCAGGCAGATATCCCCATTTTACACAGTACGCAGGCAGGTATCCCCATTTTACACAGTGCGGCAGGCAGATATCCCCATTTTACACAGCGCGGCAGGCAGGTATCCCCATTTTACAAAGTGTGGCAGGCAGGTATCCCCATTTTACACAGTGCGGAAGGCAGATATCCCCATTTTACACAGTACGCAGGCAGGTATCCCCATTTTACACAGTGCGGCAGGCAGGTGTCCCCATTTTACACAGTGCGGCAGGCAGGTGTGCCCATTTTACACAGTGCGGCAGGCAGGTGTCCCCATTTTACACAGTGCGGCAGGCAGGTGTCCCCATTTTACACAGTGCGGCAGGCAGGTGTCCCCATTTTACACAGTGCGGCAGGCAGGTGTCCCCATTTTACACAGTGCGGCAGGCAGGTGTCCCCATTTTACACAGTGCGGCAGGTGTCCCCATTTTACATAGTGCGGCAGGCAGGCGCCCATTTTACACAGTGCGGGAGGCAGGTGTCCCCATTTTACACAGTGCGGAAGACAGGTGTCCACATTTTACACAGTGCGGCAGGCAGGTGCCCCCATTTTACACAGTGCGGCGGGCAGGTGTCCCCATTTTACAGAGCGCAGCAGGCAGATATCCCCATTTTACACAGTACGCAGGCAGGTATCCCCATTTTACACAGTGCGGCAGACAGGTGTCCCCATTTTACACAGTGCGGCAGGCAGGTGCCCCCATTTTACACAGTGCGGCAGGCAGGTGTCCCCATTTTACAGAGCGCAGCAGGCAGATATCCCCATTTTACACAGTACGCAGGCAGGTATCCCCATTTTACACAGCGCGGCAGGCAGATATCCCCATTTTACACAGCGCGGCAGGCAGGTATCCCCATTTTACAAAGTGTGGCAGGCAGGTATCCCCATTTTACACAGTGCGGAAGGCAGATATCCCCATTTTACACAGTACGCAGGCAGGTATCCCCATTTTACACAGTGCGGCAGGCAGGTGTCCCCATTTTACACAGTGCGGCAGGCAGGTGTCCCCATTTTACACAGTGAGGCAGGTGTCCCCATTTTACACAGTGAGGCAGGTGTCCCCATTTTACACAGTGAGGCAGGTGTCCCCATTTTACATAGTGCGGCAGGCAGGCGCCCATTTTACACAGTGCGGCAGGCAGGTGTCCCCATTTTACACAGTGCGGCAGACAGGTGTCCCCATTTTACACAGTTTCGCAGACAGGTGTCCCCATTTTACACAGTGCGGCAGGCAGGTGCCCCCATTTTACACAGTGCGGCAGGCAGGTGTCCCCATTTTACACAGTGAGGCAGGTGTCCCCATTTTACACAGTGCGGCAGGCAGGTGTCCCCATTTTACACAGTGAGGCAGGTGTCCCCATTTTACACAGTGAAGCAGGTGTCCCCATTTTACACAGTGAGGCAGGTGTCCCCATTTTACATAGTGCGGCAGGCAGGCGCCCATTTTACACAGTGCGGCAGGCAGGTGTCCCCATTTTACACAGTGCGGCAGACAGGTGTCCCCATTTTACACAGTGCGGAAGGCAGGTGCCCCCATTTTACACAGTGCGGCAGGCAGGTGTCCCCATTTTACACAGTGAGGCAGGTGTCCCCATTTTACACAGTGCGGCAGGCAGGCCCCCATTTTACACAGCGTGGCAGGCAGGCCCCCATTTTACACAGCGTGGCAGGCAGGTGTCCCCATTTTACACAGTGCAGCAGGCAGGTATCCCCAGTGTGGCAGGCAGGTATCCCCAGTGTGGCAGGCAGGTGTCAAGTGGTGGGGGGGAAGGAAGGGGGAGAGATATACTTACATGTTCCGCTCTTCGGATCCCGCCGCCGGACGTCCCTCGCACCGGCCGCCCCCGCCTCCGCCTCCTTCCAGGCTTCTCTCCTCCCTCTCCCCGAGCGCTCCTGCTCGGGGGGCGGGGCTTCGTGGAATGACGCGTTTGCGTCATGACGTCACGACGTAAACGCGTCATTTCGCGAAACTCCGCCCCCTCGAGCAGGAGCGCTCGGGGAGAGGGAGGAGAGGGGGAAATAACACTTAAAGTGCCGCGGCGGGCGCCCCGTGCGGTTGCACGGCTCGCCCGCCGCTAGAAACGGCACTGCACGTATTGTCCTTACCGTGAAAAAGCCTTTACGCCGTATTGTGCGGAATCTCCTCTCCTCTAACCTGAGCGAGTGTCCACGAGTCCTCTGTGTTGATCTAACCAAAAACAGGTCCCGCGCAAGCTCTGTGTATTGTCCCCATATATATTTGTAGATGTTGATCATATCCCCTCTTAGTCTCCGCTTTTCCAATGTAAACATGCCTAGTCTTTCAAGCCTTTCCTTGTATTCCATCGTCTCCATGCCCTTAATTAGTTTGGTCGCCCTCCTCTGTACCTTTTCAAGCTCCAGGATATCCTTTTTGTAGTACGGTGCCCAGAATTGTACACAGTATTCAAGGTGTGGCCTCACTAGTGATATATATAACGGGAGTATAATACTCTCGTCCCTAGCATCAATACCCCGTTTTATGCATGCTAAAGTCTTGCAGAAGTACCGTTTAGTACGTATACACAACCGCCACACACCAACGCGTGTGGACAGGTGTGTATACCCTTAGGCGCTGGTATCTACCAGAAAGATGGAGATCAAATAATAGTGCGGACGGCTGATCCTAATTAAAGGATAATTGCAATCCTTATATAGAACAAAGAAAAACACATTTACTACAGGGATATAACCCCCTGTAGAAAATCAGGAGCGCTGTCCGCACCAATTAAAGAGACATTTAAGAATACAATTAAAAATGATAATAATTAAAAAAGTATAAATAAAATTTATTAATCTACAATGCTGCAGCATAAATAGCATTCGATCAACACATAGTATGCATATTTGACAAACAATCCACATATACTGATATTTTTAGCTATACTTCACTAAGATTCTGAGGCTTGGACTTTGATATTGATATATTTCACAGTGTCCACTCATTAATTGATGAACAGGCTATTAGTGGCTTTTCAAACACTCAATGTGTTCAGAAGTCCTTCGTTCCTTGGTGTTCCAATTAAACATGTGTGCACACATACAATAGATTAAAATGGGTAATTACCATCCACTCGTAGCATTTAGATCACCTCCAAAATTAAATATACTGAGACAGTCCCAATTCCAAAGCTCCCTCTGCTGGTACTTATCCGTTTATTGCAGAATATCTGGAGAAGATGTCATAGGGACTTGTCCACAGTGCTCCAGCTCCCTCTGCTGGTGGTTGGCCGTAATTGCAGATGCACTGATTAATAATCATACCACAAGGCGATGTTCATGTCAGTGAATGGAAGGTGAACGTCCTTGGTAACGGTCACTTCAAAAACGCGTTTCTCCGCCTTCTGGATACACTCAGCGGCTTCCTCAGTTTGAAAAGCGCTCCTGATTTTCTACAGGGGGTTATATCCCTGTAGTAAATGTGTTTTTCTTGCAGAAGTAGTCCGCACTGGGACGGGCGCCCAGCATCCTCTACGGACTAGGAGAAAAAGATTTACCGGTAGGTTTAAAATCTTATTTTCTCTTACATCCTAGAGGATGCTGGGGACTCCGTAAGGACCATGGGGATTATACCAAAGCTCCCAAACGGGCGGGAGAGTGCGGATGACTCTGCAGCACCGATTGAGCAAACATGAGGTCCTCCTCAGCCAGGGTATCAAACTTGTAAAACTTTGCAAAGGTGTTTGAACCCGACCAGGTAGCAGCTCGGCACAACTGTAATGCCGAGACGCCTCGGGCAGCCGCCCAAGAAGAGCCCACCTTCCTCGTGGAATGGGCCTTAACCGATTTTGGTAACTGCAATCCAGCCGTAGAATGAGCCTGCTGAATTGTGTTACAGATCCAGCGAGCAATAGTCTGCTTAGAAGCAGGAGCGCCAACCTTGTTGGCTGCATACAGGACAAACAGTGCCTCTGTTTTTCTGACCCGAGCCGCTCTGGCCACGTAAATTTTCAAAGCCCTGACTACATCAAGGGACTCGGAATCCTCCAAGTCTCGCGTAGCCACAGGCACCACAATAGGTTGGTTCATATGAAAAGATTAAATCACGTTGGTCAAGAATTGAGGACGAGTCCGCAATTCTGCTCTATCCACATGGAAAACCAGATAGGTGCTTTTGTGAGACAAAGCCGCCAACTCCAATACTCGCCTAGCCGAAGCCAAGGCTAACAACATAACCACTTTCCAAGTGAGATATTTTAATTCCACCGTTTTAAGTGGTTCAAACCAGTGGGACTTAAGGAAACTCAACACCACGTTAAGGTCCTAAGGCGCCACCGGAGGTACAAAAGGAGGCTGAATATGCAGCACTCCCTTCACAAAAGTCTGTACTTCAAGGAGAGAAGCTAATTCCTTCTGGAAGAAAATGGATAGGGCCGAAATCTGAACCTTAATGGAGCCTAATTTTAGGCCCAAATTCACTCCAGTTTGTAGGAAGTGAAGGAAACGGCCCAGATGGAATTCTTCCGTAGGAGCCTTCCTGGCCTCACACCAAGAAACATACTTCCGCCATATACGGTGATAATGTTTAGCTGTCACGTCCTTCCTAACCTTTATCAGAGTAGGACTGACCTCATCCGGAATACCCTTTTCCGCTAGGATCCGGCGTTCAACCGCCATGCCGTCAAACGCAGCCGCGGTAAGTCTTGGAACAGACAGGGCCCCTGTTGCAACAGGTCCTGTCTAAGCGGAAGGGGCCACAGATCTTCTGTGAGCATTTCCTGCAGATCCGGATACCAGGCCCTTCACGGCCAATCTGGAACAATGAGAATTGTCTGTACTCCTCTTTTTTCTATGATTCTCAACACCTTGGGGATGAGAGGAAGAGGAGGAAACACATAGACCGATTGGAACACCCATGGTGTCACCAGGGCGTCCACTGCCACTGCCTGAGGGTCTCTTGACCTGGCCAAATACCTCTGTAGTTTCTTGTTGAGGCGGGACGCCATCATGTCTATTTGGGGTAGTCCCCACTGACTTGCAATCTGTGTGAAGACTTCCTGATGAAGTCCCCACTCTCCTGGATGTAGATCGTGTCTGCTGAGGAAGTCTGCTTCCCAGTTGTCCACCCCCAGAATGAACACCGCTGACAGTGCGCTGACATGATTTTCCGCCCAGCGAAGAATCCTGGTGGTTTCCGTCATTGCCACTCTGCTCCTTGTGCCACCTTGGCGGTTTACATGAGCCACTGCGGTGATGTTGTCTGACTGAATCAGAACCGGTAGATCGCGAAGCAAAGTCTCCGCTTGACGAAGGGCGTTGTATATGGCCCTCAGCTCAAGGACGTTGATGTGAAGACAAGTCTCCTGGCTTGACCAAAGACCTTGGAAGTTTCTTCCCTGTGTGACTGCTCCCCAACCTCGGAGGCTCGCGTGCGTGGTTACCAGAATCCAATCCTGAATGCCGAACCTGCGACCCTCTAGAAGATGAGCACTCTGCAGCCACCACAGGAGAGATACCCTGGCCCTGGGGGACAGGGTGATCAACTGATGAATCTGTAGATGTGACCCAGACCACTTGTCCAGTAGGTCTCATTGGAAAGTCCTCGCATGGAACCTGCCGAAGGGAATGGCCTCGTAAGACGCCACCATCTTTCCCAAGACTCGAGTGCAGTGATGCACGGACACCTGTTTTGGTTTCAATAGGTCCCTGACCAGAGTCATGAGTTCCTGGGCCTTTTCTATTGGAAGATAAACCCTTTTCTGGTCCGTATCCAGAATCATGCCTAAGAAGGTCAAACGAGTCGTAGGAACCAACTGTGACTTTGGGATATTGAGAATCCAGTCGTGTTGCTGCAACACCTTCAGTGAAAGTGACACGCTGTTCAACAACTGCTCTCGTGATCTCGCTTTTATGAGGAGATCATCCAAGTACGGGATAACTGTGACACCCTGCTTGCGCAGGAGCACCATCATCTCCGCCATTACCTTGGTGAAAATCCTCGGAGCCGTGGAAAGCCCAGACGGCAACGTCTGAAATTGGTAATGACACTCCTGTACCGCAAATCTCAGGTACGCCTGATGAGGTGGATAAATGGGAACATGAAGGCATGCATCCTTTATGTCCAGGGATACCTTAAAATTCCCCCTTCTAGGCTGGCGATGATCGCTCTGAGCGATTCCATCTTGAACTTGAACCTTTTCAAGTATAGGTTCAAGGATTTTAAATTTAGAATGGGTCTGACCGAACCGTCCGGTTTCGGGACTACAAATAGGGTTGAGTAATACCCCTTCCCTTGTTGAAGCAGGGGAACTTTGACCACCACCTGTTGAAGACACAATTTGTGAATTGTATTTAAAACTATCTCCCTTTCTGGAGGAGAAGCTGGCAGGGCCGATTTGAAAAACCGGCAAGGAGGCACCTCTTCGAATTACAGCTTGTACCCCTGGGAAACAATTTCTATTGCCAAGGGATCCATCTGTGAGTGAACCCAGATGTGGCTGAAAAGTCAAAGACGTGCCCCCACTAGGGCGGACTCCCTCAGCGGAGCCCCAGCGTCATGCGGTGGATTTTGTAGAGGTCGGGGAGGACTTCTGCTCCTGGGAACTAGCTGTAGTAGGCATCTTCTTCCCTCTGCCCTTTCCTCTGGCAAGAAAGGACGATCCTCGTACTCTCTTGTTTCTATTTGACCGAAAGAACTGCATCTGATAATGTGGCGCTTTCTTAGGCTGTGAGGGAATATAAGGAAAAAAATTTGATTTACCTGCCGTAGCTGTGGAAACCAGGTCCGAGAGACCTTCCCCAAACAATTCCTCACCCCTGTAAGGTAAAACCTCCATATGCCTCTTTGAGTCGGCATCACCTGTCCATTGCCGGGTCCATAGGACTCGTCTAGCAGAAATAGCCATAGCGTTGACTCTAGAACCCAGTAGGCCAATGTCTCTTTGAGCATCTCTCATATATAGGACAGCATCTTTAATATGACCCAGGGTCAATAACATGGTATCCTTATCCAGGGTATCAATTTCTGCCGATAAGGTATCTGTCCACGCTATTACAGCGCTACAATCCCAAGCCGACGCTATCGCCGGCCTGAGTAAGGTACCAGAATGTGTGTAAATGGACTTCAAGGTAGTCTCCTGCTTGCGATCAGCAGGATCCCTGAGGGTAGCCGTATCTTGGGATGGCAGTTCTACCTTTTTGGACAAGCGTGTCAACGCTTTGTCCACCCTTGGGGCGGATTCCCACTGTATCCTGTCCTTATTCGGGAAAGGATGTGCCATAAGAATCCTTTTGGGAATCTGCAGTTTTTTGTCTGGAGAGTCCCAAGCCTTTTCAGATAACTCGTTCAGCTCATGAGATGGGGGAAAGGTTACCTCAGGTTTCTTTTCCTTATACATGTGAACCCTCTTGTCAGGGACAGGGGGGTCCTCTGTGATATGCAAAACATCTTTTATTGCAATAATCATATCAGTGTTCGCAAATACGCGCTATAGCGCGTATTTTACCCTGATCTGTGCTCCGGGGACTCACTTTTCTAAACTGTGTGAGTCCCCTGGGACGCGCTCCGCTGAAGCTGGTCATCTTGTTTAAGTTCTCTTGTGGCAGCGCAGCGCGGCCCCCCCCCCTTCCCCCCTGACAGAGTGTGAGGACGGCTTCCCCCCCCCTCCCCCCGATCACCTGCTGCAGCAGCTTCAAGGGGGGCCGGACAGACAGTGAGGACGCCCCCCCCCCCCCCCCCCTTCCCGCCGATCACCCAGTGCAGCTTCACGGGAGCCGGACAGAGTGAGGACGCGCCCCCCCCGCCGATCACCCGCTGCAGCTTCACGGGAGCCGGACAGAGAGCAAGGACGGCTCTGCGGCGCTACACACTGTGCTGCGGGGAAATTGAACGCCGGAGACCGCGGAAGGGTGAGCTGGACTTACGGTGGCGGCTGGGGGGCTGCTCATATCGGTGGGATAGCGGAGATGGGGGCTGCATGGCGCCGGCAAACGTATTAAATGCAACATTTTTGTGGTATGGAGTGGAAGTGAGGCGAGAGGGTGACAGTGCTGCTGGTCTCTGCAGCATACAGGACCCTTGATACAACCAATGGATTTGAGTCATGCTGCCTGTAATTTATGTGCTGACTGATCAACTTCAGTGACACTCACTGTTCTGGCTGCCTTTGTTGGTTGCTGTTGGTTACTGCTGGTTGCCGCTGGTTACTGTAAAGGCAGCCAGCACAGTTAGTGTCACTGAAGTTGATCAGTCAGCACATAAATTACAGGTAGCATGACTCAAATCCATTGGTTGTACCAAGTGTCCAAAGTCATCAGGTCAGGATGTTGGCATTTAGTATATCGACACCAGCATCCCGATCGCAGCAAAGCTGACAAGAGTGACGAGTGCAGAGGGTACCCTAACCTCCCACCCCTAACCCTCCATTTCCCGCAGCCTAAACCTAACCCACCCCCTTAAGGCCCGTACACACTGGTCGATGTATCGGCCGTTCTCATGAACGGCCGAAACATCGCGGGACCGTCGGCCAGTGTGTACGGGCGATACGTCTGTGAACTCAGTCGTTCACAGACGTATCGCATCGGCCCCGCAGCACAGCCGACAGCCAATATATCTAACGATATATTGGCGCGTCGCTGTGTGTGTACGGGGCGGTCGTCCGGCCGCCCGTACACATGCTGCGGCGGCCGGCGGTGATTGACAGGTGAACTGGGCGGGCGCAAGCGCCCGCCTGCCCAATTCATGACGTCAGTCCCCCGACGGATCGGGCAGTGTGTATGCACAGCACACTGCCCGATCCGTACATAGATATATCTGCAGATCAATTGATCTGCAGATATATCTAATAGTGTGTACCCACCTTTAGTGCCTAACACTTATACCCCCTCTCTGCAGCCTAACCCTAACCTCCCCAACACCATATCCTAACCCCCCACCCGCAAGCTAAACCAGTGGCTGCAGTGCATACTTCCCTTCAGGATCCTGACTGTCAGGATATCGTTGCCGGGATGCTGATCTCCTCGGGATGCCAGCGTTGGCATTGTGGTGGCTGTCAGGATTCCGGCATCGGAATTACGGCTGCTGGGATCCCAA
Source organism: Pseudophryne corroboree (assembly GCF_028390025.1). Classification (NCBI taxonomy): domain Eukaryota; kingdom Metazoa; phylum Chordata; class Amphibia; order Anura; family Myobatrachidae; genus Pseudophryne; species Pseudophryne corroboree. Next base: position 693,008,261 of record NC_086448.1, read on the forward strand.
CAGCCAGGATCCTGAATGCATACTTTTGATATGATAACAGCCCAGCAGCACTGCCACCCTCCCTCCCCCACAACACTTTTGTAGTGTCTAAATCCAGTCTGGGGCTCCTATTATAGCGACACCATAAAGCCATTCACCATAAAGCCATTACATACAGAAAATGTATTATTTAATAATGTTGTCCTGTTTTTTAATCATATAATTAAGTGCTCTGCCTGGCGCAATGTGAATAACGTGCTCTGCCTGGCGCAATGTGAATAACGTGCTCTGCCTGGCGCAATGTGTATAAAGTGCTCTGCCTGGCGCAATGTGAATAACGTGCTCTGCCTGGCGCAATGTGAATAACGTGCTCTGCCTGGCGCAATGTGAATAACGTGCTCTGCCTGGCACAATGTGAATAACGTGCTCTACCTGGTGCAATGTGTGGCGCAATATGTATAACGTGCTCTACCTGGTGCAATGTGTATAACGTGTATACTGTGTGGAATAATGTGAATTGGTACTATTATGTGACCACGCCCCTTCCCCACGAAGCTACGCCCCTAAAAAATTCCAGCGCGCCTTCGGCGCGCACTGCCGCAGTTTTCAGTATCGGTGCAGGAGAACCGATTCTCTTTCTGCCACAAGGTCACCAAAATGTCTAATTACATCTAAAGTGCGGGGTGTCCTGTATGCTACACAGCCCAGCAGCATAGTCACCCCATCCTCCCCCTTGCACCCCTTTTATAGTATCCAAATCAAGTTTGTGTTTTTAGATTTGAATCATTAATAAGACTAATTAAAACCTTCATTCCGATGGGACCCAGAAAAGGACAGGTAGGACCCCAATTTTTAAAAGTTAGGGGTCCCTGGGACCCACTTTTTTTTGGTCTCAGCGCGATCACTGCATATATTGAATGCTTTTAGCCAATTTTGGCTGTAACTTTGCATCATCGTAGTCAGAATCCGTGTCGGTATCCGTGTCTACTATATGGGATAGTGGGCGCTTTTGAGACCCCGAAGGTCCCTGTAACATAGGGGCAGGTAGGGCCTGACACCCTGTACATTCCCTGGACTCAGCTTTGTCCAGCCTTTTGTGCAATAAATTCACATTAGCACTTAAAACATTCCACATATCCAACTAGTCAGGTGTCGGTGTTGCCGACGGAGACACCACAGTCATTTGCTCCACCTCCTCCCTAGGAGAGCCTTCTACCTCAGACATGCCAACACACGCGTACCGACACACCACACACTCAGGGAATCCTCTTATCTGAAGACAGTTCCCCCTTAAGGGCCTTTGGAGAAACAGAGAGAGAGTATGCCAGCACACACCCAGCGCTAATGACCCAGGGGAAAAAACACAGTAAGTTTACCCAGATAGCGCTGTTTATCCTTATCTGCCCCATATTATGTGCCCCCCCCCCCCTTCTTTAAAACCCTCTTTCACTGTGTAAGCAGGGGAGAGTCCGGGGAGCTTCCTCTCAGCGGTGTGCTGTGGAGAAAATGGCGCCGGTGAGTGCTGAGGAACAAGCTCCGCTCCTCAGCGGCCGGCTTTGGTCCCGCTGAAAATTTTCAAAACTGACACGTAACAAAGAGTGCAAAAATGGAGAAGTCAATAACATTTAATAGAACACAAAAGTTTCTAAACTGAAAAGTGTGTGTGTGTGTGTGTGTGTGTGTGTGTGTGTGTGTGTATGTGTGCTTTCAGTAACAAAGCAAAATTATTTAAATATATTTCCAAAATAACATTCACAATTAATTCAGTTTTTTTAATAGCTATATAAAAATTACAGCATCTTCATTTGCTCTCTATAGGTCACTCTACCTGTCAAGTGAAGCGTAACCTTCATACGTCATCAGGAGTCCCTAGTGGTCTAAAATGCCATAAGCAGAGAACAAGATATTGATTGTTGTAGTATTTATGTTGACACTTAAATTGAACGTGTTACATTAATAAGCATGATAATGTCACAAGTAATGCAAACATTGATAGCCAAACAATAGAGTGTTGGAAAATCACTTAAGACATTTTCAGTCTGGTCAACAAAAATCATATTGTTACCATAGAGACATAGCATCAGTGAATACATAAAGCAAACATTAGGCAATCATTTTAAATCTATTGAAATTGCTCTAAATTATTTATTAACTGATCAAATAAAGAAGATCAGGTAGTCTAGAGTCAAATTGCAGGTAAGAAGTTGGGTATAAAATGGCAGTCCCACAATACGTGAGTGCTAGCTCTTGAATAAGTGATTTATGCAGACAGGTTACTTGTTCTGCAATTATAATACTGAACAATGGAAGTTTGCTGCCATGTGTTTAAAGAACAAAGACAAGAGACTGTAAATATTCATATTATAAATAAGGTAAGTACATGTGTATAATGATTTCATGTTTTAAGTCCTTCCAAGAGAGCTCATGTCTGATGTATATTTTTTCCCCAAAATAAATAGGATTACAAGAAGAAAGGAACCCTATCTGAAGTCGGGCGATAGAACACTGGATTATAGCACAATAAACTCCTGGGTACACAAGCAGTTTCTTATATACCTGTGTTCAGTTCCTATATTTTTTTGGGCAAAGGCAGACACAGTACCCCTGAGATTTTGGGGGTTACTAATTACCCGGCCCTATCTATGGGGCCTCTAGGTGTCCAGGGCCAGCCACGGAGAAGGAGCAATGCTTCCCCTTCCCCGGGCAGCATGTGATAATATGAAAACACTATGCACTGCTGCATCAGACACAATTTGACTGCAGCAGGCCCAAAATTTGCTGTCTGCGCTGTGGAGGTAATTTAGGAAGTGCACTCAATGCGCACAGTAAAATGCTTTCACTGTGCTTCCTTGTGGCCTGGATGATCCAACCAGTGCTCTTAAAACCACACTCTAGCAGAAGATCCAGGAATCAGATCAGATTTGCATACCCTCCAACATTTTACACATAAAAATCGGTACAAATTTTAAAAGGGGGCGTGGTGTGGGTAAAGGGGGCTTGGTCATGCCCCTTTTCTTATACTTTCAATGGAAGTTTGGGGAGCCAAAAATCAGTACAGACCATAAAAAAAAAGGTACTGTACCTGGCAAAAAGGTACAGTTGGAGTTTATAGATTTGACATAGGCAGAATGTGGGTCCTATGAAAGCGCAGGACTTGCGAGCTTCCTTTGTGACTGAGATAATTACTACTTGGGAAGTTGGGAGCATTGATCCATGAATGAATACATTCACTATACTGTCAGTGTACTGTACCTCACTAAGGGTCTGATGCAGAGGTGCATGCAATGTCGATGTTGGACGCACTGAAGCAACATTTTTTGCCAAACCCGCACTGAGCACGTACAGCGAGTGATTAGTGATTGCAGGTGCACAGAGGATTTATCCACCAAGTGAGTGACATGTAGGCAATATTTTGGGGAGATAATGAGGTGGGGGGGGGGGTATCTAGAAAAATGCAGCCGTGTTCATACCATTTCCTGGGTATGCCTAATCAGACACTGCGAGTTTGTATGTAGCAGGAGAATTCCTGGTGCCTTTGCTGAGACACTCATTCAAAGACAGCATAGGGTAGCTCAGTGGTTCGGTGTGCGTCCGACATTTTCACTTTTGTACGTAAGAGCAGAACCATATTAAGAGGATGGGCATGAGGGGGGTAGTACCCATGGGCCCCTTCTCTCAGCCCCCCCCCCCCCCCACACACACACACACACACAAACAGAGCACACTGCTGGGGATAATGAATAATCCTGGGCTCAGTATTTATACAGTACATTTGGTGCTGCAAAAGGTAATGCTGAGAGAAAAAAATGGGACAGGTAGAGTATTGAATGTATATATGAAAAGAACAGCATCGAGACTAAAGGAACCAAAACAAAGTGAAAGCGAGCAGAAGGCAGTCATGTGACAGGGAGGCAACAATTACAGGGCAGGTGCTGGGGAGTACACACATAATGGTGTCTGGCAGTTTGTATACTGACTGCTATTGGGCAGAATGTGGGGAAAGGGATGGGAGAAATGTATGCACACCACATGTATGCACACCACACATTGATTGCACATACAGGGAAATGTTCACTTTTGAACTTTGTACCGTGAACACAAGGCTGGGCACTTGGGCCCCCTTCACTCATTGCGACTGCCTGGCTGGAGCACGCTGCTACAATGTGCAGGCCGGATGACGAGTGGAGACAGTGCTGACAAGAGAGGGAAGGCCGGAGAAGGGTAGGTGGACCCCCCTGTCAGGATCCAGTTAATATGCAGGATGTCAGGATCCTGGCTGTCAGAATACCAATGCCAGAATCCCGACACTCGTCGGTATGCCAGCGCCGAATCCTGAAAAGGTCAGGAGACCGATGCCGAAACCCTGTCAGCCGGCATCCTGACCTTAGTAAGTATAGCATCCTGGTTAGGTATAGGGCCGGGGATGGTGGCTAGTTTAGCTGCCGCCTGGGGAGGTAAGGGTTAAGCTGCAGGGTGGGAGGGGCATGGGGTTAGGGTTAGGCACCCACTAGGAGGGTTAAGGTTAGGCTGCGGGGGAGGGTTAGGTTTAGGCACCACCACAGAGAGGTTATGATTAGGCACTAAGGAGGAGATTATGGTGAAATTGCGGGAAAGGAGGGTTAAGGGGGTAAGGGAGAGGGAAGAACAGCCCCAAATTACCCGTGTCGGCATTGCAGTCTCCGGAATCACAGGGTTGGGATTATGACCGCCGGGTTAACAAGCGCCGGCAATCATACTGAATGCCCCCTGTCTTACGCAACCCAAGTCCCCCTAAGGCTCAATCTTGTCCTGCATAAGAGGTGGATGTGAGATGCCGGCTGAGACATTGCTATATTTACGCAAGTATGCAGCAAACACAATCACAGGTGCGCAGGACCTTAAACTTGAAATTCTTCAGTTAAAGTGGGATAACCTCTGCTGACGTATCTTCTGCTAAAAGTTGTCTTTAAGATGTACATTAAATTGGAGACAGTTTGAAATAATAGACAGAGTAGTTATTTTTTTGTTGTAAACTGTTATGTTTTCACCTATGGTTCAAAACAATAAAACTTTAGGCTTATACTGTAATGTCTGTCCAAGGCATAGGTTCATAACATGGAATATGTGCAAGAACACGTAAGAGCCGTGAAAAATGTTTTTAATTACCAGCCTGTCAGATTTCACTGTTTATCCGTTAAAATTGCAATACCACCTCATTTTTTACAGCGAGAGCTAAACGAACCACTTTCAAAGAGCAGAATAAAATTGTACAATAAGTCAAATAAAATTAATGTGTTTCACAATAAATCCTAAAGTCGCCAGAGGGGATAAACTGATTGCTTGCTTTATCAAAATATTAAGAGACACCTCCGTGTTTTACAGTTGTTATGTCCGTTATCTTACCCAATCCAGAAGCACAATTGTATTTAGTATAAATTAAGCAATCTAAAAATGTGCTAAAAGCTTTGTGTACCAATTTGGTTTGCACTTCATAGAACAGTATTACATAACACATTTAATAATTCAAGGCCCTTAAGGTAAAAATATTGCAATTGTTTTAGAAAACACTTACAGAATAGTGGGATGTGTAAGGTGCTTGTGAAAAACTACTGGAACTAATTATTAAGGTGCTGCTAAATTCAATGGGGTAAATTTACTAAGCTCCCGATTTTGACCGAGATGGCGTTTTTTCATCAGTGTCATCTCGGTAATTTACTAAACTCAAATCACGGCAGTGATGTGGTCATTCGTAATATTTTGGAAGTTCAAGTTAAAAATCACGAATGAATACACCATCGGTCAAATTACGCCTGTTTAGATATGAATCTCGGTCATTTACTAACCATTCGTAATTGTAATTGCTGCCGTGAAAATGCATTTGCGGCCGCGAAAAATTACACATCGTAAAAAATTCCTAAAAAAAAAACGCGCCAGCATTTGAAAAGCGTGTTTACATGTGTACTCAATTATCCATTACTCACACCTGAATGTTTGGCCCTATAAAAGTGTTCCAGGCACATTTTGAATTTCTCTCACTCTGAAATGGCGGCTGTGGTGTGTGCCAATGAATTTATGTTTGCTGTGGGATACCTTAGACTGCTCCATGAGGCTTCCAGGAATCAGGCCCAGATAAGTGAACATGGTCAACAGGTTGTCCAGGTGCCGCGGAGGCTGCGCCAGCCTCGTTTTTTTAGAGGGCGTTTAAACTTAAACGCATTGTCCGATGATAGGGTCATACAGATGTTCCGCCTAAATAGAACCAACATTTTCCACCTGTATGACCTTGTCAAACTGGGCCTAGACCCTGAGACAGCACGCTCTCGCTCTGTCTCAGGCCTACACAAACTCCTGGCTGTGTTACACTTTATGGCTACTGGGAGCTTCCAGGCTGTGGCAGGCGACGTCATTGGTATCTCACAGCCCACCTTTTCAAGATATTTGAATCAGGTGAGTCTAAAAATACATATGCGGTTATGTGTAAGTGTTGCTTCTGTAAGTACAAACAACACAGTATTGTATAGAATACCTAACATGACACTCACCTTAGCTTCTTTAATGTCCACTCAGGTTTTGGATGTGTTGGATCCACACATTAATGCCTCAATCTGCTTCCCTACCGAGGAGTCGGAGTGGCGTGCTGTCAGGGTAGCTTTCTATGAGCTTGCTGGCATGCCCAATGTGCTGGGGGCCATAGATTGCACACACGTTCAGCTGAGATCACCTAGGGGCCGGCAATACATATATACAAATAGACATCTGGCACAATCAACTAATGTCCAGGTGGTCTGTGATGCAAACTTTAAAATTATGAGTGTTGTTGCAGGTTACCCTGGTGGCTGCCATGACTCCTTCATCCTCAGTCAGTCATCGCTCTTCGATAAATTTGAGGACGGACAAATGCCTGATGGCTGGCTGTTGGGTATGTTAAAAATGTTTTGTGTGTATGTCTTGTAACCACAAACTCTAGTTTTGAGTAGGGGAAAGAATAATCTAACACATGTACTAATGTTGACTATATCTGTTTTTCAGGTGATGGGGGTTACGGCTGCTACTCTTGGCTCCTTACTCCATTGTCCCAACCTGATTCTCCTGCTGAACACAGTTACAATCATGCACATAAGGCTACGCGGAATGTGATAGAAAGATGTTTTGGTGTGCTGAAGTCACGGTTTCGGTGTCTGGATAAATCTGCAGGCCTTTTGTTGTATAGTCCCTCAAAGGTGACTAGAATTGTGTTCTGCTGCTGTTTTCTCCATAATCTGTGTTTAAGTCAACATCTGGCACATGATGAGGGAGAAAGCAGTCAGCAAGCGGAGGAGTTAGAAACATCTGGTGACAGTGTGAGTACATATGTAGGGAGGCAGGTACGGCAAGAAGTGATCCTGCGGTATTTTTCTGGTAAGTTTTTGTAGGATGTAATTATCCTTGACTAAACACTTTGCAATACTTTCTATTGTGTGTTTTGTAACTTACTGTTTGTTGTTTATAGTGGTGTGTACATTGTACTTAGTTTATGTTATAAATACCTTTTCAGTCATTACCCATGAAAAACATACATACATACATACATACATAGCAGCTTCAACAATGTTTGAGACGGACACAGGAAGTTGTGTGTTTGTAAAATCCAAATTTTTATTGTGAAAATCACATTTGTCAAAATTGTTATTTTTTTCACTTGTGTGTGCTGGGTGCTGTGCTTTGTGCTGGCTCACTGGCACGTGCTCTGGAGGAACGCCGAACAGGGGAGGTTACTGGCGTTTGGATAGGGGTCGTGGTCCCAGAGCTGGAGGTCACTTGTTGAGCTGCCATCAATGTTATGTTGTTGCTCAAATTATTAATGCTAGCATTCAGTTGTGTGTTGGTTGCAGTGTGGCTGGCTACAATCCGGGATAACGACTCATTCACAACCTGGTTGTGCTGAATGAGTTGAACGAGTGCCTGCTGATGGCGCTGTTGCTCATCAATGATGCGCGTTAAATGAGCCAGCATTTGGTTGTTGTCAGCCCTTATTTGCTCCATCGATGTTGCGATTCGGCCTACTTGTACAATCAGTCTGCCCGAGTTGCGACTAATGCGCGGTAGATGATGGGGCAGACTGGCAAGGTGTTGGGTATGTGCGGTCAGGCTGGCATTGCTTTGTGCCTGTTGGCTTGTCCAACTGGCCCAAAAGTCATCTGGTATTTGTGTTTGGGGTGGAGCTTGTGCCAGTTGTGGACTCATGGAGGCTTGGGGGATATCCTGCAGCTGTATTGGCTGGCTCGGGTCAACAGGTGTAAGTTGCAGTGTGATGGTTGCCTGTTGGTCTTGTCCCTGCTGGTCCACGTCGGCCATCAAGCTGGGCTCTGTATGGGGTGGCCAACATGCAATGTTTATTTTACAATTAATTTATTTGCTAGTTCTACACATTACTACATTCATAATACTCCATTTCTCAAGTTTTTAGACTTGTTTTTGTAAACTTATAATGTGTTTTTTCGCCAAAAACATATATACCATCACAGGCGTGCACATAGACAGACTTGAGTAATCCTCACCTAACTACCTCCCCTCCACAGCATTACAGTGTTATGTCACCTCCCCTGGCCACGATATAGACTGCTTACCTGGATAGTCCAGAGGAGCGGAGCAAGTAAGCAGTCTACATACCGGACAGGGGAGATGTGTGAACACTATAATGTTGTGGAGGGTTTTTTTTTTTAAAGGTTTTTATATTTATTTGAATGTGCACGTGTGTGGCCTAAATTTGTACAAATGTATGTTCTTTTTTAATAATGATGTTGGCGATATCAACCACTAAGACCTTGAAAAATTAAACATTTTCACCTTTAGCAATTGAAGACGTAACATCACATTGCTTGTTATGGCAAACATGTAATCTCAACTCCAACTCACAACATAGTAACTGTACTGTGTAGATTATTTGCTATGTGTTTAGTTTCTGTTTTGACTCACCAGATAACAGAGGTGATCGGGGCTCATCAATCTGTGGACTCGCCAATAGTGCCAGTGGTGGCTGGGGTGACACTGCAGAAATGCGCCGCCTGGGTGGGGAAGATGGAGCCGCAGATTCCGTGCCAAGACGCCGTGTCTTACTTGGCCTCCTGGGTAAGTGGCCCGAGCCCTGTGATGGGCGCCTTACAGGAGGTCGGCTTACAGAAGCAGAACCTATGAGAATATATAAACATTAATATTTTGTACTTCTATGTGTTTGCAGAATATGTGACTACAGTGAAGTCTTACCTGCAATCCCAGCATCATCCTGAGTTGTCTGAGGCCTGTCTGGCCGGCTGGTCTGTCGGACTGTTGAAAAAGTGGACCAAACATTATTACCATGCTTTGTGTAAAAATTACAACTGCAAAGCCTTAGTGTACTGTAACCATCTATTAGGTATTCGAAAATAAACTAATTTCTGCTTAAGATCTTCGTGCTTCCTTAATTTGTGTTGTATATCAAAATGTACATGGTGTTGCACAAAATAAATCTGTTACATTTGAGAATTATGCGTCAGATATTGCATAGATTGACTACTTGCAAATGTTACCAAAATGTAATTTTGAATTAATAGAACCTTTTTTAGGAAGTAAATAAATAAAATATTAAAAAATACAATTAGATACAACACCGATGTCCAAGCAATATCTCAAAATTTTTATGGCAAATACACATACCAGCAGGCATTGCACCTGTTTTAGCGCAAAATTTAAAAAAAAATACAGCCAAGGCAAGATGGAAAATGCAATTTCTAAACACAAACACACCTTAAGGGTGCATAGGCCTGCAATATCTGACCAACAATTTTTGCATCCTTTACCCTTAAAAAATAATTTAAAAAACATTTAAAGGACATTTAAATAAAAATATAACAAATCAAACTCACCATCCTGCGTGGGTCGGTCCGAATCCCGGACATGAGTAGCAGACACCACTTCTGCAGGAATCAATGCCCGCACAGGCTCCTCCCACTCCCGATAGGTTGCCCGGAAAGGGGGGCCACCTCCGGTTTTTCGGGCTGATTTTGCCTCTTTGGCCATCTTGGCCTTGACACGCCGCTTTATGTCATAGAACCTCTTGCGACACGTGTCCTCAGTCCGCCTCCCCACACCCTCACTATTGACGGCAACTATTACTTGCCCCCACAGGACAGACTTCCTGCGGGAGGACACCTTGCCAGCATCCTGACCAAACAATTGGCGATGGTGCTTCATCAGCTCACGCACCAACGCCATGTTTTCAGCATAGCTGAACTTAATATTCCTGCCAGTCTTGGTAGTGGTGCGTGGCTGCGGAGCCACAACACCATCACTATCACTGGAGAATACAGCAACAGGCACCCCCTCCTCCTCCTCCTCACTACCCCCCTCCACCTCACTAACAGCCTCCACCTCACTAACAGCCTCCACCTCACTACCAGCCTCCACCTCACTACCAGCCTCCACCTCACTAACCTCCGCCACCACACTGACCTCTGAGTCTGACATGATGACAAACGACAAAAAACACTGAAAAATCAAAACACAAAACACACTCCTCCACTACTACTACTACTACACACCACACAGGCAACACACACGCTCACTCACTCACAAACAATGACAAAAGACTTTAAAAAAAAAACAAGGACAAAAAAATTGACAAACTGAGAAAAAACAATACTACAAATATGACAAGACTACTTACACACACAGTACAGCACTCAACAATCACAAAACTCCTCTCCAAAACCTCCAAAAACTCCACCAAACTCACCAACTCCAAATACACCTTCCTCTCTCCTCTCCACTAGCTAAACCCACGAGGTGCGGTGTGTTTGGGGCGGTTTTATAGTAATATGCACAGACACTCCTCCTTCACGAATACAACCAATCACGGACGCGTGACAAAAACGAAACTTAGGACTAAAAACGCGGCAGCAATTTCTAAATCACTGCCGTAACAGACATGTGACGCAGTCGTAAAAATAAACAAAAACGCGGCCGCGAAACAACAAACGCGGCCGCATTATACAGCAGAAAACCACGAATGACATCGACATCGGAACAACAGAAAAACACGAATACGACAGCTTAGTAAATGAGTCGTAATCAATTCAAAAAGTTGCAATTTTACACTGTCGATGTCATTCGTGATTGAACTTTGACCTGAATCTGGAAAATACGAATCTTAGTAAATTTCCCCCAATGTGTTGTTATACTAATTTCTGCATATCTCTCCATCTTTATGCTGACGATTTATAAAACCTGAAACAGTATACAACTGAATAAAAAATGCATAGACTTCACTATACTATAGTAATGCCACTTAAGAAAAATGTTGACAAATTGGAAATGAGTAGGGACTAGCCATCATTTTAAGATAATACTAAGGACAGCTTATATAAGAAGGAAATAGCCACAGTGTCATTTCATTTACAGCTCACAGGACTAAAGAATGAGAGAAGTGAGGGGGAAAAGAGCGTAGAGTTCTTCACAAAATCCATTGAAGACCACTGTATAATTTAAAATCTTCTTATCTTATTATTTTCCTTGCTCCATTGACAGTAATTGATCCATTGACTCCAATGACAGTACTTTCCCCATAGAAGGTAATAGCTAACACCTGATCTGAGCAGGCAAGACTTTTTCTGCAGTATATTTGGTGTATATTGATACAATATATTGGTACAGACATTATGCATAGCTGTTAATAGGCTTTTTGTTTCAGTAAAATAAAAAGGACAAAAAAAAAGAAATGTTTTTGTCCGAAAAAAGTCTAATGCAGTTTTAGAACCAGTCAAAATTCCCATTTGTATACTGTGCCTGTTTACCAAAGATGTGTAGGTGCGCCTGTATAGTATGTAGATTTGCTTTCACCATTCACATACAGTATGCCAATACTTACAGTACATCACTTTTGGAGGGGGACCAATTTTTGTTTTTCTACATTAAGACGGCAGTCATCACTATCAAGTTGATACTGTCGACTAGTATGCTTTTATATCAAGACATGCTTAATGCTCATCAAAGTGCCCTTTGGGTTCAATTAGGTTTTGAGTTGCCATTGTGAAGGCATGTAAATGGCGGTAATGGTATCGGAACCCCCCCTCCTCGGGGCCCTATCTCGCCCCAGGCATTTACTCTCACCTATGAGTAAATTGTGGCTAATTGGATAGACCCCTTTAAATTTATCTTCATTCAGACACAGTAAACACAAGAAGCCTGACTCGGAATTGCATTTCATTCAGTACACAGACAGATCCATTTTTAGCAGACTGTGGGGTCTATTCATGAAACAGTGAAAAGAGTGGAGAAGTGAGCCAGTGGAGAAGTTATATAAGTGGTTTCCCTGTGATTTCTCCCAACACTTATCCTGCCCAATTCCAATTCTTTAACTGATTAATGAGAACCATTCCCTATTTCTTTGAGTTCTCTAGTCTGTGTCTCACCTCTTTCTGCATCAGGGATAACAGCATTTCCTCTCTATGAAACACAAGCAGAGACAGCAACCCTATTACAGCACCACAAATTAATGTAAAAAAAACAAAACCTTTATGCTAGTATTGTTTAAATGCTTTTCTTCTTTTACTGTCATCCTGAGAAAGCATTAACAGAACAGATGTCCCATACTATATCCCAGCGGATGGGATGCTGGTGGTCATCCTAAAGCAGAGAATCCCGTCGGGTAAGTATGTTCACCCCACCACCCACTTACCCGCTGAACCCTAACCCTCACTTCCCTGCAGACCAACCCTAACCTTCCCCTTCCATCCTAAACCTAATTCTCCCCCCCCCCCCCCGCACACACACACACACACACACACACACACACACACACACACACACACACGGGCATGCAGGGCCCATGGGGGGAATGCAGTGGTAGGGGCCCATGTCAGGGCTGAAACAAGGATTTTTGGCACCCGGGGCAAAGTTGTAATCTGGTGCCCCCCCCCCCCCGCCTCAAAAAACCCACACATTTTTATATATATATATATATATACACAAACACAGTATATATAGAAAATAAAAATTTAATTACGCCACACAATAGTGCACCCTTGTTCACATTACACCGCACTGCAGTACCCCATATAAATGATATACCACACAGAAATGCCCCTTATTCACGCTACACCACACAGTAGTGCCCCTTCTACACAATTGAGCCCCTTATTCACAATATACCACACAGTAGTAATGCCCTTTATAGCACATTATGCCACAAAGTAGTATTCCGTATACATGTTACGCCACATGGTAGTAATGCACCTTATACACATAATGCCACACAACAGCAGTGCCCTTTGGTGCAAGTGTGTCGAGGGTGTACTTCTGAAGCGGTTTAGTTAACACACCATCAATAAACAGTACAGTATATATATACACAGCCCCTGAATATACACATTCCACTCCAATAAACACACATGCTCCTGTATATACATATACCCCTCCCCACCAATATACTGTGATAATATACACCGCTCCAAGTACCCACCCTGGGTACCAAATGTTACACCACACTGCTCCATCACATACACACAATGAGTTACACTACACTCCTCCAGCACACACACACACACACACACGCGCGCACGCACTTTGTTACACTGCACTAATCCAACATAAACATACAGCGGGTTACACTGAATGGCTGCAGCACACACACAATGGGTTACACTGCACTGCTCTAGCGCACACACACACACACACACCTTGTTACACTGAACAGCTTCAGCACACACACACTGGGCTACACTGCACTGCTCCAGCACATACACAAACAGGGTTACACTGCACTGCTCCAGCACATACTCAAACTGGGTTACACTGCACTGCTCCAGCACATACACAAACTGGGTTACACTGCACTGCTCCAGCACATACACAAACTGGGTTACACTGCACTGCTCCAGCACATACACAAACTGGGTTACACTGCACTGCTCCAGCACACACACCTGGTTACACTGCACTGCTCCAGCACACACACTGGGTAACACTGCACTGTTCCAGCACACACACTGGGTTACACTGAACGGCTCCAACACACACACTTTTCTCTGTGCCTTTTGATCCCCTATTTAAACCCTCAAGCAAAGTTATTTCTTTCCACAAAACAAGGATGTGCCCTGTATAGTCAGATCAACACCCTAATAACAATTGAATGTAATTCTTTCACAATGTTAATCAGATCTATGGGACGACCCAATCACATAACTCACCCTTTCTGCAGTCTGCCTTGAGCTCTTCATCTTAATGCCCTCTGATTGGTGAATAACACTAGCCATCCACCAATCAACGTGTAGCCCTCTCATCACTGTGATTGGTGAATGGCCAGTACTATTCACCAATCAGCATTCTAGCAGACTTCTTAGTAGCACAGCCACTCGTTTCACCCACTACATGCCAGATCGTGGCTATGATAGCGATGGCTGGGAAGCATAATGAGCGGGGATTGCGCCGGTGCCACTTGTGGCAGCACTGTCAGCACCCCCTTTGATCCGCCGCCACTTAGCAATGCGTGCTGTCACTCGCGTCAGCACTGTCAAACCCCCTTTGATCTGGCGCTGTTCAGCAGTGCATGCTGTCACTTGTGGCAGTTCTGTCAGTGTCCCCTTTGATCCGGCGCCCGGGTCACATGCCCCCTTAGCCCCCCCCCCTAGTTGCGGCCATGCCCATGTTTAGGGGTGTAACCAGTCCACAGAGGGGGTGTGGTCTGCCACCTCATTGGTTTGAATAACCATTAGAGAGTGCAACGTCTGGGCCCCTTCATAAATATATACAGTAAATTCAGCTGCTGCATGCATGATAATGTACCAGATTAATAATAGATTAATAACAGCAATGCACTGTAGAAAATACACCATAGTACAGTATAAGGTAACATATGAATGACGTAAAATTCAAGTGCACAGTCTGGAACCTGATCCTTAGAGCAGGAGGTGTGCCCCCAGGCAGTGGGGCCCACCGGTGCTTTCCCATGTACCCCTGTGGGCCAGTCCAAGCATGCACACACGCCTTACCAAGCAGGAGTGCCGACAGAGTTAGCTCAGGATTATGGCATTCGTGATCCTGGCGACGGCTTTTCTATCCATGTCGGTATGCATTTCTATCCAACTGCCGGGATGCCAAATGCCAGTATAGTGAATGGATCCCATCCCGGTGCTACAATAGTGCATTGCTGCATTTATTACGTAAACACACTAACAATAAGGGAGGTTGTAAATTAATAAAAAGAGAAAACAACAATCCTTATATTCACAGCCGCTGTACTCGTAACTAAGTAACCAGTAAAATAAATACATTTGTACATTATAACACCAATTAAAGTGATCATGGATTTTTAAATAAAGATACACATCAAATAAGAATTACATTGAATTACAAACCACATATAAGAGGCATGCTACCAGCCCTGCCACTCTGCCAACCTGTGTAAGGTGCTATGTGTCCTTACTATAAATTTGGGCCTATTAGGATTATTCTCTTGACATCAATTCCTAAGCTATAGGAAATGCTTAAGCTATAGGAAGCGCACCTGTGACATTTCCATTAAGTGATATTTTTAGCATTGGTGACACGTAGCTGTAAAATATTTTAGAAACATTGTGACCTGAGATGTTACAGCATCATTCATGCTTTTATATTAAACTATATGCTCCCGCTGAAATGAGAGACAGAATTTCACAGATATCTGCCAATTTACAGATAGATTTTTTGAGCTTTAAAACAAGTACTTCTCTAAGGGTAGGGTATAGGAGGGATTTCATGAGATTCCAGAGGATGAAATGAAACCTTAACCATCCGCTGATACAACGGAAAAAATAATGACATGATATTTAAATACAGGGTCTCATATATGTTACACATAATAGCAAGAGAAATATATATATGTATATATATATATACCTGGATTGTGAATATTGCTCAGAAAATAGAAAATAATCCTCAGATGAAGATACTGTTTGTCCTAGCTTCACTTATCTGTAAATGTAACAAGTGGCATCTTATGATGCAGTAATTAAACTAATTTGAAAATGTATAATATAAAGTACATATAGTGTGCTAATTAGTGATGTGCACCGGACATTTTTCGAGTTTTGTGTTTTGGTTTTGGATTCGGTTCCGCGGCCGTGTTTTGGATTCGGACGCGTTTTGGCAAAACCTCCCTGAAAATTTTTTGTCGGATTCGGGTGTGTTTTGGATTCGTTTTTTTTTTTGCAAAAACCCCTCAAAAACTGCTTAAATCATAGAATTTGGGGGTAATTTTGATCCCATAGTATTATTAACCTCAATAAACATAATTTACACTCATTTTCAGTCTATTCTGAACACCTCACAATATTATTTTTAGTCCTAAAATTTGCACCGAGGTCGCTGGATGGCTAAGCTAAGCGACACAAGTGGCCGACACAAACACCTGGCCCATCTAGGAGTGGCACTGCAGTGTCAGGCAGGATGGCACTTCAAAAAAATTGTCCCCAAACAGCACATGATGCAAAGAAAAAAAGAGGCGCACCAAGGTCGTTGTGTGACTAAGCTAAGCAACACAAGTGGCCGACACAAACACCTGGCCCATCTAGGAGTGGCACTGCAGTGTCAGGCAGGATGGCACTTCAAAAAAATTGTCCCCAAACAGCACATGATGCAAAGAAAAAAAGAGGCGCACCAAGGTCGCTGTGTGACTAAGCTAAGCGACCCAAGTGGCCGACACAAACACTTGGCCCATCTAGGAGTGGCACTGCAGTGTCAGACAGGATGGCACTTCAAAAAAATAGTCCCCAAACAGCACATGATGCAAAGAAAAAAAGAGGCGCAATGAGGTAGCCGCGTGACTAAGCTAAGCGACCCAAGTGGCCGACACAAACACCTGGCCCATCTAGGAGTGGCACTGCAGTGTCAGACATGATGGCAGATTAAAAAAATTGTCCCCAAACAGCACATGATGCAAAGAAAAAAAGAGGCGCAATGAGGTAGCTGTGTGACTAAGCTAAGCGACCCAAGTGGCCGACACAAACACCTGGCTCATTTAGGAGTGGCATTGCAGTGTCAGACAGGATGGCACTTCAAAAAAATAGTCCCCAAACAGCACACGATGCAAAGAAAAATGAAAGAAAAAAGAGGTGCAAGATGGAATTGTCCTTGGGCCCTCCCACCCACCCTTATGTTGTATAAACAGGACATGCACACTTTAACGAACCCATCATTTCAGCGACAGGGTCTGCCACACGACTGTGACTGAAATGACTGGTTGGTTTGGGCCCCCACCAAAAAAAGAAGCAATCAATCTCTCCTTGCACAAACTGGCTCTACAGAGGCAAGATGTCCACCTCATCATCATCCTCCGATTCCTCACCCCTTTCACTGTGTACATCCCCCTCCTCACAGATTATTTATTCGTCCCCACTGGAATCCACCATCTCAGGTCCCTGTGTACTTTCTGGAGGCAATTGCTGCTGGTGAATGTCTCCACGGAGGAATTGATTATAATTAATTTTGATGAACATCATCTTCTCCACATTTTCTGGAAGTAACCTCGTACGCCGATTGCTGACAAGGTGAGCGGCTGCACTAAACACTCTTTCGGAGTACACACTGGAGGGAGGGCAACTTAGGTAGAATAAAGCCAGTTTGTGCAAGGGCCTCCAAATTGCCTCTTTTTCCTGCCAGTATACGTACGGACTGTCTGACGTGCCTACTTGGATGCGGTCACTCATATAATCCTCCACCATTCTTTCAATGGTGACAGAATCATATGCAGTGTCAGTAGACGACATGTCAGTAATCGTTGGCAGGTCCTTCAGTCCAAACCAGATGTCAGCACTCGCTCCAGACTGCCCTGCATCACCGCCAGCGGGTGGGCTCGGAATTCTTAGCCTTTTCCTCGCACCCCCAGTTGCGGGAGAATGTGAAGGAGGAGATGTTGACGGGTCACGTTCCGCTTGACTTGACAATTTTCTCACCAGCAGGTCTTTGAACCTCTGCAGACTTGTGTCTGCCGGAAAGAGAGATACAACGTAGGTTTTAAATCTAGGATCGAGCACGGTGGCCAAAATGTAGTGCTCTGATTTCAACAGATTGACCACCCGTGAATCCTGGTTAAGCGAATTAAGGGCTCCATCCACAAGTCCCACATGCCTAGCGGAATCGCTCTGTTTTAGCTCCTCCTTCAATGTCTCCAGCTTCTTCTGCAAAAGCCTGATGAGGGGAATGACCTGACTCAGGCTGGCAGTGTCTGAACTGACTTCACGTGTGGCAAGTTCAAAGGGTTGCAGAACCTTGCACAACGTTGAAATCATTCTCCACTGCGCTTGAATCAGGTGCATTCCCCCTCCTTTGCCTATATCGTGGGCAGATGTATAGGCTTGAATGGCCTTTTGCTGCTCCTCCATCCTCTGAAGCATATAGAGGGTTGAATTCCACCTCGTTACCACCTCTTGCTTCAGATGATGGCAGGGCAGGTTCAGGAATGTTTGGTGGTGCTCCAGTCTTCGGCACGTGGTGGCTGAATGCCGAAAGTGGCCCGCAATTCTTCGGGCCACCGACAGCATCTCTTGCACGCCCCTCTCATTTTTTAAATAATTCTGCACCACCAAATTCAATGTATGTGCAAAACATGGGACGTGCTGGAATTTGCCCAGATGTAATGCACGCACAATATTGGTGGCGTTGTCCGATGTCACAAATCCCCAGGAGAGCCCAATTGGGGTAAGCCATTCTGCGATGATGTTCCTCAGTTTCCGTAAGAGGTTGTCAGCTGTGTGCCTCTTCTGGAAAGCGGTGATACAAAGCGTAGCCTGTCTAGGAACGAGTTGGCGTTTGCGAGATGCTGCTACTGGTGCCGCCACTGCTGTTCTTGCTGTGGGAGGCAATACATCTACCCAGTGGGCTGTCACAGTCATATAGTCCTGAGTCTGCCCTGCTCCACTTGTCCACATGTCCGTGGTTAAGTGGACATTGGGTACAACTGCATTTTTTAGGACACTGGTGACTCTTTTTCTGAAGTCTGTGTACATATTCGGTATCGCCTGCCTAGAGAAATGGAACCTAGATGGTATTTGGTACCGGGGACACAGTACCTCAATCAAGTCTCTAGTTGCCTCTGAATTAACGGTGGATACCGGAACCACGTTTCTCACCGCTCAGGCTGCCAAGGCCTGAGTTATCCGCTTTGCAGCAGGATAACTGCTGTGATATTTCATCTTCCTCGCAAAGGACTGTTGGACAGTCAATTGCTTACTGGAAGTAGTACAAGTGGTCTTCCGACTTCCCCTCTGGGATGACGATCGACTCCCAGCAGCAACAACAGCAGCGCCAGCAGCAGTAGGCGTTACACTCAAGGATGCATTGGAGGAATACCAGGCAGGAGAGGACTCGTCAGACTTGCCAGTGACATGGCCTGCAGGACTATTGGTTTTCCTGTGTAAGGAGGAAATTGACACTGAGGGAGTTGGTGGTGTGGTTTGCAGGAGCTTGGTTACAAGAGGAAGGGATTTAGTTGTCAGTGGCCTACTGTACCGTACTGCTATATATTATATACTGGTGGTCAACAAACTGCAAAAATGAAATGCACCACAGGTATGGATGGATAGTATACTTGACGACATAGAGGTAGGTACAGCAATTGCCTACTGTACCGTACTGCTATATATTATATACTGGTGGTCAGCAAACTGCAAAACTGAAATGCACCACAGGTATGGATGGATAGTATACTTGACGACACAGAGGTAGGTACAGCAGTGGCCTACTGTACCGTAATGCTATATATTATATACTGGTGGTCAGCAAACTGTGCAAAAATGAAATGCACCACAGGTATGGATGGATAGTATACTTGACGACACAGAGGTAGGTACAGCAGTGGCCTACTGTACCGTACTGCTATATATTAAATACTGGTGGTCAGCAAACTGTGCAAAAATGAAATGCACCACAGGTATGGATGGACAGTATACTTGACGACACAGAGGTAGGTAGAGCATTGGCCTACTGTACCGTACTGCTATATATTATATACTGATGGTGAGCAAACTGTGCAAAACTGAAATGCACCACAGGTATGGATGGATAGTATACTTGACGACACAGAGGTAGGTACAGCAGTGGCCTACTGTACCGTAATGCTATATATTATATACTGGTGGTCAGCAAACTGTGCAAAAATGAAATGCACCACAGGTATGGATGGATAGTATACTTGACGACACAGAGGTAGGTACAGCAGTGGCCTACTGTACCGTAATGCTATATATTATATACTGGTGGTCAGCAAACTGTGCAAAAATGAAATGCACCACAGGTATGGATGGATAGTATACAGGTTGAGTATCCCATATCCAAATATTCCGAAATACGGAATATTCCGAAATACGGACTTTTTTGAGTGAGAGTGAGATAGTGAAACCTTTGTTTTTTGATGGCTCAATGTACACAAACTTTGTTTAATACACAAAGTTATTAAAAATATTGTATTAAATGACCTTCAGGCTTTGTGTATAAGGTGTATATGAAACATAAATGAATTGTGTGAATGTACACACACTTTGTTTAATGCATAAAGCTATAAAAAATATTGGCTAAAATGACCTTCAGGCTGTGTGTATAAGGTGTATATGTAACATAAATGCATCCTGTGCTTAGCTTTAGGTCCCATCACCATGATATCTCACTATGGTATGCAATTATTCCGAAATACGGAAAAATGCGATATCCAAAATACCTCTGGTCCCAAGCATTTTGGATAAGGGAGACTCAACCTGTACTTGACGACACAGAGGTAGGTAGAGCAGTGGCCTACTGTACCGTAATGCTATATATTATATACTGGTGGTCAGCAAACTGTGCAAAACTGAAATGCACCACAGGTATGGATGGATAGTATACTTGACGACACAGAGGTAGGTACAGCAGTGGCCTACTGTACCGTAATGCTATATATTTATACTGGTGGTCAGCAAACTGTGCAAAACTGAAATGCACCACAGGTATGGATGGATTGTATACTTGACGACACAGAGGTAGGTACAGCAGTGGCCTTATGTACCGTACTCCTATATATTATATACTGGTGGTCAGCAAAATTATGCACTGTACTCCTACTATATACTGTCTACAATGCAGCACAGATATGGAGTGTTTTTCAGGCAGACAACTGACAATGCCTATTCTATACCTTGTATAAAACACGCTAAAAGGTTAAAGAACACAGTACGCAATTGGCGCACAGGTACCGTAAGGGTACGCTCTTAGCGTAGCGGACGCTGTATCGGGAGCGAGACGCTCGAGCGACACAAACGCTCGCGAGAATACGCTGTTGGTATCGGGCACACTATAGGTGAGCGACTACCGTAATGCTACGCTATCAGCGTAGCGGACGCTCGAGACCACGAGGAGATCACGAGCGGCGCAGACGCTCACATTGTTAAACCTTTTTAACTATACCATAAACAATGTACTTATACTGTAAACCTTGTGCAGTGATAAGGTGTAAATGCAACACAGTGTAACCTTGTTAGTCTAAAAGCTGTATGAGCGTAGGTGACGCTCAGAGAACCTCTTAGCAATATAATAAACACTCAAATACCGGTCTAAGGGTCTAACGCCTTTTAAGGAAATGAATGAACGTTCAATTGCAAAAGAATAATACAATACAAGTTATACACTACCAAGATAACATAAAATACCTAACCGGATAACTACACATAAAATACAATACAGATACAATTACATTTAAGGGGGAAGGAGAGAGAGAGAATGGCTTATAACATAAAATAAGAGACAATATGGTTGCAGAGAATTTACACATGTGAGAAACAATCGCTGCGCAGTTAGTCAATGCTGAGACCCTTTGTGGAGAGAAAAATTGAGCTCACCCAGGCTGGCTGTCCCTATATACACAACACCCAGCAACAACACAATGGTCCCTACAATACCGCATGGTATAGAAGCTAGACTCCATTTTGGGAAAAACTCCCATGATTCCAAAGTCTGTAACATATGATTTAAAAGGGAATGCTAGCAGCCATTTTAGATTTGCAAGTCCAAACACATGGCACTCTCTGCTACACCACAATCACATAGCAGAAGACACAAGACTCCACTATATTCCAAAATGTCCAAGCCTCAACACAATGCATATGTTCTGATTTTACAATTCCAAACCATCTAAATCACCTTTCACAATTTCAAGCCAACGCAGTATCTCAATAACCAGAGCATATGGTATGCTGACTATGCTATCCTTCCAGAATCAGCACCACATATCTCATGCTGTCCATATGAGCCATCACAAGACCAGATCACCAGGTACCCACAAGTATCAGCCTGCTATTGCTACAAGCACATGACTACAGTAACAAAAGGAAGTATGTTTTGACTTCTAACCTTCAGCAAGATGTATCATGTAAAACTACTATAATCTGTTATAAATCACCATCCATAAATGTATACCAGAGATGCTATGCTACAGATTGTCTACTGTTCCAATTCATTACAGATTTCATAGAGTATCATCCCAAACACCCAACAATCACACAACTGCACAAACATCATTAACCTTAAGCCATTTGTATCTCCAAACTAACTATTCTATGCCAATCATTTCACAACTACTTTACCACAAACACATATTTAAACTATTCTATGCCATTAAGCCATGTGAATTCAATACTTAGCCTTCGTAAGGAGGTCAGTCCTGGTGATGATCCAGCCATGCTTCTGGGTGCAAGGTAGCTGTGTGAGTGAGTGAGTGTGCCCTGTGATTTCCAGTGGGTATATCATACCTGCATTACAGCTGTGGGGGTGTGTCAACCACAGGAAGTGTGTGTATTTCACAGCATGTGGGCTAGCTGTATCAGTGAGCTGAGCATGTTATCTTGGTTATGCAAAACGTTGGGTGATGACTAACACATTCCTGTCTTGTGGAAAGCTATTGTTTGGCGAATACAAAACAAACCCTGTCTCTGGGTTTTGTTCGGTATTCTCACTGTCCACTTTCAGTTAAAACAATGACATCTCAGCAATCATTCTTCTGGAGACAAAACCAGCCCCATTCGTAAACACAGGTGTTGGCCCTCCTCATTGAGTCTCAAAGCTCAGTGTAATTAAAGGCTATTGTACTCCGTCTGCGGGACAGAAACTGACTATTCTTAGGTGTAATTTATTCGGAATACAATTAATCTTCAATTACTATTCCTGTGCTTAACTATGCATAAGAACATGTGAAGCCCTCCCAACATGCAAACTATTGTTTGGGGAATCTCTAAGGTCAAAGAGCCATCTTGAGACCCACTGATACCTGTTGAACTCAGGGGAATATTAACTTATAAAATACATTATTTTGATTAAATATGCAGCACACACACGCATGAAGTGCATATATGGCAACGTGCAGCGTGATATTTTTCTGACTTTGACAGTCCACCCTTTGGCAGTCACCAATAACTGCCACTTCCTAAAACAGTTCAAAAAGAGAAAAATATATGTCATATGTAAATACATTTCTATGATTGGGTAAGGGAGGAGAGAAGAAAGTGGGAAAAAGGGTATGACCTAGTGAGATAGCAGAAGCATGTGTGTATGAATCCATGTTTGGGGGGTCATGTATCATCGTGCCGTACGTGTTTTAAAATCAAGCTTCGAGGTATTGCGAAGTATACATTTGAATTCCTTCTTATCCCGTGGTACGGGTCTGTGGATGGGCTGTCAAACTTTACCGAGCTCTCTTCGGCTTTTGGTTGCAACAAAATGGGGGAGCACATTTTAGTTGATGATACATGAATTGGGGAATATGTGAGTGCTGATATCTGTGCCTATATTCCCTATCGACTATGTGTGTTATTACCTGAGATGAAGATAAAGAACAATTATGGTAAATGCAGTGATAAACTATGTGAGTTTAATATACATTTGCCGATTGAGGTCTTGTCTTGTGTCTTGTCTTGTCTTGTCTCGATGTACATGTTGACTGTAGTCTCCCGATGCTTTTGCTATAACGGTGTGCAAAAAGCTTTTTCAATGTCCATAGACTTACAAAAAGTGTTGGGCTAGCGTAAAATTAAAGGTACTAGGGATATGGGGGGTCTATGGCATAGTCCATCAGTTGTCTGTGTAAAAGGTTGTCAAATTCTTCTTCCAAGCGAGTCCTTGTACCTTGGAGGAAAACAAAGGAGAAACGGGTGAAAGAAACAGGTCGTGGAATCACCTTTTATCACAGCGTGGTTTCAATGGTTAGGTCGTAAGTCAAATCAATTTTGTTATGCGATACAGTCATTACTTCAGGCGGTACTTTTTCAATATAACATAATCCTTCTGAGTTTGGGGCAAGCCGCTCATACGCCTTTCTCCCGCATATGAAATATGCATCATCGGGGAGAACATATGGGACTGAATATGTCATTACCATGTTACACATTTTCCATGTGGACTCTCCTAACCCTAATTCTCCCATCTGTCTGGTACACATATCCAATTGTATGATATGTGCACAGTATCCTGGTGATACTTCTCCAACTCTCATGATCCTACTTCCTAGGGTATACCTATATCGGAAATATTTTCCACTATCGGCTATGTGGCGTATGAGTTCTGTATCTGTAGGCATTCTATTTGCTCTATATGAAAAGGTCATGGTTTGGTTATTCCATGACACTTCCCAATTTCCCGGCTTTCGGGGATTGGAAATGTTAAAACACACTAAGGACCTATCCACATGATATTGGTGGAGCTTCAAACTAGGAGGACTGGAGATATTAAACCTCCTGTCCACCGGCCTCCCACCACTTAGCTCAAGTACCTCCCCTACCGTTAAAGGGAATGGTACTAATCCTGATTTGCTATGGCCTTGAGGTACTTGAGAGCATACCCAACAGTCTGTTTGGTTTAACACCTTACCCACTAATGAGTGATAGTCACCCAATGGATGCCGGTCCATGTTAACGTCAAAACTGGACTGACATTTCTTGATGCACCCATCCTCAACTAAGCTATCACAATGCCCACAGATGCAATTTTCTTCAGCTAACAATCCTTCACAATTGTCTACAAATAACATGGCTGCTAGATCGTTTTCCGGTACTCGCCTTTGCTCGGTGATTGTGTTGTTACTGGAAATTTACACCTCCGTCTCAGTCATCAGAAACCCATTCTGGATCCTTTCTCGACCTCACTGGTACTCTCACCGAAACAGACTGCTCTGGTCAACATCATGGTCAACAGGAAAATCCATATCACAGTCTCTTGGGGCAAGTCCATCTTACAGGAGGAGAAAAGGAGAAATTTGTAATGGGGGTACAGGAAAACAGTTTGAGGGGGAGAGAAACTTGTTACGATAATTAGTTCTCTAGTCTTGTTGTTCTTCTTGTTCTGCTGTCATCTCAAAGGTGCTGTCTCTCAGTCTTCCAAACGATCACTCCGGTGATGCAATATTCCTTCCAAATCAGCGATCTCTCTGTAAGGAGCAAAAATCTTGCATTACCATTTGTCTAACTGATGTGTGACATACCATCTTTAAAACATGAAAACATGAGTGAGAAGAGAGAAAACAAAAAAAAAACAAAAGAGAGAGAGAACAATTCATATATATATATATATATATATATATATATGTATGACATAAACCAACAATAAACAACAAAAGGGAAAAAAACATTTTTCAAACATTTTATTTTTCAAACATTTTAAAACATTGTCAGATCTGCCGTTCATCATCAGGCTGTCATATCTACATGTCCAATGGTATCCCTGCATAGTCTCTCCCACCAGTATTTCCATACCTACCCTTTGTATCTGGCCAGGATACATCGATGCTGGTAGGTCATACTGGGGTTTGGTTGACTTCTGCAAAGACCAAGTAGCTATGCAATGTTTGAGTCCTGCTGATGACCGTCAGAGATGGGGAAAAAGAAAACATTTCACAGATACATTACAACGTCTACCCGGCCGTCCTTGTGCCTGCAAGGAACTGACCTCCCATTTCATTAACTGTAACCTCAGGCTTACTATCAGTCCTAATGATCACCTTTCCTGATTGCATGTTACAGGTGCGGCCCAAACTCCTTCCTATGTGATCCCTGATTACAATTTGGTGTGTCATAACTTTGCTCATATCTTTGTCTAGGGGGTTTATATGAATTTGGTCTACTTCTTGGTCTACAATCTCTTGCAAAATGACCTTCCTTCTGGCAATTATAACACCTTTTCACCTTTGACTTACCCACAGGGATCTGGGGCTTCTTTGTTTCCCTGTGCTTGATGATGTTTTGCTCATGCCCAACAGCGTAGTTCCTTAATGCAGTTACTGAGTTATTTCTCCAGTTAGGTAGAGAGGCTTGTATACTCGTTCTTAATACTTCCTTTAAACCATTTATTAACACATAAACTGCTTCTTTCCTGTAGTGTACATTTGTTTTAATATATTGTGTTCACCCTGACAGGATTTTGTTCCATTATGCTATTTTGTGTTAACTCTTTGGTGTAAGATGCATTTGTCTGTGAGTAACATACAATACCGTACTTACCTGTTGACACGACCTCACCTGACCCTCCGTTAGGGGGTTCTGCTATTGCCTTTACCAACTTGGCCGTGTCCCTCTGGGTGTCTCGTATGATGACTGCTGGGTAGAGTGTTGACATCGTGTTGGTTTCACCTTCTCGCTGGTAATCCTGAGGGGAGTTTAACATGGGGTGCGACTTGCACAGGTTAACATTTGTAATTTTGACACTTTCATTTTTATAAACATTATTACATTTGTTACTTTCATTCTTAATACAGTTACTAAGTGCATTTTTATCGTACACCATCGCGCCATTCTCTGCAGCCATAATCCTCTCCATTGCCATGTCTCTCTTCTCAAGATGAGAGTCAGATATGTAAGTTAAATTTCTTTGCATTTCACTTTCCTGTTGCCACAATTTTAAATCATCATAATGTCTAATACGCCTTTTTGAAGATTTAATCAGACACACTCTTCTCCTTAAATTCTGTAATACTTCTGGGTTAAAAGTACCTACCCGGGGAAACTCCTCCCCGTCGTGCACAGTCATCCTTTCCCATTCATTGCATAATATTTCTGTGTGATGACCATCTTGGTCTGATTTCTCACACATGACCTTGCCGACCTGATTGATCGGTTTCAAATCAACCTGAACCAGGGTTGATCGCCCCTTACCTGAACAAGCGGCCCCCATCTCTGCAGGCGTTGCTTTCACTACCTCTGACTTCCAATCAGGGTCTCCGGCAACCCTCACAGAAAACCAAAATGTCCGGGGTAAGGCTGCGGTGGGGGTTTTGCCTCGAGGTCCGCCCACTTAACTCCGCCCACGTTGGCCAATACGGCGACCAAAGTTCCCAGAGGTTCCGTACCCAACCTAGGGCACCTAAGTACGTCTACTTGCTCGGGCGTGTGGGAGTGTCTTACCCTCCCCAGCAAGTATCAGTCGCTGGAATGTCCCTGAGTGATCAGGCTACTTCCCTTAAAATAGAAAAAATTACACAAATCACGTTAACAATGTGCAAGTAGCGTTCTTCTGAATTCAAGACACGCTAATGCACACAATCACATGCGGTACAATCGTATCTGCACACAAGCAACTAATCTTATGTGCGGAACGATCAGTGGAATTGAAAATTTCGGCTGCAAATTCCTTCAGCCTGAGCTTCTTTGGCCTATATGGGTCTCGCACCAACCCCTCTTCGGTTGTGCTTCTCTACTTCTAGTCTGCTGTACCTGAACCTCTTGTTCTGTGACCTCCTGGTCTGTGACCTCCTGGTCTGTTATGTACAGCAGACTCTACTGCTCATTAATGTGTCGAGTCTAACAAGGGACGCCTCCCAAGCCACCCCACGATATCACTCTCGCTGGTGTATCTCTTTCTACTGGCCTATGGTTCCCGCTTCCGTAATAAAAGAGAATTCTTATATCTACACACACTCTTACCACATGTACACTTTAGTTTTTATTTCTGCGCAGAAATCCTTTCATTCAGTATTAGCCTAACCCAGAAGAATTGCAATAGAGAAGGTTTTTTTTTTCTTTTAACTTTAAACTTTTGGATTTGAGATAGATCTGTGTTATTATCGCGTTACTTCCTTATCACCTACTAGAACAATACTATTGTGCGGTTTGTATTATGTGGGCGTATCCGTACGCTCCGTTGCGTAATATACGCTCCGTGCGTCGACCCTTGCGTTGCGTACGCCCTGCCCTTGTAAGGACACGTGTACACAACCCAAGTACGTCCACCGTAGCACACTACACGTTTATCAATGTGAATGATCTTTAACAGTAATCATTCACTATACACCACCCAAATCTCCCTTGTATTCTTAGGCGAGACTGTGTGCGTGCCTTTTACAATTATACCCTTACATATTACTTTTTATCTTTTAACTATTAATAACAACAAATGTCTCAGCGCTTTACCAATGGTATGTGGCAATCAGGAGAATGAGATGTGAAAATACACAGATGAACATGCAATTCTAAATTAATCTAATAACATACATTGATGTAAGCACACGCATATAGATATTACATATAAGTACCAATCACTATTACTTATGATTGACTATGATATAGATTAAATAAATGCATATATAAAAAAAAACTCATTAAATGATGATTTCTTTTTGACAATGGATGGCTGATTATTTCCTGAGTCAACTGAAAATCAGCCGCTTTAGAAAAAAAATTGACCTTCCCAAAATGGCCGCTGCTTCTCCCCCTTCCACATCCATGAGGTTTACACAAAATGGGGGACAGACCTTTTGTCACAAAGAAAATCATCATGCCAGCTCCTTTTAGTTATCACGCTATGCAGAGCGATTAAAAATCATTTTTAAACCTATTTAAACAGACAAACCATCCAATCTGCGTGTGTAGTTGGCACCAAATAGAAATAAAAACCAGATTTACAAAGACAATAACGTACTGTTCCTACCTTCCAGTTCCCGAATTCCTTCAGCACTCCTTACTAAGCGAAGCAGACGCTCATCTGGTCAGCACTGCGAGGGATAGCACCTTCCCGCCTTTTGCTGATCGATAATGTCTGCAAAAATTACCTAGTGCAGATATGTGAAGACCGGAGGAGCCCTCAATTGACAATGCCTATTCTATACCTTGTATAAAACATGCTAAAAGTGTTAGGCGCCGAGGGTCCGCTCGTCAGTGCGGCCCGGCGCCTAGCAACTAGGGACGCCGCATGCGGACAGCCGCCGGCTCCCTAGCAACGCTAGACGCCGGGCGCACGGAGCCGCACAGACCCTAGCAACGGGGACGCCACTGTCGGACCGCGTTCCCCGTTGCTGGGTCTAAGTTAATCACCTCATTGGTTCCTGGCCGTGCAGCATGCAGCTGCACGGCATGTTGTAATTAGCCCTGTCTGGCTCCTGATTGGAGGGCTTCCATTTAAAGGCACTCTCAGGACTTCTCACAGACGCCGGTTATAGCTTCCTGTTTGCTGTGTCAGTTGCAGAGAGTTTTCCAGTCCTGTTCTATCCGGTCGTTCCTGTCCTCAGTGATCCAGTACTCGGAAGTTGTCATCCCTTCCTGGAGTCCAGACCGAGCACCTTTAACATCCTGTGGTGTTCGTGAGTCGCGGCGTAGCCGTGTGTTGCGGCTTGACCGCTTACTATTTATTATTTGGTTATATTGTGTTTCTGAGCTTTTTGCGGAGGATTCCGCTCCCACAAATCCACTCTGGTATCCAGCGGTGCTGGATAGGAGTAACGGATTAGTGGATTTTTGGTTGTCCTTTTCCCTGGCGGTTTGTCCGCACATACTTCTGGTTTAAGTTAGTTAGCTTGTAGCCCCTGGCCTGGTTGCTTAGTCAGAGGGCCCCTTGTTATCACCCTGTCTCGGATTTCCCTTTGTCTCCCATTAAGACCTGAGGGGGCATCGGAGTTGGGCAGACATAATCCGCCCTTCAAACGCGGCTGCCATGGGCTCAAGCAACCATAGTCTCGCAGGGGATTTCTGATTACACGGGCGAGACAACGGAGTTAGGGCGCCAGGGGTTACTAGGCTTTCCCGCTCCCGTAACCAGCATTTCCTTCCAGTACTCTGGCCTCTGTCATAAGATCTCCTCTGGTCAGAAGTACTGGAATCATAACATTATAACCGGCCAGACCAAAACTTAAAATTTAACAGGGTTTGATTTTTTTCCCTTATTCAGTTTAGAAGATTTGTCGGCCTCATGAATCCCACTGGTTTAGGGCCAAATCCTGGCCAGCTTCTAGTTAGCCAGATTCAAGAACTTACTCAGATGGTTCAGGATCTTTCCCTTCGGGTGAGGTCACAGGAAGATCTTTTACGGACTTCCCCGAGGGTCGTTCCTGAACCAAAAATGCATTTGCCTGACCGTTTTTCTGGTGATAAGAAGCAGTTTTTTAATTTTAAAGAGTCTTGTAAACTTTATTTTCGTTTAAGACCAGTCTCCTCAGGTACGGAATCTCAGCGGGTCGGAATTATTATTTCTTTACTTCAGGGGGATCCCCAGACCTGGGCTTTTGGTTTAAGAACAGAGGATCCGGCATTGTTGTCTGTAGACGCCTTTCTGGGGTCTTTAGGGCTATTGTATGATGACCCTGATAGAGAGGCATCCGCCGAGAGTCAGTTACGTGCTCTCAGACAGGGTAGGAATCCCGCAGAGATTTATTGTACGTAGTTTCGCCGTTGGTCGAACGACTGTGGATGGAATGACCCAGCCCTGCGCAGTCAGTTTCGCCTCGGCTTATCTGAGTCTATAAAAGACAGTCTCCTTCAGTATCCCGCTCCTGAGACTCTCGATAAACTCATGGAGCTTTCTATTAAGATTGATCGTCGTCTCAGAGAGCGGAGGGCTGAAAAAGGAGCACCTGTCGGGTCTACCCCTTGTGTTTTTTCCATTCCTGTGGACATAGAGGAGCCCATGCAGATGGGTCTCTCCAAGCTGTCTCCTGAAGAAAGAACCAGAAGGCAAAATTCTGGTCTTTGTTTGTACTGTGGGGGTAAAGGACATTTTGCCCGTAATTGTCCGAGCAAGTCGGGAAACGCCTCGACCAAGTGAATTGTGAGGGGGTTCACTTTGGTCTGCAGCTTATCTCCTCGAATAATTCCCTGTTAGTCCCAGCTAAAGTTTCCTTTGGCAGCCTCTGTTCTTCGGTGTCGGCTTTCGTTGACAGTGGAGCTGCAGGGAACTTTATGGACTTAACGTGGGCCAAGGCCTTAGGTATTCCTCAGTTAACCTTGGGTAGGCATATCACCATGCATGGTTTAGATGGGAGTCCCTTATCCAATGGGGTTATTTCTCTCTGTACACCCCCTGTTCTACTTTCGGTTGGAGCTCTTCATTCCGAAAAAATTGAATTTTTCCTTACCCATTGCCCAGCAGTTCCAGTGGTTCTGGGTCACCCTTGGCTGGCCTTTCATAATCCCATCATTGATTGGCAGTCGGGGGAGATCTCACAATGGGGTATCATCTGTAATAAGGAATGTATTACGCTTCCCCTCAGAATTGCTGCTGTCATTCCCGCACCTATTCCTGTGGAATACCAGGATTTTGTTGATGTATTTTCCAAGGGCAATGCGGACATTCTGCCTCCCCATCGGCCTTATGATTGTGCTATTGAGCTAATTCCTGGTGCCACATTGCCAAAGGGAAGGTTATATGCATTGTCCGGACCAGAAACTGTGGCCATGAATGAGTATGTTAAAGAGAGCCTAGGGAAAGGATTTATCAGGCCATCTAAATCCCCTTTAAGTGCAGGCTTTTTCTTTGTGGAGAAGAAAGATGGATCACTCAGACCCTGCATTGACTTTAGAGCCTTGAATAAGATCTCAGTAAAAAATACTTACCCTTTGCCGCTGATTTCTGTCCTCTTTGATCAGCTACGTTCGGCTGTGATTTTTTCTAAGATTGACCTGAGAGGAGCGTATAACCTCATCCGAATCAAGTCAGGAGATGAGTGGAAAACGGCATTCAGTACTCAATCGGGTCACTACGAGTATCTGGTTATGCCATTCGGCCTGTCTAACGCTCCGGCAGTTTTCCAGGATCTCATTAACGATGTGCTCCGTGATTTTCTTGGAAGATTCGTAGTCGTCTACTTAGACGATATTTTGATCTATTCTGACTCTATTGAACAACATGTTACCCAGGTGCGTCAGGTTCTTCAAAAATTACGTGAAAATCACCTATATGCCAAGCTGGAGAAGTGTGAATTTCATGTCACGGAGGTATCCTTTTTAGGGTACATTATTTCCCCTCGGGGATTCTGTATGGAACCAAAGAAGCTCCAAGCCATCCTTAGTTGGGCGCAACCCACCAACTTAAAAGCAATTCAGCGCTTTTTAGGGTTTGCGAATTATTATAGAAGATTTATTCATTCTTTCTCCGACCTGGTTGCTCCCATTGTGGCACTGACTAAGAAGGGAGCGGATCCAACCAACTGGTCACGTGAAGCTGAAGTATCTTTTCAGGCCTTGAAACAAGCCTTCATCTCAGCCCCAGTCCTCAGACATCCCAACCCAGAATTGCCTTTCATTGTTGAGGTTGATGCCTCGGAGGTTGGAGTAGGGGCTATCCTGTCTCAGAAGGATCCGGACTCTCTAGAATTACATCCTTGTGCCTTTATGTCCAGGAAATTCTCTTCTGCTGAATCCAACTACGATGTTGGTAACCGGGAATTACTGGCTATTAAATGGGCTTTCGAGGAGTGGAGGCATTGGCTTGAGGGAGCAACACATACCATTTCAGTTTTGACTGATCACAAAAATCTTCAGTACATCGAATCAGCTAAACGGCTGAATGCCCGGCAGGCTCGTTGGGCTTTATTTTTTACTCGTTTCAAGTTTTTTATCACCTTCAGGCCAGGTTCCAAGAATACCAAGGCGGATGCCCTGTCACGCAGTTTTCTTCCAGTTCATGATAACAGTCCTGTTACTCCCATACTTCCGTCTTCAGTCATTCGGGCAGGTCTCACACAAGATTTATTCACCCAGTTAAAACAGCTTCAACATCAAGCTCCTGGAAATACTCCTGCTGGTCGTCTTTATGTCCCTGAGTTTTTGAGAGCAACTGTTTTGACTGAGTTTCATGATAGCAAAGTTGCCGGGCATCCGGGGATCTCTAAGACTTTGGAATTAGTCTCCCGCTCAGTATGGTGGCCTGGTCTTTCCAAAGACATTAAGGAGTTTGTTTTTTCTTGTCAAGTCTGTGCACAGCATAAAGTTCCCCGTTCCTTGCCTATCGGTCAACTTATGCCCTTAAATGTTCCTCTCAGGCCATGGTCTCATATTTCCATGGATTTTGTGGTAGACCTCCCTCTGTCAGCCGGATGCCGAGTCATATGGGTAGTAGTGGACCGTTTTAGCAAGATGGCCCATTTCATTGCTCTTCCCCGACTGCCATCTGCCCAGGGATTGGCAGTTTTGTTCCTCCGCCATGTTTTCAGACTCCATGGATTACCCACTGATATTGTTTCTGATCGGGGTCCACAATTCATTGCACAATTTTGGAAGTCTTTTTGTGCCTCATTAAAGATGAAATTGTCTTTAACGTCCGGCTACCATCCCCAATCCAACGGGCAGACTGAGCGAGTTAATCAATCATTAAAACAGTATTTGCGTTTGTACTCTGCCAAACTCCAAAATGATTGGTCCGAGTTTCTTCCTTTGGCGGAGTTTGCTTACAACAATGCCTGTCATTCCTCCACCAATGTGTCTCCATTTTTTTACAGTTTTCGGTTTTCACCCCAGGGCTAATTCCTTTTTTCAACATTCCTCTGTCTCCTCGCTGACCTTGACCTCTCATCTCAGACTCATTTGGAGAAAAGTGCACCTTGCTCTCAGAAAAGCGGCATTTCGGGAGAAAAAAATTTCTGACAGGCTCCGGCGGCCTTGCACTTTTAAAGTAGGAGATAGGGTATGGTTGTCGACTCGCAACATTAAACTTCGACAAACCTCAGCCAGATTGGGCCCCAAATTTATTGGACCATTTCATATTATAAAAAAAATCAATCCAGTTGCTTTCCGGTTACGTTTACCAAGAACTCTCCGGATCGGAAATACGTTCCATTGCTCCTTGTTGAAACCATACGTTTCTTCCAGTAGATTTCCTCGAAAGGTCTCTCAGGGGAAATCACCAGTAGATGTACAGGGTCAGCAGGAGTTCTTGGTGGAGAAGGTTCTCGATTCCAAGTTGTCCCGGGGTCGGCTTTATTTTCTGGTACATTGGAGAGGTTATGGTCCAGAAGAAAGGTCTTGGGTCCTGGATAAGGATCTCCATGCCCCGAGGCTCAAGAGGGCATTTTTTCGAGAATTTCCTCAGAAACCTGGCCTTAGGGGTTCCTTGACCCCTCCTCAAGGGGGGGGGGTACTGTTAGGCGCCGAGGGTCCGCTCGTCAGTGCGGCCCGGCGCCTAGCAACTAGGGACGCCGCATGCGGACAGCCGCCGGCTCCCTAGCAACGCTAGACGCCGGGCGCACGGAGCCGCACAGACCCTAGCAACGGGGACGCCACTGTCGGACCGCGTTCCCCGTTGCTGGGTCTAAGTTAATCACCTCATTGGTTCCTGGCCGTGCAGCATGCAGCTGCACGGCATGTTGTAATTAGCCCTGTCTGGCTCCTGATTGGAGGGCTTCCATTTAAAGGCACTCTCAGGACTTCTCACAGACGCCGGTTATAGCTTCCTGTTTGCTGTGTCAGTTGCAGAGAGTTTTCCAGTCCTGTTCTATCCGGTCGTTCCTGTCCTCAGTGATCCAGTACTCGGAAGTTGTCATCCCTTCCTGGAGTCCAGACCGAGCACCTTTAACATCCTGTGGTGTTCGTGAGTCGCGGCGTAGCCGTGTGTTGCGGCTTGACCGCTTACTATTTATTATTTGGTTATATTGTGTTTCTGAGCTTTTTGCGGAGGATTCCGCTCCCACAAATCCACTCTGGTATCCAGCGGTGCTGGATAGGAGTAACGGATTAGTGGATTTTTGGTTGTCCTTTTCCCTGGCGGTTTGTCCGCACATACTTCTGGTTTAAGTTAGTTAGCTTGTAGCCCCTGGCCTGGTTGCTTAGTCAGAGGGCCCCTTGTTATCACCCTGTCTCGGATTTCCCTTTGTCTCCCATTAAGACCTGAGGGGGCATCGGAGTTGGGCAGACATAATCCGCCCTTCAAACGCGGCTGCCATGGGCTCAAGCAACCATAGTCTCGCAGGGGATTTCTGATTACACGGGCGAGACAACGGAGTTAGGGCGCCAGGGGTTACTAGGCTTTCCCGCTCCCGTAACCAGCATTTCCTTCCAGTACTCTGGCCTCTGTCATAAGATCTCCTCTGGTCAGAAGTACTGGAATCATAACAAAAAGGTTAAAGAACACAGTACGCAATTGGCGCACAGGTACCGTAAGGGTACGCCCTTAGCGTAGCGGACGCTGTATCGGGAGCGAGCCGCTCGAGCGACACAAACGCTCGCGAGAATACGCTGTTGGTATCGGGCACACTATAGGTGAGCGACTACCGTAATGCTACGCTATCAGCGTAGCGGACGCTCGAGACCACGAGGAGATCACGAGCGGCGCAGACGCTCACATTGTTAAACCTTTTTAACTATACCATAAACAATGTACTTATACTGTAAACCTTGTGCAGTGATAAGGTGTAAATGCAACACAGTGTAACCTTGTTAGTCTAAAAGCTGTATGAGCGTAGGTGACGCTCAAAGAACCTCTTAGCAATATAATAAACACTCAAATACCGGTCTAAGGGTCTAACGCCTTTTAAGGAAATGAATAAACGTTCAATTGCAAAAGAATAATACAATACAAGTTATACACTACCAAGATAACATAAAATACCTAACCGGATAACTACACACAAAATACAATACAGATACAATTACATTTAAGGGGGAAGGAGAGAGAGAGAATGGCTTATAACATAAAATAAGAGACAATATGGTTGCAGAGAATTTACACATGTGAGAAACAATCGCTGCGCAGTTAGTCAATGCTGAGACCCTTTGTGGAGAGAAAAATTGAGCTCACCCAGGCTGGCTGTCCCTATATACACAACACCCAGCAACAACACAATGGTCCCTACAATACCGCATGGGACAGAAGCTAGACTCCATTTTGGGAAAAACTCCCATGATTCCAAAGTCTGTAACATATGATTTAAAAGGGAATGCTAGCAGCCATTTTAGATTTGCAAGTCCAAACACATGGCACTCTCTGCTACACCACAATCACATAGCAGAAGACACAAGACTCCACTATATTCCAAAATGTCCAAGCCTCAACACAATGCATATGTTCTGATTTTACAATTCCAAACCATCTAAATCACCTTTCACAATTTCAAGCCAACGCAGTATCTCAATAACCAGAGCATATGGTATGCTGACTATGCTATCCTTCCAGAATCAGCACCACATATCTCATGCTGTCCATATGAGCCATCACAAGACCAGATCACCAGGTACCCACAAGTATCAGCCTGCTATTGCTACAAGCACATGACTACAGTAACAAAAGGAAGTATGTTTTGACTTCTAACCTTCAGCAAGATGTATCATATAAAACTACTATAATCTGTTATAAATCACCATCCATAAATGTATACCAGAGATGCTATGCTACAGATTGTCTACTGTTCCAATTCATTACAGATTTCATAGAGTATCATCCCAAACACCCAACAATCACACAACTGCACAAACATCATTAACCTTAAGCCATTTGTATCTCCAAACTAACTATTCTATGCCAATCATTTCACAACTACTTTACCACAAACACATATTTAAACTATTCTATGCCATTAAGCCATGTGAATTCAATACTTAGCCTTCGTAAGGAGGTCAGTCCTGGTGATGATCCAGCCATGCTTCTGGGTGCAAGGTAGCTGTGTGAGTGAGTGAGTGTGCCCTGTGATTTCCAGTGGGTATATCATACCTGCATTACAGCTGTGGAGGTGTGTCAACCACAGGAAGTGTGTGTCTTTCACAGCATGTGGGCTAGCTGTATCAGTGAGCTGAGCATGTTATCTTGGTTATGCAAAACGTTGGGTGATGACTAACACATTCCTGTCTTGTGGAAAGCTATTGTTTGGCGAATACAAAACAAACCCTGTCTCTGGGTTTTGTTCGGTATTCTCACTGTCCACTTTCAGTCGAGACAATGACATCTCAGCAATCATTCTTCTGGAGACAAAACCAGCCCCATTCGTAAACACAGGTGTTGGCCCTCCTCATTGAGTCTCAAAGCTCAGTGTAATTAAAGGCTATTGTACTCCGTCTGCGGGACAGAAACTGACTATTCTTAGGTGTAATTTATTCGGAATACAATTAATCTTCAATTACTATTCCTGTGCTTAACTATGCATAAGAACATGTGAAGCCCTCCCAACGTGCAAACTATTGTTTGGGGAATCTCTAAGGTCAAAGAGCCATCTTGAGACCCACTGATACCTGTTGAACTCAGGGGAATATTAACTTATAAAATACATTATTTTGATTAAATATGCAGCACACACACGCATGAAGTGCATATATGGCAACGTGCAGCGTGATATTTTTCTGACTTTGACACAACGTATACTGGTGGTCACTGGTCAGCAAAACTCTGCACTGTACTCCTCCTAATATAATATTATACTGGTGGTCCCCAGTCCCCACAATAAAGCAGCACACTGAGCACAGATATGGAGTGTTTTTCAGGCAGACAACGTATACTGGTGGTCACTGTCAGCAAAACTCTGCACTGTACTCCTGCTATATAATACAGCTGCTCCCCAGTCCCCACAATTAAGCAGTGTGAGCACAGATATATGCAGCACACTTAGCACAGATAAGGAGCGTTTTTTTCAGGCAGAGAACGGATAAAACTGGTGGTCACTGATCAGCATAACTCTGCACTGTACTCCTCCTATATTATACAGCTGCTCCCCAGTCCTCCCCACAATTAAGCAATAAAGCACAATCAAGTTCAACAATAAACGGAGAGGACGCCAGCCACGTCCTCTCCCTAACATTTCCAATGCACGAGTGAAAATGGCGGCGACGCGCGGCTGCTTATATAGAATCCGAATCTCGCGAGGATCCGACAGCGGGATGATGATGTTCGGGCGTGCTCGGGTTAACCGAGCCATACGGGAGAATCCGAGTATGCCTCGGACCCGTGTAAAACGGGTGAAGTTCGGGGGGGTTCGGTTTCCGAGAAACCGAACCCGCTCATCACTAGTGCTAATGAGCAAATTAATTTTGGCTTATCTGTGCTGTTATCAGATATCCTACAAAGTCTCCACCTTGATGGAAATCAGTCATCGCTAATTAGCAGCAAAACAGAGAGAGGGGATGAGGCAGGTTTGATCTTAAGTCATCTGTAATTATACCCACATTCTGTGCAGGGAACTAAATGTACAGTAGATATTTCCCCACATTTACGCTTACACACACAGCCTACAATTCCACAGACACACACTCACTAAGATTAGCAGACTGTACAGTATGTGAGAATACCTCATGATAGCCAAGCTATGGAAAGTCAGATGCAATAGGTTAACACATCTAATGACGCATAGGACTGCATCACCCATAGTTGCATACATTTGGTTATAACGCATGTACAGTGTGTAAGACACACTCTGTAAAAAGGACTTGCATTACACTATGCATCAGCACTACAGTGTAGTATATTTTAGCTGCATTTAATTCATATATTCGTAAAAGTAATGTATATATCTGGTTAGGATTAAGGGGTCTTTAAGCCTTGGAGGTAAAGTTAACGGAGATAAAGTACCAGCCAATCAACTCCTAACTGCTATGGTAGAGGCTGTAGGGTCTATTTAAGAAGCAGTGAAAAGAGTGGAGAAGTGAGCCTGTGGAGCAGTTGCCCATGGCAACCAATCAGCTGCTCCGTACAATTGTATAGTATGAAAATGATAAATGTTACTTCAATGCTGATTGGTAAAGGATCCTGGCCTGTAGGGGTGAATCCCTCCAATTGTACAGTAACACTTCTCTTTTGTTGTTAGATCAGGCACGAGAGCATATTAAGAGAACAGCAGGTGGTATTCCAAAGTGTTCCCTACATGTGTCACCCTGCGAAATCAGCACTATAGGACTCATCAGGATTTATACCCTAATAAAACAAACTTTTAAGGCCCGTATTCACGGTGCGATGTGTGCTGAGCGTGTGGGGGGAGACGGGGGGGAGGCTCACTTCACCCAGCGGGTGAAATGAGTGACCTGCTAGATTGTGCCTGTCAATCTAGCACCAGCGATAGCGATGCACGGGACCGCACATCGCTATCGCTGTAGGGGTACACACGGAAAGATCACTGCTTAAAATCTAAGCAATCTAGTCAGATTGCTTAGATTCAAAGCAGCGATCGCTCCGTGAGTACCCCCTTTACTGTGCTTATGATGTGGTTGGGTGTGTCGGGATTCCCGAGTCGGCATTCCAACTGCCGAGATGACGAACACCAGTATCCTGAACGGATCCTGAAAGTATAAGTACGCCTGCCATAACCCTGGTGCTTATGCAACTGTCACAGACCAAACTTGATCTTGGGATGCTTCCAACACAGTATATTGGCTTAAATGCATTAAGTTTTATATAGAGGTTTTTCAAGCTTATTTTTTTATACATATGCTTCCAACTCAGCCCTATTGTCTTCATCAGTGTTTATAAATATATACATATGTATTTATTCCATAATCTCATTTAATTTGGCACTTTTTTTTTACATCATTCATACTTTTTCATGTACCTAATTTGCAATTAATGATTTCCCATTTAACTGACCCACCTGGGCTATTCATATACTGTATACTAATCAATATTTTTACTATTAACCCTATAATTACCTCCCACCATTGGTTTCCAAAACACATTTACAACAAGTTTTTGCTGTACCACTCTGGACAGTCAGAACAAGGAATTCCAAAGCCAGGCAGCTTGGGGCCTAATTCAGACCTGATTGTAGCCCTGCAAGATTTTGCAGGGCTACGACCAGGCACACTGACATGCGGGGGGACGCCCAGCACAGGGCTAGTCCACCCCGCATGTCAGGCCCGCCCCCCCCCCCCCCTTCCTGCAGAAGTATAAAAACATCGCACAGCGGCAATGCTTTTGCACTTCAGGAGTAGCTCCCGGCCAGCGCAGCTTTTGCGTGCTGGCCGGGAGCTACTTGTCGCTACCCGGGTCGCAGCAGCTGAGTGTGACGTCACGCAGCCGATGCGGCCCGCCCCCCGCACGGTCCAGCCACACCTGCGTTGGCCGGACTGCGCCCACAAAATGGCGGACAAACACTGCCGTGCCGCCCCCTCTCGCCCAGCGACCGCCTCTGCCTGTCAATCAGGCTGAGGCGATCACTAGGCAACGACAGCTGTCGGCTGTCAGCCATGCGCCGGCACGCTGCGGCACTGGCGCATGCGCACTTCTGACCTTATCGCTGTGCTGCGATGAATGGCAGCATGCAATCAGGTCAGAATGACCCCCTAAATGCACAGACCTCCCCCCTCCCTCCCTCCTAGATCTTCACACCAACACATTGCTCTTGGTTAACTAGGTAGAAAATTATCATGTTTGCAATGCACACACCTCCACACCAACAAAGTGCATAAGTGAACAACTAGGCCCATACACACGGTGAGATTCGGGCTATGCCTGATTCTCACTATGCGACAGGGGCTAGACCGGGACATAGTCAGTATCGCAAGCACACTCAGTATGTGCTTGCCATACTGACTATGTGCGATTTTGGCTAAGTGTCAATTTTGACTATCTCTTCTACAGAGATAGACTATGCAGGCAAGTCAATTTTGACTATCTATTCTTGCGATGCCGACCGCGCGGGGCCGCGCATCGGCATTGAATCGGGACTTTCACCTTGCGATCTGCACTAACTTTTCTTACGATTTTGACTATATAGTCAAAATCGTAAGAAAATATCTCACCGTGTGTACACACCATTAGAGTAGACTACAGTATGTTGGGGTCTGGGACTCCTTAGGTCGATGCCAATTGGTCGACACACCTTCGGTCGACATGGACAAAAGGTCGACATGGACAAAAGGTCGACATGAAAAAAGGTCGACATGAGTTTTTTGTTTTTTTGGTGTCGTTTTCTTCGTAGAGTGACCGGGAACCCCAATTAGTGCACTGCGTCCCCTCACATGGCTCGCTACGCTCACCATGCTTTGGGCATGGTGCCTTCACTTCGCTCGGCACAGATTACCATTCCAATCGTAGTCCACGTGGATCGCTAAGTATGAAAAGGTTCCAAAAAAGCAAAAAATTGTGAAAAACTCATGTCGACCTTTTTCCATGTCGACCTTGTTCCTGTTGACCTTTTGTCCATGTCGACCTAAGGTGTGTCGGCCAATTGGTGTCGACCTAAGGTGTGTCGACCTTTTTGTTGTCGACCTGGAGTCCGGATACCGTATGTTGAACTAAGTCTGTCTAAGTACGATGATCACTCCATCAATACTTACATCTTAGCTGTATTATGTCTTGAGAACGTGTGGTGCTCTGTTACCTGTACTCTATTTCTGTTATTTATTTACTGTAATGCTATGTTTTGTCTCCCTGTACTGTCCTTTGTACGGCGCTGCGAAACACATGTGGCGCCTTATAAATAAAATGTAATAATAATAATAACTGTATTCACTGAACAAGTACATAGGTATTTTTTACCTATCATTTTTTTTTTCTAAATACTCCATGTCTTCTAGTGTTTTATCCTTTAAAAAGTGATTGAGGGCGAGGCTGCTGAATTTCCTCAGATTAAATGATTACCTTATATTGTGGTATGCCAAGCCTTGGTGCTACTTTGACACTTGAAATATGGCCATCCATTTCACTTGAGCGTTTTAAGTGATTCAAGAATGTCTCGGGGGTTGTTATGTGATCAAAAGCATTCAGCACAATTAATTATAGTGTTCTAAGAAAGCTGTGGATCCTGACAGAGGATAGAATCTTGTGGAGAGAAAATAGATTACACTGAAGTGCAGGACATTATTGCATGCTGGAAAAAGAATTACCAGCAAAAGGTCATTGACTCAATTTATTTTGTAACCTGTTCCCTCCTAATGATTAAAAGAACATGATTTTATAAATTCTAATTTATACTGTAGGTAAAGCCAATCCAGCGTCACAAGGGTATACCAATCACACTGATTTGAGTGCTGTGTGTTTCAATTAACAAAGACTAACAAATTTGATTGTAACAAGTACTACTTCCTATACCTGGGCTAATTGGCAACACGATTACTGCTTCTCCCTGTGATGCAAAGTGCATTGTAGCTAAAAGTAAATAATTCATTTAGCAAGCACTGTAGGTGCACTTCATGCCCTCATTTGGTGTGGAATAGTAAAAGGTGAGTGCGTGGAAGCTGCTGTAAACATTATATACAATGGACACTTGTATCTCGTGTTCACAGCTGAGAATACATGCAGTCCGTAAACTGTTACTTCGCAATCTGAAATTTAACGCACTGTATTAGTGGTATAAAAATAGGACTTCTCCATGCAGCGCTGAATATGTTGAATTCAAGTGATGAGGTATATATCTTGTGTGGCAGTATGAAGGTAAATTGCATTACTGACACATGTATTCAGAGTGTGGCTGGAGGGATCCGCCCACACAGGAAAGATAAGGTAGGTGTGATAACACCTAATTGCAGCAGTGGAGAGTCAGAGGACAGGTTGTGGCCAATGTAAGCTGCCCTGCTGAGACAAAGCCAGACAGACCGCATTGTGCTATTGAGCGATTGTTGGCCAGGAGGCCTGAGACTACCTGTAGGAAACAGAGAAGGCCATGAAACTCTGGGACTGAGCTACAATTTATTGAGAGGAAGCCAGATGGGGAGCTTTGAGTGTGAGTAGGCCGGAGCCTGTGTTAGGCCTCCAGGAAGCAGGACTGAGGCTGTGCATCGTACCTGTGAGAGACAGGACTGAGACTTTTCATTTAAGAGACTTTTATGTTTGCATTTTCTGTTCACTTGTGTTGTTTCATTTATGCTGAAAGTAAAGCACCATTCAGTTCATTTACCTAAAAAGCTGTGTGTGATCCTGTTTGAGTACATACACACTGCACAAATTCGCCCCTCTACTGAGGCTTTT
This sequence comes from Pseudophryne corroboree, assembly GCF_028390025.1. Lineage (NCBI taxonomy): Eukaryota > Metazoa > Chordata > Amphibia > Anura > Myobatrachidae > Pseudophryne > Pseudophryne corroboree. Next base: position 693,051,293 of record NC_086448.1, read on the forward strand.
TTTTTATAGTCCTCCTTAAATGGGAGAACTAAACCAGTTCTTAATAGAGATGAGCGGGTTCGGTTTCTCGGAAACCGAACCCCCCCGAACTTCACCCTTTTTACACGGGTCCGAGGCAGGTTCGAACCTTCCCGCCTTGCACGGCTAACCCGAGCGCACCCGAACGTCATCATCCCACTGTCGGATTCTCGCGAGATTCGGATTCTATATAAGAAGCCGCGCGTCGCCGCCATTTTCACTCATGCATTGGAGATGATAGGGAGAGGACGTGGCTGGCGTCCTCTCCGTTTATTGTTGAAGTTGATTGGTTTATTGCTTAATTGTGGGGATGACTGGGGAGCAGCTGTTAGGAGGAGTACAGTGCAGAATTTTGCTGATAAGTGACCACCAGTTTTTATCCGTTCTCTGCCTGAAAAAAACGCTCCACACCATATCTGTGCTCAGTGTGCTGCATAATATATCTGTGCTGAGTGCTCACACTGCTTAATTGTGGGGACTGGGGAGCAGCTATAGCAGAAGTACAGTGCAGAGTTTTGCTGACAGTGACCACCAGTATACGTTGTCTGCCTGAAAAACACTCCATATCTGTGCTCAGTGTGCTGCTTTATTGTGGGGACTGGGGACCACCAGTATAATTAATATTATATAGGAGGAGTACAGTGCAGGGTGCACTACTGTACCTACCTCTGTGTCGTCATCCATTAAGTATACTATCCATCTACATTCTATACCTGTGGTGCATTTTAGTTTTGCAGTTTGCTGACACAATGACCACCAGTATACTATATATAGCAGTACGGTAGGCCACTGCTGTACCTACCTCTGTGTCGTCATCCATTAAGTATACTATCCATCTACATTCTATACCTGTGGTGCATTTTAGTTTTGCAGTTTGCTGACAGTGTCCACCAGTATACTATATATAGCAGTACGGTAGGCCACTGCTGTACCTACTTCTGTGTCGTCATCCATTAAGTATACTATCCATCTACATTCTATACCTGTGGTGCATTTTAGTTTTGCAGTTTGCTGACAGTGTCCACCAGTATACTATATATAGCAGTATGGTAGTCCACTGCTGTACCTACCTCTGTGTCGTCATCCATTAAGTATACTATCCATCTACATTCTATACCTGTGGTGCATTTTAATTTTGCAGTTTGCTGACAGTGTCCACCAGTATACTATATATAGCAGTACGGTAGGCCACTGCTGTACCTACCTCTGTGTCGTCATCCATTAAGTATACTATCCATCTACATTCTATACCTGTGGTGCATTTTAGTTTTGCAGTTTGCTCACAGTGACCACCAGTATACTATATATAGCAGTACGGTAGGCCACTGCTGTACCTACCTCTGTGTCGTCATCCATTAAGTATACTATCCATCTACATTCTATACCTGTGGTGCATTTTAGTTTTGCAGTTTGCTGACAGTGTCCACCAGTATACTATATATAGCAGTACGGTAGGCCACTGCTGTACCTACCTCTGTGTCGTCATCCATTAAGTATACTATCCATCTACATTCTATACCTGTGGTGCATTTTAGTTTTACAGTTTGCTGACAGTGTCCACCAGTATACTATATATAGCAGTACGGTAGGCCACTGCTGTACCTACCTCTGTGTCGTCATCCATTAAGTATACTATCCATCTACATTCTATACCTGTGGTGCATTTTAGTTTTGCAGTTTGCTGACAGTGTCCACCAGTATACTATATATAGCAGTACGGTAGGCCACTGCTGTACCTACCTCTGTGTCGTCATCCATTAAGTATACTATCCATCTACATTCTATACCTGTGGTGCATTTTAGTTTTGCAGTTTGCTGACAGTGTCCACCAGTATACTATATATAGCAGTACGGTAGGCCACTGCTGTACCTACCTCTGTGTCATCATCCATTAAGTATACTATCCATCTACATTCTATACCTTGGTACATTTTAGTTTTGCAGTTTGCTGACAGTGTCCACCAGTATACTATATATATAGCAGTACGGTAGGCCACTGCTGTACCTACCTCTGTGTCGTCATCCATTAAGTATACTATCCATCTACATTCTATACCTGTGGTGCATTTTAGTTTTGCAGTTTGCTGACAGTGTCCACCAGTATACTATATATAGCAGTACGGTAGGCCACTGCTGTACCTACCTCTGTGTCGTCATCCATTAAGTATACTATCCATCTACATTCTATACCTGTGGTGCATTTTAGTTTTGCAGTTTGCTGACACAGTGACCACCAGTATACTATATATAGCAGTACGGTAGGCCACTGCTGTACCTACCTGTGTCGTCATCCATTAAGTATACTATCCATCTACATTCTATACCTGTGGTGCATTTTAGTTTTGCAGTTTGCTGACAGTGTCCACCAGTATACTATATATAGCAGTACGGTAGGCCACTGCTGTACCTACCTCTGTGTCGTCATCCATTAAGTATACTATCCATCTACATTCTATACCTTGGTACATTTTAGTTTTGCAGTTTGCTGACAGTGTCCACCAGTATACTATATATATAGCAGTACGGTAGGCCACTGCTGTACCTACCTCTGTGTCGTCATCCATTAAGTATACTATCCATCTACATTCTATACCTGTGGTGCATTTTAGTTTTGCAGTTTGCTGACAGTGTCCACCAGTATACTATATATAGCAGTACGGTAGGCCACTGCTGTACCTACCTCTGTGTCGTCATCCATTAAGTATACTATCCATCTACATTCTATACCTGTGGTGCATTTTAGTTTTGCAGTTTGCTGACACAGTGACCACCAGTATACTATATATAGCAGTACGGTAGGCCACTGCTGTACCTACCTCTGTGTCGTCAAGTATACTATCCATCCATACCTGTGGTGCATTTCAGTTGTGCGCAGTAAATATAGTAGTAGGCCATTGCTATTGATACTGGCATATAATTCCACACATTAAAAAATGGAGAAAAAAAATGTGGAGGTTAAAATAGGGAAAGATCAAGATCCACTTCCACCTCGTGCTGAAGCTGCTGCCACTAGTCATGGCCGAGACGATGAAATGCCATCAACGTCGTCTGCCAAGGCCGATGCCCAATGTCATAGTAGAGAGCATGTAAAATCCAAAACACAAAAGTTCAGTAAAATGACCCAAAAATCAAAATTAAAAGCGTCTGAGGAGAAGCGTAAATTTGCCAATATGCCATTTACGACACGGAGTGGCAAGGAACGGCTGAGGCCCTGGCCTATGTTCATGGCTAGTTGTTCAGCTTCACATGAGGATGGAAGCACTCATCCTCTCGCTAGAAAAAAGAAAAGACTTAAGCTGGCAAAAGCACAGCAAAGAACTGTGCGTTCTTCTAAATCACAAATCCCCAAGGAGAGTCCAATTGTGTCGGTTGCGATGCCTGACCTTCCCAACACTGGGCGGGAAGAGCTTGCGCCTTCCACCATTTGCACGCCCCCTGCAAGTGCTGGAAGGAGCACCCGCAGTCCAGTTCCTGATAGTCAAATTGAAGATGTCACTGTTGAAGTACACCAGGATGAGGATATGGGTGTTGCTGGCGCTGGGGAGCTAATTGACAAGGAGGATTCTTATCACTGACCTGGTTTGGGAGTGTTGTGGACTCGGGGCTTCTTCCGATGACCGGGAAGAGGAACCGCCACTGGGTCGCAGTAGGGATGGCCGGATGTAGGTCTTCCTCATGCAGGACTACGTCGGCAGGCGGGAGGCACAGAGGAGTTCTTGACGGTCTCCTGTAAGACAAGACTCGTAGAAATACTGAAGGCTGGGGTACTGAGATATTAGAGGTACCGTGATGTCGGAGGCTCCGCGGTATTGGGGTTCTGAGGTGCTGGGAGTACAGGGCGTGCTAGGAGGCCCCTGGAGGTACGAAGATGCTTGGAGGCACGAGGTGCTTGGAGGCACGGAGGTGCTTGGAGGCACGGAGGTGCTTGGAGGCACGAGGTGCTTGGAGGCACGGAGGTGCTTGAAGGCACGAGGGTACTTGGAGGCACGGAGGTACTTGGAGGCACGGAGGTGCTTGGAGGCACGAGGTGCTTGGAGGCACGGAGGTGCTTGGAGGCACGGAGGTGCTTGGAGGCACGGGGTGCTTGGAGGCACGGGGTGCTTGGAGGCACGGAGGTGCTTGGAGGCACGGAGGTGCTTGGAGGCACGGGATGCTTGGAGGCACAGGATGCTTGGAGGCACAGGACGAGGGAGCTCTGGAATCACAGCTTCCGAAGGAGAAACGAAGATACTCAGGCACCGGATCTCTGCCTGGTATCCGCTTTTAAACTCCCCGCCCCAGCCTGATTGACGGAGCAGGCAGGTGACGTCAGACCTGCTCCGCCTGCTTGCCCTCACTTGCGATGGCGGCGTCCCTGCTTCCGGGAAGCCGCCGGGGAGCAGCGCCGACCCGCCACTGAATCCGGAGACCGCCAGGGGGAACGAGGCGCCGGGCAGACCAGACCACCCGTAGGGACAAGCGCGGCCGCCGCGGCCGCTGCAGGTTTGTAACAGTACCCCCTCCTCCAGGAGTGGCCCCTGGACACTTCCCGGGCTTAGTCGGATGTTTGGAGTGGAAGATCCGAATCAGACGAGGAGCCATTACTTCAGTAGCTCCAATCCAACTTCTTTCCTCAGGACCGTAACCCTTCCAGTCCACCAAGTACTGTAATTTTTTATGAAGATAACGGGAGTCAAGAAAGCTTTGATTTCAAACTCTGCTCCGGCTTCTGCCACTACTGACGTTGACCTAGGGAGTGCTGAGTGGAACCGATTCAGAACGAGGGGACGGAGTAGAGAAACATGAAAGGCGTTAGGTACTCGAAGATGGGCAGGCAAACCCAGTTTACAGACCACAGGATTTAAGACTTTTAGCACAGGGTAGGGCCCGATGAACCTTGGAGCGAATTTCATGGTAGGCACCTTCAGCCGGAGGTTCCGTGTGGACAGCCATACCCTGTCCCCAACTTTATATTGAGGTGCAGCTCGCCGTTTCTTATCTGCGAAGAACTTGTACCGAGCCGAAACCTGCTTAAGATTGGCATGAACCTTCCTCCAAATTTGTCCAAAGTGTCGTAGAGTGGATACTACAGCAGGAACCTCTACTAACGGAAGGCTTGGAAATTCCGGAACACGGGGATGGAACCCGTAATTGACGAAAAATGGTGATTCCCCAGTGGAAGAATGAAACAAATGGTTGTGGGCAAACTCCGCCCAAGGCAGCAACTCCACCCAATTGTCCTGTGAAGGAGAGAGGTACAGACGAAGAAAAGTCTCTAGATCCTGATTGACACGTTCCGTTTGTCCATTTGTTTGGGGATGATAAGCAGACGAAAACTTAAGTTTGATTTGCAGAGTCGAACAAAGGGCTTTCCAAAACCTGGCGGTGAACTGTACTCCTCGGTCAGAAACAATCTCTTGTGGCAACCCATGCAAACGAAAATGTTCTCGGATAAACAGTAGTGCCAGTTTCGGTGCTGTTGGAAGACCAGTCAAGGGCACGAAGTGTGCCATCTTCGAAAAACGGTCAACGATAACCCAAACGGTGTTGAAACCTTTGGAACAGGGCAGGTCAGTGACGAAGTCCATGGAAATGTGAGTCCAGGGTCTCACAGGGATAGGCAGAGGACGAAGTAACCCTGCAGGAGGCAAACGAGGAGATTTGTGTTGTGTACATTGGGGACAGGAATTAACGCAATCTTGTACATCCTTCCTCATGGTGTTCCACCAGTAAGATCTTTGCAGAAACTTGTACATCTTCTGAGCGCCGGGATGACCGGAAAACTTGGAGTTATGGACCCACAGTAGTATCCTTGAGCGGAATCTAGCTGGTACGGACATTCTTCCAGGAGGAGGAGCTGGAGTAGTTAAAGCAACAGAGACAGAAACTGGATTCAGAATTAAACCCCGCTCCGGAGGTTCATCCTCGTCAGAGGAAACTTGTGAACGAGAAAGTGCATCTGCTTTAATATTGAGACTCCCGGCCCGGTACTTGATAATGAACGAGAATCGGGAAAAGAAAAGTGCCCATCTTGCCTGGCGAGGATTCAAGCACTGTGCGGATTTGATGTACAGCAAATTCTTGTGATCTGTGTAGATAGTAAACACGTGTTTAGCCCCTTCCAGAAGATATCTCCATTCTTCCAAGGCAGACTTGATTGCCAAGAGTTCCTGGTCTCCAATAGTGTAGTTCCGTTCGGCCGGAGAGAACTTACGAGAATGGAAGCCACACGGATGTAGTTTCTTATCAGAGGAATACTGGGAGAGAACAGCCCCAACTCCGACTGAAGACGCATCAACTTCTAAGAAGAAGGGTTCATCGAAATCTGGTTGTTTGAGAACTGGAGCCGTCATGAAGGCTAATTTTAAACGAGAAAAAGCTAAAATGGCTTCCGGGGACCACAGACTAGGATTGGAACCCTTCCTCGTCAGGGCAGTAATGGGCGCAACAATGGTGGAGAAACCCTTAATGAATTTCCTGTAGTAGTTCGCAAAGCCCAGGAATCTTTGTATTGCTTTCAGGGAAAGAGGTTGAGTCCAGTCACGAATGGCAGATAACTTTTCCGGATCCATGCGAAGCTCCGTCCCCGAGATGACATAACCGAGGAACGGAATAGATGTTACTTCAAAGGTACACTTGGAGAGCTTGGCGTAGAGATGATTCTCTCGTAAACGGTGTAGTACTTCTTTGACTTGTAACCTGTGTTCGACAAGATTCTTGGAAAAAATCAATATGTCGTCCAAATATACCACAACGCTCTGATACAGCATATCACGAAAGATTTCATTGACGAATCCCTGGAAAACCGCGGGAGCATTACTAAGACCAAATGGCATCACCAAGTATTCGTAATGCCCATCTCGGGTATTAAAGGCAGTCTTCCATTCATCCCCCTCTCGGATGCGTATAAGATTATAAGCTCCTCTCAAGTCGAGTTTGGAAAAAATGCGGGCCCCACGAACCCTATCAAATAACTCTGTGATTAGTGGCAAAGGGTACTTATTCTTAATAGTAATGTCATTTAGGCCGCGGTAGTCGATGCATGGTCTCAACCCTCCGTCTTTTTTCTTCACAAAAAAGAAGCCTGCACCAGCAGGGGAGGAAGAGGGGCGAATGAATCCTTTGAGCAGATTGGACTTAATATACTCCGACATGGCTTGGGTCTCAGGAAGAGACAGAGGATATGTGCGACCACGGGGTGGCGTCTTCCCTGGGACAAGGTCAATAGAGCAGTCCCAAGGCCTGTGAGGTGGTAATAGGTCCGCAGCTTGTTCCGAAAACACGTCCTTGTACCCTTGATATGCCTCCGGAATGTGCTCTTCATCCGTCTTGGAAGTGACACGGAGCGGACAGACAGGAGTAAGACAATTAGTGTGACAAAAGGAACTCCAGGACAGAATTTGTGACGACTTCCAGTCGATGTGGGGATTATGACTTTTGAGCCAAGGTATTCCAAGAACCAGATCATGGGACATTTCTGGGATTACCAAGAGTTCCAAATCTTCCTGATGTAGAGCCCCGACCTGCAGCTTAACTGGCCCCGTGCGCCACCTTATAAGACCTTTGGCAATTCTAGTCCCATTGATAGCCGTCAGTGAGATTGGCCGCTCGATAGGCCGTAACTTCAAACCCAAACTTTGGGCACAGATGGAAGAAACGAAGTTCCCCGCAGCTCCGGAGTCCAATAGGGCTTCACAAGACTTGGAGACTGAGTTGGAGACTAGAGTTACTGGAAGCAAACAGTCCGAAGTTGGAGAAGCTTTTGTCGCAACTCCCAGCTTGACTCCTCCGGAACAAGCTAGGACTGCCCGTTTCCCGGACGGACTTTACAAGATTTAAGAAAATGATCTGCGGCTCCACAGTAAAGGCAGAGTTTACCCTCACGACGACGCTGTCGTTCTTCTGGAGACAGTCGGGAGCGGTTAATTTGCATGGGCTCATCTGAGCTAGGTGAGGCCACCGGCCTAGGAGTAGGATTCCGGAGCCTGGGACGATCTGAATGGCTACGTTCTCTTCCACGCTCTTGCATCCGAAGATCCACCTTGACGCACAGAGAAATCAAATCTTCTAATGGATCCGGCAGATCTCTAGTAACCAGCTCATCTTTCAGCCGGTCGGAAAGACCGTTCCAGAAGGCAGCTCTCAGGGCGTCATTATTCCAGCGTAGTTCGGAAGCAATGGTCTGGAAATGAACCACATACTGGCCCACGGAACGGGCGCCTTGCCGAACATGGAGCAAATCGGAAGAAGCCGTGGTCATTCTGCCGGGTTCGTCGAAAATCCTTCGAAAGGACGAGATGAAGTTGGTATAGTTGGAAACCATGGGATCGGACCGTTCCCATAGTGGAGACACCCAATCCAAAGCAGAACCTTCCAATAAAGAAATGATATATGCTACCTTGGACCGGTCTGTAGGAAAGTTGTGTGCAAGTAGCTCGAAATGTACCTCGCATTGGTTCAAGAAACCGCGGCAATTTTTGGGATTCCCATTATAGCGGGACGGAGTAGGCAACTGAAGACGTGGAGTGATACCAGCCGATGGTTGAACATTACTGGCAACGACAACTGGTGCGACCACTGGAGCAGGAGCCGGAATTACTGAGGCCAGAGACGCCTGGATCTGATCCAGACGTCCGGACAACTGCTGGAGGTACTGCATCACCTGGCCTTGCGCCGCCTCCTGACTTTGTACTCGGGAAGCCAGGTTCTGGATGGCACTCGAGTCCGTGTTCCGAATCCCCGAGTCCATTAGGCCTGAGTATACTATCACTGACCTGGTTTGGGAGTGTTGTGGACTCGGGGCTTCTTCCGATGACCGGGAAGAGGAACCGCCACTGGGTCGCAGTAGGGATGGCCGGATGTAGGTCTTCCTCATGCAGGACTACGTCGGCAGGCGGGAGGCACAGAGGAGTTCTTGACGGTCTCCTGTAAGACAAGACTCGTAGAAATACTGAAGGCTGGGGTACTGAGATATTAGAGGTACCGTGATGTCGGAGGCTCCGCGGTATTGGGGTTCTGAGGTGCTGGGAGTACAGGGCGTGCTAGGAGGCCCCTGGAGGTACGAAGATGCTTGGAGGCACGAGGTGCTTGGAGGCACGGAGGTGCTTGGAGGCACGGAGGTGCTTGGAGGCACGGAGGTGCTTGGAGGCACGAGGTGCTTGGAGGCACGGAGGTGCTTGAAGGCACGAGGGTACTTGGAGGCACGGAGGTACTTGGAGGCACGGAGGTGCTTGGAGGCACGAGGTGCTTGGAGGCACGGAGGTGCTTGGAGGCACGGAGGTGCTTGGAGGCACGGAGGTGCTTGGAGGCACGAGGTGCTTGGAGGCACGGGGTGCTTGGAGGCACGGAGGTGCTTGGAGGCACGGAGGTGCTTGGAGGCACGGGATGCTTGGAGGCACAGGATGCTTGGAGGCACAGGACGAGGGAGCTCTGGAATCACAGCTTCCGAAGGAGAAACGAAGATACTCAGGCACCGGATCTCTGCCTGGTATCCGCTTTTAAACTCCCCGCCCCAGCCTGATTGACGGAGCAGGCAGGTGACGTCAGACCTGCTCCGCCTGCTTGCCCTCACTTGCGATGGCGGCGTCCCTGCTTCCGGGAAGCCGCCGGGGAGCAGCGCCGACCCGCCACTGAATCCGGAGACCGCCAGGGGGAACGAGGCGCCGGGCAGACCAGACCACCCGTAGGGACAAGCGCGGCCGCCGCGGCCGCTGCAGGTTTGTAACAATTCTGATGGTGAGGTGGTTTGTTTAAGTCAGGCACCCGAGGAGACACCTGTTGTCCGTGGGAGGAATATGGCCATTGACATGCCTGGTCAAAATACAAAAAAAATCAGCTCTTCGGTGTGGAATTATTTCAACACAAATGCGGACAACAGGTGTCAAGCCGTGTGTTGCCTTTGTCAAGCTGTAATAAGTAGGGGTAAGGACGTTAACCACCTCAGAACATCCTCCCTTATACGTCACCTGCAGCGCATTCATCATAAGTCAGTGACAAGTTCAAAAACTTTGGGTGACAGCGGAAGCAGTCCACTGACCACTAAATCCCTTCCTCTTGTAACCAAGCTCCTGCAAACCACACCACCAACTTCCTCAGTGTCAATTTCCTCCTTACCCAGGAAAGCCAATAGTCCTGCAGGCCATGTCACTGTCAAGTCTGACGAGTCCTCTCCTGCCTGGGATTCCTCCGATGCATCCTTGAGTGTAACGCCTACTGCTGCTGGCGCTGCTGTTGTTGCTGCTGGGAGTCGATCGTCATCCAAGAGGGGAAGTCGGAAGACCACTTGTACTACTTCCAGTAAGCAATTGACTGTCCAACAGTCCTTTGCGAGGAAGATGAAATATCACAGCAATCATCCTGCTGCAAAGCAGATAACTCAGGCCTTGGCAGCCTGGGCGGTGAAAAACGTGGTTCCGGTATCCATGGTTAATTCAGAGGCAACTATAGACTTGATTGAGGTACTGTGTCCCCGGTACGAAATACCATCTAGGTTCCATTTCTCTAGGCAGGCGATACCGAAAATGTACACAGACCTCAGAAAAAGACTCACCAGTGTCCTAAAAAATGCAGTTGTACCCAATGTCCACTTAACCACGGACATGTGGACAAGTGGAGCAGGGCGGACTCAGGACTATATGACTGTGACAGCCCACTGGGTAGATGTATTGCCTCCCGCAGCAAGAACAGCAGCGGCGGCACCAGTAGCAGCATCTCGCAAACGCCAAGTCGTTCCTAGGCAGGCTACGCTTTGTATCACCGCTTTCCATAAGAGGCACACAGCTGACAACCTCTTACGGAAACTGAGGAACATCATCGCAGAATGGCTTACCCCAATTGGACTCTCCTGGGGATTTGTGACATCGGACAACGCCAGCAATATTGTGCGTGCATTACATCTGGGCAAATTCCAGCACGTCCCATGTTTTGCACATACATTGAATTTGGTGGTGCAGAATTATTTAAAAAACGACAGGGGCGTGCAAGAGATGCTGTCGGTGGCCCGAAGAATTGCGGGCCACTTTCGGCATTCAGGCACCGCGTACAGAAGACTGGAGCACCACCAAACATTCCTGAACCTGCCCTGCCATCATCTGAAGCAAGAGGTGGTAACGAGGTGGAATTCAACCCTCTATATGCTTCAGAGGATGGAGGAGCAGCAAAAGGCCATTCAAGCCTATACATCTGCCCACGATATAGGCAAAGGAGGGGGAATGCACCTGACTCAAGCGCAGTGGAGAATGATTTCAATGTTGTGCAAGGTTCTGCAACCCTTTGAACTTGCCACACGTGAAGTCAGTTCAGACACTGCCAGCCTGAGTCAGGTCATTTCCCTCATCAGGCTTTTGCAGAAGAAGCTGGAGACATTGAAGGAGGAGCTAAAACAGAGCGATTCCGCTAGGCATGTGGGACTTGTGGATGGAGCCCTTAATTCACTTAACCAGGATTCACAGGTGGTCAATCTGTTGAAATCAGAGCACTACATTTTGGCCACCGTGCTCGATCCTAGATTTAAAACCTACGTTGTATCTCTCTTTCCGGCAGACACAAGTCTGCAGAGGTTCAAAGACCTGCTGGTGAGAAAATTGTCAAGTCAAGCGGAACGTGACCCGTCAACATCTCCTCCTTCACATTCTCCCGCAACTGGGGGTGCGATGAAAAGGCTAAGAATTCCTAGCCCACCCGCTGGCGGTGATGCAGGGCAGTCTGGAGCGAGTGCTGACATCTGGTCCGGACTGAAGGACCTGCCAATGATTACTGACATGTCGTCTACTGTCACTGCATATGATTCTCTCACCATGGAAAGAATGGTGGAGGATTATATGAGTGACCGCATCCAAGTAGGCACGTCAGACAGTCCGTACGTATACTGGCAGGAAAAAGAGGCAATTTGGAGGCCCTTGCACAAACTGGCTTTATTCTACCTAAGTTGCCCTCCTTCCAGTGTGTACTCCGAAAGAGTGTTTAGTGCAGCCGCTCACCTTGTCAGCAATCGGCGTACGAGGTTACTTCCAGAAAATGTGGAGAAGATGATGTTCATCAAAATGAATTATAATCAATTCCTCCGTGGAGACATTCACCAGCAGCAATTGCCTACAGAAAGTACACGGGGACCTGAGATGGTGGATTCCAGTGGGGACGAATTAATAATCTGTGAGGAGGGGGATGTACACAGTGAAAGGGAGGAGGAATCGGAAGATGATGATGAGGTGGACATCTTGCCTCTGTAGAGCCAGTTTGTGCAAGGAGAGATTGATTGCTTCTTTTTTGGTGGGGGCACAAACCAACCCGTCATTTCAGTCACAGTCGTGTGGCAGACCCTGTCGCTGAAATGATGGGTTCGTTAAAGTGTGCATGTCCTGTTTATACAACATAAGGGTGGGAGGGAGGGCCCAAGGACAATTCCATCTTGCACCTCTTTTTCTTTCATTTTTCTTTGCATCATGTGCTGTTTGGGGACAATTTTTTGGAAGTGCCATCCAGTCTTGATTGACACTGCAGTGCCACTCCTAGATGGGCCAGGTGTTTGTGTCGGCCACTTGTGTCGCTTAGCTTAGTCACACAGCCACCTTGGTGCGCCTCTTTTTTTCTTTGCATCATGTGCTGTTTGGGGACAATTTTTTGGAAGTGCTATCCTGCCTGACACTGCAGTGCCACTCCTAGATGGGCCAGGTGTTTGTGTCGGCCACTTGTGTTGCTTAGCTTAGTCAGACAGCCACCTCGGTGCAAATTGTAGGACTAAAAATAATATTGTGAGGTGTGAGGTGTTCAGAATAGACTGGAAATGAGTGGAAATTATGGTAATTGAGGTTAATAATACTATGGGATCAAAATGACCCCCAAATTCTATGATTTAAGCTGTTTTTTAGGGGTTTTTTTTTTTAAAAACACCCGAATCCGACAAAAAAATTTCGGTGAGGTTTTGCCAAAACGCGTCCGAATCCAAAACACGGCCGCGGAACCGAATCCAAAACACAAAACCTGAAAAATGTCCGGTGCACATCACTAGTTCTTAATTTACTGTTCTTATGAGCAGAGAAGTGAGCCAGTGGAGAAGTTGCACATGGCAACCAATCAAGAGAGAGCCAGCAGATGGTACTGCGCTTGGGATCCCACAGAAAGTGCTTTTGAGCACTTATCTTTAGAGCACTGTATTAGTGAGTTCTTAGTCCAAACAACAAGTTTATTCCACACTGTTTTTTCATTTTGAACTGTGAGAATACATCAATACAGAAATATTCTCTTTTCTTTAAAATGTCAGATTGTTTAGCATACCCAGAACCGTATCTACAGTATAATTGGTGCAGGGAGTGGGGTGGACATAGGTCCAGGGGCCCACACTGCACATCCTGTGCCTATTTAGTGTACCTATGTCCTGCATCTGCATCTGCGCTGCAAAAAGCATTGGGCAAATGGTGCTGCCACCATTTTCCTGAAGATTTACGCATGCAAAGTACTGAAATCATCAGGAACATAGCATGGGTGCCATATTCCTAGAGATCCGCGCATGTACAGTAGACTCTGGAACAGTGTGAGAGTCTACTCGTGTCTGCTTCATGGAGAGAGTAGAGACTGACACGGACCCCATCTCTCTCAATCTGTTCCTGAGCATACCTGATTACAATACATCTCAAACAGTGTTAGATATGATATACTTGGTATGAATAAAGTTATTAGCATAAGTGCCTACAATAAGAAAATCATTATATATTGATATGCTCTTTTCTTCCCCCTGATGAAATGTGTTCGTTGAAATGCGTAGAGACATTCCTATATGAAATGGCATCATTAATACAAACCCTAAGCTCTAAAAGGACCTGTGTCAATCATACTTAGAATTATGAGGGAGCATAATGGTAATATGGATACTATATAAATGTAAAACTGGATTCCTAAGTGCAGTTTAAGCCTAAAATCTTGTTTCCAGAAACTGAGTAGTTGGAGTTTTCTATGATCCTTGTCCACAGCAACAGGTGGAGATATACAATCTAGTACTGAAGAATGGCAGAGTTTACACAGTTGTGTGTGATAGATGACAGATCTTGCTGAATCCAGGATACCAGATTTCCAGGAGTATAGCGCAGAGGCTGAAGCAGGTCAGGTCTAGCAGCAAGGTATTTAATGTGTAGGGCAAAAGCAGAGGAAGATCAGAGTCCAAGTCTGGGAACAAGTCATCCAAAGTACAGGATAAAAGAAGGTCAAAGTCCAGTTCCAGATCCGGCAAGGGTTCTACTGGCAAGCACAGACTGCCTGAGGTGGACAGTAATCCCATCACAACTGCATATTCATATTCAGTGGTACTGAGAAAATATTCTAATGCCGCAGACACTGAGACTGGTGCAGAGATGGCCACTTGCGCATTTCTAATCTGCTGCTCATGTACAAAGACGCCCCATTGGCAACATCAGTGGCACATCGGTTGTAACACGACCAGAAAACACTCATGACATGCCCCTGCTTGACAGACCACCCCCCCATTACCTCCTATGGGTGGTCTTCAGTATGCCGAATGTCGGGATCCCGGCGCACAGTATACCGGCGCCGGAATCCCGACACCCGGCTTACCGACGGCTATTCTCCCTCGTGGGGGTCCACGACCCCCCCTGGAGGGAGAATAAAATAGTGTGGCGTGCTACCTGCAGCGTGGCGAGCGCAGCGAGCCCGCAAGGGGCTCCTTTGCGCTCGCCACGCAGTCAGTATGCTGGCGGTCGGGCTCCCGATGCCGGTATGCTGATCACCGGGAGCCCGAGCGCCGGCATACCGTACTACACCCACCTCCTATAATCACACTGACTGTCAATCACTTTGCATCCAAATCCTCACTGCAGCTCCCATTGGTAATCAATTGCTGCATGTGCGAAGTGCGACTTATACCCATGTGCAATACAACAAAAATTAACTACTCAAACATAGGCACTGCGTCCACCTCTGAATCAGGCCTAGAGTTAGGCTGCAAGCGCCTGTAGTAAGACTAATCATCTAACAATCATCTCACATTTTATACATTCCAACAGGTGGAACCCATGAAGCCTCTACATAGGTTCCTGACCGCCATTATTCAGAACTGCTCAGTGGCAGCAAAGTGTGAGTGCAAGGTCTGGGAACAGCAGCCTACTCATATGTGTAAATTTACTATCATTCATGTTCATTTGAGTTTGCATTCACGCCCGTAAAATGCATCTCGGTAATTTACAAAACACGGCATTGTTTGTTCAAATAGACATAAAAAACATGGTAGAACAGATGTACAAATAAATAGACCATCTTCCAAACGTGGAAAAACCATAAGCACCACTACAAGACGGAAATTTACCAACATTCATTTCTGCAAACACAACCGTGTTTCGTCTCAAAATGCACTTTTTTTAAATAGAAGTGCTGTTGAGCAGCGTGTTTTGAGAAGCCTGCACGGATCGGTGAGATCCGTGCAGTGCTTCACTATGGAAAAGAATAAGCAAGTCTTAATCTTGTGGTTGCCCTCAATTAACCTTGTGGTCTACCGCATACCACCAGTTTCCACCATAGACTTCAATAGGGATTTTTCTCCATAGAAGTGTATGGGCTCCACTTGAGTGACAGCTCAAGAGCGCTTAGTCAGTCAGAAGAGCGCTTTAAATAGATGTATGTTTTTTTTAACAGGTTACCTATAAATTTCTACTAGACAAGGGAACCGAAGGACTACGTGGGATGGTAGGTAAGTATGTGTGAGTGTGTGTATGTATGTTAATGTGAGTGCTAAAGGGTGATTTATTAAAGTTGTACTGTCTAAGGTATCGGTGTCCTGCCTTTATTGTAATATTTGTTTTACTAGTGGAGCTCCAGGTACTAGCGGGCCCTTTAACGCCCCGCATGCTGATACTTGTGGTTCTTCAAGTACCCGCATGCGGGGAGGCTTGCTGGGACCTGTAGTTCCACAAGTAAAACACAATATTAATTAATTTTATACTTGAATTCTATGAACTTGACACCCACAGCCCAGGGGTGATGAGAATATCCTCAGGTTTTGGCCCTGGCCCTTGGGGGCCCTGGAGGGAGAACCCTTTCACTGTGGGGGTCCCCACTCCCTCAGGGATCCCCGGCCAGGGCTAACTAGTTGGGGGGGTGGTAATGCTACGGCCAGAGTGAGCAGTATAAATGTGTCCCCCAGCTGTGGCATGATCTTGACTAGTGGAACCCGGTGCTGGTTTTAAAAAAATGGCGGACCCCTACGTCCTTTTCCCCCCATATTTTTAGAACCAGGATCCGTCCAAGAGCACGGTGCTGCTCTTTAAATACAAGAGGACTTCACACAATTTTTCCCCTGTATTTTTACAAACAGGACTGGTTCAAAGAGCCCGGGCTGGTTATGCGTAGCAGGGGGGACCCCACGCATTATTATTATTATTTATTTTAATTATTATTATTATTATTATTATTATCCTTTATTTATAAGGCGCCACAAGGGTTCCGCAGCGCCCAATTACAGAGTACATAAACAAATGATCAAACAGGAAAACAGCAACTTACAGTTGATGACAGTATAGGACAAGTACAGGGTAAATAAACATAGTTACATCAGCAGATGACACTGGAATAAGTATCAGGTGGCAGAAGACTGCTGGATGTGGTACAGCTGAAGATTATTAAAGTAAGAAAAGGGCAAGCACATGAGGGAAGAGGGCCCTGCTCGTGAGAGCACACTTACTTATACATTTAAACAAAGAAACCTTGCATGGATTTGACTGATCCATGCGGACTTCATGTTCGGTTGTGTTTGGCTGCCGGCAAACCCGACAGCCAAACCCGAATACATACACCATCGGAAAAAACGAATCCAGCAAACACGGGAGCTTAGTAAATTACCAGGATTTTTTTTTAAATACACACTTCTAACTTATAAATTTTACTTTGTATTATTCTAATCATTTTCATAGTCAAACTTGAGCTGAACTTCCCCTGATGGTCAGAAACTGCCTGGCTGGAGTGAAGGTGGGGCCGTGCCATAGCTAATAACACTGCAGTAGAAAGGGCCAGGGAAGACAGCAGTCAAAGCTGACTCACTGAGGGGGCAGGCATGTCAGCTAGAGAGCTGAAGGAAATTCCACCTCTAGTCCTCACAGTTTTCACTGATGCTTGCTGCTAGAATCTAAGGGCCGGGCACATCACTGCCACTCGTTGTACTGCCTATTCCGCCCCCCCACCCCCCACTGCAGCCACTTCTTCTGGCCACGACCACATCCCAGCAGCAAACAAACAGAGCAAAGAGATGGAGGCTGAGGGACTGCTAATGAGGCTTGCTGTTTACTTCAGCAGTAACACCAAGTCAATGCTGTCATATCCCCAGCCCAGTGCCCCCTCTCCCCCAGCCCAGTGACCTCCCCCATCTCACTGACCACTCCCATCCTAGTGTCTCTGCCTTCTCTAGCCCAGCATTAACCACTGTCGAAGTCGGAAAATATTGCAATACACACACCACATACAAACACCACACAGATGGCATCCATATATGTACTTAGTCTGGCGTGCGTGCAGCATACTCGCAAATTGCGTACAATCGCCTCCCACGGGAGTGCGCGTACGGGCGTGGTATGAGCAATTACAGAAAGATTCTTACTATTAATGCAGAGACATGCCACAGTGCCCAGCCTGTGTTGAGTCATTGTTCACTCACACACTAATCTAACCAAACATGCACATCCTTCCAACACAATGTCTTGGTATTCCAATGTTTGAACAGACCCCCTGGTCTGTGAAGAAAGATACACACAAACCAAACTGTCATTGTTTAATGGAAACCAGGACAATAGGAGACAAATATACTATACAAAGAGCACAGGCCTTGCTGATACAGATCACTAGCAGCTGACAACTTACATGGATCAGAGGTGTAACATTTATAGTCAAAACTCTTGGAATTATATATATATATATATATATATATATATATTTGTGTGTATCCTGAGAATGGTTGGTCATTTCATGTGTAGGATCATGTTGCTTTGAGAAATCGCATGACAGGGTAACCTAATGAACATGGAAGTATCTGTCACACATTGCATGTTTCCCAAATTTGGTGCAACTTTTACTTATTTGCAAGGCACAACAAGGGAATTATACACCTTTACAGTATGCAAGGGGACAGTAACTGATCAGAGCATCATGCATGGTATCTACGTGTTCGGATAATTATGAGTAATAATCCGGTGTTGGTTTGGAGAAGATCGCGTGTCGTTGCGAATAGTTATTCGCAAAGGCAGATTAAAGGTATATTTGTGTTTATTATGTACTTGGTATGCGGCTGGAATCCAGAGCTACACACCCCTGGATCAAGGCATCGCCCATCTCTTCAAACCGACCAATGACCTCTCCTGTACTGTAAACGACCATCCCTCCAACCAATCAGTGGAGAGCATACAACCCCATTGTATTGTATTTTGGGCAAGGGTATATAAACCTTGCACCTGGGCCGGTCACTCTCTCTCTGCTTTTTAAAAGACTCATAGGTCGTCTTGCCAGACGGCTGGGGACCGGATCCGGGTGGCGCAAGCGACAAATCGTACGTATCATTGGGTGTGACTCTCTCTCTGTGATTGAATTGTATTGTGTTGTACCATTATATTTTAACTTATTGTAACCCCCTTTTACAAATATATTATTACTTGTTGCTGCTTTGGACCACAACATACAATCAAATACTGGTGTCGCATTCAGTTTCTGTTGAGCGTTTGTATCGTATAATTGCCACACCAAGAGCTGCCTCGTGCTCTCAGCGTGTCGGTCTGTGTGTATGTACTGAGTGTAAGCTGCACGGCTATTCCGGCGTGTGTACGCTAACTGGGGACAGAGTATTTATTATAGCAGCCGCAGCGGCTTCAGTTACAGTGTGCAATAGGGGTTAGTGGCTGTTTTCCAAGAAGTCTATCGAACTTCTCACCACCATCTCAGTGACCCGCCCCCATCCCAGTTTTCCCTTATCCATCCTTAACCAGCCCACTTGCCCATCTCATTGCCAATGCTGTCCCCACCTAGAACCCATCAGCCAGCCTAGTCACAGTGGCTCACCCCTTCAGCTCAGTGTGCCCCTTCTCCATCCTAATGTTCCCACTCCCATCTCACTGTCCCACCTTTCCATCCAGCCCAGTGCCCTTCCATCATATCTCTCCCCCCCAAGTGCCACCCCAGATATATATATATATTGCACTCACATTCACATGTTGGTCATCATTTGGGGTGCTCCACTAAGGAAACCTGCATGGGTTGCACATATATGACTAGTTTTATGGATGTATACACAGTCGAATGAGAGCACTACTTTTAACTAAGTTGATTTAATGGGGGGCCTGACTATTGGGCAATAAGATACGGATTATGTATGAACATTTAGGTTTAAGGTAATGAGTACATGTGTTTGTGGTATTGCATTGTAAAAAAGGGCCTAATTCAGATCTGATTGCAGCAGCAAATTTGTTAGCTAATTGTCAAAACCATGGGGGTAATTCCAAGTTGATCGCAGCAGGAAATTTTTTTAGCAGTTGGGCAAAACCATGTGCACTGCAGGGTAGGCAGATATAACATGTGCAGAGAGAGTTAGATTTGGGTGGGTTATTTTGTTTCTGTGCAGGGTAAATACTGGCTGCTTTATTTTTACACTGCAATTTAGATTGCAGATTGAACTCACCACACCCAAATCTAACTCTCTCTGCACATGTTATATCTGCCTACCCTGCAGTGCACATGGTTTTGCCCAACTGCTAAAAAATTTCCTGCTACGATCAACTCAGAATTACCCCCTAGGTTTTGCCCAATTGCTAACAAAAATCCTGCTGCGATCAACTTGGAATTACCCCCCATATGCACTGCAGGGGGGGCAGATATAACATGTGCAGAGAGAGTTAGATTTGGGTGGGTTATATTTTTTCTGTTCAGGGATAATACTGACTGCTTTATTTTTACACTGCAATTTAGATTTCTGTTTGAACACACCCCACCCAAATGTAACTCTCTCTGCACATGGGGGTCATTCCGAGTTGATCGCACGTAGCAACTTTTTGCTGCCCGTGCGATCAACTAGACGCCACCTATGGGGGAGTGTATATCTGCATAGTAGGGCTGCGAACGCTTGTGCAACCCTGCTATGCAGAAAAAGTTTCACATAATAGAAGACCAGGGTAAGAGTTACCCTGTGCGATCATTCCAGCGATGCAGGTCCCGGAATTGACGTCAAACATCCGCCCTCCAAACGCCTGGGCACGCCTGTGTTCGCCAAACCACTCCCGGAAAATGGTCAGTTGACACCCCGGAACGCCTTCCTGCTGTCAATCTTCTTGCGGTTGCCGCTGCAACTGCTTTTGTCGCTAGCGGCGTCACTGCTCAGCAATGGCCGTCACCGGGCAATGACGCACCTGCTCAATGCGGCCGCCGTGCATGCGCAGAACTGACCCATTCGCACCGCTGCGACAAACAGCAGCGTGCGAACGGGTCGGAATGACCCCCATGGTTTTGCCCAACTGCTAACAAATTTGCTGCTACGATCAGGTCTGAATTAGGTCCAAAGAGTTATATACATACTTGCCTACTTTTGAAAACTAGAATCTGGGAGGATTGCATTAGGATGCACGTGGGAAGTTTTGCTTGTGTTGATACAATACTGTTGCAATTATATATTCACTGTGATATTTATTTTCATCTTTTCTTCTCAGTAAGCACAATATACATGATAAATGTGATGCCTATGCAATAAATTCTGAATGCAATTTGACCTTGTTTGAATCCATCCCTAAACATATAAGTAAATTTGGTGTATTACATTGTCAAAGTCAGAAAAATATCACGATGCACACTGCCATATTTGCACCTCATACAGGTCCGCGCTGCGCATGCGTGCGCTCTCCCGTGCGTGCGCATACTCGCTGTTGCGGGCACCCGCGGGCGCGCAGTATGTGCATTTACGGTAGAGTTCATGTGTTCGTAGCGTGCGACTCAAACGTTACATATTTTCACTATATAATGTATTTTGTAGATTATGGTCCCTTTGATAGATTCTGAAAGTTTAGTTAATGTAGCATGTTCGTGGACAGAGAAATCCCTCTTTGTTTGATATGAAGGGTCAGACAGGAGTAATACAGTGGTGTTTAGTATCCATCGGAAGAGTATTTAATTAGCAATATTCCGGTGTTGGTTTGAAGCGGATTAATCGCTCGTGCGAATAGTTATGGACATAAGAAGTTTATGTCCATTTACTATTATTTGCACTTACTTATCCATGCGGCGGGAAACCCAGTTTCCCACCCACCTGAGCAGTTGGAAATCGTCACAGCCCACCTGTATGAATCAACCTATGACCTTTTGTTATAATGCGAGGAGGAATTCCTGTGTCCAATGAACAATGAGATTGTAGGGACCATTGAATTGTATTGTGTGTGGGGCATAAATAGACAAGCCGATCACATCCAGCTCACTCTTCAACGGTTCTCATTGCTGAAAATCGGGAGCTGGATGTCCAGAGGCGCATGCGATCGTTCCCCCTTGTGCGTAAGTTTTCTCCGCAATCATATTGTCTTTCTTGTTATTATGGGCCATATCTCTCTCTCTCTCTCTCTTCTCCTTTTTCTTTCATTTTCCCTTAAAACGTAATAGTATTGTATTGTATTTCATGTGTAGTTACCTGGTTAGTTAGTCTATGTTATATTGTAGTGTATGACTTGTAATTGTATTATTCTTTTTCAAGTATAACATTCATATTAGGCGTTAGACCCTAAGCACGGTATTTGTGTATTTCTTATAGTGTTAAGTATTCTCAGAGTGTCGGTGACGCTCGAACAGCTTTTAAGTTAATAAGGTTACACGGTGTTGCATCTACACTCAATCTCTGCACCAAGGTTTACTGCATAATACACTGTTTTATGGTATAGTTACAAAGGTTTAACATTGTGAGCGTCTGCGCCGCTGGTGATCTCCTCGTGGTCTCGAGCGTTCGCATCGCTATAGCAAATCATTACGTTAGTCGGCAGCCAATAGTGTGCCTGCCTGTGATCTCTTAGCCGTGAGCGAACGTGACGCTTGAGCGTCTCGACCTCGGCTAAGCGATTGCTACGCAACGTGCGTACCCTTACGGTACTCCATACGTCAATAGCGTACAGTGTTCTTAGACCTCATAAAGGGTTTTAAATAAGATAAATATTTAGCTTTATCAACATGTTATTTTATTGTGGACGCTGGACTGTCTGCATCTTGTAGGCACTACCTATATTTATTGGATGTGCTGTTTTCCATACCATTACAGCATTAACCAAAAAAATCTTAAACCCTGTACACACGGGGAAGATGTGTGCTGAGCGATCTAGCACAGACCGCTCAGCACACATCTCTCCCCCTGCTCAGCACTCAGGGGACACTGTCACTGGCACCCTACAGATGGAGAGATCCATGCTTAATTTCTAGTCAAAATCTAGTCAGATTGCTTAGAATTTAAGCACGGATCTCTCCATGTCTACCCAGTGGCGTAACTAGAAATTTTTCTCCCCCCAAGCCAAAAAATTATCCGCCCCCCATCCCCCATAATTGGCAGAAGTAAAGGGATGAACCTGTGCGTGCCGCAAAAAAGGGCGTGGCTTTGTTGAAATGGCCGTGGCTTTGCATAAAGGGGCGTGGCATTGCAGGAAAAGACTACCTTATACCGCAGTTTTGCAACCTGCACGTCCAGACGTTGGCCATCCCCGGAAAGAAAAATAATCCTGATTCATGCCCCTTACATTATTTGTCATTTTTTCCTCCTTATAGTAATGCCCAGTATACATTATACCACATACTGCAAAGGCCCTTAGACATTATGCCACACACAATAATGCACATGACACAATATGCACACACCATAATGCCCCCGACACATTATGCCACACACCGTAATGCCTGTGACACATTATGACAGGAATCGCAATGCCCGTTATACATTATGCTACACACTGCAATGCCCCTGATACATTATAGCACATACAATGCCTGTGACACATTATGACACACACCGCAATGACCCTGAGACATTATACCACATACTACAATGCCCGTGATATAGTATACCACATACCGTAATGCCTGACACATTATGACACACACCGCAATGTCCATGATACATTATGCAACACACTGCAATGACCCTGAGACATTATACCACATACCACAATGCCCGTGATATAGTATACCATACACCATAATGCCTGTGACACATACCGCAATGCCCGTTATACCCTATGCCACACACCGCAATGCCCGTTATACATTACACCACACTGCAATGCCCCTGAGACATTATACCACATACCACAATGCCGGTGATATAGTATGCCACACACCGTAATGCCTGTGACACATTATGACACACACCGCAATGTCCATGATACATTATGCCACACATCGCAATGCCCATTACACATTAAGTCCTACAGTAAGGCTTCTAATTACTTTTAAATTACCTGCTCGTTGCCAGGGGTTTCATGCTCTTGGTTCCATGCACGGTGCCAGGGGTTTTCATGCTCAGGGTGTCATGCTCGTTGCCAGGGGTTTCATGCACTGGGTGTCATGCTCGTTGCCAGGGGTTTCATGCTCTTGGTTCCATGCACGGTGCCAGGGGTTTTCATGCTTGTTGCCAGGGGTTTCATTCACTGGGTGTCATGCTCGTTGCCAGGGGTTTCATGCACTGGGTGTCATGCTCGTTGCCAGGGGTTTCATGCACTGGGTGTCATGCACGTTACTAGGGGGTAATGCTTGTTGCTAGGGCTGTGTTCCCAGTGTCACATATGCCCCCAGTGCCAGATATTCCCCCACAGTACCAGGTACACACATGCCCCCAATGCCAAATATGCCCCCCCCCCAAGTGCCAGGTACACATATACCCCCCAGTGTCACATATGCCTCCTCAGTGCCACACATGCCCCCCAAGTGCCAAATATGCTTCCCCTCCCCCAGTGCCAGGTACAGCTCCCCCCCACTCCCCCGCTGTTTTGTGAAGGAGGGACACGGAGGGCACAGCACGCGCCTCTCCTGTGTCCCTCCTGTGTCTCCGGCGTGTCTGTTAAATTAAGTGCTGGTTCGTGAGCCAATCAGAGCTCACGAACGGGCACTTAATTCAATAGACACGCCGGAGACACAGGAGGGACACAGGAGAGGCGCGCGCTGTGCCCTCCATGTCCCTCCTTCACAGCAGCGGCTAGGGACGGAGGGAGACAGCAGATTGACATGCGGACGGCTCGTCCGCATGTCAATCTGCGCTAAATCAGTGGTGGCGCCCCCCGCAGCCCTGCCCCTCCAAGCCACCGCGAGGGCTGCGGGGGCAGTAGTTACGCCACTGTGTCTACCCCCCTTAACCCTAATAGTTCACTAGCAGTATCACACTATGAATGAGTGCACACCAGCACAAATAAGAAGTCTCTGTGTGTGATCATGTGCTGCTGTTTCTTTCTCCTGTCAGGGGTTCCCACAAGGGACAGTGACTCCTGAGCAGCTACAGCAAATAACTCCATAGGGGTATATTCAATCCATGTGAGTACTCAATAATCGTCCAAAATCGACAGGTTTGGCCTGTTCCCGACAATGCCAATCCAGGAATGACAGTTGGATTGACATTGTCGGAAATGGGGCTAAAACCTGACGGGTTTGGCCGCGCTTCTGACAGTACACGTGGATCCGACCATCAACGTGTTTTCCGACAAGTCATTGAATAGACCGGAACACCTTCTGACCTATACCTGTCGGAAACTGCCGTCTTTCCGACAAGACGTCAGTTTCGGACAAGAATTGAATACCCCCTTAGTGTCACCCCTGGCAGAATCTGAAGAATCCATGAGTGTTAACCTACAAAGTAGGGCAGCAGGAGATTTATGACTGAAAAGGGAGCGCAGGAGGGTAGGCAACTATGGCCATTAAATAAAATATAAAAAAATGTGCTTGAAAAACTGTGTTTATTGTATAAATAAAAGAAAGGGTGTCTATTCTGTCCAATAAGAAATAAGAGAATCAGTTATTGTTAGCCTGGACTGCACTTAAAAAGGTACAAGAAATTGTAAAATATAAAGTAAGCGACTATCACATTCTGTGGTCACTGTCAATTAAGGATTTTTAATGATAGCTGTAAGCTAATATAGAAAATGGGGAGAAGGTTAATGGAGAATGACATGGAAGGAAGGGTATAATTTACTAATATTCGATTTTAGGTTTTTGTTGATTTTGCATTTGATTTGCAATGTGAAGATTTACTAAAGGCAAAATCAAATGTAAAATTCTGTATAATAAAAGGCTAACACTGCTCCTCGCCTCTATGGGGGGAATTCAAGCAAATTGCACTCCGGCGGCCACTAGATTGCGCCAGACGGAGCAATTCAATTGTTGCTGCATTTGGGCAGGCACAGCCGCCAGCGTTGACATTACTATTATGTTGTTCTGTCATTTTGACAGGCTGGTGACTAGTCTAATATAAAAACAAATTCCATTCAAAATCAAATATTGGAGAAACATCTGTACCTATACATAGATGCATATAGAATGATTTACTAACATTCGATTTGAAAATCGAACACAAATCAAACACAAAACCAACATAGAAATCCCCAAAATAATAGACTAACAGCAGACAGGCAATTTTAGCTTCTAAACAACATTCTGGGGCAGATGTATTAAGCCTGGAGAAGTGATAAAGCAGTGATAAGTGCAAAGTGACAACGCACCAGCCAATCAGCTCCTAACTGTCATTTTTCAAATTAATAGACCCCTTAATGATTGGCTGGTGCATTATCACCTTGCACTTATCACTTCTCCAGGTTAATACATCTGCCCCTCTGTTCTGTAAACCTTCATTATGAGGCCTATAAAAGTATTATTTATTAATTACCAGTTATTTATATAGTGCACACATATTCCGTAGCGCTTTACAGAGAGTATTTGGCCATTCGTATCAGTCCCAGTGGAGCTTACAATCTATATTCCCTACCACACATACACACTAAGGTTAATTTGTATGGAGCCAATTAACCTACCAGTATATTTTTGGATTGTGGGAGGAAACCAGAGTACCCAGAGGAAACCCACGCAAGCACAGGGAGAATATACAAACTCCACACAGTTAGGGCCATGGTGGGAATCAAACCCATGACCTCAGTGCTGTGAGGCAGTAATGCTAACCATTACACCGTCTGTGCTGCCCAAGTAGAGATGACGGATGCTATGCCGATGTTTTTGCAATTGAATGATTAATGGTAAATTGCACATATGCTTTGCACTGCGCATGCGCCAAAGTTTAATAGGGATACCACGCGCAGTGCTTACCTTTAAGCAGAGTGATTGACAATCAGGCACTCTTTGTGAGCGTTGACGTGATGGAAGTGTTTCACTGCTGTTTTTGGGGTGTGTCACTGGGTGCACTTGCGAATCTGTACTCAAGCAGCGTGCCTCCGGTGTGTTTATTCAGGCTGCAATGCTGCGTGGTCATTGATTTAATTGAGCTGCCAATTATCGAAGGTTGTGCATGTGTGCTGGGAATGTGTGCCCAGTCACTGTAAATGAATGATTTGGACAATGAAAAGGAATGTTGGTTTGTTTCGATTTCAGTCAATTTAAATCGACCTTAAAATCGTATATAAAATCGAACATTAGTAAATCCCGTAATCTTAAAGTTGTAAAAATTAGCCATAGGAAGGCACATTTTAAAATGGGTGAGTTTTTTTTATTTATTTTAAAGTAGGTGTGTTTGGCACGTGGCTCCCAGAGTTAATGTCAAGCATTAGTCCTACTAATTAATTACTTATTACTTGCAAAAGCACTTTTCAGAGAAACACACACTAACAGCATAATAAAAAAAAAAAAGTTTTTTTTAAACCATTTGGTTTACACCAAGGTGGTTTAAACCAGCCAACCCTGCTGTAAACTAATTTAAATCAGAGAATTACAGCTCATTGTCACATTATTTGTTATATGGCAGATACCTGTAATGAGAATATTTTTTCTGGTTCCTACAGTAATCGCTCATCGTTTATCCTGGGGGACATGTCATGTCTGAGAGACAATGTAGTACTTAGAACATTTAAGAAATGATTCCATTTTGTGTCTGTAGAAGACACTAGCGCCCTCCTTGAATTGCTTCTAACTGAAGGCAACTTCTTCATTGTATGAGAGTATGAAAAATGTAACCAAGCTGCAGGGAACGTTTCAGTGAAGTTGAATACATTAAAAGAATACAGGGGAGGGGTCCTGGGGTGCACACCGGTAATGAGAGGTGCGACCCTGCGGAGACCTTTCAGTAGAACTGCATACAAAGAAAAAGGTTGCAGGTGCACAATTCAAACATTACCAATTTATTAATAATAATAATTGCAATAAAATTTTGCATTTTAAGCGAGGTTCTTCGCATAGTTATGGCCATAAGTAACGGCTTGCCCACCGCGTCCAGGTGACCTCATTAGTCGGGCAAGTCCCTAACATTTTGGGGGGTACAAATCTAGGGTGCGGGACCCCCCAAAATGAAGCAGCTGAGTGACCCCAGGGCAACACAAAAGTGAAAAAATATATAGTGAAAAAGTGAAAATAGGTTAGTGAGAGAGGCTGCTGAAAACAGCAGGGGTAAATTAGTGAGAGGTAGTGAAGGGGGAGATAAAGTAGTGAGAGGTAAAGTAGTGAAAAGTGAAGGTAGGAAATGAATTACATTGAAACAAAACACACGATAGGGATGAAAGTAAATATGAAAATAAGTGTTAATATGTGTTGCTCCTGAGGCAAAACAGCCACAACAATTCAGGGGGACCCACACCCCGGAAACGACCCCCCATCTGATAATCCAATATACATTTGTGCAGGACTCACCTTGCTCTGCATGCAGTCTAAGAAATGTCAGGAACCTAATTAAAACCAATATATAGGACAGGTGGGCGTGGGTGCTACCACCAGGCAGAAGGGGTCTCTGGCCTTCTATTGTGTATGTGAATACACAGCATTAGGTATACAGGGGAGGGGTCCTGGGGTGCACACCGGTAATGAGAGGTGCGACCCTGCGGAGACCTTTCAGTAGAACTGCATACAAAGAAAAAGGTTGCAGGTGCACAATTCAAACATTACCAATTTATTAATAATAATAATTGCAATAAAATTTTGCATTTTAAGCGAGGTTCTTCGCATAGTTATGGCCATAAGTAACGGCTTGCCCACCGCGTCCAGGTGACCTCATTAGTCGGGCAAGTCCCTAACATTTTGGGGGGTACAAATCTAGGGTGCGGGACCCCCCAAAATGAAGCAGCTGAGTGACCCCAGGGCAACACAAAAGTGAAAAAATATATAGTGAAAAAGTGAAAATAGGTTAGTGAGAGAGGCTGCTGAAAACAGCAGGGGTAAATTAGTGAGAGGTAGTGAAGGGGGAGATAAAGTAGTGAGAGGTAAAGTAGTGAAAAGTGAAGGTAGGAAATGAATTACATTGAAACAAAACACACGATAGGGATGAAAGTAAATACTTACTTTACTTTCATCCCTATCGTGTGTTTTGTTTCAATGTAATTCATTTCCTACCTTCACTTTTCACTACTTTACCTCTCACTACTTTATCTCCCCCTTCACTACCTCTCACTAATTTACCCCTGCTGTTTTCAGCAGCCTCTCTCACTAACCTATTTTCACTTTTTCACTATATATTTTTTCACTTTTGTGTTGCCCTGGGGTCACTCAGCTGCTTCATTTTGGGGGGTCCCGCACCCTAGATTTGTACCCCCCAAAATGTTAGGGACTTGCCCGACTAATGAGGTCACCTGGACGCGGTGGGCAAGCCGTTACTTATGGCCATAACTATGCGAAGAACCTCGCTTAAAATGCAAAATTTTATTGCAATTATTATTATTAATAAATTGGTAATGTTTGAATTGTGCACCTGCAACCTTTTTCTTTGTATGCAGTTATACATTAAAAGAAGCCTGATTGTCAGAAGCAGAAGTTGGAGATATATTAATACGATTTCAACTAAAACATAAGGATAAGTATAGCCAAAATAGAAAACTTAGTGTTTGTCCCATAACGATTTGTTATTTAGTTCGCTATCATTATTTTATAGTGATAATTATATGTCAATAAAAATAGGTGGCCACTGGAAGGAGTTATTAAAATAATTTATAAATTATAATCATTAATGCACTAGCAAGGAATTGACATAATTGAACATGAATTATACCTCTACACCATACAGTATGTGTGAGCTATAACACCATATGGCACACATACTATAAGGGAAATGGTCTGTAGTCATATAAGTGACTACCAATCCATCATTGTTACAAATCCATGGAACCAAACTAGTAAAGAAATGCGACTTAAGTACATCTCATGTCAATGTATGAAATAGCTGTGCTTCATATGTAGAGGTCATTAAAATTACTATATATACCGCAGGGCATGCATTGAAGTTAAATAATGATCTCAATTACTATTAAATAAAATAATGTTATGAAAGCTGCACATAAGGTTTCATTTGTGAATATTACAAATCATAACAAGGTGCATCATAAGTGGGATAACTGTCCAAGAGCAATCGGTAGTCACACAAAGGGAGATGTACTGTATCAATCCTTCAAGAAGATAGCCATAGCAACAAATCAGCTTCAACCAATTATTTATCTCCACTTCATCTCTTTTGAAGGATTGATACATCCCCCCCCCCCCCCCCCCAAAGCCTGCACAGATGTAGTGCACATTAGTTTTATACTGAGACTTTTAAATATGGATTGCAAAACTGAAAAAGACCACACTAAGCTATTCATGTTTTGGCATTGAGAGCTCAGATTTTTTTATATTTTACTTTATTTCTCAAAAAATACTACT
Organism: Pseudophryne corroboree; assembly: GCF_028390025.1. NCBI lineage: Eukaryota > Metazoa > Chordata > Amphibia > Anura > Myobatrachidae > Pseudophryne > Pseudophryne corroboree. Next base: position 693,081,104 of record NC_086448.1, read on the forward strand.
TGTCTAACTTTCATTTAGTTAATATATAATGCAGGCCAGCAAAGTAACAGACGGGGGGGTGTGCAACCTCCCGAGACATCCCACTAATTGTACCGGAGTCCTGCAGTGTGACCACTTACGCTAGGGCTCTCGACGTAGCCCCCTTTTCATCAGTAAAAGCAGAGAAATGTACTATTTCTAATTGCATAATGTGTTAATTTCCCAAATCACTCGCTCAATGCATCTGCAAACAAGTGACAGCAGAGGTGAACACTGTAGCATAAAGGCCCCACCAGGGATATGCAGTGGCAGGGTCCTTCTAATGGGATGTGACCAACTATTGACTAGGTTTAGTCATCAACAGGAGGGACATGACCATCCCTCAAAGGAGACGGTATAATATTATGTATTCTCAGTTTCCAGGACACAGCACTGTGCCCAATTTAAGATGACCACACAGCTAAAGATTATTATCCAACCAGCCAAAGAGTTGGCTGGCTGGAAAGATAATCGTTGGGTGTCTGTCCACTTTAAGTCTAATACATTTTATCTGTGCCCCCTTTCGTCTAATAATAACAGTAAATGCCTGCATTAGTAGAATAATTACAGTATATATGTCAAAATCATGTTACATGCATCTAAAAACATATCCAAATTACGACCATACCTTACACAAGAGACACTGCTAAAACTCTAATCCACGCTCTCATTATCTACCACATTGATTATTGCAATAGTCTCCTAACTGGTGTTCCCAAAACGAGACTCTCACCACTACAATCCATTCTGAATGCAGCTGCGAGGCTAATCTTCCTCGTTAGACGTTCATCGTTTTCAGATTCACTCTGTCAGTCCCTCCATTGGTTACCTGTATTCTACCGTATTCAATATAAAATACTTTTACTCACACACAAGGCCATTAACCAAACTACACCAACGTACATCACTTCACTTATCTCAAAATATCTCCAAACCCTACCTCTTCGCTCTTCACAAGATCTGCATCTCTCATCCACATGCATTATTCACTCCCACTCATGATTGCAGGACTTTCTTCGGGCTGCATCCACTCTGTGGAATGCCTTACCACGCACAATAAGACTCTCCCCTAGTCTCCAAACCATCAAGTGTTCCCTGAAAACTCACCTCTTCAGGCAAGCATATCAAATTCCAGAACCGCTCACATAACTTTCATAAGCCTTCCTATCAAATTGCATCCACTCGGCACAGTCCACACATATCCTCACATGTCTTCTCATTCTTCACTTTCCCTTCCTCTCTACCCCGGTTCATCATTGCTGTATGACCATATCATACAGCCCACCAAGAACCTTTGCAATTTGGTGGACAACTATGAAATAGATAGCACCTATCCTTGTGTATTCATGCCTATTTCCCTATAGATTGTAAGCTTCCGAGAAGGGCATTCCTACCTCTATGACTGTTTGTTATTACCCAGTTTTGTTATATCATTGTTATTTCCAATTGTAAAGCGCAATGGAATTTGCTGCGCTATATAAGAAACTGTTAATAATAATAAATAAATAATGTCATCTTTAGTTTAATAAATATAACTGGTACTCCTTTAATCTAATAATAATAATAATAATCTGACCCCACTTTAGTCTATGTTATGATCCACCAGGGTGCAGGTGAACCCCAAGTCACAGAATGTAGTAATAAATTCAGAATTACGCTTATTGAGGGAAAATACAATGGCAGGGGAGTGCAGTTAAGCTTGATAAATGCAGGTATACTTAAACTGCAGCAAAACTAGGAATGCAGGTTACACGGGGTCTTCTTATGAATGACAGAAGTTCCTTTCCTTGGCAGGCACAGAACACAGAGGCAACAGGAACATAAGTCCAGAAACAATGATAACAAACAGCAAAATGGAAACCTGATGAATGGTAGAAGTTCCTTTGCTTGAAACGCAAATAACACAGGAGCAACAGGAACATCAAGCAACATTGGTTAATGGCAGAAATATTAATGACTCAGCAATGAATGCTGGGTCCATGCAGACTTAAAGAGCCAGGTCTCAGGTAGGATCCATGCTGATAACTAGGTAATCAATTACCTGAGCACAGTCAGTAGACCAGCACTTCTGGTAAGGACCAGTACTGCAGCTCACATCACAAAAGGCCTAGTGACACCTAGTAGCAGGGAATGGATACTGCCAGGTAACATGACAAAAAACAAAAAAGTGTCCTAGCAGTCTGATACAGACATGTCCTTTTTAATCTAGCCCCCGTATGTAATGAGTTGTGGCACACAGAGCGCTCGCATGCTTCCTGATCTTGTGCAGCTTGGCCAGAGCTGAGCATCTATTCACTGGAGACCGGGGAACAGGGGGCATGCCCCATCAGTGATAAAAACAGGTGGCGTGGCTTACATTCGCTGAATACCGGCAAAGCCACAACCCTTTTACAGGCCACACACCCTTTTTGGGTGGGAGCACGACAACGCCGCGCAAGGAGTCCCGCGTTCCGGCCTTCCTATGTTGGGAGGTATGTAGAAGAGCTGTTTAACATGACTGCAACAATGAGGGAGGACACCTCTGTATGTACCAGGGACGTGCAGTGAGCTAAATTGCTAACTAGGCACTGCTGCCTCACCCCACCATACGTCACTGGTATGTACCCTCTGTGCCTCTTGCCAGGGCCGCCATCAAGGGGGTGCCCTGTGTACACTTGTCCCGGGCCCGGCCACTCTGATAGAGAGCGGAGGGCCCGGGCTGCTCAAACAGCCTGTCATAGCTAAGCCCGGCGGTGGCTACCGCCACTCCCCTTCCCCTGTGGCTGTCATCGGCGGGCCGCAGGCTCTTCCCCTCCGCACGCCGCCGCAGTTCCACGCCGCCCTCCACCGACCTTCTCCTGTACTTTGGTCTCACTCTCTGCCATCCGTGATCACCCCCGTCTATAGGAATAGGCCCCGCCCCCTTCACTCTGCCCACCCCCTTCTTCCCCTGTACCTTGCTCTCTGCCATCCGCGCTGTCTCCCGTCTGTATCAATAGGCCCCGCCCCTTCTTTACTTAGTCCGCCCCTTTCTTCCCCTGTACCTTGCTCTTTCATCTGTGCTCTTGTGTCTGTAGGAATAGGCCCCGCCCCCTTCATACCCTCAGTGCGCCCCCTTCCCCTGTGCCTTGCTCTCTGCCATCCCTGCTCTCCCGTCTGTAGGAATGGGCACCGCCCCCTTCCACTCAGCACGCCCCCTTCATCCCCTGTGCCTTGCTCTCTCCCCTCTGTAGGAATAGGCCCCACCCCCTTTATCTCCTCAGCCTGCCCCCTTCTTTCCTTGTGCCTAGCTCTCTCCCCTCTGTGCTCTCTCCTGTCTGTAGTAGGACTAGGCCCCGCCCCCTTCTTACCCTCCACTCTTCTCTCTCCCGAGAAAGTAGATCTAGCCTTCCCCATCCTTACTCTCCAGTCTGCTGCTCTGACTCACTCTACTCGGTCTGGAGCTCCGTTGGGGAGAGAACTCACGGTTAGCTCATTTAGAAAGAGTAACTGAGATGTTTTAATTTTATTGTGAGTAGTGTAGTGCAGTGTGGTGATATTGTATAATGTATGGGGGGGGGTATAGTGTAGTGATGTAGTGCAGCATATGGGGGGGGTCCTAGCATAGTGATGTAGTGTGGCATATAGGGAGGGTGGTAGCGTAGTGATGTAACTTGTAGTGCAGCATGTAGGGAGGATGTAGTGCAGTCATGTAGTGCGGTGTATAGGGGTGAATCACCTTATTTAATGTTAACCCACATCATAAATATTTAATGATCCCACCACCCCTTGAATAATTTATGAGCCCCCATCATGTTTGATACTGTAATGTATACCTTTTTTTTTTTCTTAATAAGGTGTTAAATATTTTTTGTAAAAGGGGCCCTGTCTATTTTGCCAGTCCCGGGCCCCACAATTTCTAGTGGCAGCCCTGCCTCTTACATACAACAATACATACTCTGTCCCTCTCACAAACACTGTGCCACACACATACACACAATGTGCCTTACACACACAACACTGTGCCTCTATCTCACCCACACACACATACAAACACACTGTGCTTCACACACATTGTCATACTGACAATCTTTTCCCCTTATGCTGTTTGCAGTCTCTGCTCCAGTGACCAGTTGCTCATGTTTTATCTCTCCCTTCTTTCACTCCCGCCACTCAGTGTATGTAGAGGGTGTGTCTGTGCTTTAACTGGCTGAGTGACCTTGCGGGTGATAGCTGATGAGTTCCTGCACTGATTAGAAAACTCCTCAGTGTTACAGCACACAGCAGCTGCAGCAGTGTGCACATTTTTACATTAACAACTTGCTTGCGTATATCTTTACATTAACAACTTGCTTGGCATAGTAACATGAGATGCGACCATGCCAATCTGGGCTATCGCTGGCATGGAGATATCTGATGTAATCATGACAGAGATGCCTGCATTGGCCGCTGGAAGCTGATCTTCAGGGAAACCATCTCCCAATACATTCTGCACTCTGTATCCCATGGGCTACAGCAGAACAATGACATCTGAAGATGGCGTTAAGCTGCCAAACTGGTAAATCTGACAGCTTCTCAGCCCTGGTCTGACATAGAAACTTTTTGTGATGCATATATGTTCTCCTCGTGTTACATGGATTCCCTCTGGCTGCTAAGGATTGCTCCAATAGCCTAAAAACATACTGGTAGCTTAATGTTTACGGGGTTTACTAGAGAATACAAACTGAAAGCTACACAGCAGAAGGGAGCGATGGGAATGATTACGTTCTGTGTAAAGCTTTATGTAATATATTGGTGCTATATAAGGATAATAATAATAATAATAATAACTGCAGTGACACACACTATTCATATCATTAGCACAGGATCCGGTCAGCTTAGGTTTAGGCTACGGAAAGGGACAACGGCTTCCTTTGGCGCATGGGAAACAACTATGTAATGATAATTTTACTTTCCTAAATAGGATTGTTGATTTAAACTTTTTCTGCGTACCCCCACTCACGCTGTTATAGAGTGATCTAAACATGTATCCTTTCCTACGTGTCCAAAGTCTGAGGGTAATCTTATATGTCGTACCCCAACTCACACAGCAATGGAAATCTGGACTCCTATCAAGGTTTCTTTCAGCTGTCGTCTCAAAGTGGTTCCTGAAGTGTCCTTCCCATATAGTGGTCTCGTTCAGCATAGAAAATAAAAGAAGGGGTATCCAATGTGCAGTGTTTCCTTTTATAACATACCATATATAGCAAGCAAATAATAAAGATAAACCACTTCCGTGCCTCAATTCCCCCTGGTTAGCTCCAATGTGTCCAGTATCTTTATAATTATATGTGCATTAACGATATATGGACCCTTCACCAATTAACCAGAATTGAATCTGCGTACCCCTAACTCACACAGTGAATGTTGGGGTGAATCCTAAACGGTATCTTTTAAATTGTGCACAATGCATCTGATGGGCGTACCCCAACTCACAGGTAAGTATGTAGGCTGAGTCCCATCAAGGTATCTTTTACTCGTTCTTTCCTTCACAACTGATTCCCATGGAGACCTTTTAAGCAAGACCTTTGTCTTGAAAAAGGTCCAAGAAACCGAAACGCGTCGACAGACTGCCATGTGAGTAGCCATTTTTATGACAGATGCATTTTACGGACTATTATCCTATGAATTCTTGTTTTTAATTGATGTAAACGATTTTTTTATTGTTTTTTTTCTTGTTTTTGTGACTTTTTTAAGAGACTCTTGTTGTCTTAAATAAACTGTGGTTTACACAATTTTTTGCACATGAGTGCATGTTTGGGACTTTTATGTATATTTTTTGAGGAATAAACATTTGGATAATTTTTTTGGATCCCAAGAGTTTCCTTTTGAAAGGTCTTGCTTAAAAGGTCTCCATGGGAATCAGAGCAGGTGCCGATAAATGTGATGTCACCCCCTGCGGGGTCGACACCAGAGTGGATGGATATGTGGAAGGTATTAACCGACAGTGTCAACTCCTTACATAAAAGGTTCGATGACATAACAGCTGTGGGACAGCCGGCTTCTCAGCCAGTGCCTGCCCAGGCGTCTCAAAGGCCATCAGGGGCTCAAAAACGCCCGCTACCTCAGATGGCAGACACAGATGTCGACACGGAGTCTGACTCCAGTGTCGACGACGACGAGACTAATGTACATTCCACTAGGGCTATCCGTTGCATGATTACGGCAATGAAAAATGTGTTGCACATTTCTGACATTAACCCAGGTACCACTAAAAAGGGTATTATGTTTGGGGAGAAAAAGCAACCAGTGGTTTTTCCCCCTTCAGATGAGTTAAATGAAGTGTGTGAAGAAGCTTGGGCTTCCCCTGATAAAAAACTAGTGATTTCTAAAAAGTTACTAATGGCGTACCCTTTCCCGCCAGAGGACAGGGTACGTTGGGAGATATCCCCGAGGGTGGATAAAGCGCTCACACGCTTGTCAAAAAAGGTGGCACTACCGTCTCAGGATACGGCCGCCTTAAAGGAGCCTGCGGATAGAAAGCAGGAGGCTATCCTGAAGTCTGTATATACACACTCAGGTACTATACTGAGACCTGCTATTGCTTCAGCATGGATGTGCAGTGCTGCAGCAGCGTGGTCTGATTCCCTGTCTGATAATATTGATTCCCTTGACAGGGACACTATATTGCTAACCATAGAGCATATTAAGGACGTAGTCTTATACATGAGAGATGCACAGAGGGATATTTGCCGGCTGGCATCTAGAATAAATGCAATGTCCATTTCTGCCAGGAGAGTATTATGGACTCGGCAGTGGACAGGTGATGCGGATTCTAAAAGGCACATGGAGGTTTTGCCTTACAAGGGTGAGGAATTGTTTGGGGATGGTCTCTCGGACCTCGTTTCCACAGCGACAGCTGGGAAGTCGACATTTTTACCCCAGGTTCCCTCACAGCCAAAGAAAGCACCGTATTATCAGGTACAGTCCTTTCGGCCCCAGAAAGGCAAGCGGGTTAAAGGCGCGTCCTTTCTGCCCAGAGGCAGGGGTAGAGGGAAAAAGCTGCACCATACAGCCAGTTCCCAAGAACAGAAATCCTCCCCTGCTTCCACTAAATCCACCGCATGACGCTGGGGCTCCACTGGTGGAGCCAGGTGCGGTGGGGGCCCGTCTCCGGAACTTCAGCGACCGGTGGGTTCGCTCACAGGTGGATCCCTGGGTTCTACAAGTGGTATCTCAGGGATACAAGCTGGAATTCGAGACGTCTCCCCCCTCGCCGTTACCTCAAATCAGCCTTGCCAGCTACTCCCCCGGACAGGGAGGTAGTGCTGGCGGCAATTCACAAGCTGTTCCTCCAGCAGGTGATAATAAAAGTTCCCCTCCTTCAACAGGGACGGGGTTACTATTCCACAATGTTTGTGGTACCGAAACCAGACGGTTCGGTGAGACCCATTCTAAATTTAAAATCCTTGAACACATATAAGAAGGTTCAAGTTCAAAATGGAATCGCTCAGGGCGGTTATTGCAAGCCTGGAAGAAGGGGATTACATGGTATCACTGGACATCAAGGATGCGTACCTGCATGTCCTCATTTACCCACCTCACCAGGTGTACCTCCGTTTTGTGGTACAAGACTGCCATTACCAATCCCAGACGTTGCCGTTTGGTCTGTCCACGGCACCGAGGGTATTTACCAAGGTAATGGCCGAAATGATGATACTCCTTCGAAAGAAGGGAGTTATAATTATCCCATACTTGGACGATCTGAGGTCCAGGGAGCAGTTGTTGGTCGGAGTAGCACTATCTCAGGCAGTGCTACAACAGCACGGCTGGATTCTGAATATTCCAAAGTCGCAGCTGGTTCCTACGACGCGTCTGCTGTTCCTGGGTATGATTCTGGACACAGAACAGAAGAAGGTGTTTCTCCCGAAGGAGAAGGCCAAGGAGTTGTCATCTCTGGTCAGAGACCTCCTGAAACCAAAACAGGTGTCGGTGCATCACTGCACGCGAGTTCTGGGAAAGATGGTAGCTTCTTACGAAGCAATTCCATTCGGCAGGTTCCATGCAAGGATCTTTCAGTGGGATCTGTTAGACAAGTGGTCCGGATCGCATCTTCAGATGCATCGGCTGATCGCCCTGTCCCCGAGGGCCAGGGTGTCTCTGCTGTGGTGGCTGCAGAGTGCTCATCTTCTAGAGGGCCGCAGATTCGGCATACAGGACTGGGTCCTGGTGACCACGGATGCAAGCCTCCGAGGTTGGGGGGCAGTCACGCAGGGAAGAAACTTCCAAGGACAATGGTCGAGTCAGGAGACTTCCCTACACATAAATATTCTGGAACTAAGGGCCATTTACAATGCCCTAAGTCAGGCAAGACCCCTGCTTCAAAACCAGCCGGTGCTGATTCAGTCAGACAACATCACGGCGGTCGCCCATGTAAACCGACAGGGCGGCACAAGAAGCAGGATGGCGATGGCAGAAGCCACAAGGATTCTCCGATGGGCGGAAAATCGCGTGATAGCACTGTCAGCAGTGTTCATTCCGGGAGTGGACAACTGGGAAGCAGACTTCCTCAGCAGGCACGACCTCCACCCGGGAGAGTGGGGACTTCATCCAGAAGTCTTCAAACTGATTGTAAACCGTTGGGAAAGGCCACAGGTGGACATGATGGCGTCCCGCCTAAACAAAAAGCTAAAAAGATATTGCGCCAGGTCAAGGGACCCTCAGGCGATAGCTGTGGACGCTCTAGTGACACCGTGGGTGTACCAGTCGGTTTATGTGTTCCCTCCTCTTCCTCTCATACCAAAGGTGCTGAGGATAATAAGAAAGAGAGGAGTAAGAACTATACTCATCGTTCCGGATTGGCCAAGAAGGACTTGGTACCCGGAACTGCAAGAAATGATCTCAGAGGACCCTTGGCCTCTGCCTCTCAGACTGGACCTGCTACAGCAGGGGCCCTGTCTGTTCCAAGACTTACCGCGGCTGCGTTTGACGGCATGGCGGTTGAACGCCGGATCCTGATGGAAAAGGGCATTCCGGTTGAAGTCATTCCTACGCTGATAAAAGCTAGGAAAGATGTGACAGCAAAGCATTATCACAGCATATGGCGAAAATATGTTGCTTGGTGTGAGGCTATGAAGGCCCCCACAGAAGAATTTCAGCTGGGTCGATTTCTGCACTTCCTACAGTCAGGAGTGACTATGGGCCTAAAATTGGGATCCATTAAAGTCCAGATTTCAGCCCTGTCTATTTTCTTTCAAAAAGAACTGGCTTCACTGCCTGAAGTTCAGACGTTTGTTAAGGGAGTGCTGCATATTCAGCCCCCTTTTGTGCCCCCAGTGGCACCTTGGGATCTCAACGTTGTGTTGGATTTCCTAAAATCACATTTTTTTGAGCCACTTCAGACCGTGGAATTAAAATATCTCACGTGGAAAGTGGTCATGCTTTTGGCCTTGGCTTCGGCTAGGCGGGTGTCAGAATTGGCGGCTTTGTCCTGTAAAAGCCCCTATCTGATCTTCCATATGGACAGAGCAGAATTGAGGACGCGCCCCCAATTCCTCCCTAAGGTGGTATCAGCGTTTCATTTGAACCAACCTATTGTGGTGCCTGCGGCGCCGGCTACTCGGGACTTGGAGGCTTCCAAGTTGCTGGACGTAGTCCGGGCCCTGAAAATCTATGTTTCCAGGACGGCTAGAGTCAGAAAGACTGACTCGCTGGTTATCCTGCATGCACCCAACAAGTTGGGTGCTCCTGCTTCTAAGCAGACTATTGCTCGCTGGATCTGCTCCACGATTCAACTTGCACATTCTGCGGCTGGACTGCCGCATCCTAAATCAATCAAAGCCCATTCCACGAGGAAGGTGGGCTCTTCTTGGGCGGCTGCCCGAGGGGTCTCGGCTTTACAACTTTGCCGAGCTGCTACCTGGTCGGTATCAAACACGTTTGCAAAATTCTACAAGTTTGATACCCTGGCTGAGGAGGACCTTGAGTTTGCTCATTCGGTGCTGCAGAGTCATCCGCACTCTCCCGCCCGTTTGGGAGCTTTGGTATAATCCCCATGGTCCTTACGGAGTTCCTAGCATCCACTAGGACGTCAGAGAAAATAAGAATTTACTCACCGGTAATTCTATTTCTCGTAGTCCGTAGTGGATGCTGGGCGCCCATCCCAAGTGCGGATTGTCTGCAATACTTGTATATAGTTATTGCCTAACTAAAGGGTTATTGTTATGAGCCATCTGTTCGTGAGGCTCAGTTGTTATTCATACTGTTAACTGGGTATAGTATCACGAGTTGTACGGTGTGATTCGTGTGGCTGGTATGAGTCTTACCCGGGATTCCAAATCCTTTCCTTATTGTGTCAGCTCTTCCGGGCACAGTTTCCCTAACTGAGGTCTGGAGGAGGGGCATAGAGGGAGGAGCCAGTGCACACCAGTAGTCCTAATTCTTTCTTAGAGTGCCCAGTCTCCTGCGGAGCCCGTCTATTCCCCATGGTCCTTACGGAGTTCCCAGCATCCACTACGGACTACGAGAAATAGAATTACCGGTGAGTAAATTCTTCTTCTTATTATTATTATTATTAATAATAATGAATACGCAGAAGAATGTTAAAAAGGAGAAACACAATATAAACAGCACTTATTAGTGCTGGATTAAACCCTGTGGAGGCCCCTAGGTAGTCAAAATCTCAGGGCCCCCCTCGCAAATGATCTCCTAACATGTTTTAAATTTCACCAAACAACAGTCTATGGGCCTAATTAAGACCTGATCGTAGCAGCAAATTTGTTAGCAGATGGGCAAAACCATGTGCACTGCCGGGGGGCAGATATAACATGTGCAGAGAGAGTTAGATTTGGGAGTGGTGTGTTCAAACTTAAATCTAAATTGCAGTGTAAAAATAAAGCAGCCAGTATTTACCCTGCACAGAAATAATATAACCCACCCAAATCTAACTCTCTCTGCACATGTTATATCTGCCCCCCCCCCACCCCCTGCAGTGCACATGGTTTTGCCCAACTGCTAACAAATTTGCTGCTGCGATCACCTCTGAATTACTCCCTATGATCTGGAAACTATAAAGTGAATCTGAGGTCTATGGTTTATATACGTTAAGTTTGTAATGGGTACATTATATTTAATACAGTATTTTCTCTATAGAGTCTTTGAAGTGAAGTTATTGTTTCTTTGAGTTGATTCATTTTTTCTATCTTTTGGAAGCAATTTAAGAAAGCTTGATTGTAATTTTCTTTCAAGATCAAATCGACATTATTTTGTTCCATTGTGGCAGGCTCCTAAAAGGCATGGGCCCATAGGCCAGTGCCTAGTCTGCCTATGTGGTAATCCGATACTGCCACTAGTAAGGCCTCAAAAAGTATAATATCTATGAACCAGGTACTCAAAAAAAAAAAAAAAATATATAAAAATATCTCAATTGCTTTGAGTTGTCTTTTTCAGTTTTGCAAACCATGTTTAAAAGTCTCAATATAAAATTAATGTGCACTACATCTGTGCAGGCTTTGGGGGTATGTATGTATCAATCCTTCTAAAGTGATTAACTAAAGATAAATGATTGGTTGAAGCTGATTTGTTGCTATGGTTTTCTTTTCCCTTGAAGGTTGGCTACATCTCCCCTTATGTGACTACCGATTTCATTCACAATAAAATACATCAATACCAAAAATATATTTAAACGCATATAAATGCATATAAAAAGATAACTTATTTTGTACATACACAGGACATGTATATTCCGGGATTCATGTGGATGTCATCAATACGCCTGCATTATAACAGATTTTTTTAAAATCAAAATTACAGTCCCCAGCAGTGATGGTAGAATTGTCAAATTAATTATATAGACATCCCATGCATAGCGATTAATACCTCTCTTCTTTAAGAACAGGACTTCACCAGGGTAGTCAAGAGCTCAGCTGGGTCCTGATGCTGGGCATCAACACCCTGTCATATAGCCTACACAGAGTTATACGCTGACAGGAAGAGGTAGCATGCACTGAGGGGTTTGCATACAACATTATGGGAGGCGTAGTTACACGGTCAAGTCAGTCACATGATTATGACCACCAGCTAACAGCCAGAGTAACCACCGTGTGCAGCACGGACAGCAGCTAGATGTTCGCTGAGCTGATGTTATAGAGGGTGGTCTTCTGTATGCCGAATGTCGGGATCCCGGCGCACAGTATACCGGCGCCGGAATCCCGACACCCGGCATACCGACAACTATTCTCCCTCGTGGGGGTCCACGACCCCCCTGGAGGGAGAATAAAATAGTGTGGCGCGCATAGCGCGCCACCGTGCCCGCAGCGTGGTGAGCGCAACGAGCCCGCAAGGGGCTCCTTTGCGCTCGCCACGCTGTCGGTATGCCGGCAGTCGGGCTCCCGGTGCCGGTATGCTGGTCGCCGGGAGCCCGAGCGCCGGCATACCGTACGACACCCGTTATAGACACACGTCTGGTAGCCCCCATGTTTATTTTGATGGTGAGCAGCTTCACTATAGCGTGTCAGTCGGTCCTCCCCTTTATAGCAGACATTCACCTCTCAAATCAATGGCACGTAGTGCCCCGCAGTTTCCACGTTGGTTATTCGCAATGGCACTATTTGTCCACTCAAATACACTTTCACCACAGCTGCACACAAACAGTTCACAAACTGCGCTGTTTCAGAAATACTGTCACTCTTGGCCTGAAAGCCAATGGTAATTCCTTTTAGCAACTCTGATCAATCACCCCTTTTAGCCATGACAGCAACGAGTGATATATGTGCAAACGGCCTATCGCACACCTTATATACCCACCAAGCCAGCGCACGACACCTGGCATACTTAATGGGCTACTGGCTGCTGACATCAAATGGTGGTCATAATAATGTGACTCGACTGTGTATGTTTCCCTAGCAATCTTGGCCCCCTGAGAGGGCAGGGCATGGGAACTTTATACTAGTAATGAGCGTGTTCGGTTTCTCGGAAACCGAACCCCCCCGAACTTCACCTTGTTTACACGGGTCCGAGGCAGGTTCGAACCTTCCCGCTTTGCTCGGCTAACCCGAGCGCGCCCGAACGTCATCATCCCGCTGTCGGATTCTCGCGAGATTCGGATTCTATATAAGCAGCCGCGCGTCGCCGCCATTTTCACTCATGCATTGGAGATGATAGGGAGAGGACGTGGCTGGCGTCCTCTCCGTTTATTGTAGAAGACAGTTGATTCATTGGTTGTTTATTGCTTAATTGTGGGGAGGATTGGGGAGCAGCTGTTAGGAGTACAGTGCAGAGTTTTGCTGATAAGTGACCACCAGTTTTTATCCGTTCTCTGCCTGAAAAAAACGCTCCATACCATATCTGTGCTCAGTGTGCTGCATAGTATATCTGTGCTGAGTGCTCATACTGCTTAATTGTGGGGACTGGGGAGCAGCTATAGCAGGAGTACAGTGCAGAGTTTTGCTGACAGTGACCACCAGTATACGTTGTCTGCCTGAAAAACACTCCATATCTGTGCTCAGTGTGCTGCTTTATTGTGGGGACTGGGGACCACCAGTATAATTAATATTATATAGGAGGAGTACAGTGCAGAGTGCACTGCTGTACCTACCTCTGTGTCGTCATCCATTAAGTATACTATCCATCTACATTCTATACCTGTGGTGCATTTTAGTTTTGCAGTTTGCTGACAGTGTCCACCAGTATACTATATACAGCAGTACGGTGGGCCACTGCTGTACCTACCTCTGTGTCGTCACTCGTCATCCATTAAGTATACTATCCATCTACATTCTATACCTGTGGTGCATTTTAGTTTTGCAGTTTGCTGACAGTGTCCACCAGTATACTATATATAGCAGTACGGTAGGCCACTGCTGTTCCTACCTCTGTGTCGTCACACGCCATCCATTAAGTATACTATCCATCTACATTCTATACCTGTGGTGCATTTTAGTTTTGCAGTTTGCTAACAGAGTCCACCAGTATACTATATATAGCAGTACGGTAGGCCACTGCTGTGTACCTACCTCTGTGTCGTCACTCATCATCCATTAAGTATACTATCCATCTACATTCTATACCTGTGGTGCATTTTAGTTTTGCAGTTTGCTGACAGTGTCCACCAGTATACTATATATAGCAGTACGGTAGGCCACTTCTGTGTACCTACCTCTGTGTTGTCACTCGTCATCCATTAAGTATACTATTCATCTACATTCTATACCTGTGGTGCATTTTAGTTTTGCAGTTTGCTGACAGTGTCCACCAGTATACTATATATAGCAGTACGGTAGGCCACTGCTGTGTACCTACCTCTGTGTCATCACTCGTCATCCATTAAGTATACTATCCATCTACATTCTATACCTGTGGTGCATTTTAGTTTTGCAGTTTGCTGACAGTGTCCACCAGTATACTATATATAGCAGTACGGTAGGCCACTGCTGTGTACCTACCTCTGTGTCATCACTCATCATCTATTAAGTATACTATCCATCTACATTCTATACCTGTGGTGCATTTTAGTTTTGCAGTTTGCTGACAGTGTCCACCAGTATACTATATATAGCAGTACGGTAGGCCACTGCTGTGTACCTACCTCTGTGTCGTCACTCGTCATCCATTAAGTATACTATCCATCTACATTCTATACCTGTGGTGCATTTTAGTTTTGCAGTTTGCTGACAGTATCCACCAGTATACTATATAGAGCAGTACGGTAGGACACTGCTGTGTACCTACCTCTGTGTCGTCACTCGTCATCCATTAAGTATACTATTCATCTACATTCTATACCTGTGGTGCATTTTAGTTTTGCAGTTTGCTGACAGTGTCCACCAGTATACTATATATAGCAGTACGGTAGGCCACTGCTGTGTACCTACCTCTGTGTCATCACTCGTCATCCATTAAGTATACTATCCATCTACATTCTATACCTGTGGTGCATTTTAGTTTTGCAGTTTGCTGACAGTGTCCACCAGTATACTATATATAGCAGTACGGTAGGCCACTGCTGTGTACCTACCTCTGTGTCATCACTCATCATCTATTAAGTATACTATCCATCTACATTCTATACCTGTGGTGCATTTTAGTTTTGCAGTTTGCTGACAGTGTCCACCAGTATACTATATATAGCAGTACGGTAGGCCACTGCTGTGTACCTACCTCTGTGTCGTCACTCGTCATCCATTAAGTATACTATCCATCTACATTCTATACCTGTGGTGCATTTTAGTTTTGCAGTTTGCTGACAGTATCCACCAGTATACTATATAGAGCAGTACGGTAGGACACTGCTGTGTACCTACCTCTGTGTCGTCACTCGTCATCCATTAAGTATACTATCCATCTACATTCTATACCTGTGGTGCATTTTAGTTTTGCAGTTTGCTGACAGTGTCCACCAGTATACTATATATAGCAGTACGGTAGGCCACTGCTGTGTACCTACCTCTGTGTCGTCACTCGTCATCCATTAAGTATACTATCCATCTACATTCTATACCTGTGGTGCATTTTAGTTTTGCAGTTTGCTGACAGTGTCCACCAGTATACTATATATAGCAGTACGGTAGGCCACTGCTGTGTACCTACCTCTGTGTCGTCACTCGTCATCCATTAAGTATACTATCCATCTACATTCTATACCTGTGGTGCATTTTAGTTTTGCGCAGTAAATATAGTAGTAGGCCATTGCTATTGATACTGGCATATAATTCCACACATTAAAAAATGGAGAACAAAAATGTGGAGGTTAAAGAGAAAGATCAAGATCCACTTCCACCTCGTGCTGAAGCTGCTGCCACTAGTCATGGCCGAGACGATCAAATGCCATCAACGTCGTCTGCCAAGGCCGATGCCCAATGTCATAGTAGAGAGCATGTAAAATCCAAAACACAAAAGTTCAGAAAAATGACCCAAAAATCAAAATTAAAAGCGTCTGAGGAGAAGCGTAAACTTGCCAATATGCCATTTACGACACGGAGTGGCAAGGAACGGCTGAGGCCCTGGCCTATGTTCATGGCTAGTGGTTCAGCTTCACATCAGGATGGAAGCACTCATCCTCTCGCTAGAAAAAAGAAAAGACTTAAGCTGGCAAAAGCACAGCAAAGAACTGTGCGTTCTTCAAAATCACAAATCCCCAAGGAGAGTCCAATTGTGTCGGTTGCGATGCCTGACCTTCCCAACACTGGACGGGAAGAGCTTGCGCCTTCCACCATTTGCACGCCCCCTGCAAGTGCTGGAAGGAGCACCCGCAGTCCAGTTCCTGATAGTCAAATTGAAGAGTTCACTGTTGAAGTACACCAGGATGAGGATATGGGTGTTGCTGGCGCTGGGGAGGAAATTGACAAGGAGGATTCTGATGGTGAGGTGGTTTGTTTAAGTCAGGCACCCAGGGAGACACCTGTTGTCCGTGGGACGAATATGGCCATTGACATGCCTGGTCAAAATACAAAAAAAATCAGCTCTTCGGTGTGGAATTATTTTAACACAAATGCGGACAACAGGTGTCAAGCCGTGTGTTGCCTTTGTCAAGCTGTAATAAGTAGGGGTAAGGACGTTAACCACCTCGGAACATCCTCCCTTATACGTCACCTGCAGCGCATTCATCATAAGTCAGTGACAAGTTCAAAAACTTTGGGTGACAGCGGAAGCAGTCCACTGACCACTAAATCCCTTCCTCTTGTAACCAAGCTCCTGCAAACCACACCACCAACTCCCTCAGTGTCAATTTCCTCCTTACCCAGGAAAGCCAATAGTCCTGCAGGCCATGTCACTGGCAAGTCTGACGAGTCCTCTCCTGCCTGGGATTCCTCCGATGCATCCTTGAGTGTAACGCCTACTGCTGCTGGCGCTGCTGTTGTTGCTGCTGGGAGTCGATCGTCATCCAAGAGGGGAAGTCGGAAGACCACTTGTACTACTTCCAGTAAGCAATTGACTGTCCAACAGTCCTTTGCGAGGAAGATGAAATATCACAGCAGTCATCCTGCTGCAAAGCAGATAACTCAGGCCTTGGCAGCCTGGGCGGTGAGAAACGTGGTTCCGGTATCCATCGTTAATTCAGAGGCAACTATAGACTTGATTGAGGTACTGTGTCCCCAGTACCAAATACCATCTAGGTTCCATTTCTCTAGGCAGGCGATACCGAAAATGTACACAGACCTCAGAAAAAGACTAACCAGTGTTCTAAAAAATGCAGTTGTACCCAATGTCCACTTAACCACGGACATGTGGACAAGTGGAGCAGGGCAGACTCAGGACTATATGACTGTGACAGCCCACTGGGTAGATGTATTGCCTCCCGCAGCAAGAACAGCAGCGGCGGCACCAGTAGCAGCATCTCGCAAACGCCAACTTGTTCCTAGGGAGGCTACGCTTTGTATCACCGCTTTCCAGAATAGGCACACAGCTGACAACCTCTTACGGCAACTGATGAAGATCATCGCAGAATGGCTTACCCCAATTGGACTCTCCTGGGGATTTGTGACATCGGACAACGCCAGCAATATTGTGCGTGCATTACATCTGGGCAAATTCCAGCACGTCCCATGTTTTTCACATACATTGAATTTGGTGGTGCAGAATTATTTAAAAAACGACAGGGGCGTGCAAGAGATGCTGTCGGTGGCCCGAAGAATTGCGGGCCACTTTCGACATTCAAGCACCGCGTACAGAAGACTGGAGCACCAGCAAACAGTCCTGAACCTGCCCTGCCATCATCTGAAGCAAGAGGTGGTAACGAAGTGCATTTCAACCCTCTATATGCTTCAGAGGATGGAGGAGCAGCAAAAGGCCATTCAAGCCTATACATCTGCCCACGATATAGGCAAAGGAGGGGGAATGCACCTGACTCAAGCGCAGTGGAGAATGATTTCAACGTTGTGCAAGGTTCTGCAACCCTTTGAACTTGCCACACGTGAAGTCAGTTCAGACACTGCCAGCCTGAGTCAGGTCATTCCCCTCATCAGGCTTTTGCAGAAGAAGCTGGAGACATTGAAGGAGGAGCTAAAACAGAGCGATTCCGCTAGGCATGTGGGACTTGTGGATGGAGCCCTTAATTCGCTTAACCAGGATTCACGGGTGGTCAATCTGTTGAAATCAGAGCACTACATTTTGGCCACCGTGCTCGATCCTAGATTTAAAACCTACGTTGTATCTCTCTTTGCGGCAGACACAAGTCTGCAGAGGTTCAAAGACCTGCTGGTGAGAAAATTGTCAAGTCAAGCGGAACGTGACCCGTCAACATCTCCTCCTTCACATTCTCCCGCAACTGGGGGTGCGAGGAAAAGGCTAAGAATTCCTAGTCCACCCGCTGGCGGTGATGCAGAGCAGTCTGGAGCGAGTGCTGACATCTGGTCCGGACTGAAGGACCTGCCAATGATTACTGACATGTTGTCTACTGTCACTGCATATGATTCTCTCACCATGGAAAGAATGGTGGAGGATTATATGAGTGACCGCATCCAAGTAGGCACGTCAGACAGTCCGTACATATACTGGCAGGAAAAAGAGGCAATTTGGAGGCCCTTGCACAAACTGGCTTTATTCTACTTAAGTTGCCCTCCCTCCAGTGTGTACTCCGAAAGAGTGTTTAGTGCAGCCGCTCACCTTGTCAGCAATCGGCGTACGAGGTTACTTCCAGAAAATGTGGAGAAGATGATGTTCATCAAAATGAATTATAATCAATTCCTCCGTGGAAACATTCACCAGCAGCAATTGCCTCCAGAAAGTACACGGGGACCTGAGATGGTGGATTCCAGTGGGGACGAATTAATAATCTGTGAGGAGGGGGATGTACACAGTGAAAGGGGTGAGGAATCGGAGGATGATGATGAGGTGGACATCTTGCCTCTGTAGAGCCAGTTTGTGCAAGGAGAGATTGATTGCTTCTTTTTTGGTTGGGGCACAAACCAACCAGTCATTTCAGCCACAGTCGTGTGGCAGACCCTGTCGCTGAAATGATGGGTTCGTCAAAGTGTGCATGTCCTGTTTATACAACATAAGGGTGGGTGGGAGGGCCCAAGGACAATTCCATCTTGCACCTCTTTTTTCTTTCATTTTTCTTTGCATCAGGTTCTGTTTGGGGACAATTTTTTGGAAGTGCCATCCTGTCTTGATTGACACTGCAGTGCCACTCCTAGATGGGCCAGGTGTTTGTGTCGGCCACTTGTGTCGCTTAGCTTAGTCACACAGCCACCTTGGTGCGCCTCTTTTTTTCTTTGCATCATGTGCTGTTTGGGGACAAGTTTTTGGATGTGCCATCCTGTCTTGATTGACACTGCAGTGCCACTCCTAGATGGGCCAGGTGTTTGTGTCGGCCACTTGTGTCGCTTAGCTTAGTCACACAGCCACCTTGGTGCGCCTCTTTTTTTCTTTGCATCATGTGCTGTTTGGGGACAATTTTTTGGAGGTGCCATCCTGTCTTGATTGACACTACAGTGCCACTCCTAGATGGGCCAGGTGTTTGTGACGGCCACTTGTGTCACTTAGCTTAGTCACACAGCGACCTTGGTGCGCCTCTTTTTTTCTTTGCATCATGTGCTGTTTGGGGACAATTTTTTGGAAGGGCCATCCTGCCTGACACTGCAGTGCCACTCCTAGATGGGCCAGGTGTTTGTGTCGGCCACTTGTGTCACTTAGCTTAGTCACACAGCGACCTTGGTGCGCCTCTTTTTTTCTTTGCATCATGTGCTGTTTGGGGACAATTTTTTTGAAGGGCCATCCTGCCTGACACTGCAGTGCCACTCCTAGATGGGCCAGGTGTTTGTGTCGGCCACTTGTGTCGCTTAGCTTAGCCATCCAGCGACCTCGGTGCAAATTTTAGGACTAAAAATAATATTGTGAGGTGTTCAGAATAGACTGGAAATGAGTGGAAATTATGGTTATTGAGGTTAATAATACTATGGGATCAAAATGACCCCCAAATTCTATGATTTAAGCTGTTTTTTAGGGTTTTTTAAAAAAAACACCCGAATCCAAAACACACCCGAATCCGACAAAAAAATTTCGGTGAGGTTTTGCCAAAACGCGTCCGAATCCAAAACATGGCCGCGGAACCGAACCCAAAACCAAAACACAAAACCCGAAAAATTTCCGGTGCACATCACTACTTTATACGCACCCAGCCCTGTCGGCACTCCTAATGTAGTATGCATGTAAGAGTCTTGTCATAGTAAGTGGATTTATACATCTTTTTTTACAAAGTACAATAATGATACCTCAGTTTTATTGTGCTAGTTACTGTATACAGACCTATGCAAGCTGTGTCTTTTCTCCTTGTGTGGTTTCTTTTTTTTTATATTTCCAGATATCACCTAAAGTGTCATTTGGCAATTTTCTGAAAATGGAATAAAACTACTTTTTGCTAAAAAGTTAAGTACCCCAATTATACTTGGTTAGGTGAGAATATTTTAAACTGTATCGATAATTTTGTTTTTCGCATCTCCACCTTTTAGTGAATGCAACTCAGTGCACCAGACTGCGCTGTGTGTACAGATAACATATGCTTTATTATGAATTCAAATTATACACAGGGTTGGTATTATCCCTGCTTAAACAGTATCTCTGAATCATTTTAGATTTCCAATTTAAGATAAAAAAAAATGCCACCTGCTGGACAGACTTCTCAACACAGTTATATATATATATATATATATATATATATATATATATTGTGACAAGAACACTGGGATAGTGTTTGAGGGCAGGTATGTTTGTCCCAGGTTCTTGTCTTACATGTTTTAGAAAATGAAAACTTCTAGGAAAAATGCTTTTGTTTTGTCAGAACCTTTTCAGTTTGCTGTAAAAGCTGGGTAAAGGCTCTGAGAGAGAGATAAGGCGAGTTCTAGACATTGGGCCCAGTTCGGGTCTTTGGCCTCACAGAGGGCTAATCAGGGTTTCAGCTGTGTAAGAGTGTTATAGGGCTGCTAGCCTGATTAGTATGGGCAGACTGCCTGGGAAGACTGGAGGAATCTGTGTGAGAGAAACACGCTTCCGGATACAAGTGAGCTATACAGTGTTTACTGGAGAACCCTGTGTTTTTGTTTAGTGATAGTTAGGAACATCTTGTGTTTAGTTAGTGCCAGACAGGCAAGGTATTTTCTTTTGGTGTTTGTTTTATTTTCTGTTTCAATAAAACTGTCCGGGGCCAGTTGTACCAGAAACTGGACTTGTGTTGTTCCTCAGCTGCTGCGTGCTGCCATATTCCCCAGGAAGAGGCACCTTGCACCCCTACAGTGTTACAACTTGGTGGAGAATGCGAGCATGCCGCTCTGCGCATAAGTGAAAGCAGCAGCTTTATGAGGCCTGCAGAAAACGGTGGTTTATGCAGATACAGCCCAGTGTGAAGTTGCTGAGACTCACCCCGAGGGTTTGATATATGTCCTGGGTGAAAGCAGCTACAAAGCCGCCTGAAAAATCTGTCGACATGGAGGAACTGCTTAAAGCCCTGCTGCAAGCTACAGCAGCTCAGCAAGAGGCCAACAGACAGCAGCAGGTGGCTATGGAGGAAAATTGGAGACTACAGCAGGAGGCCAACAGACAGCAGCAGGTGGCAATGGAGGAAAATTGGAGGCAACAGCGTCAGGATAGAGAGGCCTTAGCAGAAGTGGTGCAGAGACTTGCAGCTCGGGTTGGAGATGTGGCCGTCAGTGCTCCGACCAGCTCTAGTTCTATACGGGCCAGTCACTTCCTGCAGAAAATGACAGAGGCTGATGATGTGGAGGCCTACCTGACCACGTTTGAAAGGACTGCCGAGCGTGAGAACTGGCCGAAAGCGCAGTGGGCCAGTCTGCTGGCACCTTTTTTGTCAGGTGAGCCCCAAAAAGCGTACTTTGATTTAAGCCCTGCTGAGGCTCGGGACTATGATAAACTAAAGACTGAGATCCTGACCCGCCTGGGAGTCACGCTGTCAGTACGAGCACAACGGGTGCACCGTTGGGTGTACGCCATGGAGAAGCCTCCGCGCTCCCAGATGCACGACCTTATTCAGCTAACAAAAAAATGGCTACAGCCAGAGACATTAACTGGTCCCCAGATGGTTGAAAGAGTCGTCATGGACCGCTACTTGAGATCTTTGCCCATGGTCCTGCGCAAGTGGGTGAGCCATGGAAACCCGGGTACTGCTGACCAATTAGTGGACATGGTAGAGCGGTATTTGGCAGCAGAGGAACTACTGATGACCACCCAGCAACCCATAGATCCTCGACAGCGCCCTTCAGTAAAGACTGGTAAGACTGTTCCGTGGGAAAACGTTGCTGGGCGGTTAAGAGAACGCAAGGCTGGAGAGACTGTAAACACTGGCCCTGGAGACAGGCCAATGGGGCTAGAACGGTCTATGATGCCCAAACGGGTTGATAATCGTGTGGTTAAATGTTTTAGATGTGGTATGCCAGGTCATGTTATTGCCAATTGCCCAGTCATGCAAGAACCCATGCAATGTGATGCTGCCTTTGAATGTCGCAGAATGTCTTTCTTTGCTAGGTTAGCCTGTACTGTGGTACCTTCACCTGAGCTGGAAAAACAAATGTGTGATGTGTTCTTAGAGGGTAACCGGGTAGAGGCCTTGCTAGATTCAGGAAGTTTAGTTACCCTCGTGAAAGCTGGGTTAGTGAACCCCTTAAAGGTCCAGCAAATACCTATTGGGGTAACTTGCATACATGGGGATACCCAATATTATGTCACTGCTGAAGTGAATATAGAAACTTGTTGTGGGTCAGCAATGGTTAAAGTAGGACTGGTCCCCACCTTGGTGCATAAGGCCATAATAGGGAGGGATTTTCCTCATTTTTGGAAACTGTGGGAATCACGTTTATCAACAGATGTGAGAAGTGAAGAGCCAGTTGGTAATACCGGTGATTGTATGGATGTACGTGTGTCTTCGGAACTTTCTGACCCTTTGCCTTTTGCCAGTTTGGCTGGGGAAGTGACAGACGGGGAGTCCAGTGAGGACCCTCTTGCTGGGAACAGAGACATAGTGGTTAGAAATGAAAGTGTGCCTGACCTGGAGGTAAAAAAGGATCTGTTTGCATCTGAACAGTTAAAGGATCCTACCTTGATAAAGGCTAGAGAGAATGTTAAGATTGTTAATGGGGAGCCTGTGGTACCAGGTGACAGGGTTACGTATCCCCACATGGCCATCTGTAATGAGCTATTGTACCACATTGTCAAAAAGGGTGAGGATGTGGTGTAACAGCTGGTAGTACCCCAGCCTTATCGGAGAACGGTACTAGATTTAGCTCATAGTCACGTTACAGCAGGACATTTAGGGGCAGAAAAAACCACTGAAAGAGTTTTACAAAGGTTCTTTTGGCCAGGGGTTTATAAAGAAGTGTCTGAATATTGTTCTTCCTGTCCTGAATGCCAGTATCATGCCCCTAGACCCCATTTCAGGAGCCCACTAGTTCCCATGCCTATTATAGAGGTCCCGTTTGACAGAATAGCCATGGATCTCGTGGGGCCCTTGTTAAAGTCCGCTCGGGGCCATCAGTATATCCTGGTAATAATGGACTGTGCCACTCGATATCCTGAGGCTATCCCTTTACGCACTATCACAACCAAGGCGATAGCTAGGGAGCTGGTGCAGGTTTTTAGTAGAGTGGGAATACCAAAAGAAATTTTGACTGACCAAGGTACTCCATTTATGTCAAGGGTCATGAAAGAATTGTGCAAATTATTTAAGGTCACTCACCTCAGGACGTCCATTTACCATCCCCAAACTGATGGGTTGGTGGAAAGGTTTAATAAAACATTAAAAAGTATGTTAAAAAAGGTGGTTGATAAAGATGGGAAAAACTGGGATTGTTTGTTGCCCTACTTGTTAATGGCTGTCAGAGAAGTTCCTCAGTCCTCTACGGGGTTTTCTCCATTTGATTTGTTGTATGGTAGACACCCCAGAGGGCTGTTGGACGTGGCCAAAGAGACGTGGGAAGGACAGCCCACTCCTTATAGAAGCGTTATTGAACATGTAACACAAATGCAGGATAGGATTGCAGCCGTGGTACCTGTTGTCAGAGAGCACATGGAACAGGCCCAAAGTGCTCAACAGAGGGTCTATAACCGGAGTGCCAAGATACGGGAATTTGCTCCTGGAGATAGAGTTCTTGTTTTGGTACCCACTGTGGAAAGCAAATTCCTAGCTAAATGGCCGGGTCCATTTGAGATTAGGGAAAAAGTGAATGAGGTTAATTACAAAGTATACCAGCCGGGAAAGAGAAAACCCGAACAGATCTACCATGTTAACTTAATCAAACCCTGGAAAGATAGGTTGTCTTTGTCAGCGGAGCCTTGCCCTTCGGTGTCTTCACCCCGGTTGCTTCCCGCAGTGAAGGTGTCAGAGACATTATCAGCTGATCAGAACAATCAGGTTAAAGAATTTCTCATCCAAAATAGGGAGATATTTTCAGAGCTGCCTGGCCGAACGACCATAATAAAACATGACATTGTCACAGAACCAGGGGTCAGGGTTCATTTAAAGCCATATAGGATTCCTGAAGCTCAGCGAGAAGCTATTTCTAAAGAAGTTAAAACCATGTTAGAACTTGGAGTCATAGAGGAGTCTAACAGTGAGTGGTCCAGTCCCATAGTGCTCATCCCGAAGCCCGACGGTAGCATACGCTTCTGTAATGACTTTCGTAAGTTAAATGAGGTGTCCAAGTTTGACGCATACCCCATGCCCCGTGTGGATGAGCTTGTAGAAAGGCTGGGAACAGCCAGGTTTCTCACCACATTGGACCTGACCAAAGGTTACTGGCAAATACCTTTATCTGATAGCGCCAAAGAAAAAACAGCCTTCTCGGTTCCGGAGGGGCTGTACCAGTATAAGATGTTACCCTTTGGGTTGCATGGGGCTCCAGCAACCTTTCAACGGGCGATGGATAAAATTTTGAGGCCCCATAGAAAATATGCAGCTGCCTATTTGGATGATGAGGTAATTCACAGTACAGACTGGGGGTCCCATTTGGTTAAAGTACAAGCAGTACTGGACTCAATCAGAGAGGCAGGGTTAACTGCTAACCCAAAGAAGTGCTGCCTCGCAATGGAGGAGGTCAAATACTTGGGCTTCACCATAGGCAGAGGTCTGATTAGGCCCCAATTGAATAAAATTGATGCTATTCAAAACTGGCCTCGTCCAGTGAATAAAAAACAGGTAAGGGCTTTTTTGGGAATTACTGGGTACTATAGACGGTTTATTCCCAATTTTGCGACCACAGCGGTGCCGTTGTCAGACCTTACCAAAGGGAAGCAGTCAAATATGGTGAAATGGAACCCTGATGCAGAAAAAGCGTTCCAAGCGTTAAAAGTGGCTTTGTGTTCACAACCGGTATTGATAACACCAGATTTTTCAAAAGAATTTGTGGTACAGACAGATGCCTCAGAGGTAGGGATAGGTGCTGTGCTGTCCCAAACCAGAGATGGGGACGAACACCCTATCATTTATTTGAGTAGGAAACTCAATGAGCATGAAAAAAGGTATGCCATTGTGGAAAAGGAGGCTTTGGCCATTAAGTGGGCACTAGATACCTTGAGATATTACCTCTTGGGTAGACAATTCAGACTAGTGACAGACCATGCCCCTTTAAAATGGATGTATGTAAATAGAGGCAAGAATGCTCGTGTAACTAGATGGTTTCTAGCGTTGCAGGACTTTAAGTTTACGGTCGAACATAGACCGGGAACACAATTGGCCAACGCAGATGCATTGTCTCGCATCTTCTGTTTGGGGGCTACAAGTGTTTCGGCCCCTAGGTCGAAACAGGGGAGGCGGATATGTGACAAGAACACTGGGATAGTGTTTGAGGGCAGGTATGTTTGTCCCAGGTTCTTGTCTTACATGTTTTAGAAAATGAAAACTTCTAGGAAAAATGCTTTTGTTTTGTCAGAACCTTTTCAGTTTGCTGTAAAAGCTGGGTAAAGGCTCTGAGAGAGAGATAAGGCGAGTTCTAGACATTGGGCCCAGTTCGGGTCTTTGGCCTCACAGAGGGCTAATCAGGGTTTCAGCTGTGTAAGAGTGTTATAGGGCTGCTAGCCTGATTAGTATGGGCAGACTGCCTGGGAAGACTGGAGGGATCTGTGTGAGAGAAACACGCTTCCGGATACAAGTGAGCTATACAGTGTTTACTGGAGAACCCTGTGTTTTTGTTTAGTGATAGTTAGGAACATCTTGTGTTTAGTTAGTGCCGGACAGGCAAGGTATTTTCTTTTGGTGTTTGTTTTATTTTCTGTTTCAATAAAACTGGCCGGGGCCAGTTGTACCAGAAACTGGACTTGTGTTGTTCCTCAGCTGCTGCGTGCTGCCATATTCCCCAGGAAGAGGCACCTTGCACCCCTACAGTGTTACAATATATATATATATATATATATATATATATATAATGTATCTTTTTTTATTCTTTTTAAAATTAATCTCCATATGAGTCCTGCTCCAATTTGAAAGCACTTCACGTCTTCTATGTGACACTCATTTTCCTACAGTGGGGTATATTTACTAAAAATCGTATTTTCCTGTTTGAGGTCAAAGTTCAATCACGAATGACATCGAAAGTGTAAATATGCAACTTTTTGAATTTAGTACGACTAATTTACTAAGCTGCCGTATTCTGCATTTTCGGTTTTACCGATGTCGATGTCATTCATTTTTTTAGGCAGTGTTTTACGTGAGTGACTTGTAAAACACTGCCGACTTTGATACAATGAATCTCGTCCGGATCTGAGAGTTCCGTGCTGGGCTTCATTGTGCACCTTGTTAAAAAAAAAAAACAGTGTTAAAATAAAATAAAAAATTGCGTGGGGTCCCCCCTCCTAAGCCAAACCAGCCTCGGGCTCTTTGAGCCAATCCTGGTTGCAAAAATATGGGGGGAAAAATGATAGAGGTTCCCCCATATTTAAACAACCAGCACCGGGCTCTGCGCCTGGTCCTGGTTCCAAAAATACGGGGGACAAAAAGCGTAGGGGTCCCCAGTATTTCTGAAACCAGCACCGGGCTCCACTAGCCAGATACATAATGCCACAGTTGGGGGACACTTTTATATAGCTCCCGGCAGCCCTGGCATTACATAACCAACTAGTCACCCCTGGCCGGGGTACCCTGGAGGAGTGGGGACCCCTTCAATCAAGGGGGTCCCCCCCTCCAGCCACCCAAGGACCAGGGGTGAAGCCCGAGGCTGTCCCCCCCCCCATCCAAGGGCTGCGGATGGGAGGCTGATAGCCGTTGTGTAAAAAAATGAATATTGTTTTTAGTAGCAGTACTACAAGTCCCAGCAAGCCTCCCCCCGCAAGCTGGTACTTGGAGAACCACAAGTACCAGCATGCGGAGGAAAACCGGGCCCGCTGGTACCTGTAGTACTACTACTAAAAAAATACCCCAATAAAAACATAAGACACACACCTTGAAAGTATAACTTTAATGCATACATCCACACCTCCATATACACATACTTACCTATGTTCACACGAGGGTCGGTCCTCTTCACTATGTAGAATCCATGGTGTACCTGTGGAAAAAATTATACTCACAAAATCCAGTGTAGAAGGCTCTTCTTCTTGTAATCCATTTGTAATCCAGGTACTTGTCAAAATAAAAAAACGGACACCCGACCTCGCACTGAAAGGGGCCCCATGTTTTCACATGGGACCCCTTTCCCCGAATGCCAGAAACCCCCTCTGACTTATGTCTAAGAGGGTTCCTTCAGCCAATCAGGGAGCGCCACGTTGTGGCACCCTCCTGATTGGCTGTGTGCTCCTGTACTGTATGACAGGCGGCACACGGCAGTGTTACAATGTAGCGCCTATGCGCTCCATTGTAACCAATGGTGGGAACTTTGTGGTCAGCGGTTGACCGAAAGTAACCTCACCGCTGACCACAAAGTTCCCACCATTGGTTATAATGGAGCGCATAGGCGCTACATTGTAACACTGCCGTGTGCCGCCTGTCATACAGTACAGGAGCACACAGCCAATCAGGAGGGTGCTACAATGTGGCGCTCCCTGATTGGCTGATGGAACCCTCTTAGACTTAAGTCAGAGGGGGTTTCTGGCATTCGGGGAAAGGGGTCCCATGTGAAAACATGGGGCCCCTTTCAGTGCGAGGTCGGGTGTCCGTTTTTTTTATTTTGACAAGTACCTGGATTACAAATGGATTACAAGAAGTAGAGGCTTCTACCCTGGATTTTGTGAGTATAATTTTTTCCACAGGTACACCATGGATTCTACATAGATAAGAGGACCGACCCTCGTGTGAACATAAGGTAAGTATGTGTATATGGAGGTGTGTATGTATGCATTAAAGATATACTTTCAAGGTGTGTGTCTTATGTTTTTATTGGGGTATTTTTTTAGTAGTAGTACTACAGGTACCAGCGGGCCCGGTTTTCCTCCGCATGCTGGTACTTGTGGTTCTCCAAGTACCAGCTTGCTGGGGAGGCTTGCTGGGACTTGTAGTACTGCTACTAAAAACAATATTCATTTTTTTTCCAAACGGCTATCAGCCTCCCATACACAGCCCTTGGATGGGGGGGACAGCCTCGGGCTTCACCCCTTGTCCTTGGGTGGCTGGAGGTGGGGACCCCTTGATTGAAGGGGTCCCCACTCCTCCAGGGTACCCCGGCCAGGGGTGACTAGTTGGTTATGTAATGCCAGGGCCGCCGGGACCTATATAAAAGTGTCCCCCGGCTGTGGCATTATGTATCTGGCTAGTGGAGCCCGGTGCTGGTTTCAGAAATACGGGGGACCCCTACGCTTTTTGTCCCCCGTATTTTTGGAGCCAGGACCAGGCGCAGAGCCCGGTGCTGGTTGTTTAAATATGTGGGAACCTCTATCATTTCCCCCCCCATATTTTTGCAACCAGGACCGGCTCAAAGAGCCCGAGGCTAGTTTTGCTTAGGAG
Organism: Pseudophryne corroboree; assembly: GCF_028390025.1. NCBI lineage: Eukaryota > Metazoa > Chordata > Amphibia > Anura > Myobatrachidae > Pseudophryne > Pseudophryne corroboree. The sequence goes on from NC_086448.1 coordinate 693,109,932, forward strand.
GGGGGACCCCACGCAATTTTTTTTCAAAAAAATAAACACTTTCCCATCCCCTTCCCACTGATAAACATGCACGGATCTCATGGATCCCTGCATGCCTATCCAAACACGGGATAAAAAAGCAGGTCTGTTTTTTTTTTAGCACTTTTTCACGAATTGTATTTCTGCACGGCAGTGTTTGGCTATTGTCGGCAGTGTTTGTGATTTGCACTTTTTAGTAAATGACCGATTTCTACCAAATTGCAGGCGTATTTGACCGATGGTGTATTGATTCGTGATTTTTTCCTAAGACTTCCAAAATATTCCGAATGCCCTCATCACTGCCGAGATTTTTGCTTAGTAAATTACCGAAATTACACATTGAAGAAAAAACGGCATCTCGGTCAAAATCGGGACCTTAGTAAATATACCCCAAAGTATCCAAGAGTGTCAAATGCAGTAATCAGTGATAAGATACTACTGTACACCTACCCACAGTCATACTGGGGGTAATTCAGACCTGATCGTAGCAGCAAATTTGTTAGCAGTTGGGCAAAACCATGTGCACTGCAGGGGGGCAGATATAACATGTGCAGAGACGGTTAGATTTGGGTGGGTTATATTGTGTCTGTGCAGGGTAAATACTGGCTGCTTTATTTGTACACAGCAATTTAGATTTCTGTTTGAACACACCCCACCCAAATCTAACTCTCTCTGCACATGTTATATCTGCCACACCTGCAGTGCACATGGTTTTGCCCAACTGCTAACAAATTTGCTGCTACGATCAGATCTGAATTACCCACACTATCCGTAGCACATACATGCCGACATTCTGGCTGCTCTCTCCGGGAGAGAGCAGCCAGGTCGGCTTAGCAGGGGGACAGGGGAGAGCTGTGACGTGAGGAGGGGGTGGACCGTAGGTGGGATGGGGGCGGGGTTACAGCTTCACCTCCTTTAAGCCATGCTCCAGCTCTGTAATGCCACGATCACCGGCATTATACTGCAGGGGGCGTGGCTATGATGACGCGATTCAGCAAGATTCGTGTCATCGACTGCCCGGACTACCCACTTTACACACTAAGTGGGCGGACCGGCAGGGGCAACCTCAAGAATCGGGAGACTTGCCTGCTCTTCTGGGAGACCGGGAGTGTCATCTGATTTTCGTGAGCCGGCCATTCCAGGAGAGTAGGCAAGTAGGCCGTAGCAACATTAAGAGAAAACAAGTATTTCCAGGGGCCTATTGATCACTTGCAATAAGGACAATATGTAATCGGAATTGATGAAAAAGAACTGGCCAAGAGAGGTAAGCATTTTTTCTACATATGCGGATTAAACAATAAGCAAAAATTTCTGAAAAAGTAAAAATTATTTTGTTAAAATTCTTTTACATAACAAAAATTGATCTATCAAAAAAAACAGTTGAAAAGTTATAAAGCATTTTTTATGTGATTTCCAAGTGATGCCATCATGAGATAGTGCTAACAGAACAGGTATTCTGGTCAGAGCTGGATTAACATCACATGGGCCCTAGGCAGGATACCAGTTTGGTGCCACTCCTCCTCTATTCCATTCATACCCTACTATTTACATCGGCTACATATTTTAATAATGTGCTATACATACAATAAACACAAGATACAAACACCAGACATGCATGCCGGGTGCAAATTCAATATAACATAAAGTACAGAAACCAGAGTTGGTTTTAAAATATATTCAATTTATTATAATAAAAATATCAGGCTAATGGAAAGGAAATTCATATTAATATGTGGAGCAAAATAACATAGGAAAGGAAGAATAAAAATGAATAGGCCTTTCCTTCAATTCAGCCACATATAGGGACACACATATACCGGCAGGGTCACATATAGAGACTCACACATATACATGGAGGGCCACATATAGAGACACACATATACAGGGAGGGCCACATATAGGGCCTAATTCAGAGTTGATCGCAGCAGCAAATTTGTTAGCAGTTGGGCAAAACCATAAGTACTGCAGGGGGGGCAGATATAACATGTGCAGAGAGAGAGAGATTTGGGTGGGGTGTATTCAAACTGAAATCTAAATTGCAGTGTAAAAATAAAGCAGCCAGTATTTACCCTGCACAGAAACAAAATAACCCACCCAAATCTAACTCTCTCTGCACATGTTATATCTGCCCCCCCTGCAGTGCACATGGTTTTGCCCAATTGCTAACAAACTTGCTGCTGTGATCAACTCAGAATTACCCCCATAGAGACACATATACAGGGAGGGTCACATATAGAGACATACATATATAGGGAGGGTTACATAGAGACACACATATACATGGAGGGTACAGGCACCGGCACATGTACAGAGGGACCAGGATGCCTCTGTGGTATTCTGACTGCCGACATCCCAAGGGCTGGGATCCTGATACCATCCCGTCTGTACCTGTGCGACTGTGAATGTGGCCACTTGCACTGACTCACCCGTGACACGAACGTAGCACATCCATGAGATGGACATATTGTGCACTCACATCAAGCCACTTCCCGATACTGCCTGTCCTGAATACAACAGCACCTTTGAATATACGCTCTGTGTAATGAATGTGCCGTAAGGGTCATTTACTCACACACGTAGTTGTAAATAATCGCTGACTATGTGAGCTCCGGCATTGTATGCAGATTGTGTGCAACTCAGACGCAGGCCCTAAAGGCGTAAACAAACTGTACGTCATTCTATCAGCGCCGTAACTAGGTGTGTGCAGAAGGGGCATTGCCCACAGCGCACACCTAGTTAGAGCGCATTTTCCCCCTGCGCTCCCGCGCCCTCTCTTGACCCGCTCTGAAGCCGCTGCCTCCGGGGTACCCGCTGCGGCCGGAGAAGAGCCGCTTCCGCCGGGGGGGGGAGAGCCGCTGCCTCCGGGTTACCCGCTGCGGCCGGAGAAGAGCCGCTTCCGCCGGGGGGGGGGGGGGGGGGGGGAGAGCCGCTGCTTCCGCTGTGGGGCGGGGGAGTCACTGCCACCTGGAGAGAGCCGCTGCCTCCGTTATCCACTGCTGACGGGGAAGAGCCGCTGCCTCTAGGAGAGAAGCGCTGCTGCGGGGGAAGAGCTGCTGTCGCCGGGAGGGAGTCGCTGCTGCGGGGGGAGAGCCACTTGCACTGGGTGAGAGAGCTCAGCCACTCAGCTACAGATGTGGTTGAAAATAAAAAGTGGTCGCTGTCTGCCATAATGTGTAATAAGGGGACGCTGTCTGCCATAATGTGTAATAAGGGGACGCTGTCTGCCATAATGTGTAATAAGGGGACGCTGTCTGCTGTAATGTGTAATAAGGGGACGCTGTCTGCTGTAATGTGTAAGAAGGGGTCGCTGTCTGCCGTAATGTGTAAGAAGGGGACACGGTCTGCCGTAATGTGTAAGAAGGGGACGCTGTCTGCCGTAATGTGTAATAAGGGGACGCTGTCTGCCGTAACGTGTAATAAGGGGACGCTGTCTGCCGTAATGTGTAAGAAGGGGACGCTGTCTTCCGTAATGTGTAAGAAGGGGACGCTGTCTTCCGTAATGTGTAATAAGGGGACGCTGTCTGCCGTAATGTGTAAGAAGAGGACGCTGTCTGCCGTAATGTGTAATAATAAGAATTTACTTACCGATAATTCTATTTCTCGTAGTCCGTAGTGGATGCTGGGGACTCCGTCAGGACCATGGGGAATAGCGGCTCCGCAGGAGACAGGGCACAAAAGTAAAAGCTTTAGGATCAGGTGGTGTGCACTGGCTCCTCCCCCTATGACCCTCCTCCAAGCCTCAGTTAGGATACTGTGCCCGGACGAGCGTACACAATAAGGAAGGATTTTGAATCCCGGGTAAGACTCATACCAGCCACACCAATCACACTGTACAACCTGTGATCTGAACCCAGTTAACAGCATGATAACAGCGGAGCCTCTGAAAAGATGGCTCACAACAATAACAACCCGATTTTTGTAACAATAACTATGTACAAGTATTGCAGACAATCCGCACTTGGGATGGGCGCCCAGCATCCACTACGGACTACGAGAAATAGAATTATCGGTAAGTAAATTCTTATTTTCTCTGACGTCCTAAGTGGATGCTGGGGACTCCGTCAGGACCATGGGGATTATACCAAAGCTCCCAAACGGGCGGGAGAGTGCGGATGACTCTGCAGCACCGAATGAGAGAACTCCAGGTCCTCCTCAGCCAGGGTGTGCCCCTGACCAAGTAGCAGCTCGGCAAAGTTGTAAAGCCGAGACCCCTCGGGCAGCCGTCCAAGATGAGCCCACCTTCCTTGTGGAATGGGCATTTACATATTTTGGCTGTGGCAGGCCTGCCACAGATTGTGCAAGCTGAATTGTACTACACATCCAACTAGCAATCGTCTGCTTAGAAGCAAGAGCACCCAGTTTTTTGGGTGCCTACAGGATAACAGCAAGTCAGTTTTCCTGACTCCAGCCGTCCTGGAAACCTATATTTTCAGGGCCCTGACAACATCTAGCAACTTGGAGTCCTCCAAGTCCCTAGTAGCCACAGGTACCACAATAAGCTGGTGCAGGTGAAACGCTGACACCACCTTAGGGAGAAACTGGGGACGAGTCCGCAGCTCTGCCCTGTCCGAATGGACAATCAGATATGGGCTTTGTGAGACAAAGCCGCCAATTCTGACACTCGCCTGGCCGAGGCCAGGGCCAACAGCATGGTCACTTTTCATGTGAGATATTTCAAATCCACAGATTTGAGCGGTTTAAACCAATGTGATTTGAGGAATCCCAGAACTACGTTGAGATCCCACAGTGCCACTGGAGGCAAAAAAGGGGGTTGTATATGCAGTACTCCCTTGACAAACTTCTGGACTTCAGGAACTGAAGCCAATTCTTTCTGGAAGAAAATTGACAGGGCCGAAATTTGAACCTTAATGGACCCCAATTTGAGGCCCATAGACACTCCTGTTTGCAGGAAATGCAGGAATCGACCGAGTTGAAATTTCTTCGTGGGGCCTTCCTGGCCTCACACCACGCAACATATTTTCGCCACATGTGGTGATAATGTTGTGCGGTCACCTCCTTCCTGGCTTTGACCAGGGTAGGAATGACCTCTTCCGGAATGCCTTTTTCCCTTAGGATCCGGCGTTCCACCGCCATGCCGTCAAACGCAGCCGCGGTAAGTCTTGGAACAGACATGGTACTTGCTGAAGCAAGTCCCTTCTTAGCGGCAGAGGCCATGAGTCCTCTGTGAGCATTTCTTGAAGTTCCGGGTACCAAGTCCTTCTTGGCCAATCCGGAGCCACGAGTATAGTTCTTACTCCTCTACGTCTTATAATTCTCAGTACCTTGGGTATGAGAAGCAGAGGAGGGAACACATACACCGACTGGTACACCCACGGTGTTACCAGAACGTCCACAGCTATTGCCTGAGGGTCTCTTGACCTGGCGCAATACCTGTCCAGTTTTTTGTTCAGGCGGGACGCCATCATGTCCACCTTTGGTCTTTCCCAACGGTTCACAATCATGTGGAAGACTTCCCGATGAAGTCCCCACTCTCCCGGGTGGAGGTCGTGCCTGCTGAGGAAGTCTGCTTCCCAGTTGTCCACTCCCGGAATGAACACTGCTGACAGTGCTATCACATGATTTTCCGCCCAGCGAAGAATCCTTGCAGTTTCTGCCATTGCCCTCCTGCTTCTTGTGCCGCCCTGTCTGTTTACGTGGGCGACTGCCGTGATGTTGTCCCACTGGATCAATACCGGCTGACCTTGAAGCAGAGGTCTTGCTAAGCTTAGAGCATTGTAAATTGTCCTTAGCTCCAGTATATTTATGTGGAGAGAAGTCTCCAGACTTGATCACACTCCCTGGAAATTTTTTCCCTGTGTGACTGCTCCCTAGCCTCTCAGGCTGGCATCCGTGGTTACCAGGACCCAGTCCTGAATGCCGAATCTGCGGCCCTTTAGTAGATGAGCACTCTGCAGCCACCGCAGAAGAAACACCCTTGTCCTTGGAGACAGGGTTATCCGCTGATGCATCTGAAGATGCGATCCGGACCATTTTTCCAGCAGATCCCACTGAAAAGTTCTTGCGTGAAATCTGCCGAATGGAATCGCTTCGTAAGAAGCCACCATTTTTCCCAGGACCCTTGTGCAATGATGCACTGACACTTTTCCTGGTTTTAGGAGGTTCCTGACTAGCTCGGATAACTCCCTGGCTTTCTTCTCCGGGAGAAACACCCTTTTCTGGACTGTGTCCAGAATCATCCCTAGGAACAGCAGACGTGTCGTCGGAAACAGCTGCGATTTTGGAATATTTAGAATCCACCCGTGCTGTCGTAGAACTACTTGAGATAGTGCTACTCCGACCTCCAACTGTTCTCTGGACCTTGCCCTTATCAGGAGATCGTCCATTTTCTTTGAAGAAGAATCATCATTTCGGCCATTACCTTGGTAAAGACCCGGGGTGCCGTGGACAATCCAAACGGCAGCGTCTGAAACTGATAGTGACAGTTCTGTACCACGAACCTGAGGTACCCTTTGTGAGAAGGGCAAATTGGGACATGGAGGTAAGCATCCCTGATGTCCAGGGACGCCATATAGTCCCCTTCTTCCTGGTTCGCTATCACTGCTCTGAGTGACTCCATCTTGATTTGAACCTTTGTATGTAAGTGTTCAAATATTTCAGATTTAGAATAGGTCTCACCGAGCCGTCTGGCTTCAGTACCACAATATAGTGTGGAATAATACCCCTTTCCTTGTTGTAGGAGGGGTACTTTGATTATCACCTGCTGGGAATACAGCTTGTGAATTGTTTCCAATACTGCCTCCCTGTCGGAGGGAGACGTTGGTAAAGCAGACTTCAGGAACCTGCGAGGGGGAGACGTCTCGAATTTCCAATCTGTACCCCTGGGATACTACTTGTAGGATCCAGGGGTCCACTTGCGAGTGAGGCCACTGCGTGCTGAAACTCTTGAGACGACCCCCCACCGCACCTGAGTCCGCTTGTACGGCCCCAGCGTCATGCTGAGGACTTGGCAGAAGCGGTGGAGGGCTTCTGTTCCTGGGAATGGGCTGCCTGCTGCAGTCTTCTTCCCTTTCCTCTATCCCTAGGCAGATATGACTGGCCTTTTGCCCGCTTGCCCTTATGGGGACGAAAGGACTGAGGCTGAAAAGACGGTGTCTTTTTCTGCTGAGATGTGACTTGGGGTAAAAAAGGTGGATTTTCCAGCTGTTGCCGTGGCCACCAGGTCCGATGGACCGACCCCAAATAACTCCTCCCCTTTATACGGCAATACTTCCATGTGCCGTTTGGAATCTGCATCACCTGACCACTGTCGTGTCTATAAACATCTTCTGGCAGATATGGACATCGCACTTACTCTTGATGCCAGAGTGCAAATATCCCTCTGTGCATCTCGCATATATAGAAATGCATCCTTTAAATGCTCTATAGTCAATAAAATACTGTCCCTGTCAAGGGTATCAATATTTTCAGTCAGGGAATCCGACCAAGCCACCCCAGCGCTGCACATCCAGGCTGAGGCGATCGCTGGTCGCAGTATAACACCAGTATGTGTGTATATACTTTTTAGGATATTTTCCAGCCTCCTATCAGTTGGCTCCTTGAGGGCGGCCGTATCTGGAGACGGTAACGCCACTTGATAAGCGTGTGAGCGTCTTATCCACCCTAAGGGGTGTTTCCCAACGCGCCCTAACTTCTGGCGGGAAAGGGTATACCGCCAATAATTTTCTATCGGGGGAAACCCACGCATCATCACACACTTCATTTAATTTATCTGATTAAGGAAAAACTACAGGTAGTTTTTTCACACCCCACATAATACCCTTTTTTGTGGTACTTGTAGTATCAGAAATATGTAACACCTCCTTCATTGCCCTTAACATGTAACGTGTGGCCCTAAAGGAAAATACGTTTGTTTCTTCACCGTCGACACTGGAGTCAGTGTCCGTGTCTGTGTCTGTGTCGACCGACTGAGGTAAATGGGCGTTTTAAAGCCCCTGACGGTGTTTGAGACGCCTGGACAGGTACTAATTTGTTTGCCGGCCGTCTCATGTCGTCAACCGACCTTGCAGCGTGTTGACATTATCACGTAATTCCCTAAATACGCCATCCATTCCGGTGTCGACTCCCTAGAGAGTGACATCACCATTACAGGCAATTGCTCCGCCTCCTCACCAACATCGTCCTCATACATGTCGACACACACGTACCGACACACAGCACACACACAGGGAATGCTCTGATAGAGGACAGGACCCCACTAGCCCTTTGGGGAGACAGAGGGAGAGTTTGCCAACACACACCAAAACGCTATAATTATACAGGGACAACCTTTATATAAGTGTTTTCCCTTATAGCATCTTAATATATAAGCATATCGCCAAATAAGTGCCCCCCCTCTCTGTTTTAACCCTGTTTCTGTAGTGCAGTGCAGGGGAGAGCCTGGGAGCCTTCCCACCAGCAGTTCTGTGAGGGAAAATGGCGCTGTGTGCTGAGGAGAATAGGCCCCGCCCCCTTTTCGGCGGGCTTCTTCTCCCGTTTTTCTGACAACCTGGCAGGGGTTAAATACATCCATATAGCCCCAGAGGCTATATGTGATGTATTTTTAGCCAGTATAGGTACTTTCATTGCTGCCCAGGGCGCCCCCCCCCCAGCGCCCTGCACCCTCAGTGACCGTTGGTGTGAAGTGTGCTGAGAGCAATGGCGCACAGCTGCAGTGCTGTGCGCTACCTCATGAAGACTGAGAAGTCTTCAGCCGCCGATTTCTGGACCTCTTCTCTCTTCAGCATCTGCAAGGGGGTCGGCGGCGCGGCTCCGGTGACCCATCCAGGCTGTACCTGTGATCGTCCCTCTGGAGCTAGTGTCCAGTAGCCTAAGAAGCCAATCCATCCTGCACGCAGGTGAGTTCACTTCTTCTCCCCTAAGTCCCTCGTTGCAGTGAGCCTGTTGCCAGCAGGACTCACTGAAAATAAAAAACCTAATAAAACTTTTACTCTAAGCAGCTCTTTAGGAGAGCCACCTAGATTGCACCCTTCTCGGCCGGGCACAAAAACCTAACTGAGGCTTGGAGGAGGGTCATAGGGGGAGGAGCCAGTGCACACCACCTGATCCTAAAGCTTTTACTTTTGTGCCCTGTCTCCTGCGGAGCCGCTATTCCCCATGGTCCTGACGGAGTCCCCAGCATCCACTTAGGACGTCAGAGAAAAGGGGACGCTGTCTGCCGTAATGTGTAAAGAAGGGGAATCTGTCCGCCATAATGTGTAAAAGGGTCTCTACCTGGTGTAGTGGCGCTACTGTGCGGCATAATAATGGAGACTACTGTGCACCGTTATATGAATTGGTATTATTTTGTGGCCACACCCCTTCCCCATGAAGCCACGCCTCTATATTTTTTGCGCACGCCTACAGCGTGCACTGCCCCTGTTTTGCATGGGGGGGGCGCCGATGCCGTTTCTTGCACACAGCGCTAAAATGTCTAGTTACGGCACTGGCGTGAATGTTTCATGGTAGACCCTCGGCTAACTAATAATCCCATTGAAGAAATGTTATTATTTTATTTTTGAAAATGGACAAAGGATCTGAAACTGTGTGTGGAAGCCTCTGACAGTATGCAGTGACGCTGGGAGGTTAGCTGAAGGCTGCAGTAAGCTAGTTACTCATTTTATTGACATGCGCCACAGAGAGGGCAATTTGTGATCTTTGACCTGTCTCAGATTAAGGTCTATTTCACTGTTTTTAGTTACTTGTTCTGCAGCTGAGTCGAAGGCTGGGTGATTTTTAGCATAATACATAGAAAATAAAGTAAAATAGAAATGAAATCCGCTGCACACAGCAGCTCTGCTGGCTACAAATCCTCTAAAACTAATAAACTGAGAATTGAAATATATATTTAGAGTTAGAAAGTCATTGACCTGAATATACAGGTTCTGGGAAAATGGGAACATATGATGAGATACCGGCAGTATATTTAACAATTCCCTTGCATCCATTTACAGTACTTAAAGTAGAGCTAAATGCATCATTATAAAAACTTTATAAAATAAATACAATAAACATTTGCCAAGTTGCCTATTGTGTCTCAGGACAGGAGGGGGGGACTGCACTAGAGATGAGCGGGTTCGGTTTCTCTGAATCCGAACCCGCCCGAACTTCATGTTTTTTTACACGGGTCCGAGCGACTCGGATCTTCCCGCCTTGCTCGGTTAACCCGAGCGCGCCCGAACGTCATCATCACGCTGTCGGATTCTCGCGAGGCTCGGATTCTATCGCGAGACTCGGATTCTATATAAGGAGCCGCGCGTCGCGGCCATTTTCACACGTGCATTGAGATTGATAGGGAGAGGACATGGCTGGCGTCCTCTCCGTTTAGAAATTAAAATAGATAGGAGAGTGAGAGTGAGACACTTCATTTACTTACTGGAGCTTAGGAGGAGTTATACTAGTAGTGACTGATGACCAGTGACCTGACCACCAGTGCAGTTTTATAATTTATTATTATTTAATAATCCGTTCTGTTCTTGTTCTCTGCCTGAAAAAAACGATACACAGTGACTCAGTCACACTCACATACCATATCTGTGCTCAGCCCAGTGTGCTGCATCATCTATGTATAATATCTGACTGTGCTCACACAGCTTAATTGTGGGGGAGACTGGGGAGCAGTTATAGGTTATAGCAGGAGCCAGGAGTACATATTAAACAGTGCACACTTTTGCTGCCAGAGTGCCACTGCCAGTGTGACTGACCACTGTGACCAGTGACCTGACCACACTGACCACCAGTATAGTATATTGTGATTGAATGTCTGCCTGAAAAAGTACACTCGTCGTGTGACTTGTGTGGTGTTTTTTTATTCTATAAAAATTAAAAAACTAATTCTGCTGACAGACAGTGTCCAGCAGGTCCATCATTATATAATATATACCTGTCCGGCTGCAGTAGTGATATATATATATTTTTTATATCATTATTTATCATCCAGTCTATACTAGCAGCAGACACAGTACGGTAGTTCACGGCTGTAGCTACCTCTGTGTCGGCACTCGGCAGTCCATCCATAATTGTATACCACCTACCCGTGGTTTTTTTTTTCTTTCTTCTTTATACATACTACATCTCATTATCAACCAGTCTATATTAGCAGCAGACACAGTACGGTAGTTCACGGCTGTAGCTACCTCTGTGTCGGCACTCGGCAGTCCATCCATAATTGTATACCACCTACCCGTGGTTTTTTTTTTCTTTCTTCTTTATACATACATACTACATCTCATTATCATCCAGTCTATATTAGCAGCAGACACAGTACAGTACGGTAGTCCACGGCTGTAGCTACCTCTGTGTCGGCACTCGGCAGTCCATCCATAATTGTATACCACCTACCCGTGGTTTTTTTTTTTCTTTCTTCTTTATACATACTACATCTCATTATCATCCAGTCTATATTAGCAGCAGACACAGTACAGTACGGTAGTCCACGGCTGTAGCTACCTCTGTGTCGGCACTCGGCACTCGGCAGTCCATCCATAATTGTATACCACCTACCCGTGGTTTTTTTTTTCTTCTTTATACATACTACATCTCATTATCAACCAGTCTATATTAGCAGCAGACACAGTACAGTACGGTAGTCCACGGCTGTAGCTACCTCTGTGTCGGCACTCGGCAGTCCATCCATAATTGTATACCACCTACCCGTGGTTTTTTTTTTCTTTCTTCTTTATACATACTACATCTCATTATCATCCAGTCTATATTAGCAGCAGACACAGTACAGTACAGTAGTCCACGGCTGTAGCTACCTCTGTGTCGGCACTTGGCAGTCCATCCATAATTGTATACCACCTACCCGTGGTTTTTTTTTTCTTTCTTCTTTATACATACTACATCTCATTATCAACCAGTCTATATTAGCAGCAGACACAGTACAGTACGGTAGTCCACGGCTGTAGCTACCTCTGTGTCGGCACTCGGCAGTCCATCCATAATTGTATACCACCTACCCGTGGTTTTTTTTTCTTTCTTCTTTATACATACTACATCTCATTATCATCCAGTCTATATTAGCAGCAGACACAGTACAGTACGGTAGTCCACGGCTGTAGCTACCTCTGTGTAGGCACTCGGCAGTCCATCCATAATTGTATACCACCTACCCGTGGTTTTTTTTTTCTTTCTTCTTTATACATACTACATCTCATTATCATCCAGTCTATATTAGCAGCAGACACAGTACAGTACGGTAGTCCACGGCTGTAGCTACCTCTGTGTCGGCACTCGGCAGTCCATCCATAATTGTATACCACCTACCCGTGGTTTTTTTTTTCTTTCTTCTTTATACATACTACATCTCATTATCAACCAGTCTATATTAGCAGCAGACACAGTACAGTACGGTAGTCCACGGCTGTAGCTACCTCTGTGTCGGCACTCGGCAGTCCATCCATAATTGTATACCACCTACCCGTGTTTTTTTTTTTTCTTTCTTCTTTATGCATACTACATCTCATTATCATCCAGTCTATATTAGCAGCAGACACAGTACAGTACGGTAGTCCACGGCTGTAGCTACCTCTGTGTCGGCACTCGGCAGTCCATCCATAATTGTATACCACCTACCCGTGGTTTTTTTTTCTTTCTTCTTTATACATACTACATCTCATTATCATCCAGTCTATATTAGCAGCAGACACAGTACAGTACGGTAGTCCACGGCTGTAGCTATCTCTGTGTCGGCACTCGGCAGTCCATCCATAATTGTATACCACCTACCCGTGGTTTTTTTTTTCTTTCTTCTTTATACATACTACATCTCATTATCAACCAGTCTATATTAGCAGCAGACACAGTACAGTACGGTAGTACACGGCTGTAGCTACCTCTGTGTCGGCACTCGGCAGTCCATCCATAACTGTATACCACCTACCCGTGGTTTTTTTTTTTCTTTCTTCTTTATACATACTACATCTCATTATCAACCAGTCTATATTAGCAGCAGACACAGTACAGTACGGTAGTCCACGGCTGTAGCTACCTCTGTGTCGGCACTCGGCAGTCCATCCATAATTGTATACCACCTACCCGTGGTTTTTTTTTTCTTTCTTCTTTATACATACTACATCTCATTATCAACCAGTCTATATTAGCAGCAGACACAGTACAGTACGGTAGTCCACGGCTGTAGCTACCTCTGTGTCGGCACTCGGCAGTCCATCCATAATTGTATACTAGTATCCATCCATCTCCATTGTTTACCTGAGGTGCCTTTTAGTTGTGCCTATTAAAATATGGAGAACAAAAATGTTGAGGTTCCAAAATTAGGGAAAGATCAAGATCCACTTCCACCTCGTGCTGAAGCTGCTGCCACTAGTCATGGCCGAGACGATGAAATGCCAGCAACGTCGTCTGCCAAGGCCGATGCCCAATGTCATAGTACAGAGCATGTCAAATCCAAAACACCAAATATCAGTAAAAAAAGGACTCCAAAACCTAAAATAAAATTGTCGGAGGAGAAGCGTAAACTTGCCAATATGCCATTTACCACACGGAGTGGCAAGGAACGGCTGAGGCCCTTGCCTATGTTCATGGCTAGTGGTTCAGCTTCACATGAGGATGGAAGCACTCAGCCTCTCGCTAGAAAACTGAAAAGACTCAAGCTGGCAAAAGCACCGCAAAGAACTGTGCGTTCTTCGAAATCCCAAATCCACAAGGAGAGTCCAATTGTGTCGGTTGCGATGCCTGACCTTCCCAACACTGGACGTGAAGAGCATGCGCCTTCCACCATTTGCACGCCCCCTGCAAGTGCTGGAAGGAGCACCCGCAGTCCAGTTCCTGATAGTCAGATTGAAGATGTCAGTGTTGAAGTACACCAGGATGAGGAGGATATGGGTGTTGCTGGCGCTGGGGAGGAAATTGACCAGGAGGATTCTGATGGTGAGGTGGTTTGTTTAAGTCAGGCACCCGGGGAGACACCTGTTGTCCGTGGGAGGAATATGGCCGTTGACATGCCTGGTGAAAATACCAAAAAAATCAGCTCTTCAGTGTGGAGGTATTTCAACAGAAAAGCGGACAACAGGTGTCAAGCCGTGTGTTGCCTTTGTCAAGCTGTAATAAGTAGGGGTAAGGACGTTAACCACCTCGGAACATCCTCCCTTATACGTCACCTGCAGCGCATTCATAATAAGTCAGTGACAAGTTCAAAAACTTTGGGCGACAGCGGAAGCAGTCCACTGACCAGTAAATCCCTTCCTCTTGTAACCAAGCTCACGCAAACCACCCCACCAACTCCCTCAGTGTCAATTTCCTCCTTCCCCAGGAATGCCAATAGTCCTGCAGGCCATGTCACTGGCAATTCTGACGAGTCCTCTCCTGCCTGGGATTCCTCCGATGCATCCTTGCGTGTAACGCCTACTGCTGCTGGCGCTGCTGTTGTTGCTGCTGGGAGTCGATGGTCATCCCAGAGGGGAAGTCGTAAGCCCACTTGTACTACTTCCAGTAAGCAATTGACTGTTCAACAGTCCTTTGCGAGGAAGATGAAATATCACAGCAGTCATCCTACTGCAAAGCGGATAACTGAGGCCTTGGCATCCTGGGTGGTGAGAAACGTGGTTCCGGTATCCATCATTACTGCAGAGCCAACTAGAGACTTGTTGGAGGTACTGTGTTCCCGGTACCAAATACCATCTAGGTTCCATTTCTCTAGGCAGGCGATACCGAAAATGTACACAGACCTCAGAAAAAGAGTCACCAGTGTCCTAAAAAATGCAGCTGTACCCAATGTCCACTTAACCACGGACATGTGGACAAGTGGAGCAGGGCAGGGTCAGGACTATATGACTGTGACAGCCCACTGGGTAGATGTATGGACTCCCGCCGCAAGAACAGCAGCGGCGGCACCAGTAGCAGCATCTCGCAAACGCCAACTCTTTCCTAGGCAGGCTACGCTTTGTATCACCGGTTTCCAGAATACGCACACAGCTGAAAACCTCTTACGGCAACTGAGGAAGATCATCGCGGAATGGCTTACCCCAATTGGACTCTCCTGTGGATTTGTGGCATCGGACAACGCCAGCAATATTGTGTGTGCATTAAATATGGGCAAATTCCAGCACGTCCCATGTTTTGCACATACCTTGAATTTGGTGGTGCAGAATTTTTAAAAAAACGACAGGGGCGTGCAAGAGATGCTGTCGGTGGCCAGAAGAATTGCGGGACACTTTCGGCGTACAGGCACCACGTACAGAAGACTGGAGCACCACCAAAAACTACTGAACCTGCCCTGCCATCATCTGAAGCAAGAAGTGGTAACGAGGTGGAATTCAACCCTCTATATGCTTCAGAGGTTGGAGGAGCAGCAAAAGGCCATTCAAGCCTATACAATTGAGCACGATATAGGAGGTGGAATGCACCTGTCTCAAGCGCAGTGGAGAATGATTTCAACGTTGTGCAAGGTTCTGATGCCCTTTGAACTTGCCACACGTGAAGTCAGTTCAGACACTGCCAGCCTGAGTCAGGTCATTCCCCTCATCAGGCTTTTGCAGAAGAAGCTGGAGACATTGAAGGAGGAGCTAACACGGAGCGATTCCGCTAGGCATGTGGGACTTGTGGATGGAGCCCTTAATTCGCTTAACAAGGATTCACGGGTGGTCAATCTGTTGAAATCAGAGCACTACATTTTGGCCACCGTGCTCGATCCTAGATTTAAAGCCTACCTTGGATCTCTCTTTCCGGCAGACACAAGTCTGCTGGGGTTGAAAGACCTGCTGGTGAGAAAATTGTCAAGTCAAGCGGAACGCGACCTGTCAACATCTCCTCCTTCACATTCTCCCGCAACTGGGGGTGCGAGGAAAAGGCTCAGAATTCCGAGCCCACCCGCTGGCGGTGATGCAGGGCAGTCTGGAGCGACTGCTGATGCTGACATATGGTCCGGACTGAAGGACCTGACAACGATTACGGACATGTCGTCTACTGTCACTGCATATGATTCTCTCAACATTGAAAGAATGGTGGAGGATTATATGAGTGACCGCATCCAAGTAGGCACGTCACACAGTCCGTACTTATACTGGCAGGAAAAAGAGGCAATTTGGAGGCCCTTGCACAAACTGGCTTTATTCTACCTAAGTTGCCCTCCCACAAGTGTGTACTCCGAAAGAGTGTTTAGTGCCGCCGCTCACCTTGTCAGCAATCGGCGTACGAGGTTACATCCAGAAAATGTGGAGAAGATGATGTTCATTAAAATGAATTATAATCAATTCCTCCGCGGAGACATTGACCAGCAGCAATTGCCTCCACAAAGTACACAGGGAGCTGAGATGGTGGATTCCAGTGGGGACGAATTGATAATCTGTGAGGAGGGGGATGTACACGGTGATATATCGGAGGATGATGATGAGGTGGACATCTTGCCTCTGTAGAGCCAGTTTGTGCAAGGAGAGATTAATTGCTTCTTTTTTGGTGGGGGTCCAAACCAACCCGTCATATCAGTCACAGTCGTGTGGCAGACCCTGTCACTGAAATGATGGGTTGGTTAAAGTGTGCATGTCCTGTTTATACTACATAAGGGTGGGTGGGAGGGCCCAAGGACAATTCCATCTTGCACCTCTTTTTTCTTTAATTTTTCTTTGCGTCATGTGCTGTTTGGGGAGGGTTTTTTGGAAGGGATATCCTGCGTGACACTGCAGTGACACTCCTAGATGGGCCCGGTGTTTGTGTCGGCCACTAGGGTCGCTTATCTTACTCACACAGCTACCTCATTGCGCCTCTTTGCGCCTCTTTTTTTCTTTGCGTCATGTGCTGTTTGGGGAGTGTTTTTTGGAAGGGACATCCTGCGTGACACTGCAGTGCCACTCCTAGATGGGCCCGGTGTTTGTGTCGGCCACTAGGGTCGCTTATCTTACTCACACAGCTACCTCATTGCGCCTCTTTTTTTCTTTGCGTCATGTGCTGTTTGGGGAGGGTTTTTTGGAAGGGACATCCTGCGTGACACTGCAGTGCCACTCCTAGATGGGCCAGGTGTTTGTGTCGGCCACTAGGGTCGCTTAGCTTAGTCATCCAGCGACCTCGGTGCAAATTTTAGGACTAAAAATAATATTGTGAGGTGTGAGGTATTCAGAATAGACTGAAAATGAGTGGAAATTATGGTTTTTGAGGTTAATAATACTTTTCTATGATTTAAGCTGTTTTTTAGGTTTTTTGAAAAAAAAACACCCGAATCCAAAACACACCCGAATCCGACAAAAAAAATTCGGTTAGGTTTTGCCAAAACGCGGTCGAACCCAAAACACGGCCGCGGAACCGAACCCAAAACCAAAACACAAAACCCGAAAAATTTCCGGCGCTCATCTCTAGACTGCACACAGGCACCCTGCTTTCTTTTATTTTGTTTTAAAGTTAGGGTTTTTATTGAGAGTGATCAATAACCAAAACAATATCGAAGTTGTACAGGTCAAGATATTGAACATGCAGATAAAAGATTTTACAGGCCACATTAGAGTGGAATATACAGTTCCATGACAATACAGGCTATCAAGTAATAGCAGTATGTACCCTGTGTAAATTCAAGCGTGTACATGATCACTCTCATTTTATTTTTCATTTATAGTATAGAACCTATACCAAAACAGAGAAAAAACTTATTAAAAGTAAAAAACAAAAAAGAGAAAGAAGAAGAAATAAAAAACAGGAAAGAGTAAGAAAAAGTGCAAGAGTAAAAGGGGAAAGTTGAGAAAATTACATATAAGGAAGCGAGAGGTTGGCTGCAGTTCCATGCAAAGACAATAGAAGAGGAAATAGCAGAGGTATTAGAGGTATTAGCAGAGTCCGGGTATTAATAAAGAACGCGCGAGGTACCATGGGGACCAAATGTTGTGGAATTGGGCCACAGTGTTATTCCTCAGACTGGTAATATATTCCATATTGGCTATATAATTAATCCTAGCCATCAGTAATGCCTTGGAGGGTGGTTTATGGTCCTTCCAACATTTAGCAATCAGAGATTTAGCCGCCATGCAGAATTGCATAGCAAGCTTATCTTGGATTTTGGGTAGTGACGATATAGGGGCATGAAGTAAAGCAATTTCAGGAGAGAGATCCATGTTATGTCCGCAAGTTTGAGCGATGAGCGCTCCAACTGTGTTCCAGAAGGGGCGAATAGAGGGGCAGGTCCACCATACATGGAAAAAGGTGCCTTCCTCTCCACAAAGTCTCCAGCATAAATTCGAGGTCGCGGGGAAAATGGAGTGAAGTCTGGAGGGGACTAAATACCATCTGGTATAAACTTTGTAACATGTTTCCCTAATTGCCACACTAATAGAAGCTTTAGAAGTGCGCAATCTAATTTCTTCCCATTGATCATCTTCCAACGGATGGGAGAGATCTGATTCCCAAGCTAGTTCATGGGGTTCACGGGCAGGAGGATCTGGAGTCAAAATAGAGTTGTATATTGTTGAGATATTCCCCTTTTTGCCAATCGAAAGTAAACACATATGTTCAAAGGAGGTGGGTGATCTCAAAGGGGTAGTTTTAAGCTGAGATCTAAGAAAGCTAAGAATTTGAATATAATGGTAATGACACGAGGATGGAATACCGAGGCGCTCTTGAAAATCTCCAAAAGAGGTCGGTGCTGAGTGGCCTTTAACATGGATAAATCTCGTGACACCCTGAGATTGCCATGGGGCTGCTATATTTCGTTCGCTGCCTGGGGGGAAGGCAGGGTGACCCCAGATAGGTGACAGAGGTGAGGGGTATGAAGAAAGATTATAAGTGGTGCGGAGTTTGTCCCGCAATCCAAGGGTGAATTTAATCGTGGGGACTGAATAGGCCGAGGCTGGTCTACAGGACCCGGGGAGCCACAGAAGAGAGTCGAGGGGAATACCCTGATATATTGAGTTCTCAATATCGACCCATTTTCTAATCCCTCGGGGGGATTGCCAGGACGCTACGTGGTTAAGGTGACAGGCGTTAAAATAAGCCTGAAGATTAGGATATCCCAAGCCGCCTGAGGTTGCACTCTTGGTCAACAAGGTTCGTCTTAATCGAGATTTACGATGAGCCCAAATAAATTTGTTGCACAGTGTTTGCAGGGAAGCCAAATTCACTCGGGGCACCATTATCGGAATGGTCTGGAACAGATAAAGAATACGGGGAAGGAAATTCATTTTTAGGGCGTTAATCCGTCCAATCCATGAAATGTATAACCGATCCCATTTATCTAGGTCTTGAGTGAGAGTTTTAATTATAGGAACATAATTAGCCTGATAGAGGCTAGAGTAGGATTTAGTGATAAATATGCCAAGGTATTTGATAGCCGAGGGTCTCCAGAGAAAGGGGAAAGAGGAGGTTAAAATCAAATTAGTATGGGATGAAACATTAAACGCGAGGGCCTCAGATATGGTATGATTTATTTTATAACCAGAGAGGGAACCATACAAAAGTAGTTTTCTGTAAATTAGGAAGAGAGATCAGAGGGTTAGAAAGAGTCAAGAGGACGTCATCCGCAAACAGAGATATTTTATACGAGCTCTGCCCCACAGTAACACCCCTAATATCAGCGTTGAGCCTAATACGGGCTGCAAGAGGTTCAATACATAAAGCAAAAAGTAGAGGTGAGAGAGGGCAGCCCTGTCGAGTGCCATTCTTTAAACTAAACCGAGGTGAGCTTAATCCATTTGTCAGGACCGTAGATGAGGGGTTAGAATAGAGGGCCGCTACTGCAGTGATGAAATGACCATGGAGGCCAAACGTAGATAATGTAGAAAACAAAAAAGGCCAAGAGATGCGATCAAACGCCTTTTCGGTGTCAAGCGCCAAAGCAATCGCTGGTGTTTTCGTCGAGTTTATATGATGAATTAAGTTAACAATACGTCTGGTGTTGTCCGAGGCCTGGCGGCCGGGAATAAATCCCACTTGATCAGGGTCAATTAATGACGGCAACACAGCATTCAGGCGAGACGCCAGTACTTTGGCAAAAAGCTTGAGATCGGTATTTATCAAAGAGATGGGTCTATAATTTGAGCAATACGAGGGATCCTTTCCGGGTTTTGGGATTACTATAATGCAGGAGGTCGTGGAGTCAGTGTGAAAAGGAGTGCCCTGCATTATTTTGTTAAACAAAAAGACCATATGAGGAATGAGCTGAGGGGCGAAAGTTTTGTAGTACATCATCGGGTAGCCATCCGGGCCTGGGGCCTTAGAAGGTTTCTGGGTTTTTAGTGCAGCTTCAATTTCTTCAGCAGAAATATCAGCATTGAGAGCAGAGTTAGTTGCCTCATCTAAACGAAGAAGAGCGCACGAATCTAGATAATGTTGAGCATGGTCGGCATGTGCCAAGGGGTCGGATGGGGGGTCAAGGTTATAGAGTGCTCTATAATAATCAGAAAAGATACCATTAATTTTCTTGGGGTCATAGGTAACGTTGCCTGAGGGTTCTCTAATAGTATGGATGCATTGGTTAGCCTTCTTGGCACGTAAGCGATTAGCCAACAAAGTATGAGCCTTGTTGCTTTTGTCGTAAAACGATTGATTAGCCCATCGAAGTGAGCGCTCAATATTTTCCGCCAAAAGAGATTGTAGATCATCACGAGCCTTAGAAAGTTCGGCTAGTGTTTTCTTGGAGTGTGTGCGTTTGTGTTCCCGATCTAGCGTTGCAATGTTGTCTGTTAACAGAGCAATTTGAGTTTCCTGGCTTCTCTTATGACGGGACGCAACTTGAATAATGGATCCTCTAACAACCGCCTTATGGGCTTCCCATATCGTAGCTATACTGCAGTCGTCTTCTACATTAATGTCAAAATATTCCTGAAGTTTAGTTTTAATTAAGTCCTGAAACTTAGGAATCTTCAATAGGGTTTCGTTAAGTCTCCATGTCGGTCTACCATCAGGGATATCAAATATGTCAAATGTCGCAGCTAAAGCCGCGTGGTCAGTCCAAGTAAGTGGGACTATCGAGGAAGCGCGTGCCGTTCGGGAGAGAGGTGCACAGCTCAAGAACATATCAATGCGAAAGTACACATCATGCGGATTGGAATAAAAAGTGTAGTCCCTGGTGGTCGGATTAAGAAAATGCCATACATCGAACAGACCAGCCTCGGCCATACCCCTGTGTAGTACTGATGAGTTTGGGGTTCGACTACTACGTAAGGGGCCGGATCTATCCATGTACGTGAGAGCCATATTGAAGTCTCCACCGACAAGTGTCTTACCTCGTCTATATGAATAAAGGTCGTGGAAAAACTTGCGGAAGAATTTAGATTGGGCCGTGTTTGGAGAGTACAGATTAGCCAATGTAACCTCCTCGTGTCCAATTTTTCCTCTCACCATTACATAACGACCTTCAGTGTCGCATTTACAGTCTTGGAACTGGAAAGGAACGGATCCTCTAACTAAGATCGCTACCCCATTTCTTTTTGCAGTATTATTTGAGTACCAGGCCATGAGAAATTGTTTAGATGTCAGGGAGGGATGGGAGGCCGATTTTAAATGTGTCTCCTGTAAAAAAATCACGTCGCCTTTTAAAGTTTTAAGAGACCTGTGGAGATGAGAGCGTTTCTGGGGGGTGTTCAGCCCCTTAACATTGATGGACAGGCACGTTAGCGGCATGATTGAAGAATTGAAGAAAGAAGAAGCTACTGGAAATCGATAGGGCCCCGGACTCTGCTAAAGTGAATGAGAGAGAGGAGAGGGAGAGAGAGAGAAGAGAAAAAATAATAATTTACAATTCAACACACAAACAACAGTATAAAATAAATGGATATATCGAACTGTGAATGCAGATACGTCAACTTACACTCAAACTGTAGCAAGAATCTAAAAAGGGAGGAGAGTGATAAAAAACAAAATGAAAAAAGCAGACGTGTAGGGGTATATTTACTAAGGTCCCGATTTTGACCGAGATGCCGTTTTTTCTTCAAAGTGTCATCTCGGTAATTTACTAAGCAAAAATCACGGCAGTGATGAGGGCATTCGTAATATTTTGGAAGTCCTAGGAAAAAATCACGAATCAATACACCATCGGTAAAATACGCCTGCAATTTGGTAGAAATCGGTCATTTACTAAAAAGTGCAAAACACAAACACTGCCGACAATAGCCAAACACTGCCGTGATAAAATACTAATCGTGAAAAAGTGCTAAAAAAAAACCAGACCTGCTTTTTTATCCCGTGTTTGTATAGGCATGCACGGATCCATGAGATCCGTGCATGTTTTTCAGTTGGAAGGGGGGGGAAATGTTCTAAATTTTCAGAAAAAAAATTGCGTGGGGTCCCCCGTCCTAAGACAAACCAGCCTCGGGCTCTTTGAGCCGATCCTGGTTGCAGAAATATGGGGAAAAAATGGACAGGGGTTCCCCCATATTTAAGCAACCAGCATCGGGCTCTGCGCCTGGTCCTGGTTCCAAAAATATGGGGAACAAAAAGAGTAGGGGTCCCCCGTATTTTTGAAACCAGCACCGGGCTCCACTAGCTGGACAGATAATGCCACAGCCGGGGGTCACTTTTATACAGTGCCTTGCGGCCGTGGCATCAAATATCCAACTAGTCACCCCTGGCCGGGGTACCCTGGGGGAGTGGGGACCCCTTCAATCAAGGGGTCCCCCCCCAGCCACCCAAGGGCCAGGGGTGAAGCCCAAGGCTGTCCCCCCCCCCCATCCAATGGGCTGCGGATGGGGGGCTGATAGCCTTTGTGAAAAGTGATTGATATTGTTTTTAGTAGCAGTACTATACGGCCCAGCAAGCCTCCCCCGCAAGCTGGTACTTGGAGAACCACAAGTACCAGCATGCGGCGTAAAAATGGGCCCGCTGGTACCTGTAGTACTACTACTAGAAAAATACCCCAATAAAGACAACACACACACACCTTGAAAGTATAACTTTAATACATCCATCCACACCTCCATATACACATACTTACCTTATGTTCCCACGCAGGTCGGTCCTCTTCTCCAGTAGAATCCATGGTGTACCTGTAGAAAAAAATATACTCACATAATCCATGGTTGAAGGCTCCTCTGCTTGTATTCCTTTTGTAATCCACGTACTTGAAAAAATAAAAAAACGGACACCCGACCACGAACTGAAAGGGGACCCATGTTTTCACATGGGCCCCCTTTCCCCGAATGCCAGAAACCCACTCTGACTGATGTCTAAGTGGGTTTCTTCAGCCAATCAGGGAGCGCCACGTTGTGGCACCCTCCTGATCGGCTGTGTGCTCCTGTACTGTATGACAGGCGGCACACGGCAGTGTTACAATGTAGCGCCTATGCGCTCCATTGTAACCAATGGTGGGAACTTTCAGGTCAGCGGTGAGGTCACTTTCGGTCAACCGCTGACCTGAAAGTTCCCACCATTGGTTAGCTTGTCCCCGTCCTCAGGAGAGCGAATGATATGAACTTTGCCATCAATTTCCACAATGAGGCGAAAAGGAAAACCCCAGCGGTATTTGTAACCATTATTGCGCAGTGTAGAGGTAACAGAGCGCAGGTCACGCCGTTTAGCAATGGTCACTGGCGACAAGTCTTGGTAGACCTGAATCCGGGAATCTTCGAACAGAATTGAAGTCGAATTTCTGCATGCCATTGTAATACTGTTCTTAATCTTGAAAGACAAAAACCGAAGGATAACATCACGGGGAGGATCAGAGTCCTTTGGTTTAGGCCTCAGGGCACGATGAGCTCTCTCTATCAAGATAGCAGATTACGAGAGCGACGGGACCAAGTAAAGAAACAGACGTTTGAGGTAAGGTTCCAATTCGGAGGCCGACACAGATTCAGGGACATTGCGAATGCGTAAAATTATTCCGCCTCTAACGATTTTCGCTATCCTCAACCTTATCCTTAAGGAATTCCAATTCGCCGGATAGGTAGCTCATGTCCTCACCCACTTGTTTGCGGAAATGCTGTTGTTCTTCGATTCGTGATTCCAGTGAGCTGGTGCGGGAATCCAGAGCCGCCAAGTCAGATTTCAGTTCACCAATCGCTGACTGGAGAGCGGAGATAAAAGAACTCTTAAGGTCCAAAATCATATTCTGGAGGGATTGAATATCCGCTTTGGTTGAGGGTGACTCCGTCGGATCCATGGTAGGGGTGGACAGCCGAGAGGACGGGGATGGAATTTCAGCTGGCTTTTCCCGGCGTGAGAAGTGTTGTGCAATATCTTGTGAAGTTCCCCTTTTTTTTGCTCGGGTGTTCGCTCTGCTCATAGTATCTGATGAGATAGAAGTGCCCGTTTAGGGAGTGATTACAAGAAAGATCCACCAAAATGTTGCGGGCTCATCAGATGATTTGGGTGGGGGGGAAGTCAGGCACTTGTGTGTTCACATCATTCGAAGGGCCGAGGCCCCACTAATCTGTTAAAACAGTGAAAGGGATCCACAGGAGAGCGTCTCGGAGTAGGTGAAATGTAGTATAACAAACACCAGCAGGGGGCTCTGAGAATCAGGTCCTGCAGGGTGCACTGTAACTAGAAATTTTTCTCCCCCAAGCCAAAAAATCCTTCGGCACCCCCCCCCCCCCCCCCATAACCCCCATAATTGGCACTAGTAAAGGGACAAATATGTGCACGCCGTAGGCGCGCGCCGCCAAAAAGGGTGTGTGGCTTCGTTGAAATGGGCGTGGCTTTGCGTAAAGGGGCGTGGCATTGCAGGAAAAGACTACCTTATACCCCAGTTTTGCACCTGCACGCCCAGACGTTAGCCACCACAGGACAGAAAAATAATCCTGATTCATGCCCCTTACATTATTTGTCATTTTTCCTCCTTATAGTAATGCCCAGTATACATTATTCCACATACTGCAATGGCCTTAGCCATTATGCCACACACAATAATGCACATGACACAATATGCACACACTGTAATGCCCCCGACACATTATGCCACACACCGTAATGCCTGTGACACATTATGACAGGAATCGCAATGCCCGTTATACATTATGCTACACACTGCAATGCCCCTGATACATTATAGCACATACAATGTCTGTGACACAGTATGACACACACCACAATGATCCTGAGACATTATACCACATACCACAATGCCCGTGATATAGTATACAACACACCGTAATGCCTGACACAGTATGACACACACCGCAATGTTCGTGATACATTATGCCACACACCGTAATGCTCATTACACATTAAGTTCTACAGTAAGGCTTCTAATTACTTTTAAATTACCTGCTCGTTGCCAGGGGTTTCATGCTCTTGGTCCATGCACGGTGCCAGGGGTTTTCATGCTCAGGGTGTCATGCTCGTTGCCAGGGGTTTCATGCACTGTGTGTCATGCTCGTTGCCAGCGGTTTCATGCTCTTGGTTCCATGCACGGTGCCAGGGGTTTTCATGCTCAGGGTGTCATGCTCTTTGCCAGTGGTTTAATGCACTGGGTGTCATGCTCGTTGCCAGGGGTTTCATGCACTGGGTGTCATGCTTGTTGCCAGGGGTTTCATGCTCGTTGCTACGGGGTAGTGCTTGTTGCTAGGGCCATGCTCCCAGTGCCACAAATGCCCCCAGTGCCAGATATTCCCCCACAGTGCCAGGTATATGCCCCCAGTGCCAGATATTCCCCCACAGTGCCAGGTACATGCCCCCAGTGCCACATATACCCCCCCCAGTGCCACATATGCCCCCTCAGTGCCTGCTCCCCCCAGTGCC
This sequence comes from Pseudophryne corroboree, assembly GCF_028390025.1. Taxonomy (NCBI): domain Eukaryota; kingdom Metazoa; phylum Chordata; class Amphibia; order Anura; family Myobatrachidae; genus Pseudophryne; species Pseudophryne corroboree. Next base: position 693,135,555 of record NC_086448.1, read on the forward strand.
AAATATTCCCCCACAGTGCCACATATGCCCCCTCAGTGCCTGCTCCCCCCAGTGCCAGATATCCCCCCACAGTGCCAGGTATATGCCCCCAGTGCCAGATATTCCCCCACAGTGCCAGGTATATGCCCCCAGTGCCAGATATTCCCCCACAGTGCCAGGTATATGCCCCCCAGTGCCAGATATTCCCCCACAGTGCCAGGTATATGCCCCCAGTGCCAGATATTCCCCCACAGTGCCAGGTATATGCCCCCAGTGCCAGATATTCCCCCACAGTGCCAGGTATATGCCCCCAGTGCCAGATATTCCCCCACAGTGCCAGGTATATGCCCCCAGTCCCAGATATTCCCCCACAGTGCCAGGTATATGCCCCCAGTGTCAGATATTCCCCCACAGTGCCTGCTCCCCCCTCTTCCCTCCTTTGTGTTGGAGGGACACGGAGCGCATAACGCGCCTCTCCTGTGTCCCTCCTGGCTCTCCTGCTGGTCTAATAAAGGAAGTGCCGGTTCGTGAGCCAATCAGAGCTCACGAACGGCACTTCCTTTATTAGACCGGCCGGGGGAGAGCCAGGGAGGGACACAGGAGTGGCGCGCGATGTGCGCTCCGTGTCCCTCCTTACAGCAGCGGAGGGAAGGAGACCGCAGATTGACATGCGGACGCTCATCCGCATGTCAATCTGTGCAAAGTCAGTGGCGCCCCCGCAGTCCCTCGCCCCCAAGCCACCGCGAGGACTGCGGGGGCAGTAGTTACGCCACTGACTGTATATACAGAAAAGAGAGGAGTGAAATAAGAATGTACAGTATAGTGCTGTGCTTGCAGTTAGTTATTTGCGTAGAGCAGGTGTGCTAAAGTAATTCCCTGCTGAAACAGTGAGCTGGCTCCTTTACAAGCACAAAAGGGACAGCACAGTATAGGGAAGCTTGCTTTGCCACCTCCAAGATGGCCACCATCATGAAAATTTAGTATGTCCCTCCAGTGAATTATCTTATAACATTCGTTGGCAGGGGTAGGGACCAGCCGTCACCCCCACTGTCTTCAATAAGACCCCCCTGGTGAGTGTGTGCGTCGGGCGGGCCGCTCGTATAAGCGCAGCGCTCGTGCTGCACTCACTGCCACTGGACCTCCGCCGCTCGGTTCAGCGCCGGACCCGCAGCTCCAGGGGCTCTTCTCGCCGCTTCCACTGCTCGGCAGGGACCCCCAGGTAGGAGAGGTGTAGTGGGGCAAGCCGTACAGCGGCGCGTGACAGCCGGTTTTCGTCCGAATTCGGGCGGGCGGGGGGGGGTTTCCAAATCGAGGCCCCGGCAGCAGCACGAGGGGAAGGCCGCAACCTGCAAGCACAGGACAAGCCTGTGCTCCGGCTCCGCAGCTCACCCCCAATGTACACAAAGCAGCAAGGGCTGCAATAGGAAGCTGCAGGAGGGGGACAAACAAGGTCAGGACAACAAAAAGGGGGTAAAAGGGCTCAATCTGGCAGGAGCTCCCCTGGGACACGACTTTCCAGTCAGGACACAAGCCACGCCCCCCCACCCTGCTTTCTTAAACCACCCATGACTTAGAGCACAGGTTCTCAAACTCGGTCCTCAGGACCCCACACGGTTCATGTTTTGCAGGTCACCTGTAGATTTTTAAAATGTGAGCATATAATGACCTCGTATAGAGTCACGCATGATCAGATGGGGCTGGATCCACAACTACCAGCACCTTAATCTGCAGCCCAGGGAAAGCCATACTGGGGTATCTCGCTCCCGCCCCACACCCCTCATTGTGCAGGCTGAGAATAATAATGTAAATGGCTGACGGAAGAGAGCAGTGCATTATGCAGGAGGTGAATAACCAGAGAAAGATGCCTAACAATAGGGGTAGTATCAGGTGGGTCAATCAGAGGTATGTAGGAAAAGTCCTCAAAAACCCTTCCCCACCTCTTTATTCAATGGAAAAATCCGGCATAGTCCAATGGGAAATAAAGGCTTATATCTTATGATGTTTCTTGAGCCTGATAATAAAATCTTATTTTGTTTCTTCATCCATTGTAGTCTAACTGGGACAACCACCTATTATAAATCCCGATAAAAAAATGAATCATCAGCCAATACAGGTAACCACCAGTGTGGGAAAACACTTGTGATCGGCTGGCAGGGATATCTCAGCTTTCGTTAGGCATTCATAGGGCTCAAACCAATTAGACGCAATTTCATTTTTGGCGCGAGTAAGTGCATCTGTTTGCCGCACTTACTGTACTGCCAGCCTCTCAGATCTTTGCTCCGATCCGCGAGCTAGTTGCAGGGCTGTTGCCGGCATTTCTATGCCATTGCAACGGCAACTCGCCCCCTTCATGAATAATTGGATTGGCCTCATATTGTACATGTGGAAAACTTTTGGAAGGATTTTATTTCTTTGTAGGACTGGTGGGAGAATGTTGGGAACAGGACGTAAAGTGGTCCCAGAGAGGTGGCGGTACTCAACTGCCCCCCATCCACACCCAATCACAACCACACGTTTAGCAGAGCTACTCTGAGGTGGTGTCTTGCAACTAGCAGAGGAGAAACATCTTGTTAATGGGGGTAATTCCAAGTTGATCGCAGCAGGATTTTTGTTAGCAATTGGGCAAAACCATGTGCACTGCAGGGGAGGCAGATATAACATGTGCAGAAAGAGTTAGATTTGGGTGTGGTGTGTTCAATCTGCAATCTAAATTGCAGTGTAAAAATAAAGCAGCCAGTATTTACCCTGCACAGAAACAAAATAACCCACCCAAATCTAACTCTCTCTGCACATATTATATCTGCCTCCCCTGCAGTTCACATGGTTTTGCCCAATTGCTATCAAAAATCCTGCTGCGATCAACTTGGAATTACCCCCAATGTTCCCAAGAGCAATTAGCAAAAATGCTGCCCCTTGAAACGTGTTGTGTAAAATTCTATCTGTATATGTACTGTATATTGCTACTGAAATACACATCAGAAATAAAGGACAATAAGATGCTTTTGTAACACTCCTGCCACCAGCTGAGACTACATTAGGTCACTTAAATATTCATCCCCAAAATGACTGGAGGCAGGTATTCGTTGCAGGAAGTAGTGATCAAACAGCCTTGGTGTACTAGCTGTGCCTCGCCAATAGATAAATCGGCCTCCCAGTAGCCACAAAACTGAATTGGCTGTCCATTGCTGGCCAGTAAGCTTAGCCAGGTGGTAGATGGTGTCACGATCTCGCTCTCTTTCCAGAGTCTTCGAAACTCAGTGAACTGAGTAGTCATCACCAGGAATCCGGTATCCAAGAGAGCTGCCATTTCCACTCTGCTGACCTTTATCTTCAAGTGGGGACATGTGCCAACATATCGTGGCCACAACTCCTGTGCCGATATACCTATTTGTGAGGTTCTTCCCGAGGGTCAGTCCGTCGCGTCAGGGTCACTTCGTTTAAAGGCTTGTCGTCAAATTTGTGCTCGATATGTCCCATCAACTTGCAACGTCGACAGATGGGCCTTCCCTGAGCATCAAACTGATCAGTGGGGCGTCGTCCTGAGCCCCGCGGGATATCCCATTGCTGTCTCATTCTTCCGCCCGAGTCGCAGCGCAAACCTCCGAGTTTAGTCTCGGCTTCTCCCAGACGTACATCTCGGATCTCCTTCATCATTTCTGTTATGGCACTGGTGAGAGCCCTGATCGGAACATGCCTGGTTTAAACCTGCTGGGTGACAATTCATTTAGATTTCCATGTTCGGGCATCAAGCACAGTTGCGTCTCGTCGCACTCTTCATCCTCGGTCAGTTCCGAGGTCACCCCGTATTCCGCATCTGTGTTCTGGTTCAACCCTAATATGTCCATTGAGGTTTCTTTGAATTTGGGGAAGGTGCAGTCGGGTTTCTGTCATCTCCACATCATCAGCTGGGCCCTTGTTTCTTCGCTTCTGGCCGCTTCAATAAACAGGTCAGTCAATGTTTCGTCAACGTGTTCTACTTCTCGCGGAGTTCTAGCTTGAATTGCCCGCTTCACCTCTTGTCATCCCAAAGCAAAATCCTGCAAGGTTTCCCGCGGTTGCTTTTTCCGGGCGTATAGCCGTCCCTTCAATTCCATACTGGACTGGGAGATAAAGATGCTGGCCAGTTTCTTCAGGATCCCTTTGGCTGATTTTGGGTCCGTATCCGACCATGATCGGGCCTCCCGTAGCGCAGAGCCCTTTAGCTGGCTGATGACAATCTCTGCCCATTGCTCCTTGCTCAGCGCATATAACCAGAACAATGAATGTAGCTTTTCCTTGAATTCCCTGAAGGAGCTGGTCCCCTGTGGGCGGGTGTCATCTGAGTATTTCGGAAGCCATGGTGCCTCAAAGTAATAGGGCATTGTGATCGGTGCCGTTGGCATTACCGCCGCTGATGGTGCTGGGTTGGGTGCCTTAGGCGCTCTTCTGAGGCTCAGGGTAGAGTCTACAGGCTGCGGTTGTTCTCCCGAGTCTGATGCGTCTTGAGGCTGCGACATCTCGCCGTTCAAAAGGGTATCTATAATCCTGTTCATAGACGCCAAATTGTGATATTACCCCGGTGATGGTGTAGAGTCGTACCTGTTTTCTCCAGATGATGCTTGCTAATTCGATACTTTTCACGGCTTCTTCCACAGTAGTCTGTGACAGGAGAATGGACACCCCAAGGAGGACCCCTCAGAGAAAGGAAAATAGAAATTGGCGGTGACAACAAGTTTATTTAACAGGGAGAAAGTGTAGTCACCGTTTCATGTATCTTGAGTTGCTGGATAGTAAACCTAGTACGTTTTAGAAAGGCACATTACCTTGTATCGCATATCATTTGCATAGTAAACAATAACATATCACAACGTCAACATAAGTACTTTTCAGAACATCAATACTGAAACTGTCATTTAGAAAAGCTGGTTCAGGAATATTCAAACAGTATACTAATAAGCCATTAGATGGCGCTGTGGACCCAGCAAAGGCAGTCTCTGGCCCTATACACAATCCAGAGAAGTTCGAGTATAAGTCTATACAAGACACATAACAATCACAAAAGAATATTAGGATTACTTTTCCACCGCTTGGTTTGATAAATCCTGCACATGGCAGACAGCAGGAAATACACTGAATTAAAAGTCTAGTGGACGATCACCAGTGGTAGCTCAGAGAGCTGAACAATGAACTCAAAGCATATAGAAATACTGTAGTTCATGCAGCTTAGATTTCTCAGTTCCTTGTAAAGCTGTGTAGGGCTGCTGGGGAATGATTAGCCTATTGAGGCTGAGAGTTTGGCATAGCCTAAGATACTGTCCCTGGCCGAGGTTCCGGTAGCATGCAAAAGGTACCCGAAAATACACAAAGGGGTGTAGGTTACTGGTGATGCTCCATTGAGACCAGCATATGTCCCTATATTGATATAGATGCTTGTGGTGTCAGTAGACGGCTAGTAAGGCTGAAGTAGTGTGGTGACTTGGATCACTACCTTCCCTAAAGTCTCTATGCTGCAGAGGGGGTATACTTATTGGGGATGCATAACCCCTGTTAAGGCCTTAGTAAATAGTTGGAATTACAGTAGGAGGGGGTTTGGTTGTTCCGGTTCCCTTGGGATGTGTGCCCCTTATCAACAGGGTGAGAAGAAGGGGGTGAGAGGACTGCCATTAATGTGGCTACCTGTGTCCTGGTGGTATCTTTACTTCCTGTCTCCACTCCTCCATCTGACAGGTCAGTGCAGCTCCTCTGCGATGCGGTTCTCCCTGTGGCTCAATTCTACAGCAGCGTTGATAGTCGGCACCTGGCTCTGTTTATTGTGGAGTCTGCGCTCCCTTCGCTCCTGGGACCTCACACAGTCCTCTGCTGCCCTCCGGCTCATAGTAGCAGCATCTCTCTCCACTCCGGCGGTAGTGCAACCGCTCCTCCTGCACTCGGTGGCCGCTTGGCCTCTTCTTCACTGCGCGGTGTCCCTTCTCACAGCAGCACCACGTGTCTCCCTTTCTCCATCTCTCCGCACAAGCTATGGACCCTGGCGCCATTCCTGCCACACTCTTCTACCGCTCAGCCACAGCCAATCGCCTCAGTCTCTCTTCCTGCTCTCCAGGACCTGCTCTGGGTCTCATCGCTTCCTCTGTAGTACTCCGGCTGGCTGGGGTTGACTAGCAACCTAGATGAGGAGATTAACCCTTCTCCGCAGTCTCCATTCTTAAGGTTCTTTATTAGGCTGCTTTGGCAGCCCAATCAGTTAAATCAGATGTACCTCCAAGGTGGGGTACCACAGTGATTTCCACACTTCTGTGTGTCAAGCTGAATTAGGCCCTTAGTCAGAGGTGGATGCCATTGTTGCCACTGCTGAGTCTTTTTATGCAGCGGATGTGTGACAATATGCAAATGCCATAGGAGGCGTCTTCTGTAAATAAACCCTCCCAGATCCACTGCTACGTATTCACAGCATCGTTATAGTTAAAGCTTTATTGATTGATTATTTGATTTGCTATTTTGCAACATTTTTGACTATGTTGGTTATTGAAAAAGCTTTCTAGTGAAGATTTGATTATTTTACAATTTAAAGCCTCCTTGTTTCGCATATCAAAAAGCAGATATATACTTCAGTAAAAAACATTCAAATATTATTAGCGGTGTGAATATTTCTTTTTTCATATATTTTTGTGATGATATCATCATATAAGACTTTTGAATCTGAGGTAATCAGTAGAGTCTCTGCAATTCATTTACTACAGCCAATCACTCAGACGTCTCAGTGAAAGGATGTCACACACAGCATATTGGGAGGACTTAAGTAAAAACATTTCTGTCACTTTCTTTAGCTCACTAATTCTTCAGCTTACTAATATCCAGTAATGTTTTTATTTTAGTCATCTTTATTTTTTGAAGATACCTTTCCAGAGTAGCCAAGCACAAGAGCCCAGGCACAATCAGAATACTTTTTACCAACCAAGTTTACTGAATAAAACTGGGTCATGGGAGCACATGGCCTCTCTGATGGTCATTAGTGCTCAGAGCCTCTCAGATAGTCATGAATGCTCAGGGCCTCTGTGATGGTCATGGAGGCTTGAATACATTCATAGCAGCTGGATCTCAGGGCTGTGGCCTTGTTTGTGGTTGTTCCTTTAGTAATAATAGATTGCCAGCAGAATACCACAAACTAAAATGACTTCTGTGGGAATAACTAAACACAGAACTAACACCCAAATATGAGGAAATGATGGATGAAGTTTGTGTCTTTTAATGGTTGTGGAGATGATGGCCTCTCCAATGACCCTGTTAGCAGTTCCCTCTTTACTGGTCATGGTAGTGATGTCTTCTCCAAAGTTTGAGGGGGCAATGGCCTCTCCAGTGGTTGTTGAGTTGATGGCTCCTCCAGTGGTCATGGAGGCAACAGACTCCTCAGTGGTCATCTGGGAATTGCATCTTCAGCTGTTGTGGGGATGATGGCCTCCCTAGAGGTCATGAGGTAGGTAGCACCTCTTTAAGTTCATTCTATAGGATCCTATACAAATGAAAGATGTTAATATTAAATAGAGATGTGCGGCTGGCACTTTTCGTATTTTCTGTTTTGGTTTTGGTTCTGGTTCCATGCTCGTGTTTTGGATCTGGATTGGTTTTGCCAAAATCACCCTTTCGTGTTTTGGTTTTGGAGCTGGATGATTTTTTTAAAAAAACATAAAAACAGCGAAAATCACATAATTTGGGGGTAATTTTGATCCTGCGGTATGATTAACCTCAATAACATTCATTTCCACTCATTTCCAGTCTATTCTGAACACCTCACACCTCACAATATTATTTTTAGGACAAAAGGTTGCACCAAGGTGGCTGTATGACTAAGCTAAGCAACACAAGTGGGCGGCACAAACACCTGTCCCATCTACGAGTGGCACTGCAGTGGCAGACAGGATGGCAGATTTAAAAAATAGGCCCCAAACAGCACATGATGCAAAGAAGAAAAAGAGGTGAAATGAGGTAGCTGGATGGCTAAGCTAAGCGACACAAGTGTGCGACACAAACACCTGGCCCATCTAGGAGTAGCACTGCAGTGGTAGACAGGATGGCACATTAAAAAAAATAGTCCCCAAACAGCACATCATGCAAAGAAGTAAAAGAGGTGCAATGAGGTAGCTGTATGACTAAGCTAATTGACACAAGTGTGCGGCACAAACATCTGGCCCATCTAGTAGTGGCACTGTAGTGGCAGACAGAATGGCACTTAAAAAAAAACTAGTCGCCAAACAGCACATCATGCAAAGAAGTAAAAGAGGTGCAATAAGGCAGCTGTATGACTAAGCTAAGCGACACAAGTGTGCGGCACAAACACCTGACCCATCTAGGAGTGGCACTGCAGTCCCACTGCACTAATGGCAGCTACCAGATGCATGTCTAACATCAGCATAGTTGTTATGGCCTCAGTTATCCGCTTTGCAACAGGGTATATATATACATGGCAGTATCAATGGAATTATATGGCAGTACCACTGGACATATACGGCAGTATCACTGGAATTATATGACAGTACCACTGGACATATACGGCAGTATCACTGGATTTATACGGCAGTACTGCTGGACATATACGGCAGTATCACTGGACATATACGGCAATATCACTGGACATATACGGCAGTACCACTGGAAATATACAGCAGCACATGGACACCACCACTGGACTGATGCAGAACAACATAGAGCCACTGAAATGGAATGGACTTATACAGCAGCACTGGACATATGGCAGCAGAGGACACCACCACTGTGACTGGACTGAAGCAGCACAAGACACTACCACTGCACTGATGCAGGACAACACAGCACCACTGCAAAGGACTGGACTTATACAGCAGCACTGGACATATGCCAGCAGAGGACACCACCACTGTGACTGGACTAATGCAGCACAAGACAGTACCACTGTACTGATGCAGGACACTGAGGACGGAGACACGTCCTCTCTCCAATGCCGGAATGAAAATGGTGGCGACGCGTGGCTCCTTATATGGAATCCAAACCCCGCAAGAATCCGACAGTGGGTTGATGACGTTTTGCCTCGTTCTGGTTTCTGAGTCAGGCGGGAAAACATGAGCTGGGCTCGGATCCGGGCTCGGGCAGTGAAGTCCGGTAGGGTTCGGTTCTCAGGGAACCGAACCCGCTCATCTCTAGTATTAAACATCCCTTATATGCAAACATATCTGTCAGGCTCTGGAGCCTTACCTCCGGCAGGTGCTCCCGTGGGTTACCGTCCCGCTGGTTGGCACGGCTGTGGCGGCAGGGAGCTGCTGGCGGCGGGTCCTCCTGGACGGATGTGCGGCTGCCAATGGCCGGGGGCCGAGGGTCTGAAGAGCCGTGGCGCTTCGGCGGGGATCGCTGCGGTAAGGTTCTCTAGTGGTGACACATTATAGTGTGTCAGAGACAGAAGCTGGGTAAAGCAGGTGGTCTTCTGTTTGCTGGCGGCCGGGCTCCCGATGACCAGTATACCGGCGCCGGAATCCCGACTGCCGGCATACCGACATCTTTTCTCCCTCTTGGGGGTCCACGACCCCCCTGGAGGGAGAATAGATAGCATGGCAAGCGCAGCGAGCCCGCAAGGGGCTCAATTGTGCTCACCCAGCTGTCTGTATGCCGGCGGTCGGAATTCCGGCGCCAGTATGCTGGTCGCCGGGAGCCCGGCCGCCGGCATACCCTACTACACCCGGCTAAAACTGTGTTCTAACAGCTAAGTATGTCTCCTGTGCTGGGGGCAGCCATGTTGGAGACCAGAGTATTACCAATGATGTTCCCAATCTGTGTCCAGCCAATCCTGCGTGTTCTCCCCTTACAAAAGGGGGCTGGCTCAGAGGGAGAGTGCCAGTTCTTCAAGTTATCGCCTTGTGAAAGGTTCTCCAGCTCTGTGCTCCCAGGTTACTTCTGGTTCCCTGGTCCTGGTTGCTCTCATCCATCGGTTACCTAAACACTGCTGCAGTCCTGATGTCTTAGTCCGTTGCCACTCGTGGAAGCACTCACGGGGTCCCAGGTCATAGAGGAGCTCCAGGTGCTAACGGCGGTTCCCGCAGACGTCTTCATTTCTTCAAAGTCCAAGTTCTTCTGCCTCGTCTTTCAATCACAAACCACAGTCTACATTTCTTCAAAGTCGAAGTTCTTCAGCCTCGTCTTTCAATCACAAACTAGTCTTAATTTCTTCAAAGTCCAAGTTCTTCAGCCTCATCTTTTAATCACAAACCAAGTCTTCATTTGTTCAAAGTCCAAGTTCTTCAGCCTCATCTTTTAATCACAAACCAAGTCTTCATTTTTTCAAAGTCCAAGAACTTCAGCCTCGTCTTTTAATCATAAAACACAGTCTTCAGTTCTTCTTTACCAGATTTCTTCAGTTTCACTCTTCAAGTCATTTAACCATAGACTCTAATTCTTCCAGTTTCTTCTATTTCTCCAATATTCGTGTACAGTCTGATTATTCATTAAAACTACAGTTATCTTCCTATGAAGTCCTCCTTTTCTTTAACAGCTTTAACACTTAGTTTGGCTCCCACCCCATGAGGAGGAATTACATTCAGCCTCCTCGTTTACTCTCCTCACAGGTAGCTGTCCCTTCAGCCAAAACTCGGTTGTCGGAACCCCAACTTACACCGAGCGTGACAATATCTTCCTGACTCTGCAATTGGGCTTCCACAGTTTTACCTCATAAAAGTGACCAATGACCTACAGTACTTACAGTATAACAAAGTTTAAGTACTTCTTTGCAATCTTGTAACAGTGTTGATCACCCTCTACTCCTGCGCAACTTTTTATGTCATAGTTTCCTGGTTCGCTTATTGAGTTGTCAATAAGCGAGTTGTTCGCTCGCTAGTAGATTTTAGCAGCATTGCACACGCTAGGCCGCCGCCCTCTGGGAGTGTATCTTAGCTTAGCAGAATAGCAAACGAAAGATTAGCAGAATTGCGAATTGAAAATTCTTAGCAGTTTCTGAGTAGCTCCAGACTTACTCCTACACTGCGATCAGCTCAGCCCGTTTCGTTCCTGGTTTGACGTCACAAACACGCCCTGCATTCGGCCAGCCACTCCCCCGTTTCTCCAGACACTCCCACGTTTTATCCTGGCACGCCTGCGTTTTTCCGCACACTCCCAGAAAACGGCCAGTTTCCGCCCAGAAACACCCACTTCCTGTCAATCACACTCCGATCACTTCAACAATGGAAATTCTTCGTTCGGACGTGAGTAAATCTACTAAGTTTTGAGCAAAAATACTTAGCGCATGCGCACTACGTACCATTCGTATGCGCATTTTTGCCTTAATCGCTCCGTTGCGAAAATCGTCAACGAGCGAACAACTCGGAATGACCCCCCATTACCAATACAACCATACATACAGCTTGTTGGTGGATGATACATAGACAGTTTAAAGGTCAACAGTTAATAGGTAGACACCATAGGGTCGACAGTCAATATGTCGACAAGGTCAAAAGGGTTGAAAAGTTGACATATAAAAGGTCAACGATACAAAACGGCCAACAGGTACTTTAGGTCGACAGGTTCAAAAGATCAGCATAATTAGGTCTATAGGGCCTAATTCAGGTCTGCAATCAGATAGTCGCCGCCCAGACAGGGTGAATAACTGCCCTTTGCAAGTCTGTGAACGCCCTGCAAAAAGCTTTACAAAAGCTGAGCAGGTGCAAATCCATTCACAACTCACTCACCATTGAATGATTTTTCCAGTTTGTGCAGTCTAAGGGTGTGTACACACGGTGAGATATTTTCTTTCGATTTTGACTATATAGTCAAAATCTCAAGAAAAGTTAGTGCAGATCGCATGGTGAAAGTCACCTTGCGATCTCGATTCGATCCCGATGCGCGGTCCCGCAAGGTCGGCATCGCAAGAAAAGATAGACTGTGCAGGCAAGTCAATCCTTGCTAGATCGGTGTACTATCTAGTTCATCTCACATGTCAATGACATCTCACATAAGCCAAAATCTCACATAAGCCAAAATCGTAAGCACACATAGTCCATATCTCAAGAAAACTTAGTCAAAATCTGTAATATCTGGGCTCCGGGGAGTTCAAGGGAAATCGCAAGTGGAAATCGGGCATAGCAAGGATCTCACCATGGGGTAAATTTACTAAGATGGGAGTTCTATTTGAGATGGGATGTTGCCCATAGCAACCAATCAGATTCCAGGTATTATCTTCTAGAAGGTTCTAGATAAATAAGAAGTAGAATCTGATTGGTTACTATGGGCAACATCCCATCTTAAATAGAACTCCCATCTCAGTAAATTTACCCCCGTGTGTACACACCCTAAGCGTAGCCCAGGACTTAAGGTGCATAAACACCAGTGCCAGATTAAGGTCCGCATGGGCCTGGAGCTGAAATTTATGAAGGGCCTATTGTGTGCTACCGCAGGGTGTGTGGGTTTGTGTGGTCTGCACATAGGGTGTGGCTTGCATCATGTATTTAGCAAACAGCAGTAAGCTTAGCTTACTGCTATTTGTAACTATCGCTTACGCCATCTATAGACGACAAAAGCCTTTCTAGCTTCAGTGAAGCCTTCAAGGTCCCTTCCAGTCAAAGCACAATGTGCATTGCTTTTTAGCCTAGAGGGACAGGACAGAAATGATAGGACTAGGACAGAGGTGACCGGGGCAGGAAAGAGGGGTGAAGGACATGCCTGAGGTGACAGGATGAGAACAGAGGGGCTAGGACGGAGGTGACAGGGACATGCCTGAGGTGATAGGACAAGAACAGAGGGGCTAAAACAGAGGTGACAGGAACATGCCTGAGGTGATAGGACCATAACAGAGGGGCTAGGACAGAGGTGACAGGACCAGGACTGTGACAGGGGCAGGAAAGAGGGGAGAGGGACAGAACAGAGGTGACAGGGACATGCCCGAGGTGACAGGACCAGAAAAGAGGGGCTAGGACAGAGGTGACAGGACCAGAACAGAGGGGCTAGGAGAGAGGTGACAGGGACATGCCCGAGGGGACAGAACCAGGACTGTGACAGGGGCAGGAAAGAAGGGAGAGGGACAGAACAGAGGTGACAGGGACATGCTCGAGGTGACAGCACCAGAACAGAGAGGCTAGGACAGAGGTGACAGTACGATAACAGAGGTGCTTGGACGGAGGTGACAGGGATATGCCCGAGGGGACAGAACCATAACAGAGGGGCTAGGACAGAGGTGACAGGACCAGGACTGTGACAGGGGCAGGAAAGAGGGGAGAGGGACAGAACAGAGGTGACAGGAACATGCCCGAGGTGACAGCACCAGAACAGAGGGGCTAGGACAGAGGTGACAGGACCAGAACAGAGGGGCTAGGAGAGAGGTGACAAGACCAGAACAGAGGGGCTAGGACAGAGGTGACAGGACCAGAACAGAGGGGCTAGGAGAGAGGTGACAGGGACATGCCCGAGGTGACAGGACCAGAACAAAGGGTCTAGGACAGACGTGACAGGACCAGAACAGAGGGGCTAGGACAGAGGTGACAGGGACATGCCCGAGGGGACAGAACCAGGACTGTGGGAAGAGGGACAGGACAGAAGTGACAGGACCAGGACAGAGGGGCCAAAACGGTAGGGACAGGGACAGAACAGAGGTGTGATAATGGCAGGCCAGAGATGGTAGGGGCAGGACAGAGGGGACAGAACAGAAAGGTGACAATGACAGGACGGAGGTGGCATGGGCAGTATAGAGGGGACAGGGCCAGGACACAGCATTGAATTCAGCACTAGTGGGAAGAGGTAGTTGGCACTCACTATATACAGTATACTATAACCGATAATATTAGAGTTTATACAGTACGTAATCTGCATGGTGTATTATAACACCCCTTCCTCCAGCCCCACTCACCACTTGATCTGGTTTTTGCTCTTGCTATGTACTGCAGCCTGCAGTTGCTCAGAGAGCCCGCTCCTACAGGCAGGTTGGCAAAAGCTGTGCACGGAGGAGGAGCCAAGAATGGTAGAGGCCGTCAATCCTACACCCGCCCTTCTACCACAGCTGCAGGGTAGTGCACACAATATACCCTTCAGATGATCTAGCCTCTGAGTGAGCCGCCTGTGTATAGCCTCTTCAATTTGGCCTGGCCATTCACCATATTTACCAGCTAGTAAGCCTGAGTCACATACAACAATAATAACAGAGCTGGATCGAGTACTCTGCTGCTGCTGCTGCTGCTGCTGCTGCTGCTGCTGTTATTATTATTGTTGTATGCAGTGGTCGAAGTGAGTATTTAGAAGTGGGGGTATTGAAAATGTAATAGAATGGCCGAGGATCTGGGTACACCTAGAATCACAGAAACTATAGGGATTATGATAAAGCAAATCAATTTTAGATACTTTTTAAAACTACAGTATATAGCATAAAATAAAACCATATTATATAGTTATCCAACCTGTGCTTCCTACCTCCCTCGTGTTCATCATCCTCTTCCCCATACAGTAACTGTTTTATATCAGCTTTTCCTAATGTCTCACATGTCACCCCTGCTACTCTTACGTCCTCCTTCCCTTACTTGCCCCCTATAAACCTCATACCCTCAATCCTTCTATCGCCCTGCACTTTTCACTCCAAACTTCCATCTCTCACCCCTGCACCTCACTCCCTCCTTTTCCAAACCCTGCACCTCATTCCCTCCTTCCTTCTCTCACCCCTGCACCTCACTCCCTCTTTTCTTCTCTCACCCCTGCACCTCACTCCCACATCCCATCTCTTACTCCTGCACCTCACTATCTCCTTCCATCTCTTGTCCCTGCACCTCACTATCTCCTTCCATCTCTTGTCCCTGCACCTCACTATCTCCTTCCATCTCTTGTCCCTGCACCTCACTCCCTCCTTCCATCTCTTGTCCCTGCACCTCACTATCTCCTTCCATCTCTTGTCAATGCACCTCACTATCTCCTTTAGAGATGAGCGGGTTCGGTTCCTCGGAATCCGAACCCGCCCGAACTTCATGTTTTTTTACACGGGTCCGAGCGACTCGGATCTTCCCGCCTTGCTCGGTTAACCCGAGCGCGCCCGAACGTCATCATCACGCTGTCGGATTCTCGCGAGGCTCGGATTCTATCGCGAGACTCGGATTCTATATAAGGAGCCGCGCGTCGCCGCCATTTTTCACACGTGCATTGAGATTCATAGGGAGAGGACGTGTCTGGCGTCCTCTCCGTTTATAGAGATTCGAGAAGAGAGTGAGACAGAGAGAGACACAGTAGTAATTTGGGGAGCATTAGGAGGAGTACTACTACTACTAGTACTTGCTGAAGTGATAGAGAGAGATAGTGTGACTGTATTATCTGACTTGTGGGGGAGACACTGACAGTGGGGAGCAGTTAGAGTCTGAGAGCAGGACTCAGGACTCAGGAGTACATATAACGTACAGTGCACACTTTTGCTGCCAGAGTGCCAGCCACACTGCCATTGTTTGTGACCACACTGACCACCAGTATAATATATATTGTGATTGTCTGCTTAGGACTCAGGAGTACTACTTGCAAGTTGCTGATAGTGTGACCAGTGACCTGACCACCAGTTTAATAAATCACCACCAGTTTATGAGTTTAATATATATTATATATATATATATATATATATATATAATTGTATATAATATATATATATAATATTGTATACCACCTAGCACCTACCCGTGTTTTTTTTTTTTTTTCTTCTTTATACATACTACTATAGTAGCTTACTGTAGCAGTCTGTGGTGCTGCTGAGCTGACAGTGTCCAGCAGGTCCGTCATCAGTCATTACATAATAAATATATAATATATACCTGTCCGGCTGCAGTACTAGTGATATTATATATACATATATATTGATTTCATCTCATTATCATCCAGTCTATATTAGCAGCAGACACAGTACGTTAGTCCACGGCTGTAGCTACCTCTGTGTCGGCACTCGGCAGTCCATCCATAATTGTATACCACCTACCCGTGGTTGTTGTTTTTTTCTTTCTTCTTTATACATACTACTATAGTAGCTTACTGTAGCAGTCTGCGGTGCTGCTGAGCTGACAGTGTCCAGCAAGTCCGTCATCAGTCATTACATAATAAATATATAATATATACCTGTCCGGCTGCAGTACTAGTGATATTATATATACATATATATTGATTTCATCTCATTATCATCCAGTCTATATTAGCAGCAGACACAGTACGTTAGTCCACGGCTGTAGCTACCTCTGTGTCGGCACTCGGCAGTCCATCCATAATTGTATACCACCTACCCGTGGTTGTTGTTTTTTTCTTTCTTCTTTATACATACTACTATAGTAGCTTACTGTAGCAGTCTGCGGTGCTGCTGAGCTGACAGTGTCCAGCAGGTCCGTCATCAGTCATTACATAATAAATATATAATATATACCTGTCCGGCTGCAGTACTAGTGATATTATATATACATATATATTGATTTCATCTCATTATCATCCAGTCTATATTAGCAGCAGACACAGTACGGTAGTCCACGGCTGTAGCTACCTCTGTGTCGGCACTCCATCCATAATTGTATACCACCTACCCATGGTTGTTGTTTTTTTCTTTCTTCTTTATACATACTACTATAGTAGCTTACTGTAGCAGTCTGCGGTGCTGCTGAGCTGACAGTGTCCAGCAGGTCCGTCATCAGTCATTACATAATAAATATATAATATATACCTGTCCGGCTGCAGTACTAGTGATATTATATATACATATATATTGATTTCATCTCATTATCATCCAGTCTATATTAGCAGCAGACACAGTATGGTAGTCCACGGCTGTAGCTACCTCTGTGTCGGCACTCGGCAGTCCATCCATAATTGTATACCACCTACCCGTGGTTGTTGTTTTTTTCTTTCTTCTTTATACATACTACTATAGTAGCTTACTGTAGCAGTCTGCGGTGCTGCTTAGCTGACAGTGTCCAGCAGGTCCGTCATCAGTCATTACATAATAAATATATAATATATACCTGTCCGGCTGCGGTACTAGTGATATTATATATACATATATATTGATTTCATCTCATTATCATCCAGTCTATATTAGCAGCAGACACAGTACGTTAGTCCACGGCTGTAGCTACCTCTGTGTCGGCACTCGGCAGTCCATCCATAATTGTATACCACCTACCCGTGGTTGTTGTTTTTTTCTTTCTTCTTTATACATACTACTATAGTAGCTTACTGTAGCAGTCTGCGGTGCTGCTGAGCTGACAGTGTCCAGCAGGTCCGTCATCAGTCATTACATAATAAATATATAATATATACCTGTCCGGCTGCAGTACTAGTGATATTATATATACATATATATTGATTTCATCTCATTATCATCCAGTCTATATTAGCAGCAGACACAGTACGGTAGTCCACGGCTGTAGCTACCTCTGTGTCGGCACTCGGCAGTCCATCCATAATTGTATACCATCTACCCGTGGTTGTTGTTTTTTTCTTTCTTCTTTATACATACTACTATAGTAGCTTACTGTAGCAGTCTGCGGTGCTGCTGAGCTGACAGTGTCCAGCAGGTCCGTCATCAGTCATTACATAATAAATATATAATATATACCTGTCCGGCTGCAGTACTAGTGATATTATATATACATATATATTGATTTCATCTCATTATCATCCAGTCTATATTAGCAGCAGACACAGTATGGTAGTCCACGGCTGTAGCTACCTCTGTGTCGGCACTCGGCAGTCCATCCATAATTGTATACCACCTACCCGTGGTTGTTGTTTTTTTCTTTCTTCTTTATACATACTACTATAGTAGCTTACTGTAGCAGTCTGCGGTGCTGCTGAGCTGACAGTGTCCAGCAGGTCCGTCATCAGTCATTACATAATAAATATATAATATATACCTGTCCGGCTGCAGTACTAGTGATATTATATATACATATATATTGATTTCATCTCATTATCATCCAGTCTATATTAGCAGCAGACACAGTACGTTAGTCCACGGCTGTAGCTACCTCTGTGTCGGCACTCGGCAGTCCATCCATAATTGTATACCACCTACCCGTGGTTGTTGTTTTTTTCTTTCTTCTTTATACATACTACTATAGTAGCTTACTGTAGCAGTCTGCGGTGCTGCTGAGCTGACAGTGTCCAGCAGGTCCGTCATCAGTCATTACATAATAAATATATAATATATACCTGTCCGGCTGCAGTACTAGTGATATTATATATACATATATATTGATTTCATCTCATTATCATCCAGTCTATATTAGCAGCAGACACAGTACGTTAGTCCACGGCTGTAGCTACCTCTGTGTCGGCACTCGGCAGTCCATCCATAATTGTATACCACCTACCCGTGGTTGTTGTTTTTTTCTTTCTTCTTTATACATACTACTATAGTAGCTTACTGTAGCAGTCTGCGGTGCTGCTGAGCTGACAGTGTCCAGCAGGTCCGTCATCAGTCATTACATAATAAATATATAATATATACCTGTCCGGCTGCAGTACTAGTGATATTATATATACATATATATTGATTTCATCTCATTATCATCCAGTCTATATTAGCAGCAGACACAGTACGGTAGTCCACGGCTGTAGCTACCTCTGTGTCGGCACTCGGCAGTCCATCCATAATTGTATACCACCTACCCGTGGTTGTTTTTTTTTTCTTTCTTCTTTATACATACTACTATAGTAGCTTACTGTAGCAGTCTGCGGTGCTGCTGAGCTGACAGTGTCCAGCAGGTCCGTCATCAGTCATTACATAATAAATATATAATATATACCTGTCCGGCTGCAGTACTAGTGATATTATATATACATATATATTGATTTCATCTCATTATCATCCAGTCTATATTAGCAGCAGACACAGTACGGTAGTCCACGGCTGTAGCTACCTCTGTGTCGGCACTCGGCAGTCCATCCATAAGTATACTAGTATCCATCCATCTCCATTGTTTACCTGAGGTGCCTTTTAGTTGTCCCTATTAAAATATGGAGAACAAAAATGTTGAGGTTCCAAAATTAGGGAAAGATCAAGATCCACTTCCACCTCGTGCTGAAGCTGCTGCCACTAGTCATGGCCGAGACGATGAAATTCCAGCAACGTCGTCTGCCAAGGCCGATGCCCAATGTCATAGTACAGAGCATGTAAAATCCAAAACACCAAATATCAGTTAAAAAAGGACTCCAAAACCTAAAATAAAATTGTCGGAGGAGAAGCGTAAACTTGCCAATATGCCATTTACCACACGGAGTGGCAAGGAACGGCTGAGGCCCTGGCCTATGTTCATGGCTAGTGGTTCAGCTTCACATGAGGATGGAAGCACTCAGCCTCTCGCTAGAAAAATGAAAAGACTCAAGCTGGCAAAAGCACCGCAAAGAACTGTGCGTTCTTCGAAATCCCAAATCCACAAGGAGAGTCCAATTGTGTCGGTTGCGATGCCTGACCTTCCCAACACTGGACGTGAAGAGCATGCGCCTTCCACCATTTGCACGCCCCCTGCAAGTGCTGGAAGGAGCACCCGCAGTCCAGTTCCTGATAGTCAGATTGAAGATGTCAGTGTTGAAGTACACCAGGATGAGGAGGATATGGGTGTTGCTGGCGCTGGGGAGGAAATTGACCAGGAGGATTCTGATGGTGAGGTGGTTTGTTTAAGTCAGGCACCCGGGGAGACACCTGTTGTCCGTGGGAGGAATATGGCCATTGACATGCCTGGTGAAAATACCAAAAAAATCAGCTCTTCGGTGTGGAAGTATTTCAACAGAAATGCGGACAACAGGTGTCAAGCCATGTGTTGCCTTTGTCAAGCTGTAATAAGTAGGGGTAAGGACGTTAACCACCTCGGAACATCCTCCCTTATACGTCACCTGCAGCGCATTCATAATAAGTCAGTGACAAGTTCAAAAACTTTGGGTGACAGCGGAAGCAGTCCACTGACCAGTAAATCCCTTCCTCTTGTAACCAAGCTCACGCAAACCACCCCACCAACTCCCTCAGTGTCAATTTCCTCCTTACCCAGGAATGCCAATAGTCCTGCAGGCCATGTCACTGGCAATTCTGACGAGTCCTCTCCTGCCTGGGATTCCTCCGATGCATCCTTGAGTGTAATGCCTACTGCTGCTGGCGCTGCTGTTGTTGCTGCTGGGAGTCGATCGTCATCCCAGAGGGGAAGTCGGAAGACCACTTGTACTACTTCCAGTAAGCAATTGACTGTCCAACAGTCCTTTGCGAGGAAGATGAAATATCACAGCAGTCATCCTGCTGCAAAGCGGATAACTGAGGCCTTGACAACTATGTTGGTGTTAGACGTGCGTCCGGTATCCGCCGTTAGTTCACAGGGAACTAGACAATTTATTGAGGCAGTGTGCCCCCGTTACCAAATACCATCTAGGTTCCACTTCTCTAGGCAGGCGATACCGAGAATGTACATGGACGTCAGAAAAAGACTCACCAGTGTCCTAAAAAATGCAGTTGTACCCAATGTCCACTTAACCACGGACATGTGGACAAGTGGAGCAGGGCAGGGTCAGGACTATATGACTGTGACAGCCCACTGGGTAGATGTATGGACTCCCGCCGCAAGAACAGCAGCGGCGGCACCAGTAGCAGCATCTCGCAAACGCCAACTCTTTCCTAGGCAGGCTACGCTTTGTATCACCGCTTTCCAGAATACGCACACAGCTGAAAACCTCTTACGGCAACTGAGGAAGATCATCGCGGAATGGCTTACCCCAATTGGACTCTCCTGTGGATTTGTGGCATCGGACAACGCCAGCAATATTGTGTGTGCATTAAATATGGGCAAATTCCAGCACGTCCCATGTTTTGCACATACCTTGAATTTGGTGGTGCAGAATTTTTAAAAAAACGACAGGGGTGTGCAAGAGATGCTGTCGGTGGCCAGAAGAATTGCGGGACACTTTCAGCGTACAGGCACCACGTACAGAAGACTGGAGCACCACCAAAAACAACTGAACCTGCCCTGCCATCATCTGAAGCAAGAAGTGGTAACGAGGTGGAATTCAACCCTCTATATGCTTCAGAGGTTGGAGGAGCAGCAAAAGGCCATTCAAGCCTATACAATTCAGCACGATATAGGAGGTGGAATGCACCTGTCTCAAGCGCAGTGGAGAATGATTTCAACGTTGTGCAAGGTTCTGATGCCCTTTGAACTTGCCACACGTGAAGTCAGTTCAGACACTGCCAGCCTGAGTCAGGTCATTCCCCTCATCAGGCTTTTGCAGAAGAAGCTGGAGACATTGAAGGAGGAGCTAACACAGAGCGATTCCGCTAGGCATGTGGTACTTGTGGATGGAGCCCTTAATTCGCTTAACAAGGATTCACGGGTGGTCAATCTGTTGAAATCAGAGCACTACATTTTGGCCACCATGCTCGATCCTAGATTTAAAGCCTACCTTGGATCTCTCTTTCCGGCAGACACAAGTCTGCTGGGGTTCAAAGACCTGCTGGTGAGAAAATTGTCAAGTCAAGCGGAACGCGACCTGTCAACATCTCCTCCTTCACATTCTCCCGCAACTGGGGGTGCGAGGAAAAGGCTCAGAATTCCGAGCCCACCCGCTGGCGGTGATGCAGGGCAGTCTGGAGCGACTGCTGATGCTGACATCTGGTCCGGACTGAAGGACCTGACAACGATTACGGACATGTCGTCTACTGTTACTGCATATGATTCTCTCACCATTGAAAGAATGGTGGAGGATTATATGAGTGACCGCATCCAAGTAGGCACGTCACACAGTCCGTACTTATACTGGCAGGAAAAAGAGGCAATTTGGAGGCCCTTGCACAAACTGGCTTTATTCTACCTAAGTTGCCCTCCCACAAGTGTGTACTCCGAAAGAGTGTTTAGTGCCGCCGCTCACCATGTCAGCAATCGGCGTACGAGGTTACATCCAGAAAATGTGGAGAAGATGATGTTCATTAAAATGAATTATAATCAATTCCTCCGTGGAGACATTGACCAGCAGCAATTGCCTCCACAAAGTACACAGGGAGCTGAGATGGTGGATTCCAGTGGGGACGAATTGATAATCTGTGAGGAGGGGGATGTACACGGTGATATATCGGAGGATGATGATGAGGTGGACATCTTGCCTCTGTAGAGCCAGTTTTTGCAAGGAGAGATTAATTGCTTCTTTTTAGGTGGGGGTCCAAACCAACCCGTCATTTCAGTCACAGTCGTGTGGCAGACCCTGTCACTGAAATGATGGGTTGGTTAAAGTGTGCATGTCCTGTTTATACAACATAAGGGTGGGTGGGAGGGCCCAAGGACAATTCCATCTTGCACCTCTTTTTTTCTTTCATTTTTATTTGCGTCATGTGCTGTTTGGGGAGTGTTTTTTGGAAGGGCCATCCTGCGTGACACTGCAGTGCCACTCCTAGATGGGCCCGGTGTTTGTGTCGGCCACTAGGGTCGCTAAGCTTAGTCACACAGCTACCTCATTGCGCCTCTTTTTTTCTTTGCGTCATGTGCTGTTTGGGGAGGGTTTTTTGGAAGGGACATCCTGCGTGAGACACTGCAGTGCCACTCCTAGATGGGCCCGGTGTTTGTGTCGGCCACTAGGGTCGCTAAGCTTAGTCACACAGCTACCTCATTGCGCCTCTTTTTTTCTTTGCGTCATGTGCTGTTTGGGAGGGTTTTTTGGAAGGGACATCCTGCGTGACACTGCAGTGCCACTCCTAGATGAGCCCGGTGTTTGTGTCGGCCACTAGGGTCGCTTATCTTACTCACACAGCTACCTCATTGCGCCTCTTTTTTTCTTTGCGTCATGTGCTGTTTGGGGAGGGTTTTTTGGAAGGGACATCCTGCGTGACACTGCAGTGCCACTCCTAGATGGGCCAGGTGTTTGTGTCGGCCACTAGGGTCGCTTAGCTTACTCACACAGCTACCTCATTGTGCCTCTTTTTTTCTTCTTTGCGTCATGTGCTGTTTGGGGAGTGTTTTTTGGAAGGGCCATCCTGCGTGACACCGCAGTGCCACTCCTAGATGGGCCCGGTGTTTGTGTCGGCCACTAGGGTCGCTTATCTTACTCACACAGCTAGCTCATTGCGCCTCTTTTTCTCTTTGCATCATGTGCTGTTTGGGGAGGGTTTTTTGGAAGGGACATCCTGCGTGACACTGCAGTGCCACTCCTAGATGGGCCAGGTGTTTGTGTCAGCCACTAGGGTCGCTTAGCTTACTCACACAGCTACCTCATTGCGCCTCTTTTTTTCTTCTTTGCGTCATGTGCTGTTTGGGGGGTGTTTTTTGGAAGGGCCATCCTGCGTGACACTGCAGTGCCACTCCTAGATGGGCCCGGTGTTTGTGTCGGCCACTAGGGTCGCTAAGCTTAGTCACACAGCTACCTCATTGCGCCTCTTTTTTTCTTTGCGTCATGTGCTGTTTGGGGAGGGTTTTTTGGAAGGGACATCCTGCGTGACACTGCAGTGCCACTCTTAGATGGGCCCGGTGTTTGTGTCGGCCACTAGGGTCGCTTATCTTACTCACACAGCTACCTCATTGCGCCTCTTTTTTTCTTTGCGTCATGTGCTGTTTGGGGAGGGTTTTTTGGAAGGGACATCCTGCGTGACACTGCAGTGCCACTCCTAGATGGGCCAGGTGTTTGTGTTGGCCACTAGGGTCGCTTATCTTACTCACACAGCTACCTCATTGCGCCTCTTTTTTTCTTTGCGTCATGTGCTGTTTGGGGAGGGTTTTTTGGAAGGGACATCCTGCGTGAGACACTGCAGTGCCACTCCTAGATGGGCCCGGTGTTTGTGTCGGCCACTAGGGTCGCTTATCTTACTCACACAGCTACCTCATTGCGCCTCTTTTTTTCTTTGCGTCATGTGCTGTTTGGGGAGGGTTTTTTGGAAGGGACATCCTGCGTGACACTGCAGTGCCACTCCTAGATGGGCCAGGTGTTTGTGTCGGCCACTAGGGTCGCTTAGCTTACTCACACAGCTACCTCATTGCGCCTCTTTTTTTCTTCTTTGCGTCATGTGCTGTTTGGGGAGTGTTTTTTGGAAGAGACATCCTGCGTGACACTGCAGTGCCACTCCTAGATGGGCCAGGTGTTTGTGTCGGCCACTAGGGTCGCTTAGTCATCCAGCGACCTCGGTGCAAATTTTAGGACTAAAAATAATATTGTGAGGTGTGAGGTATTCAGAATAGACTGAAAATGAGTGGAAATTATGGTTTTTGAGGTTAATAATACTTTGGGATCAAAATGACCCCCAAATTCTATGATTTAAGCTGTATTTTAGTGTTTTTTGAAAAAAACACCCGAATCCAAAACACACCCGAATCCGACAAAAAAAATTCGGTGAGGTTTTGCCAAAACGCGGTCGAACCCAAAACACGGCCGCGGAACCGAACCCAAAACCAAAACACAAAACCCGAAAAATTTCAAGTGCACATCTCTAATCTCCTTCCATCTCTTGTCCCTGCACCTCACTATCTCCTTCCATCTCTTGTCCCTGCACCTCACTCCCTCCTTCCATCTTTTGTCCCTGCACCTCACTCCCTCCTTCCATCTTTTGTCCCTGCACCTCACTCCCTCCTTCCATCTCTTGTCCCTGCACCTCACTAACTCCTTTCTATCTCTCACTCCTGCACCTCACTCCATCTCTGGACCCTGTTCCTCATTCCCTCTTCTATCTCTCACCTCTGCAGGGCAGTGCACCACACTCCCTCCCTTCTTTTCTCACCCCTGTACAGCACTCCTTCCTTCCATCTCTCACCCCTGCACTCACTCTCTTCTTCCTTCACTGGCCACTATACCTCATTCCAAGTGGAATTTATTAACATACATCACCGCCCATCGCAGTGATGTTGATCGCATATGTACTAACATATGCGATCAACATCGCAATGCGGTGACTGAGGCCCCCCCCGCGATACCTGTGAGGTGGTGTGCGGGTGTCTCTGTCACCTCCCTGGGCTCTCCACCTGCTCACCTGCCAGGAAGCAGCAGGCTGGAAACAGCGCCTCCTCCTCCTCCCTACAGCCGGA
Organism: Pseudophryne corroboree; assembly: GCF_028390025.1. NCBI lineage: Eukaryota > Metazoa > Chordata > Amphibia > Anura > Myobatrachidae > Pseudophryne > Pseudophryne corroboree. Next base: position 693,160,493 of record NC_086448.1, read on the forward strand.
AGGACCTCCGGCTGCGTTGCTGGGGGGAGGAGGAGTTTACCTTCCGGGTCCAGGCTTCCTGGATGAAGGTATGCCGGGGGTGGGGGGGTTGGCATCTGCGGCAGGGGTCGGCGGAGGCAGTGGGTTGCGGTGGCTGGCATTAAGAAGCCCATAGGCTTCTATAGGGTATCGCCATCCAAAGATGGAGATACCCTCATAGGGGCAAAACGCGGCGGCCGGGTGTTAGTACATACAAAAATGCGATAAAATCCCCCAAAATGGGCGTTTTATCGCATTTTCCCTTTAGTACATCCCGCCCTATATCTCTTACCCCTGCACCTCACTCCTTCCTTCCTCCTCATACCCTAGCACCTCACTCCCTCTTTCTTCTCATACCCTGCCACTTCACTCTCTCCTTCCCTCTCTCGCCCCTGTACCTCACTCCCCCCTTCCATCTCTCACCCCTGCACTGCACCTCACTCCATCCCTGCTTCCTTCTCTCACTCATGCACCTCCCTCCTCATACCCTCCTCACTCCCTCCTTCCTCCTCATACCCCTGCACCTCACTCCCTCTTTCCTCCTCATACCCCTGCACCTCACTCCCTCCTTCCTCCTCATAACCCTGCTGCACCTCGCTCCCTCAGTTTACATGTGCCCAGTGCACCTGCCCCTAGCATGCAGAATAGGCAGCGTTATAGGAGAAAAGTTATACCCCTGAACGACTGCATCCAGCACACAGGCAGTGCCCCCTTGAGGTGGGTGCTATAGGGATGCGGCTGGGAGTAGGTGCTGCTGGTGGATATAACACCAGCAACGATGGATGAAAGGGATACAGTACAAACAGGGTGTGAGGCAGCGGGTGACTCAGCTCACTACACAAAAGCATCACGAACATGAACCTGATGCTGTGCCGCCAGTGTACCTGCTCCCGCTCTTAAAGCCGGCGCCACCTCCTCCCGCTCCTGGAGCTGCCTCCTTCCGTTTCTGGAGCCGCGCCGCTTCCTCCCATTCTCTGAGCCGCCTCTTCCTATTTCTGGAGCTACGCCGCCTCCTCCCATTTCTGGAGCCGCACCACTTCCTCCCATTCTCGGAGCCGCCTCCTCTCATTTCTGGAGCTGCGCCGCCTCCTCTCGTTCACAGAGCCGTCTCCTTAGCTTTGGAGCCCAGGTATCAGAGGTGGTGGCAAGTGGCGTCACGTGTGGGCGACATCAGCAGTCTCCTGAGCCGGCCCTCCATTGTATACACCAATACCGATGAAGGGGGTGGTGGTCTGTCTGCAGCAGCGGTCAGTCAGTGCACTGCAGATGAGCACTGACTTCGATCGCCGATTCTATGTGATTCCTGCATACTAGCAGGGTCAGCAGGATGTATGGAGGAGGTGTTGGAGGGGGTGCAGGACATCAGATGGCTTTCAGCACTGGCAGTAACAGGATTTTTTTTTACTGTACATGCTGCCAGCCTCCAGCAGGTCCATGGGCCTATTTTCACTAAGGGGCCTGGAGCTGCAGCTCCATCCGCCCCATTGTTAATCCGGCCCTGCATTCCTGAGTACATGGAATAGACTCTTCTGGAGAAGATACACACTCTGCAGCACAAGAAACAGAGTCCCTAGACATGGTAATGTGAGATATATAAACATACACGCACACACAAAGGAAAATGTCAGACACAATCTCCCCCAGAGTACCTTCAGAGAGACAAAGTATAAGGAGCCAGCACACACACAGTGCCCCAGTAGGCAGTTATATGATAAATGCCTGGTGCTGACTGAGTAACCTTAATAGATTACACAGCAAGAATAACAGTGAATAACACTCTCCCCCCCTTCTATAACCCCCTGGTACCGCACAGGATAGCTGGAGTTATGTGGAGGGTCAGCGCTCCCTGTCAGCGTCTTTTGGCTGTGATCTGCAGGGAGAAAATGGCGCTGGTGAGTGCTGGATCCGCTCTGAGGTGAAGCTCTGCCCCCTGTAATGGCGCGTCTTCCCGCACTTCTGAGTTTATACTGGCCTTACGTAAAGCGTTGCTAGCAGCAGTACAGAGTCCCTGATAGCCATAGTAACGAGCATTTAGGGTATTGCGCTGGCCCAGGGCGCCCCTCACAGCGCCGCACAACTGTACCTCTGAACCCTCCAGGGCGCAGCCTTACAGCGCTGTGCTCCTACCCTTGTGCCGCCATTCTCGCCGGTGACCCGCTTATCGGGGCTCCGGCGTCATACTCACCACCTTGATCTTCTGGCTCTGTTAGGGGTGGCGACAGTGCTGCGGGAGTGAGCGGTCGTCTCGGGGGCTTGCGATCATCACCCTCAGGAGCTCAGTGTCCTGTCAGCGGAGATAGGGGCCATTAACCTCTAGGGTTGGATCCTACTCCCCCCCCCCCACCCCCCCCTAAGTCCCACGAAGCAGGAAGGCTGTTGCCATCAAGCCGAGATTCTGTAAGGTTCCATAAGTATGTATAAATTAATGTACTGTGGGTGTAAAGGGTTAATTTGTTTAATACTTCCTTTTTTTTTATTTAGTCTACATGTAATAGTTCTAAAATTGCAAGAAAATGGTGTATCTCAACGAGAGCAGCTTAGACAAATATTGTCACGTGGAAGAAAGTGATTGCTCCTTAACCAGTTACCTGACAACGGGGGTCATTCAGATTTGATCGCTGGGCAGTGATTTTTGCATCCCTGCGATCAGATAGTCGCCCCCTACAGGGAGAGTGTATTTTAGCTGTGCAAGTGTGAGAACGCATGTGTAGCAGAGCTGTACAAACAGATCTTGTGCAGTCTCTGCTCATCCCAGGACTTACTCAGTCGCTGCGATCACATTAGGCTGTTCAGGAGCGGATTTGACATCAGACACCCTCCCTTCAAACTAGAGATGAGCGCCGGAAATTTTTCGGGTTTTGTGTTTTGGTTTTGGGTTCGGTTCCGCGGCCGTGTTTTGGGTTCGACCGCGTTTTGGCAAAACCTCACCGAATTTTTTTTGTCGGATTCGGGTGTGTTTTGGATTCGGGTGTTTTTTTCAAAAAACCCTAAAAAACAGCTTAAATCATAGAATTTGGGGGTCATTTTGATCCCAAAGTATTATTAACCTCAAAAACCATAATTTCCACTCATTTTCAGTCTATTCTGAATACCTCACACCTCACAATATTATTTTTAGTCCTAAAATTTGCACCGAGGTCGCTGTGTGAGTAAGATAAGCGACCCTAGTGGCCGACACAAACACCGGGCCCATCTAGGAGTGGCACTGCAGTGTCACGCAGGATGTCCCTTCCAAAAAACCCTCCCCAAACAGCACATGACGCAAAGAAAAAAAGAGGCGCAATGAGGTAGCTGTGTGAGTAAGATAAGCGACCCTAGTGGCCGACACAAACACCGGGCCCATCTAGGAGTGGCACTGCAGTGTCACGCAGGATGTCCCTTCCAAAAAACCCTCCCCAAACAGCACATGACGCAAAGAAAAAAAGAGGCGCAATGAGGTAGCTAAAGGTGAATACCTGCGCTGGCTGTGCAAATATTAATTATAATTAATAATAATTAATAATTAATAATTAAAGGGATGGTTTGTTCAGTGTAAAAAGTAACAATTTATTCATAAATCACATATAGAGAAATCTAAAAGAATAAGGAATTCCTATTACCACAAGGTGGCGATAAAACTTAAAAAGTCTTTCTCAGAATAAGACTTGGTGGATTTCACGTTCTCCTGCATAAATAATTTTCATTCCTGAAGGCTAGGGCAACCTCCCCTTGTGCATTCACTGTGTTGAGTAAATAGTTACCAGATCCCCACGTTGTTAGATATCAGCATAGGAACGAGTCCATTTGTAGCTGTGGCGGTGGGTCCGACCAGTTTGTTTAAAGGTCCAGTGATGGGAGAGAAGTCCAAAATTTGCCAGAGGATAGATGAAGTTGTGCAGGCCAGTTAGGAGAGTGAAATCCAGTCATATGAAACAGGCTCAACGCGTTTCACTGGTATAATCCAGCTTCCTCAGGAGCATCCATCCCATAAGTCTGGGGTACTCTATTTATACCATTCTTAATAATTAGATTAGCACCACCTGCTCTGATCATTATTAAAACAAAGAAACAAACCATCCCAAAAAAACAATATAAAAACAGACAGTCAGAGTCACAAATTTAATATCTATTTATAGACCTCATTATATTTAAAAAACGAGTGTTAATCCCTTCGTTTTAATAAAAAGAAATATAAGATGATGCCGATCAGGTGATGCAAAGTAACCTATGGGAATGGGGATTCCCGAGGTCTGTATAAGAATGTTATTTACCCCCGATTGAAGGGGTTTCAGAGTGCGGTCATGTGACACAATCACATGACCACAAAGACGCTCCTTGACCAATGGAACTGCAGATACACCGATCATGTGACGAGTAACGTCACATGATCGGCATCATCTTATATTTCTTTTTATTAAAACGAAGGGATTAACACTCGTTTTTTAAATATAATGAGGTCTATAAATAGATATTAAATTTGTGACTCTGACTGTCTGTTTTTATATTGTTTTTTTGGGATGGTTTGTTTCTTTGTTTTAATAATGATCAGAGCAGGTGGTGCTAATCTAATTATTAAGAATGGTATAAATAGAGTACCCCAGACTTATGGGATGGATGCTCCTGAGGAAGCTGGATTATACCAGTGAAACGCGTTGAGCCTGTTTCATATGACTGGATTTCACTCTCCTAACTGGCCTGCACAACTTCATCTATCCTCTGGCAAATTTTGGACTTCTCTCCCATCACTGGACCTTTAAACAAACTGGTCGGACCCACCGCCACAGCTACAAATGGACTCGTTCCTATGCTGATATCTAACAACGTGGGGATCTGGTAACTATTTACTCAACACAGTGAATGCACAAGGGGAGGTTGCCCTAGCCTTCAGGAATGAAAATTATTTATGCAGGAGAACGTGAAATCCACCAAGTCTTATTCTGAGAAAGACTTTTTAAGTTTTATCGCCACCTTGTGGTAATAGGAATTCCTTATTCTTTTAGATTTCTCTATATGTGATTTATGAATAAATTGTTACTTTTTACACTGAACAAACCATCCCTTTAATTATTAATAATTATTAATTATTATTAATTATAATTAATATTTGCACAGCCAGCGCAGGTATTCACCTCTATTTACTGCTTGTTGTTTTGAGGAATTGACCTTCCTCCTACCTGCTGCTGTTGGTTGCGCACCTGCATTTTTATTTACTGTGCAATGAGGTAGCTGACTGTGTGAGTAAGATAAGCGACCCTAGTGGCCGACACAAACACCGGGCCCATCTAGGAGTGGCACTGCAGTGTCACGCAGGATGTCCCTTCCAAAAAACCCTCCCCAAACAGCACATGACGCAAAGAAAAAAAGAGGCGCAATGAGGTAGCTGACTGTGTGAGTAAGATTAGCGACCCTAGTGGCCGACACAAACACCGGGCCCATCTAGGAGTGGCACTGCAGTGTCACGCAGGATGTCCCTTCCAAAAAACCCTCCCCAAACAGCACATGACGCAAAGAAAAAGAAAAGAAAAAAGAGGTGCAAGATGGAATTGTCCTTGGGCCCTCCCACCCACCCTTATGTTGTATAAACAAAACAGGACATTCACACTTTAACCAACCCATCATTTCAGTGACAGGGTCTGCCACACGACTGTGACTGATATGACGGGTTGGTTTGGACCCCCCCCAAAAAAGAAGCAATTAATCTCTCCTTGCACAAACTGGCTCTACAGAGGCAAGATGTCCACCTCATCATCATCCTCCGATATATCACCGTGTACATCCCCCTCCTCACAGATTATCAATTCGTCCCCACTGGAATCCACCATCTCAGCTCCCTGTGTACTTTGTGGAGGCAATTGCTGCTGGTCAATGTCTCCGCGGAGGAATTGATTATAATTCATTTTAATGAACATCATCTTCTCCACATTTTCTGGATGTAACCTCGTACGCCGATTGCTGACAAGGTGAGCGGCGGCACTAAACACTCTTTCGGAGTACACACTTGTGGGAGGGCAACTTAGGTAGAATAAAGCCAGTTTGTGCAAGGGCCTCCAAATTGCCTCTTTTTCCTGCCAGTATAAGTACGGACTGTGTGACGTGCCTACTTGGATGCGGTCACTCATATAATCCTCCACCATTCTTTCAATGTTGAGAGAATCATATGCAGTGACAGTAGACGACATGTCCGTAATCGTTGTCAGGTCCTTCAGTCCGGACCAGATGTCAGCATCAGCAGTCGCTCCAGACTGCCCTGCATCACCGCCAGCGGGTGGGCTCGGAATTCTGAGCCTTTTCCTCGCACCCCCAGTTGCGGGAGAATGTGAAGGAGGAGATGTTGACAGGTCGCGTTCCGCTTGACTTGACAATTTTGTCACCAGCAGGTCTTTGCACCCCAGCAGACTTGTGTCTGCCGGAAAGAGAGATCCAAGGTAGGTTTTAAATCTAGGATCGAGCACGGTGGCCAAAATGTAGTGCTCTGATTTCAACAGATTGACCACCCGTGAATCCTTGTTAAGCGAATTAAGGGCTGCATCCACAAGTCCCACATGCCTAGCGGAATCGCTCCCTTTTAGCTCCTTCTTCAATGCCTCCAGCTTCTTCTGCAAAAGCCTGATGAGGGGAATGACCTGACTCAGGCTGGCAGTGTCTGAACTGACTTCACGTGTGGCAAGTTCAAAGGGCATCAGAACCTTGCACAACGTTGAAATCATTCTCCACTGCGCTTGAGACAGGTGCATTCCACCTCCTATATCGTGCTCAATTGTATAGGCTTGAATGGCCTTTTGCTGCTCCTCCAACCTCTGAAGCATATAGAGGGTTGAATTCCACCTCGTTACCACTTCTTGCTTCAGATGATGGCAGGGCAGGTTCAGTAGTTTTTGGTGGTGCTCCAGTCTTCTGTACGTGGTGCCTGTACGCCGAAAGTGTCCCGCAATTCTTCTGGCCACCGACAGCATCTCTTGCACGCCCCTGTCGTTTTTTAAAAAATTCTGCACCACCAAATTCAAGGTATGTGCAAAACATGGGACGTGCTGGAATTTGCCCATATTTAATGCACACACAATATTGCTGGCGTTGTCCGATGCCACAAATCCACAGGAGAGTCCAATTGGGGTAAGCCATTCTGCGATGATCTTCCTCAGTTGCCGTAAGAGGTTTTCAGCTGTGTGCGTATTCTGGAAAGCGGTGATACAAAGCGTAGCCTGCCTAGGAAAGAGTTGGCGTTTGCGAGATGCTGCTACTGGTGCCGCCGCTGCTGTTCTTGCGGCGGGAGTCCATACATCTACCCAGTGGGCTGTCACAGTCATATAGTCCTGACCCTGCCCTGCTCCACTTGTCCACATGTCCGTGGTTAAGTGGACATTGGGTACAACTGCATTTTTTAGGACACTGGTGAGTCTTTTTCTGACGTCCGTGTACATTCTCGGTATCGCCTGCCTACAGAAGTGGAACCTAGATGGTATTTGGTAACGGGGGCACACTGCCTCAATAAATTGTCTAGTTCCCTGTGAACTAACGGCGGATACCGGATGCACGTCTAACACCAACATAGTTGTCAAGGACTCAGTTATCCGCTTTGCAACAGGATGACTGCTGTGATATTTCATCTTCCTCGCAAAGGACTGTTGGACAGTCAATTGCTTACTGGAAGTAGTACAAGTGGGCTTACGACTTCCCCTCTGGGATGACCATCGACTCCCAGCAGCAACAACAGCAGCGCCAGCAGCAGTAGGCGTTACACGCAAGGATGCATCGGAGGAATCCCAGGCAGGAGAGGACTCGTCAGAATTGCCAGTGACATGGCCTGCAGGACTATTGGCATTCCTGGGGAAGGAGGAAATTGACACTGAGGGAGTTGGTGGGGTGGTTTGCGTGAGCTTGGTTACAAGAGGAAGGGATTTACTGGTCAGTGGACTGCTTCCGCTGTCGGCCCAAGTTTTTGAACTTGTCACTGACTTATTATGAATGCGCTGCAGGTGACGTATAAGGGAGGATGTTCTGAGGTGGTTAACGTCCTTACCCCTACTTATTACAGCTTGACAAAGGGAACACACGGCTTGACACCTGTTGTCCGCATTTCTGGTGAAATACTTCCACACCAAAGAGCTGATTTTTTTGGTATTTTCACCAGGCATGTCAACGGCCCTATTCCTCCCACGGACAACAGGTGTTTCCCCGGGTGCCTGACTTAAACAAACCACCTCACCATCAGAATCCTCCTGGTCAATTTCCTCCCCAGCGCCAGCAACACCCATATCCTCCTCATCCTGGTGTACTTCAACACTGACATCTTCAATCTGACTATCAGGAACTGGACTGCGGGTGCTCCTTCCAGCACTTGCAGGGGGCGTGCAAATGGTGGAAGGCGCATGCTCTTCACGTCCAGTGTTGGGAAGGTCAGGCATCGCAACCGACACAATTGGACTCTCCTTGTGGATTTGGGATTTCGAAGAACGCACAGTTCTTTGCGGTGCTACTGCTTTTGCCAGCTTGAGTCTTTTCATTTTTCTAGCGAGAGGCTGAGTGCCTCCATCCTCATGTGAAGCTGAACCACTAGCCATGAACATAGGCCAGGGCCTCAGCCGTTCCTTGCCACTCCGTGTGGTAAATGGCATATTGGCAAGTTTACGCTTCTCCTCCGACAATTTTATTTTAGGTTTTGGAGTCCTTTTTTTACTGATATTTGGTGTTTTGGATTTGACATGCTCTGTACTATGACATTGGGCATCGGCCTTGGCAGACGACGTTGCTGGCATTTCATCGTCTCGGCCATGACTAGTGGCAGCAGCTTCGGCACGAGGTGGAAGTGGATCTTGATCTTTCCCTAATTTTGGAACCTCAACATTTTTGTTCTCCATATTTTAATAGGCACAACTAAAAGGCACCTCAGGTAAACAATGGAGATGGATGGATACTAGTATACAATTATGGATGGACTGCCGAGTGCCGACACAGAGGTAGCTACAGCCGTGGACTACCGTACTGTACTGTGTCTACTGCTAATATAGACTGGTTGATAAAGAGATGTAGTAGTAGTATGTATGTATAAAGAAGAAAGAAAAAAAAACCACGGGTAGGTGGTATACAATTATGGACGGACTGCCGAGTGCCGACACAGAGGTAGCTACAGCCGTGGACTACCGTACTGTACTGTGTCTGCTGCTAATATAGACTGGTTGATAAAGAGATGTAGTAGTAGTATGTTTGTATAAAGAAGAAAGAAAAAAAAACCACGGGTAGGTGGTATACAATTATGGACGGACTGCCCAGTGCCGACACAGAGGTAGCTACAGCCGTGGACTACCGTACTGTACTGTGTCTGCTGCTAATATAGACTGGTTGATAAAGAGATGTAGTAGTAGTATGTATGTATAAAGAAGAAAGAAAAAAAAACCACGGGTAGGTGGTATACAATTATGGACGGACTGCCCAGTGCCGACACAGAGGTAGCTACAGCCGTGGACTACCGTACTGTACTGTGTCTGCTGCTAATATAGACTGGTTGATAAAGAGATGTAGTAGTAGTAGTATGTATGTATAAAGAAGAAAGAAAAAAAAACCACGGGTAGGTGGTATACAATTATGGACGGACTGCCCAGTGCCGACACAGAGGTAGCTACAGCCGTGGACTACCGTACTGTACTGTGTCTGCTGCTAATATAGACTGGTTGATAAAGAGATGTAGTAGTAATAGTATGTATGTATAAAGAAGAAAGAAAAAAAAACCACGGGTAGGTGGTATACAATTATGGACGGACTGCCGAGTGCCGACACAGAGGTAGCTACAGCCGTGGACTACCGTACTGTACTGTGTCTGCTGCTAATATAGACTGGTTGATAAAGAGATGTAGTAGTAGTATGTATGTATAAAGAAGAAAGAAAAAAAAACCACGGGTAGGTGGTATACAATTATGGACGGACTGCCGAGTGCCGACACAGAGGTAGCTACAGCCGTGAACTACCGTACTGTGTCTGCTGCGACTGGATGATAAATAATGATATAAAAAATATATATATCACTACTGCAGCCGGACAGGTATATATTATATAATGACGGACCTGCTGGACACTGTCTGTCAGCAGAATGAGTTTTTTATAGAATAAAAAAAAAAACACCACACAAGTGAAGTCACACGACGAGTGTTTAACTTTTTCAGGCAATCACAATATAGTATACTATACTACTTACTATACTGGTGGTCAGTGTGGTCAGGTCACTGGTCAGTCACACTGGCAGTGGCACTCCTGCAGCAAAAGTGTGCACTGTTTAATTTTAATAATAATATGTACTCCTGGCTCCTGCTATAACCTATAACTGGCACTGCAGTGCTCCCCAGTCTCCCCCACAATTATAAGATGTGTGAGCTGAGCACAGTCAGATACGAGTGTTTAACTTTTTCAGGCAATCACAATATAGTATACTATACTACTAACTATACTGGTGGTCAGTGTGGTCAGGTCACTGGTCAGTCACACTGGCAGTGGCACTCCTGCAGCAAAAGTGTGCACTGTTTAATTTTAATAATAATATGTACTCCTGGCTCCTGCTATAACCTATAACTGGCACTGCTGTGCTCCCCAGTCTCCCCCACAATTATAAGCTGTGTGAGCTGAGCACAGTCAGATATATATACATAGATGATGCAGCACACTGGGCTGAGCAGTGCACACAGATATGGTATGTGACTGAGTCACTGTGTATCGTTTTTTTCAGGCAGAGAACGGATATATTAAATAAAACTGCACTGTCTGGTGGTCACTGTGGTCAGTCACTAGTAAACTATGCACTCTCTACAGTTCTACAGTACTCCTAAGCTCCAGTAAATCAGGTCAATCTCTCTCTCTCTCTCTTCTAATCTAAATGGAGAGGACGCCAGCCACGTCCTCTCCCTATCAATCTCAATGCACGTGTGAAAATGGCGGCGACGCGCGGCTCCTTATATAGAATCCGAGTCTCGCGAGAATCCGACAGCGTCATGATGACGTTCGGGCGCGCTCGGGTTAACCGAGCAAGGCGGGAAGATCCGAGTCGCTCGGACCCGTGAAAAAAAACATGAAGTTCGTGCGGGTTCGGATTCAGAGAAACCGAAACCGCTCATCTCTAGTGAAAATGGCGGCGACGCGCGGCTCCTTATATAGAATCCGAGTCTCGCGATAGAATCCGAGCCTCGCGAGAATCCGACAGCGTCATGATGACGTTCGGGCGCGCTCGGGTTAACCGAGCAAGGCGGGAAGATCCGAGTCGCTCGGATCCGTGTAAAAAAAGCTGAAGTTCGGGCGGGTTCGGATTCCGAGGAACCGAACCCGCTCATCTCTACTTCAAACGCGTGCATTTTTACAAACACTCCCTGAAAACAGTCAGTTGACACCCACAAACACCCTCTTCCTGTCAATCTCTTCGCGAACGCACATGCGAATGGATCCTTCGCTCAAATTCGCTCAATCCATTGATCCCCTTTGCAGCCGTCCGTCGCGCCTGTGCACTGCAGTGCATACGCATGCCCAGTTCGGATCTGATCGCCCGCTGTGCGAAAACACACAGCAGTGATCAGATCTGAATTACCCCCATGGTCACATCTGGGCTTTCGCTGACACAGTTGAATCCCATGCTGCTGCTCCCTCGTCCTCTGTGTTTTCAGAGGAGATATATTCTGCAACTGGACACACAGAAGAGAGCAAGAGCTTCTTGCACAGTGTTTGCATTGGTTGCAGAGGAGGATGTACCACAAGGCAGCTGCTTAGGACCCTGTGGGTCTTAGGGGGCCCTTTGAGTCGCAGTGGGGGCCACCAAAAAAGGCTCTATGGAGCGTGACCACCGGCAAAAATGTTGGAGCACTGGGCTGGCTGAATACTCCCAGCAGGTTGTCTCAGACCCTCCAACATGACCCGCCCCACTAGGTACAAAATGCTCTGTTCCTGGACTTCCCTCTTAATTTATGATTTCCATCACCTGTGTTGAACTAGTTAAATGATGATAAAGCTGTTTCTTCACAGGTGATGGCAATAATAAAGTCCAGAAACAGAGAATTTTGTACCTAGTGGGCAGGGACGTGCAGTCAGGGGAGGCAGGGGAGGCAGTGCCTCCCCTGTCATTAATGATTACAATAATACAAAGAAGATACTTATGACAGATATGTGTCATAAGTATATTCTTTATATTATTGTCATCATTTATACATTGTAAAAATAGGTTTAAAATAGTTTCGGAGGCACCGAGAGTGGTGCCTCCTGCTGCCAATAATAAAGAGCCAGAAGCGGGGGGCGGGGCCAAGTAATGGGCAGTAAAAAGCCTATTTAAAAAAGCATAGTAAGCGGCACTAGTATATGTGCCTCAGTGACAGGGGCGTGCTTTCAGTCCATATGAAAGCACGCCCCTGCCTCTGAGGCAGATATGATTGGTTAGCAGATTTGGAGCTCACCTTGGGATCCTGCCCACCTTCACTGGGACTTAGAAGCTCCTCCTCATTGTCCACCCCCTACGCCGCACCTCCACGCCTCTCATTCATACGTCGCCACTGGAAGCTGGGACTCGGGAATAGCTGCACTCTCTGCCGCCAGAGCTGGCCGTACCATTACTCCGGGTAAGGCGCACCGGAGCCCAATAGTAGTAGTAACTCGATCCTCACCTGCCTCGGACACTGTCTGTAGACACTGACAGTGTGTTACCTCTCCTCCTCCCCTCCCCTCCCCCCCCCCCCCCTTCCCGCATACTCATACTTCTGAATGAAGTGCTCAGCGGCCTCCGTATCTGCACAGGTCTCTGTCCCCACACCACTCTGGTCACCAGCACAGCAGCGCAGAGAGCAGGCTGGTGTGTGCACGCGGTGTGAGCATCCCACGGGCTGTCCTGCTCTTATTTTTTCACAAACACCATAGGGGCTCTGTCAGCAAGATGTGCGCACTGTGCCAGCGTATAAGGGGATGAGGGAGTCATTCGTGCATGTGTGCAGCAGGGGTATAAGAGAGAGGGGGGGGGGGGGTTTGATTACTACTTATGTGCCAAACTATAAGGGGGGGAGTTATTAGTGCATGCAGACAGGGGTATAAAGGGGGGGGGGATGATTACTACATATGTGCTGGGGTATAAGGGGAGGGGGGAGTGATTACTGCATGTGGGCAGCGGTATAAGGCAGGGCCGTAACTACGTGTGTGCCAAGTGGGCCTGGCACACAGCGCAGTTGCCCTGAGGGCGCACGGCCAACGGCATGTAATGAGTCAAATTGACTCATTACATGCCGCCTCTGCTGTGTGCGTCATGCGCCACCACGCTGTGGAGGAGGAAAAGAGCAGCGCCGTGCAGCGGAGAAGGAGGAGGAGGGAGGGGGACTGGAGCCACAGCAGCGCTATTTCATTGGTAGTAAGCGCCGCTGCAGCTGTCCTCTCTCCTTCCGTATTGGCTGCCCGTGGCTGCTGGGATGGAGGAACCACATCCCAGCATCCACAGCAGCGCCGGGCAGCCAATAGAGAAGGAGAGGGGACAGCTGCAGCGGCGCTTACAACCAATGAAATATCGCTGCTGCAGCTCCAGTCCCCCTCCCTCCTCCTCCTTGTCCGATGCCTGCACCGAGGGAGCTGCCAGCACGAGGAGCCTGTCAGCGGGGAGATGGTAAGTAATAGTATCTCTCTCTCTCTCTTTCTCTCTCTTTCTCTCTCTCTCTTTCTCTCTCTCTCTCTCTCTCTCTCTCAGGGGGACACCGTCTGCCATAATGTGTAAAAAGGGGGACTGGCTGCCGCAATGTGTAAAAAGGGGGACTGTCTGCTGTAATGTTGTAATGTGTAAAAAGGGGGACGCTGTCTGCTGTAATGTATAAAAGGGGCTCTACCTGGTGTAGTGGCGCTACTGTGCAGCGTAATTTGAATAATGGAGACTACTGTGCACCGTAGTATGAATTGCTATTATTTTGTGGTCACGCTCCTTCCCCATGAAGCCACGCCCCTATATATTTTTTGCGCGCCTACTGCGCGCATTGCCACTATCTTACATGGGGGGCGCCAATGTCATTTCTTGCACACAGCGCTAAAATGCCTAGTTACGGCACTGGTATAAGGGGAGGGTAGTGATTAGTGCGTGTGTGCCTGGGTACTGCCGCTGTCTCAATCAACCGCCCTGCAGCTCTAATCCTGCTTCCATATCACCATGCAGACCCTCTGCTGCTCTCCTTAACCTTGGGCACCTCTGCTGCCGCTGCTCCCAGACTTCGCGGGCATTGGCGGCAGCAATAGACTGGGAATTAGCAATAGGGGCAGTTCCTGGCAGCAACCTTAGCAGGCATTAGCAGCCAGGGGTGACAGTACAGTAGTGGACACTGGCAGCGGGCATGCCTCACCAGCCACTGACCTCACCGCACGCCACTGCTAGTGGGGTGGGTCATGTTGGAGGGTATGCTGTCAGTGATTAGAGAGCGGTTGGATGCCATTTCCAGCACAAGCCTGTGCCTCCAGTCCTGCAGTATTATAAGCCTCGATCACTTAAATACAATGCGGTCAGTGAGTGAGGGTGTAATAATTAGTGATGAGCGGGTTCGGATCCTCGGAATCCGAACCCCCCCGAACTTAACCCTTTTTACACGGGTCCGAGGCAGATTCGAACCTTCCCGCCTTGCTCGGTTAACCCGAGCGCGCCCGAACGTCATCATCCCGCGGTCGGATTCTCGCGAGATTCGTATTCTATATAAGGAGCCGCGCGTCGCCGCCATTTTTCACTCGTGCATTGGAAATGATAGTGAGAGGACGTGGCTGGCGTCCTCTCAGTTTTATTCAGGTGGCTGCAAATATCTGTGCTCACTGCTTTATTGTGGGGACTGGGGACCAGCAGTATTATATAGGAGGAGTACAGTGCAGAGTTTTACTGACCAGTGACCACCAGTATTATACGTTCTCTGCCTGAAAAACGCTCCATATCTGTGCTCAGTGTGCTGCATATATCTGTGCTCACACTGCTTTATTGTGGGGACTGGGGACCACCAGTATTATATAGGAGGAGTACAGTGCAGAGTTTTGCTGACCAGTGACCACCAGTATTATACGTTCTCTGCCTGAAAAACGCTCCATATCTGTGCTCAGTGTGCTGCATATATCTGTGCTCACACTGCTTTATTGTGGGGACTGGGGACCAGCAGTATTATATAGGACTAGGAGGAGTACAGTGCAGAGTTTTGCTGACCAGTGACCACCAGTATTATACGTTCTCTGCCTGAAAAACGCTCCATATCTGTGCTCAGTGTGCTGCATATATCTGTGCTCACACTGCTTTATTGTGGGGACTGGGGACCACCAGTATTATATAGAAGGAGTACAGTGCAGAGTTTTGCTGACAAGTGACCACCAGTATTATACGTTCTCTGCCTGAAAAACGCTCCATATCTGTGCTCAGTGTGCTCATACCTCCCAACTGTCCCGATTTTCGCGGGAAAGTCCCGTTTTTTGGGGACTATCCCGCTGTCCCACCCGCGGGTCGCAGTGTCCCGCGGTGGGGGGGGGCAGTTGGGAGGCTCTGTCTCTCGCTGCCCTGCTTAGCAGAGCAGCGGTGAATAGACGCTGTGCGCATGCGCACAGCGTCTATTCAGTGCAGACAGGGGGAGAGGGGGCATGCCAGCGGCTCACGGAGCGCTGAGCATGCCCCCTCAGTGACTAAATCGGGGGGCGTGGCTCGCGATCGCGGGTCCACCCGCGAAGCCACGCCCCTTTTCCACAGGCCACGCCCCTTTTCGGGGGGGCGCGCGGCAAAGCCGCGCGTGTGTCCCTCTTTAAAGCAGCACAAAGTTGGGAGGTATGGTGTGCTGCATATATCTGTGCTCACACTGCTTTATTGTGGGGACTGGGGACCACCAGTATTATATAGGACTAGGAGGAGTACAGTGCAGAGTTTTGCTGACCAGTGACCACCAGTATTATACGTTCTCTGCCTGAAAACGCTCCATATCTGTGCTGCATTGCAGTATATAGTAGAAGTACAGTGCATAATTTTGCTGACCACTAGTATATAATATATAGCAGTACGGTACAGTAGGCCACTGCTCTACCTACCTCTGTGTCGTCAAGTATACTATCCATCCATACCTGTGGTGCATTTCAGTTTTGCACAGTTTGCTGACCACCAGTATATAATATATAGCAGTACGGTACAGAAGGCCACTGCTCTACCTACCTCTGTGTCGTCAAGTATACTATCCATCCATACCTGTGGTGCATTTCAGTTGTGCGCAGTATATATAGTAGTAGGCCATTGCTATTGATACTGGCATATAATTCCACACATTAAAAAATGGAGAACAAAAATGTGGAGGGTAAAATAGGGAAAGATCAAGATCCACTTCCACCTCGTGCTGAAGCTGCTGCCACTAGTCATGGCCGAGGCGATGAAATGCCATCAACGTCGTCTGCCAAGACCGATGCCCAATGTCATAGTAGAGAGCATATAAAATCCAAAAAAATAAAGCTCAGTAAAATGACCCAAAAATCTAAATCAAAATCGTCTGAGGAGAAGCGTAAACTTGCCAATGTGCCATTTACGACAAGGAGTGGCAAGGAACGGCTGAGGCCCTGGCCTATGTTCAAGGCTAGTGGTTCAGCTTCACCTGAGGATGGAAGCACTCATCCTCCTGCTAGAAAACTTAAAAGAGTTAAGATAGCAAAAGCACAGTAAAGAACTGTGCGTTCTTCTAAATCACAAATCCCCAAGGAGAGTCCAATTGTGTCGGTTGCGATGCCTGACCTTCCCAACACTGGACGGGAAGAGGTTGCGCCTTCCACCATTTGCACGCCCCCTGCAAGTGCTGGAAGGAGCACCCACAGTCCAGTTCCTGATAGTCAAATTGAAGATGTCACTGTTGAAGTACACCAGGATGAGGATATGGGTGTTGCTTGCGCTGGGGAGGAAATTGACAAGGAGGATTCTGATGGTGAGGTGGTTTGTTTAAGTCAGGCACCCGGGGAGACACCTGTTGTCCGTGGGATGAATATGGCCATTGACATGCCTGGTCAATATACAAAAAAAAATCACCTCTTCGGTGTAGAATTATTTAAACAGAAATGCGGACAACTGGTGTCAAGCCGTGTGTTGCCTTTGTCAAGCTGTAATAAGTAGGGGTAAGGAAGTTAATCACCTAGGAACATCCTCCCTTATACATCACCTGGACCGCATTCATCAGAAGTCAGTGACAAGTTCAAAAACTTTGGATGACAGCGGAAGCAGTCCACTGGCCACTAAATCCCTTCCTCTTGTAACCAAGCTCCTGCAAACCACACCACCAACTCCCTCAGTGTCAATTTCCTCCTTACACAGGAAAGCCAATAGTCCTGCAGGCCATGTCACTGTCAAGTCTGACGAGTCCTCTCCTGCCTGAGATTCCTCCGATGCATCCTTGAGTGTAACGCCTACTGCTGCTGGCACTGCTGTTGTTGCTGCTGGGAGTCGATCGTCATCCCAGAGGGGAAGTCGGAAGACCACTTGTACTACTTCCAGTAAGCAATTGACTGTCCAACAGTCCTTTGCGAGGAAGATGAAATATCACAGCAGTCATCCTGCTGCAAAGCGGATAACTCAGGCCTTGGCAGCCTGGGTGGTGAGAAACGTGTTTCCGGTATCCACCGTTAATTCACAGGCAACTACAGACTTGATTGAGGTACTGTGTCCCCGGTACCAAATACCATCTAGGTTCCATTTCTCTAGGCAGGCGATACCGAAAATGTACACAGACGTCAGAAAAAGAGTCACCAGTGTCCTAAAAAATGCAGTTGTACCCAATGTCCACTTAACCACGGACATGTGGACAAGTGGAGCAGGGCAGACTCAGGACTATATGACTGTGACAGCCCACTGGGTAGATGTATTGCCTCCCGCAGCAAGAACAGCAGCGGCGGCACCAGTAGCAGCATCTCGCAAACAACAAATCGTTCCTAGGCAGGCTACGCTTTGTATCACCGCTTTCCATAAGAGGCACACAGCTGACAACCTCTTACGGAAACTGAGGAACATCATGGCAGAATGGCTTACCCCAATTGGACTCTCCTGGGGATTTGTGACATCGGACAACGCCACCAATATTGTGCGTGCATTACATCTGGGCAAATTCCAGCACGTCCCATGTTTTGCACATACATTGAATTTTGTGGTGCAGAATTATTTAAAAAACGACAGGGGCGTGCAAGAGATGCTGTCGGTGGCCCGAAGAATTGCGGGCCACTTTCGGCATTCAGCCACCACATGCCGAAGACTGGAGCACCAGCAAACAGTCCTGAACCTGCCCTGCCATCATCTGAAGCAAGAGGTGGTAACGAGGTGGAATTCAACCCTCTATATGCTTCAGAGGATGGAGGAGCAGCAAAAGGCCATTCAAGCCTATACATCTGCCTACGATATAGGCAAAGGAGGGGGAATGCACCTGACTCAAGCGCAGTGGAGAATGATTTCAACGTTGTGCAAGGTTCTGCAACCCTTTGAACTTGCCACACGTGAAGTCAGTTCAGACACTGCCAGCCTGAGTCAGGTCATTCCCCTCATCAGGCTTTTGCAGAAGAAGCTGGAGACATTGAAGGAGGAGCTAAAACAGAGCGATTCCGCTAGGCATGTGGGACTTGTGGATGGAGCCCTTAATTCGCTTAACCAGGATTCACGGGTGGTCAATCTGTTGAAATCAGAGCACTACATTTTGGCCACCGTGCTCGATCCTAGATTTAAAACCTACGTTGTATCTCTCTTTCCGGCAGACACAAGTCTGCAGAGGTTCAAAGACCTGCTGGTGAGAAAATTGTCAAGTCAAGCGGAACGTGACCCGTCAACAGCTCCTCCTTCACATTCTCCCGCAACTGGGGGTGCGAGGAAAAGGCTAAGAATTCCGAGCCCACCCGCTGGCGGTGATGCAGGGCAGTCTGGAGCGAGTGCTGACATCTGGTCCGGACTGAAGGACCTGCCAACGATTACTGACATGTCGTCTACTGTCACTGCATATGATTCTGTTACCATTGAAAGAATGGTGGAGGATTATATGAGTGACCGCATCCAAGTAGGCACGTCAGACAGTCCGTACGTATACTGGCAGGAAAAAGAGGCAATTTGGAGGCCCTTGCACAAACTGGCTTTATTTTACCTAAGTTGCCCCCCCTCCAGTGTGTACTCCGAAAGAGTGTTTAGTGCAGCCGCTCACCTTGTCAGCAATCAGCATACGAGGTTACTTCCAGAAAATGTGGAGAAGATGACGTTCATCAAAATGAATTATAATCAATTCCTCCATGGAGACATTCACCAGCAGCAATTGCCTCCAGAAAGTACACAGGGACCTGAGATGGTGGATTCCAGTGGGGACGAATTAATAATCTGTGAGGAGGGGGATGTACACAGTGAAAGGGGTGAGGAATCGGACGATGAGGAGGAGGTGGACATCTTGCCTCTGTAGAGCTAGTTTGTGCAAGGAGAGATTGATTGCTTCTTTTTTGGTGGGGGCCCAAACCAACCAGTCATTTCAGTCACAGTCGTGTGGCAGACCCTGTCGCTGAAATTATGGGTTCGTTAAAGTGTGCATGTCCTGTTTATACAACATAAGGGTGGGTGGAAGGGCCCAAGGACAATTCCATCTTGCACCTCTTTTTTCTTTCATTTTCCTTTGCATCATGTGCTGTTTGGGGACTATTTTTTTGAAGTGCCATCCTGTCTGACACTGCAGTGCCACTCCTAGATGGGCCAGGTGTTTGTGTCGGCCACTTGTGATGCTTAGCTTAGCCATCCAGCGACCTTGGTGCACCTCTTTTTTTCTTTGCATCATGTGCTGTTTGGGGACAATTTTTTAAATCTGCCATCCTGTCTGACACTGCAGTGCCACTCCTAGATGGGCCAGGTGTTTGTGTCGGCCACTTGGGTCGCTTAGCTTAGTCACACAGCTACTTCATTGCGCCTCTTTTTTTCTTTGCATCATGTGCTGTTTGGGGACTATTTTTTAAATCTGCCATCCTGCCTGACACTGCAGTGCCACTCCTAGATGGGCCAGGTGTTTGTGTCGGCCACTTGTGTCGCTAAGCTTAGCCATCCAGCGACCTTGGTGCACCTCTTTTTTTCTTTGCATCATGTGCTGTTTGGGGACTATTTTTTTGAAGTGCCATCCTGCCTGACACTGCAGTGCCACTCCTAGATGGGCCAGGTGTTTGTGTCGGCCACTTGGGTCGCTTAGCTTAGTCATCCAGCGACCTCGGTGCAAATTTTAGGACTAAAAATAATATTGTGAGGTGTTCAGAATAGACTGAAAATGAGTGTAAATTATGGTTATTGAGGTTAATAATACTATGGAATCAAAATGACCCCCAAATTCTATGACTTCAGCTGTTTTTGAGGTTTTTTTGTAAAAAAAAACACCCGAATCCAAAACACACCCGAATCCGACAAAAAATTTTCAGGGAGGTTTTGCCAAAACGCGTCCGAATCCAAAACACGGCCGCGGAACCGAATCCAAAACCAAAACACAAAACCCGAAAAATTTCCGGTGCACATCACTAGTAATAATGCATACCCTCCAACATTTTACACATAAAAATCAGTACAATTTAGAAAAGGGGGCGTGGCCACAGGTAAACTTTTCCTATACTTTCAATGGAAGTTTGGAGAGCCATAAAAAAAAGGTACCGTACCTGCCAAAAAGGTACAGTTGGAGGGTATGATAATGGGGTATGTGGACCTGCTACATTCAGTGAGGGGAGCACTGTTCTAAAATGCAGTAACTGAGTGGTGTAATAATGGAAGTTAGAGGTGAGGGGACATGGTGAAATCAGTGAATATTTCCAGGTCATGATGTTTGATGAGCTTTGTGTTGTCAGGGGATCCGGTCTGAAGATAGACAGTGTCTAGGTCGACAATGTTTAGGTCGACCACTATAGGTCGACAGGGTTTGAATGTCGACAAGGTTTCTAGGTTGACATGCTCTAGGTCGACAGGTCAAAAGGTCGACATGAGTTTTTCATTTATTTTTTTGAACTTTTTCATACTTAACGATCCACGCGGACTACGACTGGGAATAGTAACCTGTGCTGAGCGCAGCGAGGCACGTTGCCCGAAGCATGGCAAGCAAACACAGTGCACTAATTGGGCTTCCGGTCACTATACAGAGAAAATGACACCAAAAAAACATGAAAAACTCATGTCGACCTTTTAACCTAGAACATGTCGACCTAGAAACCCTGTCGACCTTCAAACCCTGTCGACCTAGTGACTGTCGACTTATAGTGGTCGACCTAAACATTGTCGACCTAGACACTGTCGATCTAATGATCCACACCCGTTGTCAGCTATGCCATCTGATACAATATGGGAATTCTGCCTGTACTGAATGTGTCATTTATCATGATTGATGTAACTATTATGCCAACATCCATCCACATCAGGATTCTAATGAATTCTGCAATATTACTGTAGACCAGTATTTTTGTTTTTACTGGAAGGCCCTTACGTTGCTCTACCAAATGTCAAATAACTAAGGAACGGTTTCCAATAGAAGTGCCATATATGATAGTATCAGTGTAGTGTGAGGGGCTGGCACAATAAATCTGTACAGGCTGACTGGATGCTATAAACTACAGGGAGGGGTTCACTGGCACCGCGGCTGCTGCATAGGCCACTACTGGTACACAATCAACACCCAAATGCAGCTCCTCGCACTTATGTGGGGTACAAACAATGCAGAAGGATCTCACTTTGTTAAAAGCAACTTTGATCCTATATCTTTTAGTGTATATCTAGCTCATGTGGCAGATCAATGGCTGTTAAAGGGATTAAAGTGGTTTAATGGGTCACAATACAATGCAAATCAGTGTAGGATGCCAATAACAGATGGCTCTTACCCAACCTGCCAAAAGGCTGCCTGTGCCCTGCTCCTTTCTCCTGGCATGAGATTGAACTAGGAATTGACCCTCTTCAGCCCACTGGCGTTTCTATAATGGGGGCAGTGTGTGCGCACACTATACCCTATTTCTCCTATATTTACCTTTCCGGAGTCCATCGCTAACCATGTGTGGGCCCCCTCCTCTCCCGTAGCCGTCGCGCCGCTGCTAGCGCACTGACCACTAGAGACTCTGGCACAGTGCCAGAGTCTACAGCGCATGCGCAGGACTCCGAAAAAATGGTGCGGCATCCATTTTTTGGAGTAATGCGCATGCACTATAGACTCTTTGGCACTGTGCCAGAGTCTCTAGTGGTCAGTGCGCTAGCAGCGGCGCGACGGCTACGGGAGAGGAGGGGGCCCACACACGGAGTCTGCACAAGGGTCCCCTCATCTCTAGAGACGCCCCTGCTTCAGCCTCTTCCATTGGGGGTCATTCTGACCCGATCGCATGCTGCAGTTTATCGCAGCGGTGCTATCGGGTCAGTACACCGGCGCATGCCAGACGGCCGAAGGCCATCTTTGCCTAGTGATCGCCTCTGCCTTATTAACAGGCAGAGGCGGGCGATGGGCGGGAGGGGGCTGGACAGCGGCATTAAGCTGCCGTTTAGGGGACCGTTGGGGGGGCAGGCCGTGGCGGCTGTGTGACGTCACACACAGCTGCTGTGACTAGGGCTGCGAAGAGGTTCTCCTGGCCAGCCGCAGGAGCTACGCTGGCCGGGACGTACTCCTGAAATGCCGCTGTGCGATGCTTTTGCACTTCTGCGGGGGAGGGGGAGCCGGCACTAACATGCGGGGCGGACTAGCCCTGTGCTGAGCATCCACCCACATGTCTGAGTGCCTGATCATAGCTGTGCTAAATTTAGCACAGCTACGATCAACTCAGAATGACCCCCATTGTCCCATGGCCAGGGGGATCTTAGAGACTTCAGTATAGACTGTGCTGTTCTCATCCCTCACCACATCATCCTCCCGCACTAGTGTTCACCGATAGCCCTAGGCGCTGTTGCTGTACAGCATCCCAGACCTGCAGACTTATTTATTTTCTGGCTGAGATGCACCAACGGAACCTCTGCACTCCGATGATCACTGCTCAGGGCACACAGAAGATGGGTCTGTCACATGACACTGAGCACTAGAATGTGAGGCAGTGGGTCGCCCCTGGCACCAGTGTCGGCACACTGGGCACTAGATTGTGAGGCCATGATTAGCCCCTGCCACCAGTTTCGGTACACTGGGCTCTAGATTGTGAGGCAGCAGATAAACCTTGGCAACAGTTTCGGCACACTGGGCACTAGATTGTGAGGCCATGGGTAGCCCCTGGCACCAGTTTTGGCACACTGGGCACTAGATTGTGTCAAAGTCGAAAATATTATAGGCACACTCATCATGTACAAACACCACACAGATGGCCTCCGCACGGGTGCTTGTTCTGCCGTGCGTACACATACTCTCAAGCTACGTAAAAATCGCTCACACGGCCTTGCGTGTTAGCACGTGGTATGAGTAAATATGGTAACATACGCATTCGCACAGAAAAGCTACAAAAGCCATATTCAATATTTTACCCATATACTGTAGTGCATAAATCACACACTGTCTGTACATCCTTCAAATATCAAGTTACTGTTTACACATAAATTAATCGAACCTCTCATATGCATAGAAAGGCAAGTCTCCTAGAAACTCAAGCACAAACAAGTGCCTTGAATGTATCAGACTGACCTGTTTACGCAAAGCTTTGTAATCCTATGAAGAAGGCAAATACCTTTGGTTACCCCCATTGTTCTAGAGTTGTCCAGTATCTGTCGAAGACAGTAAATACTGGACTGTCATTGTTTTACTAGAAGCCAGGACAAACAAGAAGACAATATCCAGAAACCTTGTTTAACTTGAAAGAACTCGATTAGCAACAGCTGACAAACTACATACCAGACATTTAGATATCTGAGGTATAACATTTATAGTCTAAACTCTTGGAAATATATATATATATTTCCTAACAAATTGTAATAGCAGGAATATATGTGTGTGTATGTGTATGTGTATATGTGTGTGTGTGTGTGTGTGTGTATATATATATATATATATGTGTGTGTGTGTATATCTTGTGCATGGAAATGGATAATCATAACATGTGTGGGATCATATTGTTCGGGGTCACATAAGCAGTAATCCAGTGGGTATGAGAATATTGTCACATATTGCAACAATAAGTTATTAGTAATACCAGATTTATGTATGATTAATGTGGTGGGTTTAACTGGTCATGGGGCGGGAACTCAGATGCAAACAACAGTAATCACATCTCAAGACTTAGCCATTGCCCACCGCTTGAGCTGACCAATGATCCCCAGTGCACAGGATATGTCCCACCCCCGAACCAATGGAAGAAGAGCATACAGTTTCTATTGTTTCATGCTTTGGAATATTGTATAAAAAGCCAAGCTGCCTGGCTGGTCACACATTCTCTGAAAGTCATCTATCTTGATTGACCGAGGACCGGGACCGGGTGGCGCTGGCGAAACAAACGTATGTATCATTGATTGTAGCCTCTTTCTCTTATTGTATTTGTATTATTGTTGTAACCCCCTTTTAGTAAATAACTGTTGGTGGGTCGGATTCCAACATTTTTAAATGCAATTGGTGTTGTGTTCCTTTCCTGCTAGGGGTTATAAAGTGTAGCTACTCCATGCTTACAGCGTGACGGCATGCTTACGCAACGTGTACGCATCTGTTAGGGGTTACACACACACGCTTAGCGGTCGCAGCGGCCTGCACAAATAAGTTAAAGGTATTGCTTTTTCTGTCCTGTAAGTTAATCAGCTTTATCAATTGTTAGGCCGCAGGTCACCCCTGGCACCAGGTTTGGCACACTCACTGGGCACTAGATTGTGAGGCTGTGGGTCACCCCTGGGACCAGTTTTGGCTCACTGAGCAGTAGAGTGTGAGGCCACGGATCGCCCCTGGCACCAGTTTAGGAACACTGGGCGCTACAGTGTGAGGCCGCAGGTCGCTCCTGACACCAGTTTCAGCATACTGGGCACTAGATTGTGAGGCCGACGGTTGCCCCTGGCACCAGTTTCGGCACACTGGTCACTAGAGTGTGAGGCAGCGGGTCGCCCCTGGCAGCAGTTTAGGAACACTGGGCACTAGAGTGTGAGGCCACAGGTCGCTCCTGACACTCGTTTTGGCTCTGCCTTATAGTCCGTGAGAAGTATAAAATGACAATGAATACTGTGAACTCAGGGTAAAGAGCTTATTGGGTATTCCTGTGAATTTTGCAGATGTTTTTTCTGTTTATTGCTAAACATTTGGAATATAGGGTTTACATTACTAATACAGTTGTATGTAATTTAATAAACATATACTCAAAATTGATCTGGAGTAAATATTAAAGTATTATGAGTTGGTTTTAGTTTGTAATTGGCTACAGATAAATACAGTACATGGGTGGTGATCACGCAGAAATGGTAACTTCAGCCCTATTACTATGTGCAGAGCATGTCTTACATGCCATTGCACTCTGCATAGTCTAGAACTGAGCGCACAGAAGTATGGGCAACATCTGCACTTGCAACTGAGGAAGTGTAACTGGGCTGTAATGGGGCATTCCTACTGGGGCTAAGCTAAGTGAGGGCATGTCGATACAATTGCGGTCTATGCAGGATTGGACGTAAGCGTAAATACACCTGTATTCAGGCATTACATTTGCTGGCTGCTGCAAGTCTGCACTGATGATGATTACAGGTATCAAACTAAGGGTAAGATGTACTAAGCCAAGGAGAGAGATAAAGTGGAGAGAGATAAAGTGCCAGCCAATCAGCTCCTGTCTTTTTTCAAACACAGCCTGTAACATGGCAGTTATGAGCTCATTAGCTGACTTTATCTCTCTCCAAGGCTTAGTACATCTTATTCTAAGTGTAGGAATTTAGGGGGTGATTCAGAACTGATCGTAGATGTGCTACATTTTGCACATCTACCATCAGTTTCTCTGACATGCGAGGGGACACCAAGCACAGGTCTAGTCCGCCCCGCATGTTAGGCCCTGCCCCCCTCACTCCGCATGGGTGCAAAAGCATCGCACAACGGCGCTGCTTTCCCACCCAAGTTGCTTCCGACCTGCGCAGCCTAGCTGCGCTGGCAGGCAGCTACCCACCATGTCCTGGCTTGCAGTGGCTGCGTGTGATGCCACGCAGCCGCCGCTGCTTGACCCCTCAATGGACAAGACACGCCGTCGCTCTAACACCATTGGTGCGCCCCCTCCCGCCCTGCAATCAGGCAGAGGCCATCGCATCTCACTGGCTGCACATGCGCAGTGCGCCCGCCGTGCGTGCACACTGCATAAAGGACTTCAGAGTGCAATCGCTGTTGTAGCAGTGTTCGGCTCTAATTTAGGCCCTAAGTTCATAACTATCGGTGTATGAGTGGTGCCATTGCACAGGGTGCATGGCCCTGTGGATGGCACAATCGATACCCCATGGCACCTGCATGTGGCTTGCAGAGTGCCTTCTAGCACTGCTGCTAAGCTACCTGGAGCACCAAGGAACGCTCTGGGCAGGCACCTTGCAGCCTTTGGAGCTGCTCGGAGCATTCTTAGGATGCTCTGCCTAGAGCCGAGGCCACTCTCCCTAGGTGGGATGTCATGACATCACAGGTTTAGGGAGCGTGGTCGGTATAAGAAGGCACAGGGCCCTGTTCTGGCCCTGGTACAGGGATGGTATCGGAATCCTGGTGCTTGGGATGCCAGTGGTCAGAATACCATGGTGTCCCTCCTAGTCACATCCAAATGTTGGGAGGTATGCTCTTCTTCCTGGCAGCAACTCTCAAAATACTAAAGCTCAATACTCCCTTTCAAAACAATAGTAATGATTGCCCCCGTTCAAAATATGAATTTCTTCTGTTCACAATTTATGGTAGACTGTGACCGCGATCATCACTCCTGAAATCGTGCCCCAAGAATACTGTGTGAAAGTCATTGAGTAATGTTCCTTAAAGTATCACCTGTGACGTCAAATTTTCGTTGTTGTACAGTTTGGGAGAGAACATTTTTTGTGGAATTTTATACTGTTTTTAGAAAGAACAGGTAAATTTGTTTTTATTAACACTTTTATACCCACAAGTTAGACATGCTCAGATAAGTATTGTGTGGCGTTCTACCAACAGATCAGAAGCATTTCACTGTAGACATAATTAATACCAAATTACATAAACTGCTCCTATAGCACTGGAAATAATATGTAACAACAGCAGCAGCCACGTAGCAATCACCGTGAAAATGTTGCGAGGGCCATTTTCACTGTGTTTTGCGCATGCACAGTAGAGACATCATTGGGAAATTGTCCACCGCACCATTTTCCCAGAGATCTGATCACGCGCATTAGAGACTGAGCCGTCTAGTGTTTATACTCTACAGCGCTGCCGGCAGAGAGAAGGAGGCCCAGATGGAGGAGGCTGCTCTCTTAAAGCGCCCCTGGGCAGAGGTACATTTGGGGAGGGGGTGGGGAAGAGGCAAACATGGTGAGAGGGTGGGGAAGAGGCACACTTGGGGACAAGGTGAGGAAGAGGCACACTTGGGGATGGAGTGGGGCACAGCAGCGCCTGCCCTAACCAATTAGATGACCTAGGCAAACTTTTAGCTGGTACCCCCTAGCACACTGGGGCCTGGTGGGTGGTAACAAACACACTTGGACTTGAGGAGGGGAAAATGGTAACATACACACTGGAGCATTGGGGGGGCATGGGGACCGCCATACACATTATGGGCCTTTGGGGGGCATTTGAACATACACACAGGGGCCTTTGGGGGGCATGGGGACATACACACTGAGCCTGGGGAGGGGAATGGAGACATACACACTGGGTCCAGGGGGGATATGGTGACATACATACTGGGGCCTAGGGGAATAAGGTGACATAGACACTAGGGCCTGGGGGGGCATGATGACACACATACATGGTGACACATGGTGACTGCTGGAACACCTCTGCTGGTACGGGGAAAGCTGCGTTAGAAGATGTAGAACCTAGCCTCAGCACGACTACAAAGTCGTCCCCATCATTACCCCCGTCCCCATCATTATCCCGTCCCCAAATGGCCGTGGAATGTCAATCATGATGCGCCTTAGAGGGCAATGTGGGCAATTTCGCAGCACCCATTCTGCTCATGGGCAATACATGTGACGTCATTCGTAGGGCTGTGGTTTAAACCATTGTTAGTCTGAACCATTGTTTTCTGGCTGATGGTCACTCGCCATTGATGGGCAAAAGACAATAGAGCCATTGATAATACCATTGACGGCGAATACTATTTGTACAACCTTATCATACCCTCCAACTGTCACAAATTTAGTGGTACAGTCCCACTTTTCGGGCACTGGCCCTCATTCCGAGATGTTCGCTCGCTAGCTGCTTTTAGCAGCATTGCACACGCTAGGCCGCCGCCCTCTGAGAGTGTATCTTAGCATAGCAGAATAGCGAACGAAAGATCAGCAGAACTGCTACTTAATAATTCTTAGCAGTTTCTGAGTAGCTCCAGACCTACTCCTAGACTGCAATCACCTCAGTCCGTTTAGTTCCTGGTTTGATGTCACAAACACGCCCTGCGTTTGGCCAGCCACTCCCCCGTTTCTCCAGACACTTCCGCATTTTTCCCTGACACGCCTGCGTTTTTTTGCAAACACCGGGAAAACGCTGAGTTGCCGCCCAGAAACGCCCCTTTCCTGTCAATCATTTACCGAACAGCAGTGCGACTGAAAGGCGCCGCAGAAGCCACAGCAAAACTGCTAAGTTTTGTGTTAAATAACTAAGTGCATGCGCCCTGCGTGCCTTGCGCATGCGCAATTTGCAACAAATCGCAGCATAGTGAAAATCAGCAACGAGCGAACAACTCAGAATGACCATCACTGTCGTGCCGTCTCTTACGCAGGCTGCAGTGTCCCACAGGAAGGGGGGTGGAGAAATAGGATGCACTCTCTTTCCCATTGCATCGGGTAAATAAATGCTTGAGGGCAGCCCAGCACCGCGAGGAGAGCTGGGCACACCCCTAGTGTGACGGAAAACAGGGTATGACTCAAGGCCAAGCCCCCATTTCTTGAGTCCACACCCGTTACTAAAGCTGCATGCACTGTATAAACCAAACATTGGGAGGTATTCTATTCCTCATCTTTTAAGTGAAGCCTTGTGTTTCCTGCAGCATTTTTGAATATGGCTAGATATTGTACAGCCATGGCCAAAAGTTTTGAGAATGACACAAATATTAACTTTCACAAAGTCTGCTGCTTTAGTTTTTATGATGCCAATTTGCTTAACTCCAAAATGTCATGAAGGGTGATCAGATGAATTGCAATTAATTGCAAAGTCCCTCTTTGCCATAACAATGAACTTTGGGGGTTATATTCAGTAAGGATTGCAGATTCTGCTAAAAAGCAAAGGGGGTAATTCCAAGTTGATCGCAGCAGGAATTTTGTTAGCAGTTGGGCAAAACCATGTGCACTGCAGGGGAGGCAGATTTAATATGTGCAGAGAGAGTTAGATTTGGGTGTGGTGAGTTCAATCTGCAATCTAAATTGCAGTGTAAAAATAAAGCAGCCAGTATTTACCCTGCACAGAAATAAAATAACCCACCCAAATCTATCTCTCTCTGCACATGTTATATCTGCCTCCCCTGCAGTGCACATGGTTTTGCCAAACTGCTAACAAAATTCCTGCTGCGATCAACTTGGAATTACCCCCCAAATCTGCAATCCTTTCTATTGCATGCTGGGGACGTCCATCGCAGGGCAAGGCCGCCCAGCATGCTGAATGGTCTGCACTGCAGCTGCAACCGCAATTTGATTGTGGTTGCTGCAACTGTGGATGACCCCCTGCAGCCGCAGCTAGGCTGCGTATGTAGGTGGTCCGTCACCATTTTTCCCATCGGAGCAGCTGCGTTTGAAGTCACGCTGCTGCCCTGAAAATGCAGCCGACCCGCCCTTCTTTCCCACGCCGCCCCTGCAATGGTCCGTCACCGTCCACCGCCTGCCCCAGAGGTGTTTGCAGCCAATGGGATCCAATTGCTTTGGCCAGGTGCGCATGCGCAGGACGGGACCTGCGCATGGACACTGGCGCTGGGCACAGGGATATTGCGGTCGCATCACTACTGAATAAACCCCTTGAACCCAAAAACAACATTTCCATAAGGCAAAAGTAGTAACTAATACCCCTTTTCCACTAGCTTCTTAAAACACGGGTAAATGCGCGGGGGCGCGCATTTACCCATGTTTTTCCCTAGTGGAAACGGGTTCCCCGGCAAATTCCCGGATCAAGTGATCAAGTGATCCGGGAATCCTACCCGGGTAGCTAGCCTGGTTGACCACGTGTTCAACCCGGCTAGCTGTCTAGTGTGAACGGGAGCCATGTCGAGGCGACACGGCTTCCGATCACAGTGTATGGGAGGGTCGCGCTGGGAGATCATGTGATCTCCCAGCGCCGCCCCTGACGCGTCACTAGCAGCGTCACCAACCCGGCAATATGCCGGGTTGGTGAGCACTGCTGAAAGGGGGCTGTAGCACGGGTCGCAGCCGTGTCAGGCGACACGGCTGCGACCCGTGCTTATAGTGGAAAAGGGGTATAAGTGGCTCAGGGAACAAAACATCGAAATTTTGGGTCCATGGCCAGGAAATTCCCCAGACCTTAATCTCATTGTGAACTTGTGGTCAATCCTCAAGAGGTGGGTAGACAAACAAAAACCCACAAATTCTGACAAACTCCAAGCACTGATTAGGCAAGAATGTTAGGCCATTAGTCAGTATGTGGCCCAGAAGTTGATTGACAGCATGCCAGGGGGCAGGGCCGGCTCGAGGCATGTTCGACTCGAGCGGCCGCGCGCTGGCGCCGCCATGTCGGAGCCTGGAGCCGGCCCTGATCTCCCCTGCTGTCCTCCCGGCTCCCGCTGTGTGCGCCGCCGCTGTGTGCGCTGTGCGGCGCCGGCGTCTGATGTCAGACACCGGCGCCGCACAGCGCGCACAGGCAGCGGTGCGCACAGCAGCACTACCAGCAGCACTCCCCCTCCCTCGGCACAGCAGGTACTGGGGGCATATGTGGCACTGTGGGGGGCATTTATCTGGCACTGTGGGGGGCATTCATTTATATGGCACTGTGGGGGGCATTCATTTATCTGGCACTGCGGGGGGGGACATTTATCTGTGCACTGTGAGGGGGCATTAATGTATCTGGCACTGTGGGGGCATTTCTGGCACTGTGGGGGCATATCTGCGCTGTGGGGGCATTTCTGTATCTGGCACTGTGGGGGCATTTCTGTATCTGGCACTGTGGGGGCATATCGGCACTGTGGGGGCATTTATGTATCTGGCACTGTGGGGGTATATCTGCACTGTGGGGGCACTTATTTATCTGGCACTGTGGGGGCATTTATTTATCTGGCACTGTGGGGGGCATTTATTTATCTGGCACTGTGGGGGGCATTTATTTATCTGGCACTGTGGGGGCATATCTGGCACTGGGGGCATTTAATGTATCTGGCACTGTGGGGGCATATCTGGCACTGGGGGCATTAAGGTATCTCTCACTGTGGGGGCATATCTGGCACTGGGGGCATTAAGGTATCTGGCACTGTGGGGGCATATCTGGCACTGTCGGGGAATATCTGGCACTGGGGGGGCATATCTGGCACTGGGGGCATTAATGTATCTGACACTGTGGGGGGCAATAATGTATCTGGCACTGTGTGGGCACTTATGCATCTGGCACTGGGGGCATTTATGCATCTGGCAATGTGTGGGCATTTATGTATCTGGCACTGGGGGCATTTATGTATCTGGCCCTGTGGGGGCATATCTGGCACTGTGGGGGCATTTTTATATCTGGCACTGTGGGGGCATTTTTATATCTGGCACTGTGGGGACATATCTGGCACTGTGTGGGCATTTTTATATCTGGCACTGTGGGGGCACTTATGTATCTGGCACTGTGTGGGTACTTATGTATCTGGCACTGTGGGGGCATTTATGTATCTGGCACTGTGGGGGGCATATCTGCACTGTGGGGGCATTTATGTATCTGGCACTTTGGAGGCATTTATGTATCTAAACTGTGGGTGCATATCTGGCACTGTGTGGCCATTTATGTAGCTGGCACTGCTGGGGGGCATGTCACGTGTAGCTGGCACTGCTGGGGGGCATGTCACGTGTAGCTGGCACTGCTGGGGGGCATGTCACGTGTAGCTGGCACTGCTGGGGAGCATGTCACGTGTAGCTGGCACTGCTGGGGGGCAGGGCCGTCTTTTCGTATGGGCTCAATGGGCTCTTGCCCAAGGACCCCAGGAGTATAAGGGCCCTAGGCTGATAGCTGAGGGTCCCCTCTTTCCAGGGGTACCAGATTTTTGAAAATCGGACCTGGGGAACCGGAGATATCTGACTTGAAAGCAGTGGTCCCCATCCAAGCCTGTTAATTGCTCTTCCCAGCCAAATATCTCGGGTTCTTTCTGACTTAGATTTTTTTAGGAGGGTATAATCCAAAAGCTGGGACTCCCCCCTTTCAGAGGACACTGGCAGCTTGTTTCTACTATGCCCAGAACCTGAGATATCAGCCTTCCAGTAGCTGGTCCCTGCTCCAGCTCCGCACGGCTGGTAGGCAGTTTTATATTTTTGTTGGTGGATTGCTCTGGCTCCTGAACTCTGATCCCCAAGTCCCCAGTACCTCCTGAAAGGTGTCCCCAGTACCTCCTGACAGGTGTCCCCAGTATCTCCTGAAAGGTGGGACCCTCTAGTTTTTTTTAACCCATTCAAAGTTAAGAAATATATTTTCAGGAACTTGAGATGTCAGCAGTCAAGCAAGCTGCCCTCCCACTGGAAAATGATAAATATTAAGCCCACTCCACTATCCACCCCTCCTCTACGTATTAAACACCCCCTACCACCCTGGAAGTCATGTACCAGGGCTTCTTCATTCAACCCAATGACCCCTCTACAGTTTAGCCCCATCTGTGCAGTAAAGGAGTAATTAGCAGAAATTACTGCTCCAGGTCCTACATGCTGAGCAGAAGATAGAACACCCCCTACCGCCAGCGGGACATCAAACCTGCCGCTGATACCACCCCCCCCCCACACCCCTACCGCTGCAGTATGGGTAGGGGCCCCAGTGCATTGCTGTGCCCAGGGGCCTACACTGCTGTTAAGATGGCCCTGCTGGGGGGCATGTCACGTGTAGCTGGCACTGCTGGGGGGCATGTCATGTAGTGTTCCCGCTAGGCGTCTGTGGCTAGGCAATGTGTCTCAGTGCTCTCCCTGGTGCAATGTGTCTCAGTGCTGTGCCTGGCGCAAAGTGTATAGGAGGTTCTACCTGGTGCAGTGTGTATTAGCTGCACTACTGTGTGGTGTAATGCAAATTGCCACTATTATGTGGCCACGTACCTTCCCCACGAAGTAACTCCCCTTAATTTTTGCTGCGCGCCTTTGGCGCCCACTGTCCATGCTTTCACATATAGGTATGGGAACAACAAGCAGTATGTACATCATTTTGCCCTCCTAACTTAAAAATGTGCCCTCCCTGTGATCAGCACCATGCCCTAAAAAGTGAACACTATCATGTGTAGCTGGCACTGCTGCGGGGCATGTCATGTGTAGCTGGCACTGCTGCGGGGCATGTCATGTGTAGCTGGCACTGCTGGGGGGCATGTCATGTCTATCTGGCACTGCACATTATGTGTATCTGGCACTATACTGGAGACATTGTGTGTAAGGAACACTACTGTGGCTATGTGTAAGGCTGCTAATTGTGTGAAAATATATTTATAGTTTGATGATATGAAGTTACGAGGCCACGCCCACTTTTCAAGAGGTCACACCCACTTTTTATGTTAGTACATATGCGATTAGTGTCAACACAATGCGTGGCGGGATGTACCACAACAGGTTGGTACATTCGCCCACAGTGTTCTTTGTTTAGCACCTATCCCATTATGATAGCTATTCAACATGGACAGGTGAGATAATTTTTTAATCTCATCTTCTAGCTATCATTTTATACAATATACTTGATAAATGATAGCTAGACTCTGGTTGCTATGCGCAACTTTAAAAGGTTTGAACTCCCCCAAACACTGAGTCCAATCTGATTCCATAGTCACAACGTGACCCTCGCCCTGTAACTCAGGGACGTGCAGTCAGGGGAAGCAGGGGAGGCAGTGCCTCCCCTGTCATTAAAGGGATTACAAGAATACAGAGAAGATACTTATGACATGTTCTGTGTCATAAGTAGAGATGAGCGCCTGAAATTTTTCGGGTTTTGTGTTTTGGTTTTGGGTTCGGTTCCGCGGCCGTGTTTTGGGTTCGAACGCGTTTTGGCAAAACCTCACCGAATTTTTTTTGTCGGATTCGGGTGTGTTTTGGATTCGGGTGTTTTTTTCAAAAAACACTAAAAAACAGCTTAAATCATAGAATTTGGGGGTCATTTTGATCCCAAAGTATTATTAACCTCAAAAACCATAATTTACACTCATTTTCAGTCTATTCTGAATACCTCACACCTCACAATATTATTTTTAGTCCTAAAATTTGCACCGAGGTCGCTGTGTGAGTAAGATAAGCGACCCTAGTGGCCGACACAAACACCGGGCCCATCTAGGAGTGGCACTGCAGTGTCACGCAGGATGTCCCTTCCAAAAAACCCTCCCCAAACAGCACATGACGCAAAGAAAAAAAGAGGCGCAATGAGGTAGCTGTGTGAGTAAGATTAGCGACCCTAGTGGCCGACACAAACACCGGGCCCATCTAGGAGTGGCACTGCAGTGTCACGCAGGATGGCCCTTCCAAAAAACCCTCCCCAAACAGCACATGACGCAAAGAAAAAAAGAGGCGCAATGAGGTAGCTGTGTGAGTAAGATTAGCGACCCTAGTGGCCGACACAAACACCGGGCCCATCTAGGAGTGGCACTGCAGTGTCACGCAGGATGTCCCTTCCAAAAAACCCTCCCCAAACAGCACATGACGCAAAGAAAAAAAGAGGCGCAATGAGGTAGCTGACTGTGTGAGTAAGATTAGCGACCCTAGTGGCCGACACAAACACCGGGCCCATCTAGGAGTGGCACTGCAGTGTCACGCAGGATGTCCCTTCCAAAAAACCCTCCCCAATCAGCACATGATGCAAAGAAAAAGAAAAGAAAAAAGAGGTGCAAGATGGAATTGTCCTTGGGCCCTCCCACCCACCCTTATGTTGTATAAACAAAACAGGACATGCACACTTTAACCAACCCATCATTTCAGTGACAGGGTCTGCCACACGACTGTGACTGATATGACGGGTTGGTTTGGACCCCCCCCAAAAAAGAAGCAATTAATCTCTCCTTGCACAAACTGGCTCTACAGAGGCAAGATGTCCACCTCATCTTCACCCTCCGATATATCACCGTGTACATCCCCCTCCTCACAGATTATCAATTCGTCCCCACTGGAATCCACCATCTCAGCTCCCTGTGTACTTTGTGGAGGCAATTGCTGCTGGTCAATGTCTCCGCGGAGGAATTGATTATAATTCATTTTAATGAACATCATCTTCTCCACATTTTCTGGATGTAACCTCGTACGCCGATTGCTGACAAGGTGAGCGGCGGCACTAAACACTCTTTCGGAGTACACACTTGTGGGAGGGCAACTTAGGTAGAATAAAGCCAGTTTGTGCAAGGGCCTCCAAATTGCCTCTTTTTCCTGCCAGTATAAGTACGGACTGTGTGACGTGCCTACTTGGATGCGGTCACTCATATAATCCTCCACCATTCTATCAATGTTGAGAGAATCATATGCAGTGACAGTAGACGACATGTCCGTAATCGTTGTCAGGTCCTTCAGTCCGGACCAGATGTCAGCATCAGCAGTCGCTCCAGACTGCCCTGCATCACCGCCAGCGGGTGGGCTCGGAATTCTGAGCCTTTTCCTCGCACCCCCAGTTGCGGGAGAATGTGAAGGAGGAGATGTTGACAGGTCGCGTTCCGCTTGACTTGACAATTTTGTCACCAGCAGGTCTTTGCACCCCAGCAGACTTGTGTCTGCCGGAAAGAGAGATCCAAGGTAGGCTTTAAATCTAGGATCGAGCACGGTGGCCAAAATGTAGTGCTCTGATTTCAACAGATTGACCACCCGTGAATCCTTGTTAAGCGAATTAAGGGCTGCATCCACAAGTCCCACATGCCTAGCGGAATCGCTCCCTTTTAGCTCCTTCTTCAATGCCTCCAGCTTCTTCTGCAAAAGCCTGATGAGGGGAATGACCTGACTCAGGCTGGCAGTGTCTGAACTGACTTCACGTGTGGCAAGTTCAAAGGGCATCAGAACCTTGCACAACGTTGAAATCATTCTCCACTGCACTTGAGACAGGTGCATTCCACCTCCTATATCGTGCTCAATTGTATAGGCTTGAATGGCCTTTTGCTGCTCCTCCAACCTCTGAAGCATATAGAGGGTTGAATTCCACCTCGTTACCACTTCTTGCTTCAGATGATGGCAGGGCAGGTTCAGTAGTTTTTGGTGGTGCTCCAGTCTTCTGTACGTGGTGCCTGTACGCCGAAAGTGTCCCGCAATTTTTCTGGCCACCGACAGCATCTCTTGCACGCCCCTGTCGTTTTTTAAAAAATTCTGCACCACCAAATTCAAGGTATGTGCAAAACATGGGACGTGCTGGAATTTGCCCATATTTAATGCACACACAATATTGCTGGCGTTGTCCGATGCCACAAATCCACAGGAGAGTCCAATTGGGGTAAGCCATTCCGCGATGATCTTCCTCAGTTGCCGTAAGAGGTTTTCAGCTGTGTGCGTATTCTTGAAACCGGTGATACAAAGCGTAGCCTGCCTAGGAAAGAGTTGGCGTTTGCGAGATGCTGCTACTGGTGCCGCCGCTGCTGTTCTTGCGGCGGGAGTCCATACATCTACCCAGTGGGCTGTCACAGTCATATAGTCCTGACCCTGCCCTGCTCCACTTGTCCACATGTCCGTGGTTAAGTGGACATTGGGTACAGCTGCATTTTTTAGGACACTGGTGACTCTTTTTCTGAGGTCTGTGTACATTTTCGGTATCGCCTGCCTAGAGAAATGGAACCTAGATGGTATTTGGTACCGGGGACACAGTACCTCCAACAAGTCTCTAGTTGGCTCTGCAGTAATGATGGATACCGGAACCACGTTTCTCACCACCCAGGATGCCAAGGCCTCAGTTATCCGCTTTGCAGTAGGATGACTGCTGTGATATTTCATCTTCCTCGCAAAGGACTGTTGAACAGTCAATTGCTTACTGGAAGTAGTACAAGTGGGCTTACGACTTCCCCTCTGGGATGACCATCGACTCCCAGCGGCAACAACAGCAGCGCCAGCAGCAGTAGGCGTTACACGCAAGGATGCATCGGAGGAATCCCAGGCAGGAGAGGACTCGTCAGAATTGCCAGTGACATGGCCTGCAGGACTATTGGCATTCCTGGGGAAGGAGGAAATTGACACTGAGGGAGTTGGTGGGGTGGTTTGCGTGAGCTTGGTTACAAGAGGAAGGGATTTACTGGTCAGTGGACTGCTTCCGCTGTCACCCAAAGTTTTTGAACTTGTCACTGACTTATTATGAATGCGCTGCAGGTGACGTATAAGGGAGGATGTTCCGAGGTGGTTAACGTCCTTACCCCTACTTATTACAGCTTGACAAAGGGAACACACGGCTTGACACCTGTTGTCCGCATTTCTGGTGAAATACCTCCACACCGAAGAGCTGATTTTTTTGGTATTTTCACCTGGCATGTCAACGGCCATATTCCTCCCACGGACAACAGGTGTCTCCCCGGGTGCCTGACTTAAACAAACCACCTCACCATCAGAATCCTCCTGGTCAATTTCCTCCCCAGCGCCAGCAACACCCATATCCTCCTCATCCTGGTGTACTTCAACACTGACATCTTCAATCTGACTATCAGTAACTGGACTGCGGGTGCTCCTTCCAGCACTTGCAGGGGGCGTGCAAATGGTGGAAGGCGCATGCTCTTCACGTCCAGTGTTGGGAAGGTCAGGCATCGCAACCGACACAATTGGACTCTCCTTGTGGATTTGGGATTTCGAAGAATGCACAGTTCTTTGCTGTGCTGCTTTTGCCAGCTTGAGTCTTTTCATTTTTCTAGCGAGAGGCTGAGTGCTTCCATCCTCATGTGAAGCTGAACCACTAGCCATGAACATAGGCCAGGGCCTCAGCCGTTCCTTGCCACTCCGTGTGGTAAATGGCATATTGGCAAGTTTACGCTTCTCCTCCGACAATTTTATTTTAGGTTTTGGAGTCCTTTTTTTTCTGATATTTGGTGTTTTGGATTTGACATGCTCTGTACTATGACATTGGGCATCGGCCTTGGCAGACGACGTTGCTGGCATTTCATCGTCTCGGCCATGACTAGTGGCAGCAGCTTCAGCACGAGGTGGAAGTGGATCTTGATCTTTCCCTAATTTTGGAACCTCAACATTTTTGTTCTCCATATTTTAATAGGCACAACTAAAAGGCACCTCAGGTAAACAATGGAGATGGATACTAGTATACAATTATGGACTGCCTGCCGAGTGCAGACACAGAGGTAGCCACAGCCGTGAACTACCGTACTGTACTGTGTCTGCAGCTAATATAGACTGGTTGATAAAGAGAAGATGTCTATGTAACTATGTATGTATAAAGAAGACTGAAAAAAATCCACGGTTAGGTGGTATACAATTATGGATGGACTGCCTGCCGAGTGCAGACACAGAGGTAGCCACAGCCGTGAACTACCGTACTGTACTGTGTCTGCAGCTAATATAGACTGGTTGATAAAGAGAAGATGTCTATGTAACTATGTATGTATAAAGAAGAATGAAAAAAAACCACGGTTAGGTGGTATACAATTATGGACGGACTGCCTGCCGAGTGCAGACACAGAGGTAGCCACAGCCGTGAACTACCGTACTGTACTGTGTCTGCAGCTAATATAGACTGGTTGATAAAGAGAAGATGTCTATGTAACTATGTATGTATAAAGAAGAATGAAAAAAATCCACGGTTAGGTGGTATTACAATTATGGACGGACTGCCTGCCGAGTGCAGAGACACAGAGGTAGCCACAGCCGTGAACTACCGTACTGTGTCTGCTGCGACTGGATAATAAATGATATAAAAAATATATATATATCACTACTGCAGCCGGACAGGTATATATTATATATTATATAATGACGGACCTGCTGGACACTGTCTGTCAGCAGAATGAGTTTTATTTTTATAGAATAAAAAAAAAAAAACACACAAGTGAAGTCACACGACGAGTGTTTAACTTTTTCAGGCAATCACAATATAAGTATACTACTAACTATACTGGTGGTCAGTGTGGTCAGGTCACTGGTCAGTCACACTGGCAGTGGCACTCCTGCAGCAAAAGTGTGCACTGTTTAATTTTAATATAATATGTACTCCTGGCTCCTGCTATAACCTATAACTGGCACTGCAGTAGTGCTCCCCAGTCTCCCCCACAATTATAAGCTGTGTGAGCTGAGCAGTCAGACAGATATATATAATATTATATATAGATAATAGATGATGCAGCACACTGGCCTGAGCCTGAGCAGTGCACACAGATATGGTATGTGACTGACTGAGTCACTGTGTGTATCGCTTTTTTCAGGCAGAGAACGGATATATTAAATAAACTGCACTGTGTGTCTGGTGGTCACTCACTATATAATATATTATGTACTCCTGGCTCCTGCTATAACCTATAACTGGCACTGCAGTAGTGCTCCCCAGTCTCCCCCACAATTATAAGCTGTGTGAGCTGAGCAGTCAGACAGATATATATAATATTATATATAGATAATAGATGATGCAGCACACTGGCCTGAGCCTGAGCAGTGCACACAGATATGGTATGTGACTGACTGAGTCACTGTGTGTATCGCTTTTTTCAGGCAGAGAACGGATATATTAAATAAACTGCACTGTGTGTCTGGTGGTCACTCACTATATAATATATTATGTACTCCTGGCTCCTGCTATAACCTATAACTGGCACTGCAGTAGTGCTCCCCAGTCTCCCCCACAATTATAAGCTGTGTGAGCTGAGCAGTCAGACAGATATATATAATATTATATATAGATAATAGATGATGCAGCACACTGGCCTGAGCAGTGCACACAGATATGGTATGTGACTGACTGAGTCACTGTGTGTATCGCTTTTTTCAGGCAGAGAACGGATATATTAAATAAACTGCACTGTGTGTCTGGTGGTCACTCACTATATAATATTTCTCTATCGTCCTAAGTGGATGCTGGGGTTCCTGAAAGGACCATGGGGAATAGCGGCTCCGCAGGAGACAGGGCACAAAAGTAAAGCTTTTACAGGTCAGGTGGTGTGTACTGGCTCCTCCCCCTATGACCCTCCTCCAGACTCCAGTTAGATCTTTGTGCCCGGCCGAGAAGGGTGCAATTCTAGGTGGCTCTCATAAAGAGCTGCTTAGAGAGTTTAGCTTAGGTTTTTTATTTTACAGTGATTCCTGCTGGCAACAGGATCACTGCAACGAGGGACAGAGGGGAGAAGAAGTGAACTCACCTGCGTGCAGGATGGATTGGCTTCTTGGCTACTGGACATGAAGCTCCAGAGGGACGATCACAGGTACAGCCTGGATGGTCACCGGAGCCACGCCGCCGGCCCCCTCACAGATGCTGAAGCAAGAAGAGGTCCAGAATCGGCGGCTGAAGACTCCTGCAGTCTTCTTAAGGTAGCGCACAGCACTGCAGCTGTGCGCCATTTTCCTCTCAGCACACTTCACACGGCAGTCACTGAGGGTGCAGGGCGCTGGGGGGGGGGCGCCCTGGGAGGCAAATGAAAACCTTTAAAAAGGCTAAAAATACCTCACATATAGCCCCAGAGGCTATATGGAGATATTTACCCCTGCCTAAATGTACTAAATAGCGGGAGACGAGCCCGCCGGAAAAGGGGCGGGGCCTATCTCCTCAGCACACGGCGCCATTTTCTGTCACAGCTCCGCTGGTCAGGAAGGCTCCCAGGTCTCTCCCCTGCACTGCACTACAGAAACAGGGTATAACAGAGAGGGGGGGCAAAATAAATGGCAATATATTAATATAAAAGCAGCTATAAGGGAGCACTTAATCATAAGGCTATCCCTGTCATATATAGCGCTTTTTGGTGTGTGCTGGCAGACTCTCCCTCTGTCTCCCCAAAGGGCTAGTGGGTCCTGTCTTCGTATAGAGCATTCCCTGTGTGTCTGCTGTGTGTCGGTACGTGTGTGTCGACATGTATGAGGACGTTATTGGTGTGGAGGCGGAGCAATTGCCAAATATGAGGATGTCACCTTCTAGGGGGTCGACACCAGAATGGATGCCTTTATTTGTGGAATTACGAGATAGCGTCAACTCGCTTAAGCAGTCGTTTGCCGACATGAGGCGGCCGGACACTCAATTAGTGCCTGTCCAGGCGCCTCAAACACCGTCAGGGGCTGTAAAACGCCCCTTGCCTCAGTCGGTCGACACAGACCCAGACACAGGCACTGATTCCGGTGGTGAAGGTGACGAATCAACCGTATTTTCCAGTAGGGCCACACGTTATATGATTTTGGCAATAAAGGAGATGTTACATTTAGCTGATACTACAGGTACCACTAAACAGGGTATTATGTGGGGTGTGAAAAAACTACCAGTAGTTTTTACCGAATCAGAAGAATTAAATGACGTGTGTGATGAAGCGTGGGGTGCCTCGATAAAAAACTGCTAATTTCAAAGAAGTTATTGGCTTTATACCCTTTCCCGCCAGAGGTTAGGGAGCGCTGGGAAACACCTCCTAGGGTGGACAAAGCGCTAACACGCTCATCAAAACAAGTGGCGTTACCCTCTCCTGAGACGGCCGCACTTAAAGATCCATCAGATAGGAGGATGGAAAATATCCAAAAAGGTATATACACACATGCAGGTGTTATACTACGACCAGCTATTGCGACTGCCTGGATGTGCAGTGCTGGGGTAGTTTGGTCAGAGTCCCTGATCGAAAATATTGATACCCTGGACAGGGACAATATTTTACTGTCGTTAGAACAAATAAAGGATGCATTTCTTTATATGCGTGATGCACAGAGAGATATCTGCACACTGGCATCACGGGTAAGTGCTATGTCCATTTCGGCCAGAAGAGCTTTATGGACACGACAGTGGACAGGCGATGCGTAGAGGAGTTATTTGGGGTCGGTCTATCGGATTTGGTGGCCACGGCTACGGCCGGGAAATCCACCTTTCTACCTCAAGTCACTCCCCAACTGAAAAAGGCACCGACCTTTCAACCGCAGCCCTTTCGTTCCTTTAAAAATAAGAGAGCAAAGGGCTATTCATATCTGCCACGAGGCAGAGGACGAGGGAAGAGACAGCAACAGGCAGCTCCTTCCCAGGAACAGAAGCCCTCCCCGGCTTCTACAAAAGCCTCAGCATGACGCTGGGGCTTCGCAAGCGGACTCGGGGGCGGTAGGCGGTCGTCTCAAGAATTACAGCGCGCAGTGGGCTCACTCGCAGGTAAATCCCTGGATCCTGCAGATAATATCTCAGGGGTACAGGTTGAAATTAGAGACAGAGCCACCTCGCCGTTTCCTGAAGTCTGCTTTACCAACGTCCCCCTCAGAAAGTGAGACGGTTTTGGAAGCCATTCACAAGCTGTATTCTCAGCAGGTGATAGTCAAGGTACCTCTTCTACAACAAGGGAAGGGGTATTATTCCACTCTTTTTGTGGTACCGAAGCCGGATGGCTCGGTAAGGCCTATTCTAAATCTGAAGTCCTTGAACCTGTACATAAAGAAGTTCAAGTTCAAGATGGAGTCACTCAGAGCAGTGATAGCGAACCTGGAAGAAGGGGACTTTATGGTATCCTTGGACATCAAGGATGCGTATTTCCACGTTCCAATTACCCCTCACACCAGGGGTACCTCAGGTTCGTTGTACAAAACTGTCACTATCAGTTTCAGACGCTGCCGTTTGGTTTGTCCACGGCACCTCGGGTCTTTACAAAGGTAATGGCCGAGATAATATTTCTTCTTCGAAGAAAAGGCGTATTAATTATCCCATACTTGGACGATCTCCTAATAAGGGCAAGGTCCAGAGAACAGCTAGAGATGGGTTTAGCACTATCTCAAGAGGTGCTAAAGCAGCACGGATGGATTCTGAATATTCCAAAATCCCAATTAATGCCGACAACTCGTCTGCTGTTCCTGGGGATGATTCTGGACACAGTTCAGAAAAAGGTTTTTCTTCCCGAAGAAAAAGCCAAGGAGTTATCTGACCTGGTCAGGAACCTCCTAAAACCAGGAAAGGTGTCTGTACATCAATGCACAAGAGTCCTGGGAAAAAATGGTAGCTTCTTACGAAGCAATCCCTTTCGGCAGATTCCATGCAAAGGGATCTGTTGGACAAATGGTCAGGGTCGCATCTTCAGATGCACCTGCGGATAACCCTGTCGCCGAGGACAAGGGTATCCCTTCTGTGGTGGTTGCAGGAGGCTCATCTATTGGAGGGCCGCAGATTCGGCATGCAGGATTGGATCCTGGTGACCACGGAGGCCAGCCTGAGAGGCTGGGGAGCAGTCACACAGGGAAGAAATTTCCAGGGAGTGTGGTCGAGCCTGAAAAAGTCTCTTCACATAAGCATTCTGGAACTAAGAGCAATCTACAATGCTCTAAGCCAGGCGGAACCTCTGCTTCAAGGAAGACCGGTGTTGATCCAGTCGGACAACATCACGGCAGTCGCCCATGTAAACAGACAGGGCGGCACAAGAAGCAGGAGGGAAATGGCAGAAGCTGCCAGGATCCTTCGCTGGGCGGAGAATCACGTGATAGCACTGTCAGCAGTATTCATCCCGGGCGTGGACAACTGGGAAGCAGACTTCCTCAGCAGACACGACCTTCACCCGGGAGAGTGGGGACTTCATCCAGAAGTTTTCCACATGCTATTAAACCGTTGGGTAAAACCAATGGTGGACATGATGGCGTCTCGCCTCAACAAAACACTGGACAGGTATTGCGCCAGGTCAAGAGATCCGCAGGCAATAGCTGTGGACGCGCTGGTAACACCTTGGGTGTACCAGTCGGTATATGTGTTTCCTCCTCTGCCTCTCATACCAAAGGTATTGAGGATTATACGGCAAAGAGGAGTAAGACTAGTGGCTCCGGATTGGCCAAGAAGGACTTGGTACCCGGAACTTCAAGAGATGGTCACGGACGATCCGTGGCCTCTACTTCTGAGAAGGGACCTGCTTCAGCAGGGTACTTGTCTTTTTCAAGAATTACCGCGGCTGCGTTTGACGGCATGGCGTTTGAATGCCAGATCCTAAAAGGAAAAGGCATTCCAGAAGAAGTCATTCCTACCTTGATAAAGGCAAGGAAGGAAGTCACCGCGAAGCATTATCGCCGTATTTGGCGAAAATATGTTGCGTGGTGCGAGCAGCGGAGTGCTCCGATGGAGGAATTTCAACTGGGTCGTTTTCCTACATTTCCTGCAATCAGGATTGTCTATGGGTCTCAAATTGGGATCTATTAAGGTTCAAATTTCGGCCCTATCAATATTCTTCCAAAAAGAATTGGCCTCA
This sequence comes from Pseudophryne corroboree, assembly GCF_028390025.1. NCBI lineage: Eukaryota > Metazoa > Chordata > Amphibia > Anura > Myobatrachidae > Pseudophryne > Pseudophryne corroboree. Next base: position 693,204,965 of record NC_086448.1, read on the forward strand.
GTCCCTGAGGTCCAGATTTTTATCAAAGGAGTACTGCATATACAGCCTCCTGTGGTGCCTAAGGTGGCACCGTGGGATCTAAATGTAGTTTTAGATTTCCTCAAATCCAATTGGTTTGAACCACTAAAGAATGTGGATTTGAAATATCTCACATGGAAAGTGACTTTGTTACTGGCCCTGGCTTCGGCCGGGAGAGTATCTGAACTGGCGGCTTTGTTTTATAAAAGCCCTTATTTAATTTTCCATTCGACATAGGGCAGAGCTGCGGACGCGTCCGCATTTTCTCCCTAAGGTGGTATCAGCGTTTCACCTGAACCAGCCTATTGTAGTGCCTGCGGCTACAGACGACTTGAAGGACTCCAAGTTGTTGGACGTTGTCAGAGCCTTAAAAATATACATTTAAAGGACGGCTGGAGTCAGAAAATCTGACTCGCTGTTTATACTGTATGCACCCAACAAGTTGGGTGCACCTGCTTCTAAGCAGTCGATTGCTCGTTGGATTTGTAACAAAATTCAACTTGTACATTCTGTGGCAGGCCTGCCACAGCCTAAATCTGTTAAGGCCCATTCCGCAAGGAAGGTGGGCTCATCTTGGGCGGCTGCCCGAGGGGTCTCGGCATTACAACTCTGCCGAGCAGCTACGTGGTCAGGGGAGAACACGTTTGTAAATTTTTACAAATTTGATACCCTGGCAAAGGAGGACCTGGAGTTCTCTCATTCGGTGCTGCAGAGTCATCCGCACTCTCCCACCCGTTTGGGAGCTTTGGTATAATCCCCATGGTCCTTTCAGGAACCCCAGCATCCACTTAGGACGATAGAGAAAATAAGAATTTACTTACCGATAATTCTATTTCTCGGAGTCCGTAGTGGATGCTGGGCGCCCATCCCAAGTGCGGATTATCTGCAATACTTGTACATAGTTATTGTTAACTAATTCGGGTTATTGTTTAGGAAGCCATCTTTCAGAGGCTCCTCTGTTATCATACTGTTAACTGGGTTTAGATCACAAGTTGTACGGTGTGATTGGTGTGGCTGGTATGAGTCTTACCCGGGATTCAAAATCCTCCCTTATTGTGTACGCTCGTCCGGGCACAGTACCTAACTGGAGTCTGGAGGAGGGTCATAGGGGGAGGAGCCAGTACACACCACCTGACCTGTAAAAGCTTTACTTTTGTGCCCTGTCTCCTGCGGAGCCGCTATTCCCCATGGTCCTTTCAGGAACCCCAGCATCCACTACGGACTCCGAGAAATAGAATTATCGGTAAGTAAATTCTTATTATTATGTACTCCTGGCTCCTGCTATAACCTATAACTGGCACTGCAGTAGTGCTCCCCAGTCTCCCCCACAATTATAAGCTGTGTGAGCTGAGCAGTCAGACAGATATATATATAATATTATATATAGATAATAGATGATGCAGCACACTGGCCTGAGCCTGAGCAGTGCACACAGATATGGTATGTGACTGAGTCACTGTGTGCTGTGTATCGCTTTTTTCAGGCAGAGAACGGATTATAAAGTAAACTGCACTGTCCTCACTAGTAAACTCTCTCCACTCAGTCTCTACACTTCTACAGTAACAGTACTCCTCCTAGTCAGCTCCAGTAAATCTCTCTCAGTCTCTTATAATCTAAATGGAGAGGACGCCAGCCACGTCCTCTCCCTATCAATCTCAATGCACGTGTGAAAATGGCGGCGACGCGCGGCTCCTTATATAGAATCCGAGTCTCGCGATAGAATCCGAGCCTCGCGAGAATCCGACAGCGTCATGATGACGTTCGGGCGCGCTCGGGGTAACCGAGCAAGGCGGGAAGATCCGAGTCGCTCGGACCCGTGAAAAAAAACATGAAGTTCTGGCGGGTTCGGATTCAGAGAAACCGAACCCGCTCATCTCTAGTCATAAGTATCTTCTCATAGTAACCTAATCTTTTTTAGCATAAAAAAAAAGATTTCGGAGGCACCTTGAATGGTGCCTCTCGCTGCCAACTGTAAATGGCCGGAAGCAGGGGGCGGGCAGGGGGCGTGGCCGTGCAGAGGGCTGGAAAAGCCCATTAAAAAAAGCATTGAAAGCGGCACCTATAGAGGTGCCTCAGTGCAGCAGGGACGTGCTTTCAGTCCATGAAAGCACGCCCCTGTGACATGCACACAAGCACCTCCCACCACCATGCAGAACCGCAGCAGCCATCAGTGGACTTGCCTGCTGGGACGACGAGTGACTCCGGCTGTGCTGTCCTGTGACCCACCTGCCTGCCAGCCGCCTCGTTCGGTGCTTGCTGCTGAATGGTAGGAAGATGGGGTGGGTGTTTCTCAAAGGGGGCGTGGCCACGGGTCCGTGATTAGGCCACGCCCCCGACTTCTCCTGGTCTTGTATGTGTCCCTGCCTACTCCTGCTGTCTGTGTCCGGAAGGCTTAGTGACTGACTGGGGGAAACGGGGGAGAGTGGCAGTAGAGATGAGCGCCTGAAATTTTTCGGGTTTTGTGTTTTGGTTTTGGGTTCGGTTCCGCGGCCGTGTTTTGGGTTCGAACGCGTTTTGGCAAAACCTCACCGAATTTTTTTTGTCGGATTCGGGAGTGTTTTGGATTCGGGTGTTTTTTTCAAAAAACACTAAAAAACAGCTTAAATCATAGAATTTGGGGGTCATTTTGATCCCAAAGTATTATTAACCTCAAAAACCATAATTTACACTCATTTTCAGTCTATTCTGAATACCTCACACCTCACAATATTATTTTTAGTCCTAAAATTTGCACCGAGGTCGCTGTGTGAGTAAGATAAGCGACCCTAGTGGCCGACACAAACACCGGGCCCATCTAGGAGTGGCACTGCAGTGTCACGCAGGATGTCCCTTCCAAAAAACCCTCCCCAAACAGCACATGACGCAAAGAAAAAAAGAGGCGCAATGAGGTAGCTGTGTGAGTAAGATTAGCGACCATAGTGGCCGACACAAACACCGGGCCCATCTAGGAGTGGCACTGCAGTGTCACGCAGGATGGCCCTTCCAAAAAACCCTCCCCAAACAGCACATGACGCAAAGAAAAAAAGAGGCGCAATGAGGTAGCTGTGTGAGTAAGATTAGCGACCCTAGTGGCCGACACAAACACCGGGCCCATCTAGGAGTGGCACTGCAGTGTCACGCAGGATGTCCCTTCCAAAAAACCCTCCCCAAACAGCACATGACGCAAAGAAAAAAAGAGGCGCAATGAGGTAGCTGTGTGAGTAAGATTAGCGACCCTAGTGGCCGACACAAACACCGGGCCCATTTAGGAGTGGCACTGCAGTGTCACGCAGGATGTCCCTTCCAAAAAACCCTCCCCAATCAGCACATGATGCAAAGAAAAAGAAAAGAAAAAAGAGGTGCAAGATAGAATTGTCCTTGGGCCCTCCCACCCACCCTTATGTTGTATAAACAAAACAGGACATGCACACTTTAACCAACCCATCATTTCAGTGACAGGGTCTGCCACACGACTGTGACTGATATGACGGGTTGGTTTGGACCCCCCCCAAAAAAGAAGCAATTAATCTCTCCTTGCACAAACTGGCTCTACAGAGGCAAGATGTCCACCTCATCATCACCCTCCGATATATCACCGTGTACATCCCCCTCCTCACAGATTATCAATTCGTCCCCACTGGAATCCACCATCTCAGCTCCCTGTGTACTTTGTGGAGGCAATTGCTGCTGGTCAATGTCTCCGCGGAGGAATTGATTATAATTCATTTTAATGAACATCATCTTCTCCACATTTTCTGGATGTAACCTCGTACGCCGATTGCTGACAAGGTGAGCGGCGGCACTAAACACTCTTTCGGAGTACACACTTGTGGGAGGGCAACTTAGGTAGAATAAAGCCAGTTTGTGCAAGGGCCTCCAAATTGCCTCTTTTTCCTGCCAGTATAAGTACGGACTGTGTGACGTGCCTACTTGGATGCGGTCACTCATATAATCCTCCACCATTCTATCAATGTTGAGAGAATCATATGCAGTGACAGTAGACGACATGTCCGTAATCGTTGTCAGGTCCTTCAGTCCGGACCAGATGTCAGCATCAGCAGTCGCTCCAGACTGCCCTGCATCACCGCCAGCGGGTGGGCTCGGAATTCTGAGCCTTTTCTTCGCACCCCCAGTTGCGGGAGAATGTGAAGGAGGAGATGTTGACAGGTCGCGTTCCGCTTGACTTGACAATTTTGTCACCAGCAGGTCTTTCAACCCCAGCAGACTTGTGTCTGCCGGAAAGAGAGATCCAAGGTAGGCTTTAAATCTAGGATCGAGCACGGTGGCCAAAATGTAGTGCTCTGATTTCAACAGATTGACCACCCGTGAATCCTTGTTAAGCGAATTAAGGGCTCCATCCACAAGTCCCACATGCCTAGCGGAATCGCTCCGTGTTAGCTCCTCCTTCAATGTCTCCAGCTTCTTCTGCAAAAGCCTGATGAGGGGAATGACCTGACTCAGGCTGGCAGTGTCTGAACTGACTTCACGTGTGGCAAGTTCAAAGGGCATCAGAACCTTGCACAACGTTGAAATCATTCTCCACTGCGCTTGAGACAGGTGCATTCCACCTACTATATCGTGCTCAATTGTATAGGCTTGAATGGCCTTTTGCTGCTCCTCCAACCTCTGAAGCATATAGAGGGTTGAATTCCACCTCGTTACCACTTCTTGCTTCAGATGATGGCAGGGCAGGTTCAGTAGTTTTTGGTGGTGCTCCAGTCTTCTGTACGTGGTGCCTGTACGCCGAAAGTGTCCCGCAATTCTTCTGGCCACCGACAGCATCTCTTGCACGCCCCTGTCGTTTTTTAAAAAATTCTGCACCACCAAATTCAAGGTATGTGCAAAACATGGGACGTACTGGAATTTGCCCATATTTAATGCACACACAATATTGCTGGCGTTGTCCGATGCCACAAATCCACAGGAGAGTCCAATTGGGGTAAGCCATTCCGCGATGATCTTCCTCAGTTGCCGTAAGAGGTTTTCAGCTGTGTGCGTATTCTGGAAAGCGGTGATACAAAGCGTAGCCTGCCTAGGAAAGAGTTGGCGTTTGCGAGATGCTGCTACTGGTGCCGCCGCTGCTGTTCTTGCGGCGGGAGTCCATACATCTACCCAGTGGGCTGTCACAGTCATATAGTCCTGACCATGCCCTGCTCCACTTGTCCACATGTCCGTGGTTAAGTGGACATTGGGTACAACTGCATTTTTTAGGACACTGGTGAGTCTTTTTCTGACGTCCGTGTACATTCTCGGTATCGCCTGCCTAGAGAAGTGGAACCTAGATGGTATTTGGTAACGGGGGCACACTGCCTCAATAAATTGTCTAGTTCCCTGTGAACTAACGGCGGATACCGGACGCACGTCTAACACCAACATAGTTGTCAAGGCCTCAGTTATCCGCTTTGCAGCAGGATGACTGCTGTGATATTTCATCTTCCTCGCAAAGGACTGTTGGACAGTCAATTGCTTACTGGAAGTAGTACAAGTGGGCTTACGACTTCCCCTCTGGGATGACCATCGACTCCCAGCAGCAACAACAGCAGCGCCAGCAGCAGTAGGCGTTACACGCAAGGATGCATCGGAGGAATCCCAGGCAGGAGAGGACTCGTCAGAATTGCCAGTGACATGGCCTGCAGGACTATTGGCATTCCTGGGGAAGGAGGAAATTGACACTGAGGGAGTTGGTGGGGTGGTTTGCGTGAGCTTGGTTACAAGAGGAAGGGATTTACTGGTCAGTGGACTGCTTCCGCTGTCGCCCAAAGTTTTTGAACTTGTCACTGACTTATTATGAATGCGCTGCAGGTGACGTATAAGGGAGGATGTTCCGAGGTGGTTAACGTCCTTACCCCTACTTATTACAGCTTGACAAAGGCAACACACGGCTTGACACCTGTTGTCCGCTTTTCTGTTGAAATACCTCCACACTGAAGAGCTGATTTTTTTGGTATTTTCACCAGGCATGTCAACGGCCATATTCCTCCCACGGACAACAGGTGTCTCCCCGGGTGCCTGACTTAAACAAACCACCTCACCATCAGAATCCTCCTGGTCAATTTCCTCCCCAGCGCCAGCAACACCCATATCCTCCTCATCCTGGTGTACTTCAACATCTTCATCTTCAATCTGACTATCAGGAACTGGACTGCGGGTGCTCCTTCCAGCACTTGCAGGGGGCGTGCAAATGGTGGAAGGCGCATGCTCTTCACGTCCAGTGTTGGGAAGGTCAGGCATCGCAACCGACACAATTGGACTCTCCTTGTGGATTTGGGATTTCGAAGAACGCACAGTTCTTTGCGGTGCTTTTGCCAGCTTGAGTCTTTACAGTTTTCTAGCGAGAGGCTGAGTGCTTCCATCCTCATGTGAAGCTGAACCACTAGCCATGAACATAGGCCAGGGCCTCAGCCGTTCCTTGCCACTCCGTGTGGTAAATGGCATATTGGCAAGTTTACGCTTCTCCTCCGACAATTTTATTTTAGGTTTTGGAGTCCTTTTTTTACTGATATTTGGTGTTTTGGATTTGACATGCTCTGTACTATGACATTGGGCATCGGCCTTGGCAGACGACGTTGCTGGCATTTCATCGTCTCGGCCATGACTAGTGGCAGCAGCTTCAGCACGAGGTGGAAGTGGATCTTGATCTTTCCCTAATTTTGGAACCTCAACATTTTTGTTCTCCATATTTTAATAGGCACAACTAAAAGGCACCTCAGGTAAACAATGGAGATGGATACTAGTATACAATTATGGACTGCCTGCCGAGTGCAGACACAGAGGTAGCCACAGCCGTGAACTACCGTACTGTACTGTGTCTGCTGCTAATATAGACTGGTTGATAAAGAGATGTCTATGTAACTATGTATGTATAAAGAAGAAAGTAAAAAAAACCACGGTTAGGTGGTATACAATTATGGACGGACTGCCTGCCGAGTGCAGACACAGAGGTAGCCACAGCCGTGAACTACCGTACTGTACTGTGTCTGCTGCTAATAATATAGACTGGTTGATAAAGAGATGTCGTAGTAGTATGTATGTATAAAGAAGAAAGAAAAAAAAACCACGGTTAGGTGGTATACAATTATGGACGGACTGCCTGCCGAGTGCAGACACAGAGGTAGCCACAGCCGTGAACTACCGTACTGTACTGTGTCTGCTGCTAATATAGACTGGTTGATAAAGAGATGTCTATGTAACTATGTATGTATAAAGAAGAAAGAAAAAAAAACCACGGTTAGGTGGTATACAATTATGGACGGACTGCCTGCCGAGTGCAGACACAGAGGTAGCCACAGCCGTGAACTACCGTACTGTACTGTGTCTGCTGCTAATATAGACTGGTTGATAAAGAGATGTCTATGTAACTATGTATGTATAAAGAAGAAAGAAAAAAAAACCACGGTTAGGTGGTATACAATTATGGACGGACTGCCTGCCGAGTGCAGACACAGAGGTAGCCACAGCCGTGAACTACCGTACTGTACTGTGTCTGCTGCTAATATAGACTGGTTGATAAAGAGATGTCTATGTAACTATGTATGTATAAAGAAGAAAGAAAAAAAAACCACGGTTAGGTGGTATACAATTATGGACGGACTGCCTGCCGAGTGCAGACACAGAGGTAGCCACAGCCGTGAACTACCGTACTGTACTGTGTCTGCTGCTAATATAGACTGGTTGATAAAGAGATGCCGTAGTAGTATGTATGTATAAAGAAGAAAAAAAAACCACGGTTAGGTGGTATACAATTATGGACGGACTGCCTGCCGAGTGCAGACACAGAGGTAGCCACAGCCGTGAACTACCGTACTGTGTCTGCTGCGACTGGATGATAAATGATATTAAAAATATATATATATCACTACTGCAGCCGGACAGGTATATATTATATATTATATAATGACGGACCTGCTGGACACTGTCTGTCAGCAGAATGAGTTTTATTTTTATAGAATAAAAAAAACAACAACACACAAGTGAAGTCACACGACGAGTGTTTAACTTTTTCAGGCAATCACAATATAAGTATACTACTAACTATACTGGTGGTCAGTGTGGTCAGGTCACTGGTCAGTCACACTGGCAGTGGCACTCCTGCAGCAAAAGTGTGCACTGTTTAATTTTAATATAATATTATGTACTCCTGGCTCCTGCTATAACCTATAACTGGCACTGCAGTGCTCCCCAGTCTCCCCCACAATTATAAGCTGTGTGAGCTGAGCAGTCAGACAGATATATAATATATATAGATGATGCAGCACACTGGGCTGAGCCTGAGCAGTGCACACAGATATGGTATGTGACTGAGTCACTGTGTGTATCGCTTTTTTCAGGCAGAGAACGGATATATTAAATAAACTGCACTGTCTGGTGGTCACTCACTATATAATATTATGTACTCCTGGCTCCTGCTATAACCTATAACTGGCACTGCAGTGCTCCCCAGTCTCCCCCACAATTATAAGCTGTGTGAGCTGAGCAGTCAGACAGATATATAATATATATAGATGATGCAGCACACTGGGCTGAGCCTGAGCAGTGCACACAGATATGGTATGTGACTGAGTCACTGTGTGTATCGCTTTTTTCAGGCAGAGAACGGATATATTAAATAAACTGCACTGTCTGGTGGTCACTCACTAGTAAACTCTCTGCACTCTCTACACTTCTACAGTACTCCTCCTAGTCCTAAGCTCCAGTAAATCTCTCTCTCTTATAATCTAAATGGAGAGGACGCCAGCCACGTCCTCTCCCTATCAATCTCAATGCACGTGTGAAAATGGCGGCGACGCGCGGCTCCTTATATAGAATCCGAGTCTCGCGATAGAATCCGAGCCTCGCGAGAATCCGACAGCGTCATGATGACGTTCGGGCGCGCTCGGGTTAACCGAGCAAGGCGGGAAGATCCGAGTCGCTCGGACCCGTGAAAAAAAACATGAAGTTCGGGCGGGTTCGGATTCAGAGAAACCGAACCCGCTCATCTCTAAGTGGAAGGGCAGAGGAGAACAGGTATGTGTGTTGCTAAGTACAGGCTGGGTGTGTGTAGGGACTGGGGTGAACAGGGTGTGTGTGTGGTGTGGCTGGAGGGGACAGGGTGTGTGTCAGTGTATATAGGGACTGGGGAAACGGTAGCGTCTAGGATGCCTTCGCCGGAAGGACCTAGTGCACGTCAGGCAGTGGGCGGTGCTGGGGGCGGAGTCGATAGAAGCATCGCGCGCGCGTACGCGTGGTACGCAGGAACTTTAAATAGCAGTGCACTGCAGTCAGTGGGACAGAAGGAAGGGACAGGGCGGCCGCGGTATTGAAGCATTCCGGGGCTGGTGTATGTGAGCGGGATCCCAGGACAGGATTTGATTAGCACCTTGTTGCCGTCAGGCTGCTGGAGAGTAAGATGAATGTAATGCTTTTTTTGTTTGACTGGCGGGTGGCAATCTGACCTATCCCAAGGTTAGCTTATCGTGGCCAGGTGTTATGGATGGGAGCTGCTCGGTGTGCCCTGTGAGTGGGTTAAAGTATCCCCCAATGCCTGAATTTAATGGGTTAATGCCCCCCCTCATGCCCTCACTGAGTGGGTTAATGCCCCCCCTCATGCCCTCACTGAGTGGGTTAGTGCCCCCCCTCATGCCCTCACTGAGTGGGTTAATGCCCCCCCCCTACCCCCCCCCCCCCCTCCCCGCCCTGCCCCATCATGTCTGCACTGACTGGGTTAATGGGCTCTCCTCCCCCCCTCCCCTTGCCCCCGCCCCCTCATGTCTGCGCTGAGTGTGTTAATGATACCCTATGTTGGCATGGAGTGGGTTAGTATCACCCTTTATCAGCACAGAGAGAAAGAAGATGCCTAGCATGAGTTGTGTATACACTTCAACTCTGTTACTAGTATCGCCGGGGCCTATCATATTAGCTACGATGCCGGCAATTATTGTGGATTACTCTTCTGGTGCCTCAGGAACCGGAATCATAATCACAATAACTCTCTGCTGGAGCCGCGATAACAAAAATATTATTGGGAGCTTATACCGTATACCTACTTCTACTTAGTTATGGGCTCTGCTTCTTAGGCTACTGGACACCATTAGCTCCAGAGGGTTCGATCACTTGGTTCGCCTAGCTGCTTGTTCCCGGAGCCGCGCCGTCACCCCCCTCACAGAAGCCAGAAGAAAGAAGCCGGGTGAGTATGTGAAGATCCGAAGGCATCAGACGGCAGAAGACTTCAGTAACGAGGTACAGCGCAGCGGTAGCGCTGCGCTCCATGCTCCCACACACTTCACCAATGGTACTTGTGGGTGCAGGGCGCTGGGGGGGGAGGGGGAGCGCCCTGGGCAGCGCCTTGGGCAGCATGTTACTGGGTCTTCTAAGGGCTGGCAGAAGGCATTTTCGGTGCCCGGGCACCGTTTTACGTACCCCCGCCGGCATTTCAAGTTTAAACTTTAGCGGGACTGAAGAGCGCAGGGAAGGGGCGGGGCTTAGCCGCACAGCTCACCAGCGCCATTTTCTCTCATCCACAGCTGCTGCATGAGACGCTGGCCCGGGACCTCCAAGCTCCAATTCAAGTAAAAGGGAGCAAATCGAGGGGGGGCACAGATATTTGGTGCATATATATTCTAATTAACAGCAGCGCTTACCACATATATCGTTTGGTGGGATATGTGGGTGCTGGCGTGTGAGCTGGCATACTCACTCTGTGTTTTCTCTATCCGGGCTTCCTTGTGAGTCTGTCCCCTAGTTGAGGCAGTGTGGGTGTGTCTGTACTACGTGTCGGCTACGTGGGCCCCTTCCCCCCCCCCCTCTCATGAAATGAATACTCTTTGTAAAAAGGCTTGGGAGTCGCCATTAAAGAGGCGGCAGATTCCCATGAGCATTTTCATGGCGTATCCTTTCCCCTCTGACGGGGAAAAATGGGAGTAGTCTCCTAATGTCAACAAGGCTCTATCCCGTTTGTCTAAGAAGGTGGCGCTTCCGTCCCCTGACACGGCAGCTCTCAAAGATCCGGCGGATCGCAAGCTGGAGACGTCTCTGAAGGCCATTTTCGCTAATTTGGGTGCATTGCTCAGACCTGCTGTGGCATCGGTATGGGTGAGTAGTGCTATTGCTAAATGGGCTGATAATGTAGCTTCTGATATGGATGCCCTTGATAAAGATAATGTTCTTTTGACTCTTGGTTATATCAAGGACGCTGCAGATTACCTGAAGGATGCGGCGAGGGATGTTGGTCTCTTGGGATCAAGAGCCAATGCCATGGCGATCTCGGCCAGGAGAGCGCTATGGATTCATCAATGGAATGCTGATGCTGACTCCAAGAGAGCTATGGAAGCTCTCCCCTTCAAAGTTAGTGTCTTGTTTGGTGACTGTTTGACTGACCTGTTGTCTACCGCGACTGCGGGTAAGTCATCTTTTCTTCCTTATGTTCCCACACAGCAGAAAAAGGCACCCCATCAGCAGATGCAGACCTTTCGTCCAAATAAATACAAGCGAGTCCTTTTTCGCTTCAAAGGGTAGAGGATGGGGAAGAAAGTCGCCTGCAGTATCAGGCGCTCAGGACCAAAAGTCCTCCCCCGCCTCTACCAAGTCCACCGCATGACGCTTGGGCTCCCCTGGGGGAGGCCGGACCGGTGGGGGGCTATCTGCGGATCTTCAGTCAGGTCTGGGTTCACTCAGGCTTGGGTCCTAGAAATAGTGTCTCAGGGATACAGGCTGGAGTTTCAGGAGATGCCCCCTCACAGCTTTTTCATTTCGGCCTTGTTAATGTCTCTTCCGGACAGGGAGGTCGTGAAGGCAGCAATACAAAAGTTGTGTCAACAGAGGGTCATTGTTCCCGTTCCTCCGTCCCAACGGGGGGAGGGGTTCTACTCGAGCCTCTTTGTTGTACCGAAGCCGGACTGTTCGGTCAGACCTATTCTGAACCTAAAATCCCTCAATCCTTACTTAAAAGTTTTCAAGTTCAAGATGGAATCACTTCGAGCTGTGATCTCCAGCCTAGAAGGGGGGGATTTTATGGCATCAGTCGATATAAAGTATGCCTATTTACACGTCCCGATATAATCCTCCGCATCAAGCTTTCCTCAGGTTTGCGATACAAAATTGTCATTACCAATTTCAGACGTCATGGCGGAAATGATAGTTCTCCTTCGCAAACAAGGAGTCACAATTATCCCGTACTTGGACGATCTCCTGATAAAGGTGAGGTCCAAGGAAAAATTGTTAAGAAATGTGGAATTGTCTGTCGGTTCTGCGACAACACGGTTGGGTTCTAAATTTACCTAAGTCTCAGTTGATTCCGACCACTCGGCTGCCCTTTCTGGGCATAATTCTAGATACGGAGGTACAGAGAGTGTTTCTTCCGGAAGAGACAGCTCTGGACTACAGACAATGGTCAGGGAGCTTCTGAGGCCGACAAGTATGTCGATTAATCAGTGTACTCTGGTTCTGGGGAAAATGGTTGCGACGTACGAAGCCATTCCGTTTGGCAGGTTTCATGCCCGGGTGTTCCAGTTGGATCTGCTGAGCAAATGGTCCGGGTCTCACCTGCACATGCACCGGATAATAAGTCTATCCTCCAGGGCCAGGATTTCTCTCCTGTGGTGGCTACAAAGCTCTCACCTTCTAGGAGGACGCTGATTCGGAATCCAGGACTGGGTCCTACTGACAACGGAAGCAAGTCTCCGAGGCTGGGGCGCAGTCACCCAAGGAAGAAATTTCCAGGGGAAATGGTCAAACCAGGAATCTTGTCTCCACATAAATGTCCTCGAGTTAAGAGCCATTTACAACAGCCTGCTACAAGCAAAGAGCCTTCTTCAGGGTCGACCTGTCCTGATCCAGTTGGACAACATAACAGCGGTGGTGCATGTAAACCGTCAAGGCGGAACAAGAAGCAGGGCGGCTATGGTGGAAGCCACAAGAATCCTTCGCTGGGCGGAACAGCACGTGAGCGCTCTGTCAGCAGTCTTTCTCCTGGGAGTGGACAACTGGGAAGCAGATTTCCTCAGCAGACACAATCTCCATCCGGGAGAGTGGGCTCTTCCCCAAGAGGTATTTGCAGAAGTGACGAAGCGTTGGGGAATTCCTCTGATAGACATGATGGCGTCTCGCCTCAAGAAGAAGCTTCCGAGGTATTGGTCAAGGGACCCTCAAGCCAGTGCAGTGGACGCCCTGGTGACTCCGTGGGTGTTTCAGTCGGCATATGTGTTCCTTCCACTTCCTCTCATTCCAATTGCTGGGAATCATACGACGAACTAGGGTTTGGGCGATTCTCGTAGTTCCAGATTGGCCGCGCAGGGCCTGGTATCCGGATCTTCAGGAATTATTGGTGGAAGATCCTTGGCCGCTCCCTCTAAGAGAGGACCTGTTACTGCAGGGTCCATGCGTATTTCCGGACTTACCACGGCTGCGTTTGACGGCATGGAAGTTGAACGTCAAATTTTAGTTCGAAAGGGTATTCCTGGGGAGGTCATCCCAACTCTCCTTAAGGCGAGAAAGGAGGTTACGGCGAAACATTATCACCGTATTTGGAATAAGTATGTTTCGTGGTGTGAGACCAAAACTGCTCCTGCGGAGGAATTTCACTTGGGTCGGATTCTCCATTTTTTGCAGGCAGGCGTCCATGCAGGCCTGACATTTGGTTCCATCAAAGTGCAGATTTCGGCTTTATCTATTTATTTTCTTTCAAAGGGAATTGGCCGCCCTTCCAGAGGTTCAGACCTTTGTGAATGGAGTGCTGCATATCCATCCTCCATTTGTACCACCTGTGGCGCCGTGGGATCTTGAAGTGGTCTTGCAGTTTCTTATGTCTCCCTGGTTTGAACCTTTACGTAAGGTTGAGTTAGTTTCTCACGTGGAAGGTAGTCATGTTTTTGGCTCTGGCGTCTGCCAGGTGAGTGTCAGAGTTGGCGGCCTTATCTCACGAGTCCATATTTGATCTTCCATTCGGATACAGCAGAATTGAGGACTCGTCAACAATTTCTGCCGAAGGTGGTTTCTTCGTTTCACATAAACCAACCTATTGTGTTGCCTGTGGCTACGGATGCTGCGGCAGTTCCAGAGTCTCTTGATGTTGTAAGAGCTTTGAAGATTTACATCGCCAGAACTGCTCTTGCCAGGAAAACTGAGGCTCTCTGTCCTGTATGCTTCCAACTAGATTGAAAATCCTGCTTCCAAGCAGACTATTGCACACTGGATTTGTAGTACAATTCAGCAAGCTCATTCTTCGGCTGGGCTACCGTTGCCAAAGTCAGTAAAGGCCCATTCTACCAGGAAGGTGGGCTCATCTTGTGCGGCTGCCCGAGGGGTCTCGGCACTTCAGCTTTGCCGAGCTGCTACTTGGTCGGGTTCAAACACTTTTTTGCTAAGTTTTAAAAGTTTGATACCCTGGCTGAGGAGGACCTCATGTTTGCTCAATCGGTGCTGCAGAGTCGTCTGCACTCTCCCGCCCGTTCAGGAGCTTTGGTATAAACCCCATGGTCCTTTTGGAGTCCCCAGCATCCTCTAGAACGTAAGAGAAAATATGATTTTAGTACCTACCAGTAAATCCTTTTCTCCTGGTCCGTAGAGAATGCTGGGCGCCCTTCCCAGTGCGGACTGTTACTTGCAGTGTATTATTGCTGGTTAAATTTGATTACACGCGGGTTGTGTATTAGTTGTATTCAGCTAGTTGCTGTTGTTAGTTCATACTGTTATCTGGTTTCCCGATACTCTGGTTGTACGGTATGTTGTGGTGTGGGCTGGTAGGTTTTCTCGCCCTTGGTTTAAACAAAAATCCTTTCCTCAAAATGTCCGTCTCTCCTGGACACAGTTCCTATAACTGAGGTCTGGAGGAGGGGCATAGAGGGAGGAGCCAATTCACACCCAGTCAAAGGCTTTTCAGTGTGCCCAAGCTCCTGCGGATCCCGTCGATACCCCATGGTACTTTGGGAGTCCCCAGCATCCTCTACGGACATTTTTTTCTGTAGGGTTACAATGTCAGCCTTTCATGTGTCAGGATGTCGCTTTCTCCTGACCTCAGCATTTCAGACCCAAACCACACAATTGGCCTAGTTCATATCTGATCACTTCCGTGCATTTTAATACAGCAAATGATCAAATCCGAACTGCTTATGCACCACAGTGCGCATTGGACGGATACAATGGGCATCGTCTATCAGCGACAGGATGTTACGAAGAATCCAGTTGCACAGGCGTTTGCAAGGAGGAAGCAATTTGTGGGTGGCAACTGAAAGTTTTCAAGTAGTGTACGGAAAAACTCAGATGTGTCCAAGCGTTTTTTAGGGAGGGTGTCTGACGTCTGCTCTGGCCCCGATCAGCAGGATTCAATAGCACTGGCTAAGTAATGGTGCCCATACACCTTTGAGATATGGCATACAATCCTTCGATTTCTCATACGTCCTAGAGGATGCTGGGCCCCACTTCAGTACCATGGGGTATAGACTGTTCCGCAGGAGCCATGGGCATGTTAAGACTTTTCAAGGGTGTGAATTGGCTCCTCCAGACCTCAGTTTAGAAAACGTGCCCAGGCAGACTGGATGCACTCCAGAGGGGCTATACTGAGGTTTTCTGAAAGACTTTGTTAGTTTTTTATTTTCAGGGAGGACTGCTTCTGCCAAATCTGTAGCATGACGCTGGGGCTCCCTTGTGGGAGTCGGCTCGGGTGGGAGCACGCCTGAAACTTTTCAGACAGATCTGGGTTCAGTCTGGCCTGGACCCATGGATACAAACTGGAGTTTCAAGACATGCGTATCCCCCCCCCCCCTCCCCCCCCCCCCCCTAACCAAGCCGCATTATTATTTTTTTCATATCGACCTTGCCAGCTTCTCTCCCAGACAGAGAAGTAGTAACAGCTGCAATTCAAAAATTATGTCAGGATCAAGTCGTTGTCCTGGTGCCCTTGTCACAACAGGGAGAAGGTTTTTATTCAAGCCTCTTCGTAGTTCCGAAGCCAGACGGCCCGGTCAGACCAATTTTAAACCTGAAACCTCTGAATCTCTACCTGAAAAGGTTCAAGTTCAAGATGCAATCTCTGAGGGCAGTGATTTCAAGTCTGGACGAAGGTGACTTCATGGTGTCGGTGAACATAAAACATGCCTACTTACATGTCCCCATTTATCCTCCTCATCAAGCTTATCGGAGATTTGCAGTACAGGATTGCCATTACCAGTTCCAGACGTTGCCGTTCGGACTCTCCACGGCACCGAGGGTATTCACCAAGGTGATGGCAGAGATGATGGTCCTCCTTCGACAGCAAGTAGTCAATATAGTCCCTTACCTGGACGATCTCCTTATAAAAGTGAGATCCAGGGAACGGTTGGTGCAGAACATTGCACTCTCCCTGTCCATACTCCAACAACACGGTTGGATCATGAATTTTACGAAATCGCAGTTTGAACAGATGACAAGATTGTCCTTTCTGGGGATGGACACAGAAGTACAGAGGGTATTTCTTCCAGTAGAAAAGGCTCTGAAAATCCAGAGAATGGTCAAACCAATTTTGAAACAAACAAGAGTGCCGATACATCAATGTATTCGGTTGTTGGGAAAGATGGTAGCGGCCTACAAGGCCATACAGTTTGGCCGATTCCATGCCAGAGTTTTCCAGTGGGACCTGTTGGACAAGTGGTCTGGATCCCACCTACACATGCACCAGAAGATAATCCTGTCCTCCAAAACCAGGATTTCACTCCTGTGGTGGCTGCACAGTTCTGACCTGTTAGAGGGACGCAGGTTCGGGATTCAGGACTGGGTCCTAGTAACCACGGATGCAAGTCTCCTAGGCTGGGGAGCAGTCACACAGAGAAAAAGCTTCCAATGAAAATGGTCGGGTCAGGTAACCTATCTTCACATAAACGTTCTGGAATTGAGAGCCATTTACAACGGCCTTCTACAAGCGGTGCATCTTTAAGATCAACCCGTGCAGATCCAGTCGGACAATGTAATAGCAGTCGCATACATAAACCGCCATGGCGGAATGAAAAGCAGAGCAGCGATGGCAGAGGTGACAAAGATCCTCCTCTGGTCAGAAAGACATGCAAGAGCTCTGTCTGCAATTTTCATTCCGAGAGTGGACAACTGGGAAGCAGACTTCCTCAGACACTATCTCCATCCAGGAGAGGTGACAAGTCTTTTGTGAGTTCCTCAAATAGACATGATGGCATCTCGTCTCAACAAGAAGCTTCAGAGATATTGTTCCAGGTCGAGAGACCTTCAAGCAATAGCGGTGGATGCGCTATTTTGAGATTTTTGTGAAAGGGGTTCACATCCAGCCTCCAGTGGCACCATGGGACCTTAATGTGGTGTTGCAGTTCCTTCAATCGTGCTGGTTTGAGCCTCTACGAGAGAGAGAGTTGAAGTTTCTCACTTGGAAAGTGGTGATGCTTTTAGCATTGGCATCCGCACGGCGGTTGTCTGAGTTGGGGGCCTTGTCTCACAAGAGCCCTTACCTAATCTTCCATGAAGATAGGGCAGAGTTGAGAACTCGTCAACATTTTCTTCTAAAGGTGGTCTCCTCTTTCCACTTAAACCAGCCTATTGTGGTGCCAGTAGTTACTGACACATTCACTGAATCAAAGTCTCTAGATGTGGTTAGAGCTTTGAAGATTTATGTCGCTAGAACAGCTCTAATTCGGAAAACAGTCTTTGTTTGTCCTGTATGCTCCCAACAAGATTGGGTGTCCTGCTTCTAAACAGACCATTGCGCACTGGATTAGAGGGACGTTTCATCACGCTTATTCCACGGCAGGATTGCAGATACAGAAGTCTGTAAATGCCCATTCTACTAGAAAGTAGAGATGAGCGGGTTCGGTTTCTCGGAAACCGAACCCCCCCGAACTTCAGCTTTTTTTACACGGGTCCGAGCAGGCTCGGATCCTCCCGCCTTGCTCGGTTAACCCGAACGCGCCCGAACGTCATCATCACGCTGTCGGATTCTCGCGAGGCTCGGATTCTATATAAGGAGCCGCGCGTCGCCGCCATTTTTCACACGTGCATTGAGATTCATAGGGAGAGGACGTGGCTGGCGTCCTCTCCGTTTATAGAGATTCGAGAAGAGAGTGAGACAGTCTCACTAGAGAGAGACACAGTAGTAATTTTGGGGAGCATTAGGAGGAGTACTACTACTACTAGTACTTGCTGAAGTGAAGTGATAGATAGTGTGACTGTATTGTATTATCTGACTTGTGGGGGAGACACTGACAGTGGGGAGCAGTTAGAGTCTGAGAGCAGGACTCAGGACTCAGGAGTACATACTACATATAACGTACAGTGCACACTTTTGCTGCCAGAGTGCCACACCAGTATAATATATATTGTGATTGTATGCTTAGGAGTACTACTTGCAAGTTGCTGATAGTGTGACCAGTGACCTGACCACCAGTTTAATAATCACCACCAGTTTAATTAATATATATATATATAATTGTATATAATTAATATATATATAATATTATAATTGTATACCACCTACCCGTGTTTTTTTTTTTCTTTTTCTTCTTTATACATACTACTATAGTAGCTTACTGTAGCAGTCTGCGGTGCTGCTGAGCTGACAGTGTCCAGCAGGTCCGTCATCAGTCATTACATAATAAATATATATACCTGTCCGGCTGCAGTACTAGTGATATTATATATACATATATATATTGATTTCATATCATTATCATCCAGTCTATATTAGCAGCAGACACAGTACGTTAGTCCACGGCTGTAGCTACCTCTGTGTCGGCACTCGGCAGTCCATCCATAATTGTATACCACCTACCTGTGGTTTTTTTTTTTCTTTCTTCTTGATACATACTACTATAGTAGCTTACTGTAGCAGTCTGCGGTGCTGCTGAGCTGACAGTGTCCAGCAGGTCCGTCATCAGTCATCATTACCTAATAAATATATATCTACCTGTCCGGCTGCAGTACTAGTGATATTATATATACATATATATATTGATTTCATATCATTATCATCCAGTCTATATTAGCAGCAGACACAGTACGGTAGTCCACGGCTGTAGCTACCTCTGTGTCGGCACTCGGCAGTCCATCCATAATTGTATACCACCTACCCGTGGTTTTTTTTTTCTTTCTTCTTGATACATACTACTATAGTAGCTTACTGTAGCAGTCTGCGGTGCTGCTGAGCTGACAGTGTCCAGCAGGTCCGTCATCAGTCATCATTACCTAATAAATATATATCTACCTGTCCGGCTGCAGTACTAGTGATATTATATATACATATATATATTGATTTCATATCATTATCATCCAGTCTATATTAGCAGCAGACACAGTACGGTAGTCCACGGCTGTAGCTACCTCTGTGTCGGCACTCGGCAGTCCATCCATAATTGTATACCACCTACCCGTGGTTTTTTTTTTTCTTCTTGATACATACTACTATAGTAGCTTACTGTAGCAGTCTGCGGTGCTGCTGAGCTGACAGTGTCCAGCAGGTCCGTCATCAGTCATCATTACCTAATAAATATATATCTACCTGTCCAGCTGCAGTACTAGTGATATTATATATACATATATATATTGATTTCATATCATTATCATCCAGTCTATATTAGCAGCAGACACAGTACGGTAGTCCACGGCTGTAGCTACCTCTGTGTCGGCACTCGGCAGTCCATCCATAAGTATACTAGTATCCATCCATCTCCATTGTTTACCTGAGGTGCCTTTTAGTTATGCCTATTAAAATATGGAGAACAAAAATGTTGAGGTTCCAAAATTAGGGAAAGATCAAGATCCACTTCCACCTCGTGCTGAAGCTGCTGCCACTAGTCATGGCCGAGACGATGAAATGCCAGCAACGTCGTCTGCCAAGGCCGATGCCCAATGTCATAGTACAGAGCATGTCAAATCCAAAACACCAAATATCAGTAAAAAAAGGACTCCAAAACCTAAAATAAAATTGTCGGAGGAGAAGCGTAAACTTGCCAATATGCCATTTACCACACGGAGTGGCAAGGAACGGCTGAGGCCCTGGCCTATGTTCATGGCTAGTGGTTCAGCTTCACATGAGGATGGAAGCACTCAGCCTCTCGCTAGAAAAATGAAAAGACTCAAGCTGGCAAAAGCAGTAGCACCGCAAAGAACTGTGCGTTCTTCGAAATCCACAAGGAGAGTCCGACTCCAATTGTGTCGGTTGCGATGCCTGACCTTCCCAACACTGGACGTGAAGAGCATGCGCCTTCCACCATTTGCACGCCCCCTGCAAGTGCTGGAAGGAGCACCCACAGTCCAGTTCCTGATAGTCAGATTGAAGATGTCAGTGTTGAAGTACACCAGGATGAGGAGGATATGGGTGTTGCTGGCGCTGGGGAGAAAATTGACCAGGAGGATTCTGATGGTGAGGTGGTTTGTTTAAGTCAGGCACCCGGGGAGACACCTGTTGTCCGTGGGAGGAATATGGCCACTGACATGCCTGGTGAAAATACCAAAAAAATCAGCTCTTCGGTGTGGAAGTATTTCAACAGAAATGCGGACAACAGGTGTCAAGCCGTGTGTTGCCTTTGTCAAGCTGTAATAAGTAGGGGTAAGGACGTTAACCACCTCGGAACATCCTCCCTTATACGTCACCTGCAGCGCATTCATAATAAGTCAGTGACAAGTTCAAAAACTTTGGGTGACAGCGGAAGCAGTCCACTGACCAGTAAATACCTTCCTCTTGTAACCAAGCTCACGCAAACCACCCCACCAACTCCCTCAGTGTCAATTTCCTCCTTCCCCAGGAATGCCAATAGTCCTGCAGGCCATGTCACTGGCAATTCTGACGATTCCTCTCCTGCCTGGGATTCCTCCGATGCATCCTTGCGTGTAACGCCTACTGCTGCTGGCGCTGCTGTTGTTGCTGCTGGGAGTCGATGGTCATCCCAGAGGGGAAGTCGTAAGCCCACTTTTACTACTTCCACCAAGCAATTGACTGTCCAACAGTCCTTTGCGAGGAAGATGAAATATCACAGCAGTCATCCTACTGCAAAGCGGATAACTGAGGCCTTGGCATCCTGGGTGGTGAGAAACGTGGTTCCGGTATCCATCATTACTGCAGAGCCAACTAGAGACTTGTTGGAGGTACTGTGTCCCCGGTACCAAATACCATCTAGGTTCCATTTCTCTAGGCAGGCGATACCGAAAATGTACACAGACCTCAGAAAAAGAGTCACCAGTGTCCTAAAAAATGCAGCTGTACCCAATGTCCACTTAACCACGGACATGTGGACAAGTGGAGCAGGGCAGGGTCAGGACTATATGACTGTGACAGCCCACTGGGTAGATGTATGGACTCCCGCCGCAAGAACAGCAGCGGCGGCACCAGTAGCAGCATCTCGCAAACGCCAACTCTTTCCTAGGCAGGCTACGCTTTGTATCACCGGTTTCCAGAATACGCACACAGCTGAAAACCTCTTACGGCAACTGAGGAAGATCATCGCGGAATGGCTTACCCCAATTGGACTCTCCTGTGGATTTGTGGCATCGGACAACGCCAGCAATATTGTGTGTGCATTAAATATGGGCAAATTCCAGCACGTCCCATGTTTTGCACATACCTTGAATTTGGTGGTGCAGAATTTTTTAAAAAACGACAGGGGCGTGCAAGAGATGCTGTCGGTGGCCAGAAGAATTGCGGGACACTTTCGGCGTACAGGCACCACGTACAGAAGACTGGAGCACCACCAAAAACAACTGAACCTGCCCTGCCATCATCTGAAGCAAGAAGTGGTAACGAGGTGGAATTCAACCCTCTATATGCTTCAGAGGTTGGAGGAGCAGCAAAAGGCCATTCAAGCCTATACAATTGAGCACGATATAGGAGGTGGAATGTACCTGTCTCAAGCGCAGTGGAGAATGATTTCAACGTTGTGCAAGGTTCTGCTGCCCTTTGAACTTGCCACACGTGAAGTCAGTTCAGACACTGCCAGCCTGAGTCAGGTCATTCCCCTCATCAGGCTTTTGCAGAAGAAGCTGGAGACATTGAAGGAGGAGCTAACACGGAGCGATTCCGCTAGGCATGTGGGACTTGTGGATGGAGCCCTTAATTCGCTTAACAAGGATTCACGGGTGGTCAATCTGTTGAAATCAGAGCACTACATTTTGGCCACCGTGCTCGATCCTAGATTTAAAGCCTACCTTGGATCTCTCTTTCCGGCAGACACAAGTCTGCTGGGGTTGAAAGACCTGCTGGTGAGAAAATTGTCAAGTCAAGCGGAACGCGACCTGTCAACATCTCCTCCTTCACATTCTCCCGCAACTGGGGGTGCGAGGAAAAGGCTCAGAATTCCGAGCCCACCCGCTGGCGGTGATGCAGGGCAGTCTGGAGCGACTGCTGATGCTGACATCTGGTCCGGACTGAAGGACCTGACAACGATTACGGACATGTCGTCTACTGTCACTGCATATGATTCTCTCACCATTGAAAGAATGGTGGAGGATTATATGAGTGACCGCATCCAAGTAGGCACGTCACACAGTCCGTACTTATACTGGCAGGAAAAAGAGGCAATTTGGAGGCCCTTGCACAAACTGGCTTTATTCTACCTAAGTTGCCCTCCCACAAGTGTGTACTCCGAAAGAGTGTTTAGTGCCGCCGCTCACCTTGTCAGCAATCGGCGTACGAGGTTACATCCAGAAAATGTGGAGAAGATGATGTTCATTAAAATGAATTATAATCAATTCCTCCGTGGAGACATTGACCAGCAGCAATTGCCTCCACAAAGTACACAGGGAGCTGAGATGGTGGATTCCAGTGGGGACGAATTGATAATCTGTGAGGAGGGGGATGTACACGGTGATATATCGGAGGATGATGATGAGGTGGACATCTTGCCTCTGTAGAGCCAGTTTGTGCAAGGAGAGATTAATTGCTTCTTTTTTGGTGGGGGTCCAAACCATCCCGTCATTTCAGTCACAGTCATGTGGCAGACCCTGTCACTGAAATGATGGGTTGGTTAAAGTGTGCATGTCCTGTTTATACAACATAAGGGTGGGTGGGAGGGCCCAAGGACAATTCCATCTTGCACCTCTTTTTTCTTTAATTTTTCTTTGCGTCATGTGCTGTTTGTGGAGTGTTTTTTGGAAGGGCCATCCTGCGTGACACTGCAGTGCCACTCCTAGATGGGCCCGGTGTTTGTGTCAGCCACTAGGGTCGCTTATCTTACTCACACAGCTACCTCATTGCGCCTCTTTTTTTCTTTGCGTCATGTGCTGTTTGTGGAGTGTTTTTTGGAAGGGCCATCCTGCGTGACACTGCAGTGCCACTCCTAGATGGGCCCGGTGTTTGTGTCGGCCACTAGGGTCGCTTATCTTACTCACACAGCTACCTCATTGCGCCTCTTTTTTTTCTTTGCGTCATGTGCTGTTTGTGGAGTGTTTTTTGGAAGGGCCATCCTGCGTGACACTGCAGTGCCACTCCTAGATGGGCCCGGTGTTTGTGTCGTCCACTAGGGTCGCTTATCTTACTCACACAGCTACCTCATTGCGCCTCTTTTTTTCTTTGCGTCATGTGCTGTTTGGGGAGTGTTTTTTGGAAGGGCGATCCTGCGTGACACTGCAGTGCCACTCCTAGATGGGCCCGGTGTTTGTGTCGGCCACTAGGGTCGCTTATCTTACTCACACAGCTACCTCATTGCGCCTCTTTTTTTCTTTGCGTCATGTGCTGTTTGTGGAGTGTTTTTTGGAAGGGCCATCCTGCGTGACACTGCAGTGCCACTCCTAGATGGGCCCGGTGTTTGTGTCGGCCACTAGGGTCGCTTATCTTACTCACACAGCTACCTCATTGCGCCTCTTTTTTTCTTTGCGTCATGTGCTGTTTGGGGAGTGTTTTTTGGAAGGGCCATCCTGCGTGACACTGCAGTGCCACTCCTAGATGGGCCCGGTGTTTGTGTCGGCCACTAGGGTCGCTTATCTTACTCACACAGCTACCTCATTGCGCCTCTTTTTTTCTTTGCGTCATGTGCTGTTTGGGGAGTGTTTTTTGGAAGGGCCATCCTGCGTGACACTGCAGTGCCACTCCTAGATGGGCCCGGTGTTTGTGTCGGCCACTAGGGTCGCTTATCTTACTCACACAGCTACCTCATTGCGCCTCTTTTTTTCTTTGCGTCATGTGCTGTTTGTGGAGTGTTTTTTGGAAGGGCCATCCTGCGTGACACTGCAGTGCCACTCCTAGATGGGCCCGGTGTTTGTGTCGGCCACTAGGGTCGCTTATCTTACTCACACAGCTACCTCATTGCGCCTCTTTTTTTCTGCTTTGCGTCATGTGCTGTTTGGGGAGTGTTTTTTGGAAGGGCCATCCTGCGTGACGCTGCAGTGCCACTCCTAGATGGGCCCGGTGTTTGTGTCGGCCACTAGGGTCGCTTATCTTACTCACACAGCTACCTCATTGCGCCTCTTTTTTTCTTTGCGTCATGTGCTGTTTGTGGAGTGTTTTTTGGAAGGGCCATCCTGCGTGACACTGCAGTGCCACTCCTAGATGGGCCCGGTGTTTGTGTCGGCCACTAGGGTCGCTTATCTTACTCACACAGCTACCTCATTGCGCCTCTTTTTTTCTTTGCGTCATGTGCTGTTTGGGGAGTGTTTTTTGGAAGGGCCATCCTGCGTGACACTGCAGTGCCACTCCTAGATGGGCCCGGTATTTGTGTCGGCCACTAGGGTCGCTTATCTTACTCACACAGCTACCTCATTGCGCCTCTTTTTTTCTGCTTTGCGTCATGTGCTGTTTGGGGAGTGTTTTTTGGAAGGGCCATCCTGCGTGACACTGCAGTGCCACTCCTAGATGGGCCAGGTGTTTGTGTCGGCCACTAGGGTCGCTTAGCTTAGTCATCCAGCGACCTCGGTGCAAATTTTAGGACTAAAAATAATATTGTGAGGTATTCAGAATAGACTGAAAATGAGTGGAAATTATGGTTTTTGAGGTTAATAATACTTTGGGATCAAAATGACCCCCAAATTCTATGATTTAAGCTGTTTTTTAGGTTTTTTGGAAAAGAACACCCGAATCCAAAACACACCCGAATCCGACAAAAAAAATTCGGTGAGGTTTTGCCAAAACTCGGTCGAACCCAAAACACGGCCGCGGAACCGAACCCAAAACCAAAACACAAAACCCGAAAAATTTCCGGCGCTCATCTCTACTAGAAAGGTGGGCTCGTCCTGGGCGGCTGCCAGGGGGGTCTCTGCATTACAACTTTGCCGAACAGCTACTTGGTCAGGGGCAAACACGTTTGCAAAGTTTTACAAGTTTGACACCTTGGCCGATGAGGACCTCAAGTTTGGTCACACGGTGCTGCAGGGTCATCCGCACTCTCCTGCCTGTACTGGAGCTTTGGTATAACCCCATGGTACTGAAGTGGACCCCAGCACCCTCTAGGACGTATGAGAACAGAATTTTAATACCTACTGGTAAATCCTTTTCTCCTAGTCCGTAGAGTATGCTGGGCGCCCGACCCAGTGCGTACTTTACCTGCGGTTGTTAGTTTGTAGTAGTGATGTGCACCGGAAATTTTTCTGGTTTTGGATTCGGTTCCGCAGCCGTGTTTTGGATTCAGGCGCGTTTTGGCAAAGCCTCCCTGAGAATTTTTTGTTGGATTTGTGTTTTTTTTTTTTATTTATTTATTTTTTTTTACAAAAACCCTCAAACAGCTTAAATCATAGAATTTGGGGGTCATTTTGATCCCATAGTATTAACCTCAATAACCATAATTTCCACTCATTTCCAGTCTATTACACCTCACAATATATTTAGTCCTAAAATTTGCACCTAGGTCGCTGGATGACTAAGCTAAGCGACCCAAGTGGCCGACACAAACACCTGGCCCATCTAGGAGTGGCATTGTAGGGTCAGACAGGATGGCACTTAAAAAGTTAGCCCCAAACAGCACATGATGCAAAGATAAATGAAAGAAAAAAAAATAGGTGCAAGATGGAATAGTCCTTGGGCCCTCCCATCCACCCTTATGTTGTATAAACAGGACATGCACACTTTAACAAACCCATCATTTCAGCGACAGGGTCTGCCACACGACACTGACTGAAATGACTGGTTGGTTTGGGCCCCCACCAAAAAAGAAGCAATCAATCTCTCCTTGCACAAACTGACTCTACAGAGGCAAGATGTCCACCTCCTCCTCATCCTCCGATTCCTCACCCCTTTCACTGTGTACATCCCCCTCCTCACAGATTAATTCGTCCCCACTGGAATCCACCATCTCGGGTCCCTGTGTACTTTCTGGAGGAGTTGATTATAATTCATTTTGATGAACATCATCTTCTCCACATTTTCTGGAAGTAACCTCGTACGCCGATTGCTGACAAGGTGAGCGGCTGCACTATCCTTCAACCAAGATCTTATCCATTCAATAATCCTAATATCCAATCCCAAACTTTCAAGTTTATTTAGCAGTCTGCGATGTGGAACAGTGTCAAAAGCCTTACTAAAGTCTAGATAAGCTATATCCATGGCTCCACCTTTATCCATCACTTTAGTCACACAGTCAAAAAAGTCAATAAGATTTGTTTGACATGATCTCCCCCCAGTGAATCCATGCTGTTTGGGATCCTGTAAATTGCCGGATTTGAGATAATCTACAACTCTTTCTTTTAAGAGTGTTTCCATCAATTTCCCTACTACTGATGTAAGACTCACTGGTCTGTAGTTGTTTGCCTCTTCCTTGCTTCCACTTTTGTGCAGTGGGACTACGTTTGGTCTTTTCCAGTCCTCTGGAATTACTCCTGTAGCTAATGACTGGTTGAATAATTCTGTCAATGGTGCTACCAGCACCTCTTTAAGTTCTTTTAGTATCCTTGGATGTATCCCATCTGGCCCCATAGATTTGTCCACTTTCAGCTTTGAGAGTTCTGTTAGGACCTTCTCCTCTGTAAATGTACTTGTGTCATTTTCCTGAATATCCCTGAAACTTAACTGTGGCCCCTTCCCCTCTCTTTCAGTAGTAAATACTGAGCAAAAATAATTATTAAGATGATCTGCTATTAAATTGTCTCCCTCAACAAGACTCCCAGTGTCTGTCTTTAGTTTTATTATTCCGCCATTTGTTTTTCTCCTTTCGCTTATATACCTAAAAAAAAGTTTTGCCTCCTTTACCCACTGACTGGGCCATTTTCTCCTCAGCTTGTGCCTTTTGCACATCTGATTACCTTCTTAGTATCCTTCTGTCTAACAAGATATATCTCTGTCTTCATTATTTTGTGTCTGCTTATATTTCCTAAAAGCCATCTTTTTTGCTTTCACATTATTTGCTACTTCTTTTGCAAACCACACTGGCTTCCTTTTTCTTGTGTTTTTCCTAACACTTTTGATACAAAGGTCTGTTGCCTTTAATATTGCACATTTTAATGTTTCCCACCTCTCCTGCACGGCTTCCAAGTTCCTCCACTCTACCAAAGAATCGCTTACACATTTTCCCATCCCTACAAAATCAGCCTTCCTAGAATCCAACACCTTTGTTTTTGTATGGGATGAGTCAGTCTCTGTCTTTATGCTGAACCATACTGCTTGATGATCACTGGATCCCAGGTTTTCACCCACTTTTACGTCCCATATTCTGTCTCCATTTGTAAGTATTAAGTCTAATATAGCGTCTTTCCGAGTGGGCTCCCTCACCAATTGGTGGAGGGATGCTCCCTGAATGGAATTTAAAATGTCCCTACTTCTAGTGGTACTAGCAACAGACACTGCCCAGTTTACATCAGGAAGATTAAAGTCTCCCATGATTATTACCTCTCCTTTTAATGCCATTTTAGTTATGTCCTGCAATAGGTTCTTGTCGAGTTCCTCTTCCTGACCTGGTGGCCTGTATATCACGCCAATACGAATACTCGACTTTTCCCCTGTTTCTATGGTCACCCAAAGGGCCTCAGTTTTTTTCTTCAATACTTTGTATTAATGTAGTATTTATGCATTTTTTTTTTACATACATTGCTACCCCTCCTCCGATTTTTCCAATTCTGTCCTTCCTAAATAAAGTATATCCCGGTATAGCTATGTCCCAGTCATGATTTTCATTTTACCATGACTCTGTAATTGCCACAATGTCTAGATCATCCCTTGTCATTATTGCAATTAGTTCTGGGATTTTATTTCCTAAGCTCCTAGCATTTGCACACATAGCTTTTAGAGTTTTGTTTGTGCTTTTCCTGTTCCTAGCTATGTTCCTCTCTCTGACTATTTTTATTTGGTTTTGATCTGAATTATCTTCTATTGCTGTGGATATGCTACCTATTCCCTTTGCCTGCAGAAACAATACTTCTGTGTTGGGGGAGCAGATTTCTTTATTCTTGTTTGGTTCACTGCCCCCCTCTGTTAGTTTAAATAGTTCTTGATGAAGCATCCAAACTGTTCAGTTAGTATTCTCGTTCCCCTTGAAGATGGGTGCAGGTCGTCACTTTTGTATAAGCTCCTATCTTGACTTGACAAGTGTCTCACCAGCAGGTCTTTGCACCTCTGCATACTTGTGTTTGCCGGAAAGAGAGATACAATGTAGGCTTTAAACCTAGGATCAAGCACGGTGGCCAAAATGTAGTGCTCAGATTTAAACAGATTGACCAGCCGTGAATCCTGGTTAAGCGAATTAAGGGCTCCATCCACAAGTCCTACATGCCTAGCGGAATCGCTATGTTTTAGCTCCTCCTTCAATCTCTCCAGCTTCTTCTGCAAAAGCCTGATGAGGGGAATGACCTGACTCAGGCTGGCAGTGTCTGAACTGGCTTCACGTGTGGCAAGTTCAAAGGGTTGCAGAACCTTGCACAACGTTGAAATCATTCTCCACTGCGCTTGAGTCAGGTGCATTCCCCCTCCTTTGCCTATATTGTAGGTAGCTGTATAGGCTTGAATGGTCTTTTGCTGCTCCTCCATCCTCTGAAGCATATAGAGGGTTGAATTCCACCTCGTTACCACCTCTTGCTTCAGATGATGGCGGGGCAGGTTCAGGAGTGTTTGCTGGTGCTCCAGTCTTCGGCACGCGGTGGCTGAATGCCGAAAGTGGCCTGCAATTCTTCTGGCCACCGACAGCATCTCTTGCACGCCCCTGTCGTTTTTTTTTTAAATTCTGCACCACCAAATTCAATGTATGTGCAAAACATGGGATGTGCTGGAATTTGCCTACATGTAATGCACGCACAATATTGGTGGCGTTGTCCGATGTCACAAATCCCCAGGAGAGTCCAATTGTGGTAAGCCATTCTGCGATGATGTTCCTCAGTTTCCGTAAGAGGTTGTCAGCTGTGTACCTCTTATGGAAAGCGGTGATACAAAGCGTAGCCTGCCTAGGAACGAGTTAGCGTTTGCGAGATGCTGCTACTTGTGGTGCCGCTGCTGTTCTTGCTGCAGGAGGCAATGCATCTACCCAGTGGGCTGTCACAGTCATATAGACCTGAGTCTGGCCTGCTCCACTTGTCCGTGGTTAAGTGGACATTTGGTACAACAGCATTTTTTAGGACACTGGTGACTTTTTCTGAGGTCTGTGTACATTCTCTGTATCACCTGCCTAGAGAAGTGGAACCTAGATGGTATTTGGTACTGGGGACACACTAACTCAATAAATTTTCTAATTCCATGTGAATTAACGGTGGATACTGGACACACGTTGAACACCACCCAGGCTGCCAAGGCCTGAGTTAACTGCTCTGTAGCAGGATGACTGCTGTGATATTTCATCTACCTCGCAAAGGACTATTGGACAGTCAATTGCTTACTGGAAGTAATACAAGTGGTCTCCCGACTTCCCCTCTGGGATGACTATCGACTCCCAGCAGTAACAACAGCAGTGCCAGCAGCAGTAGGCGTTACACTCAAGGATGCATCGGAGGAATCCCAGGCAGGAGAGGACTCGTCAGACTTGCCAGTGACATGGCCTGCAGGACTATTGGCGTTCCTGTCTAAGGAGGAAATTGACATTGAGGGAGTTGGTCGTGGGGTTTGCAGGAGCTTGGGTACAAGAGGAAGAAGGGATTTAGTTGTCAGTGGACTGCTTCCGCTGTCACCCAAAGTTTTTGAACTTGTAGATGACTTGTGATGAATGCGCTCCAGGTGACGTATAAGGGAGGATGTTCCTAGGTGGTTAACGTCCTTACCCCTACTTATTACAGCTTGACAAAGGCAACACACGGCTTGACAATATTCGTCCCACGGACAACAGGTGTCTCCCCGGGTGCGTGACTTAAACAAACCACCTCACCATCAGAATCCTCCTTGTCAATTTCCTCCTCAGCGCTAGCAACACCCATATCCTCATCCTGGTGTACTTTTAACAGTGACATCTTCAATTTGACTATCAGAAACTGGACTGCGGGTGCTCCTTCCAGCACTTGCAGAGGGCGTGCAAATGGTGGAAGGTGCCACCTCTTCCCGTCCAGTGTTGGGAAGGTCAGGCATCGCAACCGACACAATTGGACTCTCCTTGGGGATTTGTGATTTAGAAGAACGCACAGTTCTTTGCTGTGCTTTTGCCAGCTTAAGTCTTTTCATTTTTCTAGCGAGATGAGTGCTTCCATCCTCATGTGAATCAGAACCACTAGCCATGAACATAGGCCAGGGCCTCAGCCGTTCCTTGCCACTCTGTCGTAAATGGCATATTGGCAAGTTTACGCTTCTCATCAGATGTTTTTAATTTCGATTTTTGGGTCATTTTACTGAACTTTTGTTTTTTGGATTTTGCATGCTCTCTACTATGACATTGGGCATCGGCCTTTGCAGACGACAACGATGGCATTTCATCGTGTCGCCCATGACTAGTGGCAGCAGCTTCAGCACGAGGTGGAAGTGTATCTTAATCTTTCCCTATTTTACCCTCCACATTTTTGCTAATTTTTTAATGTGTGGAATTATATGCCAGTACTATATCTATAGCAATGGCCTACTGTACCGTACTGCTATATATTATATACTGGTGGTCAGCAAAATTCTGCACTGTCCTTCTATATAATACTGCGCACAACTAAAATGCACCACAGGTATGGATGGATAGTATACTTGACGACACAGAGGTAGGTAGAGCAGTGGTCTACTGTACCGTACTGCTATATAATACTGGTGGTCACTGGTCAGCAAAATTCTGCACTATCCTCCTATACTACAATGCAGCACAGATATGGAGCGTTTTTCAGGCAGAGAATTTAGATATTTTCAGCACACCGAGCACAGATATTTGCAGCACACTGAACACAGAAACTGAGAGGACGCTGCACATCCTCTCCGTATCATCTCCAATGCACGAGTGAAAATGGCGCCGATGCGCGGCTCCTTTATATAGAATACGAATCTCGCGAGAATCCGACAGCGGGATGATGACGTTCGGGCGTGCTCTGGTTAACCGAGCAAGGCGGGAGGATCCAAGTCTGCCTTGGAACCGTGTAAAATGGGTGAAGTTCGGGGGGGTTCGGATTCCGAGAAACCGAACCCGCTCATCACTAGTTTGTAGTTACACAAGTGTTGTTACGGTCATTTTTTCAGCGTGTTGCTGTAAATTGTTCATGCCTGTTTTCATGTGTTATGTTGAATGCCATGTTGTGCAGCATGGTTGAGGTGTGAGCTGGTATGAATTTCACCGTTAAATTAAAAGTATATCGTTTTCTCTAAATGTCTGTCTCCCTGGGCACAGTTCCTATACTGTGGTCTGGAGGAGGGGCATAGACGGAGGAGCCAGTTCACACTCTGAAAAAGTCTTAATGTGCCCATGGCTCCTGCGGAACAGTCTATACCCCATGGTACTGAAGTGGACCCCAGCATCCTTTACAGACTAGGAGAAAAATATTTACCGGTAGGTATTAAAATCCTATTTTCGACTGCATCTGTGAGAGAAATCGAAGGATTGTATGCACGTTTAAGGTACCATGCGACGCACGGGCACGCTGGTCTAATCTCGCGTCTCATGATAGTAAGTGCTGCACTTAATATTTGCACCCACCCATCACGTGATTACCATGCGATCTATTGCATGGTAATCACTTTGTCAGTTCAGGTGTGATTTCGCCGCACCTGAACTGCTGGTGCGATCTTGCGGGGGATCGCATAACTTTATGGGCACCATTAGTCCTGGGCTGGTATGTAATTGGAATCCCTACTGCCGCCCCGTATTACCACTCGTGGTGGTCCATGCCACCACCCAAGGGGGAATAAGAGTGTGGTTAGCGAAGCAAGCCACCGTGCCTGATGCGTGGTGTGTGCAGCGATACCGCAAGGGGACTTGCTGCGTTCTCAGTTGGGATTCCGGCGTTGGTCTCCTGACCGCCAGTATTCTGGCTCCAACCCTTTGTGACTGGTATACCAAGTAGTTTAATTGTTCCCTGAACCAAATTGCATTCAGGTTAAGTAAACCATGAAAGACCCCTTTTCCACTTCATCAGTAACCTTGTTTATTGCTTGATCTATCTGGCTTGTGGTTCGTTGCGATACCCCTTTCAGTCTGCCACAAAAATCTGGGTTACTGCACATAAATCCACGTTGATGTGCAGTCTGAAAAGGGCCAGTTGAAATAATCATGGTTGATCGACATGGTATCTCAAGTCTGGTAGCTACCAGGGTTGAACACTTATTCAACCTGTCTTGCATTGAGGAGTGAACGGGTAAGCCAGGTCTATGCAACGTGTTACAATTTTACGCTATAAGAAGAGGTGGCACTTTGAGATCATCTCCAAGTGCCACCTACGCACGCGTCACTGTTGAAGTCACCACCCCGGCATATTGTGTAAAAGGGTCAGTTAAAAATAACCCAACTCCAGTGACCTGTGAATCCCAGCCTGTTATCAACCAGATTTGGACCTGGGGAAGTGTGCTGTGTAAACATCATGTCCTGAGTTATGCTTAAAAGATGCTGATTGTCTGTATATGCAGAGGACTGCCTCAAGGGAGTGTCTGAGAGTGACAATCAGGGCAGACACGGGCTCGGTGTAAATGGGGCCAACCCCAATATAATCTTTAGTATGATCCATTTAAAACTGGATCTCATGATATCCTCGATCTCCCGTGCCATTGCATATCGTCTGATACTGCATTTATAATATTTAGTTTTTTATTTAATATAAGGTATAATTGTAAATTATTCACAAAATTATAAATCTTTTTTCCTTGTTGTTATTATTATTTTTTCTTTCCTTATCCCGTTCCCTTGGTGTATTTTATGTTTATTTAAATCCTAATAAATTAATACACGGATAGCCATCTAACTGTTAAATAATGGAGAGTTGACCTTCCTGTTTGTGTTTTAATTAGTTTTTATCAGCTGCACCTGGCAGTATGCGTATTATGCTATATATAGGATGAATTCAGTGGAGGTAGTATTCCTTTGAAAAAGTCACGTTAATCGTAACGAAACACGTTAGCTCCTCCCCTCTGACTCTAACTCACCGGCATCACAGCTCTAAGGAACCTGCTTACAGTGGAGATTTTTCCATCTGCATGGTGATTCCAATACGGTCTCTGCACGGTACCAGCTTATATCGTCTGACGGGCCACGGGACAGCGCCAGCATATACCATCTGACAGCTGTGCCTGACAGCGGGACAACGCCAGTCCGCATTCTCCGATGGTAATATTTGACAGTGAGACGCCAGTCGCATCATCTAAACGGCTAATTGGCTGCGGGACAGCGCTTAAGTTTGCCATCAATTTAGTGACAGCTACGGCTTCGGTTAATGCTACACCTACGAATTAACCGTGGAACAGCGCTTCAGTCTCCATCAATTCAGTGCCAGCAGCGGCTCCGGTTAATGCTACACCTGATAATTTCCTCCACAATCAGTGGCCACAGCGTGTACTTCTTTGATGTCCTGGAAGTTGTTCATTTCCTATGCCTAGGGCACTAAAAGGATTTCCACCAGCCCTAGGGGACACACTGGCAACAGTCCTACATCTGGGACTTACAGACTCAGGCGTAAACTTGGATAAATTATTTCTTTATTGAACTCCTCCACCTAGTATCGCACTGTGGGCTTTATACAGGATCATACCGAGGACGCTCGGTAACATCAGCCCCTAGGAGAGGTAACATTACACACTGTCCACTGCACACTTGATCTCTGGGCCCTCCTTCTCTCTCCAATTATTGGAGAAAAAGTTTTGCTGTTTCTACATATTTTTAGTTACACACTGCAGAGAGGAAAACTGTAACTATTTAGTTACATTATTGTTATAAACACAGAGCATATCAATTTACACCCTGAATCAGGGGGATTCTAAATACAAGCCTTAGTTTGATACTGTGTGTTTAGTTAACAGTGTTTTAGAGTATAATTATTAAGCTTTTTATATATGATCAATCTCATTTACTGTTGATGTATTTTATTTTACAATAAATATTTTACGTAGAAGATTGTCAACTCATCACTATTTACACCTATTTACACCTATTTGCAACACCCCAAGCGCAGCCGGTTTCTCTTTTTCTATTGTTGTGTTCATAGGCACATGCACAGTGCCTTTCCGGCAGCGCTCAGGTGTGATTGCAATTAGTGTCTATCTATTTAGGCGCTGCCAGTAAGTCGTTTGAGATCCAACCTGGGAATAACCTAGGTTCAGGGTGCAGGGTTCTTGGGTCATGGTTGTAACGGTCTCTGAAAGCCCAGGTTGGACCTGGCTTTTTTGTGGGAAAAGTGTTATACGCGTTTGCTGTTTTTAAATGGCAGATTAGTATGCCAGGTAAGTAATTGTGAACCTTTAGCCATTTGCATTTGCTCATGTAAGTCGGTAAACTCTTGCATTTAGGTTAAATGTGGCAGGGATTGAAGTGTGTTCTGAAATCACTTTTACTGGTGCTATCCATGTTTTCTCTTGCAGGGTACACAGGTTATCCACAGGATAAACAGTGGGATATGATGTATCAACAGCGGATTGGCACCATTGATCAAAGTTTTCGGCCTCACAGAATGCACCAGGCCAGTCCCCCTATATCCCCTCCTCCTTTCTCAGGCAATTCAGTTTGTTAGGAGCGGCAGGAGGCAGACCATGGTCATTGGGCTACTGGTTTTATAGCAGCCATAAGCTTTTTATTTTTATAGTATTTTTTTTTTTCCCGGCGTGATCTTTCTAAAACGTCCTATGCGTACCATTTAGAGTCGCTCCAACAACGCTGGGTCACAACAATGCTGTTTTTTGGTGGGCATCTGTGTAGGATATACTAGCAGGTACTGCAGACATTACCCGGCTATGGCTGGAGCATGGGGAAAAGGTAAGGCATGGGTTCCGCTTAGGAGGGAAAACACTAGACACAGCAGCACTGCTTTGGGATGGATACTACCTCAGGGATCATAGGCCCTACACACTGGCCGAGCTGGCGGATACGGGTGACCGGGGGGCAGTGAAGTTTCTTCACTCCCCCCGTCACCCGGCTGCACTGAAGTGCAGGCAAATATGGACGAGATCGTCCTTATTGGCCTGCATGTACAGCCGATGGGGCACCAGCGATGAACGAGCGCGGTGCCGTTCATCGCTGGAGCGTCCACACTGCATGATATGAACGTTATCTCGTTCATTAATGAACGAGATTGTTCATATTGTGCAGTCATGTCGGCCAGTGTGTAGGGCCCTTTAGTCTGAGACTGGGATTCCTGGGGTTGATGTCCGCAGTGGGGAGTAAGACACTCTCCTGGTTGCCCCTCCCCGGTTCGTGACCAGTTTCCTCCGAGTTTCCATCTGTGAGGCTGTGTATCTGAAAAGACCCAGTCGCAGCATAGTCCGCTGTATGACTAGTGCGTCGGTGTTCACTTGGGCATTTGTGTTCACTGTAGGTTCACATGGCCGTTGTGTACCCTAATAGCGTCTGGATACACTCCAGGGACGTGTGGTGAGCTAAATGGCTCAGGAGGCACTGGCTAGCACCAAAGACAGATTCACACACAATATATGAGCCAAAGCGTACATCTGGGCATTATACACAGGTGCAGCAGTATATACATCTGGGCATTATACACAGGTGCAGCAGTATATACATCTGGGCATTATACACAGGTGCAGCAGTATAAACTCCTGAAAATTGTGAGTTTTGATCAGAGATGTGTGTAAAAGATAGGCAGGTGAGGCCATTCAGCGTTAATGTATTGATCGATCCTGGAAGTGGGGTTAAGTCTCCCTGTATCCCACTCTCCTGAACTATAGTAGGTGATATAGCACTAAGGGCGTCATTCTGAGTTGATCGTAGCTGTGCTAAATTTAGCACAGCTACGATCATGTTCCCAGACATGCAGGGAGACGCACAGGGCTAGCCCGCCCCACCCCCTCCCCCGCACCAGTCCAACAGCATTGCACAGCGCCGCTGCTTTTGTACTTGTTGAGAAACTCCCGGCCAGTGCAGCTCCTGCGGCTGAACGGGAGTTGCTCGTCGCTGCTCATGGTCGCAGCAGCTACATGTTACGTCACGCAGCCGCTGCGGCCCGCGACCTGCACGGTCCGTCCTTGCCCCCAAAACGCAATTGTAGAATATACCTGTTCGTTGTATATGTGTTAATGCACTCTGTAGTATTGGGTAGGGTTTGGCAATAGGATTAATTAAAAAATGTATATATGAAATCTGGCACTTTGAATATTGATAAGGGTTTATCAACAGCTGCTATAGATGTGCCACAACCACATTCCCTTACCACCACTCGTTCCTGACGAGGCGTCCCATGTACTTCTGCTCTCATGGGCATTCAGCGCCCAAATGAAACTGTATTTAGAGCAGTGCGCCTATATGTTACAATAAAGATTTGCAGCATTACTATATTTTCTCTAACGTCCTAAGTGGATGCTGGGACTCCGTAAGGACCATGGGGAATAGCGGCTCCGCAGGAGACTGGGCACAAAAGTAAAAGCTTGAACTAGCTGGTGTGCACTGGCTCCTCCCCCCATGACCCTCCTCCAAGCCTCAGTTAGATTTTTGTGCCCGAACGAGAAGGGTGCATGCTAGGTGGCTCTCCTGAGCTGCTTAGAGTAAAAGTTTATTTTAGGTTTTTTATTTTCAGTGAGTCCTGCTGGCAACAGGCTCACTGCATCGTGGGACTAAGGGGAGAAGAAACGAACTCACCTGCGTGCAGAGTGGATTGGGTTTCTTAGGCTACTGGACATTAGCTCCAGAGGGACGATCACAGGTTCAGCCTGGATGGGTCCCGGAGCCGCGCCGCCGCCCCCCTTACAGAGCCAGAAGAACGAAGAGGTCCGGTGAAATCGGCGGCAGAAGACGTTCCTGTCTTCAACTAAGGTAGCGCACAGCACTGCAGCTGTGCGCCATTGCTCTCAGCACACTTCACACTCCGGTCACTGAGGGTGCAGGGCGCTGGGGGGGAGCGCCCTGAGACGCAATAAAAATAAGAAATACCTTAGGATGGCAAAAGAAATACATCACATATAGCTCCTGGGCTATATGGATGTATTTAACCCCTGCCAGTTTTCCAGAAAAAAGCGGGAGATAAGGCCGTCGTGAAGGGGCGGAGCCTATCTCCTCAGCACACAAGCGCCATTTTCCCTCACAGTTCCGCTGGAAGGACGGCTCCCTGACTCTCCCCTGCAGTCCCTACAGAATCAGGGTAAAAACGAGAGAGGGGGGGCACTATTGGCAGCTAAATTATAACAGCAGCTATAAAAGGGAGTAACACTTATATAAGGTTATCCCTATATATATATATAGCGCTCTGGTGTGTGCTGGCAAACTCTCCCTCTGTCTCCCCAAAGGGCTAGTGGGGTCCTGTCCTCTATCAGAGCATTCCCTGTGTGTGTGCTGGGTGTCGGTACGATTGTGTCGACATGTATGAGGAGGAAAATGATGTGGAAGCAGAGCAATTGCCTGTGTTAGTGATGTCACCCCCTAGGGAGTCGACACCTGACTGGATGGTTGTATTTAAAGAACTACGTGACAATGTCAGCACTTTACAAAAAACTGTTGACGACATGAGACAGCCGACAAATCAATTAGTGCCTGTCCAGGCGTCTCAGACACCGTCAGGGGCGATAAACCGCCCGTTACCTCAGTGGGTCGACACAGACCCAGACACGGATACTGAGTCCAGTGTCGACGGTGAGGAGACAAACGTAATGTCCAGTAGGGCCACACGTTACATGATCACGGCAATGAAGGAGGCATTGAACATTTCTGACACTACAAGTACCACAAAGAAGGGTATTATGTGGGGAGTGAAAAAACTACCAGTAGCTTTTCCTGAGTCAGATGAATTAAACGAGGTGTGTGATAAAGCGTGGGTTTCCCCCGATAAAAAAGTGCTAATTTCTAATAAATTATTGGCACTATACCCTTTCCCGCCAGAGGTTAGGACGCGTTGGGAAACACCCCCTAGAGTAGATAAAGCGCTCACACGTTTATCTAAACAAGTAGCGTTACCGTCTCCTGATACGGCCGCCCTCAAAGAACCAGCGGATAGAAGGCTGGAAAATATCCTGAAGGGTATATACACACATACTGGTGTTATACTGCGACCAGCAATCGCCTCAGCCTGGATGTGCAGTGCTGGAGTGGCGTGGTCGGATTCCCTGACTGAAAATATTGATACCATGGATAGGGACAGTATATTACTAACTATAGAGCATTTGAAGGATGCATTACTATATATGCGTGATGCACAGAGGGATATTTGCACCCTGGCATCAAGAGTGAGTGCTATGTCCATTTCCGCCAGAAGAGCGTTATGGACGCGACAGTGGTCAGGGGATGCGGATTCCAAACGACATATGGAAGTATTGCCGTATAAAGGGGAGGAGTTATTTGGGGCCGGTCTTTCGTACCTGGTGGCCACGGCAACTGCCGGAAAGTCCACCTTTTTTGCCCCAGGTCACCTCTCAGCAGAAAAAGACACCGTCTTTTCAAACTCAGTCCTTTCGTTCCCATAAGTACAAGCGGGCAAAAGGCCACTCATTTCTGCCCCGGGGCAGAGGAAGAGGAAAAAGACTGCACCAGGCAGCCTCTTCCCAGGAGCAGAAGCCCTCCTCTGCTTCTGCCAAGTCTTCAGCATGCTGGGGCTTTACATGCGGACTCGGACACGGTGGGGGCCCGTCTCAAAAATTTCAACGCGCAGTGGGCTCACTCGCAAGTGGACCCCTGGATTCTGCAGGTAGTATCACAGGGGTACAAACTGGAATTCGAGACGTCTCCCCCTCGCCGGTTCCTGAAGTCTGCTCTACCAAAGTCTCCCTCCGACAGGGAGGCAGTTTTGGAAGCCATTCACAAGCTGTATTCCCAGCAGGTGATAATCAAGGTACCTCTCCTACAACAGGGAAAGGGGTATTATTCCACGCTGTTTGTGGTACCGAAGCCGGACGGCTCGGTGAGACCAATTTTAAATCTAAAATCCTTGAACACTTACATAAAGAGGTTCAAATTCAAGATGGAGTCACTCAGAGCAGTGATAGCAAACCTGGAAGAAGGGGACTATATGGTGTCTCTGGACATCAAAGATGCTTATCTCCACGTCCCAATCTACCCTTCTCACCAAGGGTACCTCAGGTTTGTAGTACAAAACTGTCATTATCAGTTTCAGACGCTGCCGTTTGGGTTGTCCACGGCACCTCGGGTCTTTACCAAGGTATTGGCCGAAATGATGATTCTTCTTCGAAGAAAAGGCGTGTTAATTATCCCTTACTTGGACGATCTCCTGATAAGGGCAAGGTCCAGGGAACAGTTAGAAGTCGGAGTAGCACTTTCTCAGTTAGTGTTACGTCAGCACGGGTGGATTCTAAATATTCCAAAATCGCAGCTGATTCCAACGACACGTCTCCTGTTCCTAGGAATGATTCTGGACACAGTCCAGAAAAAGGTGTTTCTCCCAGAGGAGAAGGCCAGGGAGTTATCCGAGCTAGTCAGGAATCTCCTAAAACCAGGCCAGGTGTCAGTGCATCAATGCACAAGGGTCCTGGGAAAAATGGTGGCTTCTTACGAAGCGATTCCATTCGGAAGATTCCATGCAAGAACTTTTCAGTGGGATCTTCTGGACAAATGGTCCGGATCGCATCTTCAGATGCATCAGCGGATAACCCTGTCGCCAAGGACAAGGGTGTCTCTTCTGTGGTGGCTGCAGAGTGCTCATCTACTAGAGGGCCGCAGATTCGGCATTCAGGATTGGATCCTGGTGACCACAGATGCCAGCCTGAGAGGCTGGGGAGCAGTCACACAGGGACAAAATTTCCAGGGCTTGTGGTCAAGCATGGAAACATCTCTTCATATAAACATTCTGGAACTAAGGGCCATTTACAATGCCCTAAGTCAAGCAAAACCCCTGCTTCAGGGTCAGGCGGTATTGATCCAATCGGACAACATCACGCCAGTCGCCCACGTAAACAGACAGGGCGGCACGAGAAGCAGGAGGGCGATGGCAGAAGCTGCAAGGATTCTTCGCTGGGCGGAGAATCATGTGATAGCACTGTCAGCAGTGTTCATTCCGGGAGTGGACAACTGGGAAGCGGACTTCCTCAGCAGACACGACCTTCACCCGGGGGAGTGGGGACTTCATCCAGAAGTCTTCCAAGAGATGGTAAACCGTTGGGAAAAACCAAAGGTGGACATGATGGCGTCCCGTCTCAACAAAAAACTAGACAGATATTGCGCCAGGTCAAGGGACCCTCAGGCAATAGCGGTGGACGCTCTGGTAACACCATGGGTGTACCAGTCAGTGTATGTGTTCCCTCCTCTGCCTCTCATACCAAAAGTACTGAGAATCATAAAAAGGAGAGGAGTAAGAACTATACTCGTGGTTCCGGATTGGCCAAGAAGGACTTGGTACCCGGAACTTCAAGAGATGCTCACGGAGGACCCGTGGCCTCTACCTCTAAGAAAGGACCTGCTCCAGCAGGGACCTTGTCTGTTCCAAGACTTACCGCGGCTGCGTTTGACGGCATGGCGTTTGACGGCATGGCGGTTGAACGCCGGATCCTGAAGGAAAAAGGCATTCCAGAAGAAGTCATCCCTACCCTGATAAAGGCCAGGAAGGATGTAACCGCAAAACATTATCACCGCATTTGGCGAAAATATGTTGCGTGGTGTGAGGCCAAAGAGGCCCCTACAGAGGAATTTCAACTGGGTCGCTTCCTACATTTCCTGCAAACAGGACTGTCTATG
The DNA here is from genome assembly GCF_028390025.1 of Pseudophryne corroboree. NCBI lineage: Eukaryota > Metazoa > Chordata > Amphibia > Anura > Myobatrachidae > Pseudophryne > Pseudophryne corroboree. The sequence continues at coordinate 693,245,974 of NC_086448.1, forward strand.
GGCCTAAAATTAGGGTCCATTAAGGTTCAAATTTCGGCCCTGTCGATTTTCTTCCAAAAAGAACTGGCTTCAGTGCCTGAAGTCCAGACGTTTGTCAAAGGGGTACTGCATATACAGCCTCCTTTTGTGCCCCCGGTGGCACCTTGGGATCTCAATGTGGTTTTGGGGTTCCTAAAATCACATTGGTTTGAACCACTCACCACTGTGGAATTAAAATAACTCACATGGAAGGTGGTAATGCTGTTAGCCCTGGCTTCAACCAGGCGTGTCTCAGAATTGGCGGCTTTATCTTATAAAAGCCCTTACCTGATTTTTCACACGGATAGGGCAGAATTGAGGACTCGTCCTCAATTTCTCCCAAAGGTGGTTTCAGCGTTTCACGTGAACCAGCCTATTGTGGTGCCTGCGGCTACTAAGGACTTGGAGGACTCCAAGTTACTGGACGTAGTCAGGGCCCTGAAAATATATATTTCCAGGACGGCTGGAGTCAGGAAATCTGACTCGCTGTTTATCCTGTATGCACCCAACAAGCTGGGTGCTCCTGCTTCTAAGCAGACGATTGCTCGTTGGATTTGTAGTACAATTCAGCTTGCACATTCTGTGGCAGGCCTGCCACAGCCAAAATCTGTAAAAGCCCATTCCACACGGAAAGTAGGCTCATCTTGGGCGGCTGCCCGAGGGGTCTCGGCTTTACAACTTTGCCGAGCAGCTACTTGGTCAGGGGCAAACACGTTTGCTAAATTCTACAAATTTGATACCCTGGCTGAGGAGGACCTGGAGTTCTCTCATTCGGTGCTGCAGAGTCATCCGCACTCTCCCGCCCGTTTGGGAGCTTTGGTATAATCCCCATGGTCCTTACGGAGTCCCAGCATCCACTTAGGACGTTAGAGAAAATAAGAATTTACTTACCGATAATTCTATTTCTCATAGTCCGTAGTGGATGCTGGGCGCCCATCCCAAGTGCGGATTGTCTGCAATACTTGTATATAGTTATTGTTACAAAATTCGGGTTATTATTGTTGTGAGCCATCTTTTCAGGGGCTCCTTCGTTTATCATACTGTTAACTGGGTTCAGATCACAGGTTGTACGGTGTGATTGGTGTGGCTGGTATGAGTCTTACCCGGGATTCAATATCCTTCCTTATTATGTACGCTCGTCCGGGCACAGTATCCTAACTGAGGCTTGGAGGAGGGTCATGGGGGGAGGAGCCAGTGCACACCAGCTAGTTCAAGCTTTTACTTTTGTGCCCAGTCTCCTGCGGAGCCGCTATTCCCCATGGTCCTTACGGAGTCCCAGCATCCACTACGGACTATGAGAAATAGAATTATCGGTAAGTAAATTCTTATTTTATTGTGTATACCTTGTTAGTTACCATATTAGTGAGAACACCTGCAGAGACTGAACGCAGACTATTTTATTTCCATTTCATCACTACAGAGAGCGGCACCTCTATGAACAGTCTGCATTATGCTAGTGAGTGCTACGTCTACTCCCCTGATACTCACAAACGTTTAGATGATGTTTAAAGCTGTCCATGTTAGGAGTGGTTATGTTTGTTATTTAACGTAAGTTGGGTTTATTGCTGATCTGTTCAGCACTTTTCAGTATAAGTGAAATGCCTTAAACATATAAAATGTTTACAAAACTCCAAAAATGTTATTCTATATTTAAATTTATGTTTTAAAAATAAAAATTATTTATTGCAAATTTGTATTGCTTTTATTTTAATATATATTGATTTTTCAAATTTAAATGTAATTTACTGTTCAGGTTCAAATACTGCAGAATAAAAACTGTTTTAATTTGGCATAATAGAGGAAATTTGGAAAGTAGTGAATGGGGAAGACAAAAGCTGCACCCTAAGGATACTCAATTATATTATATTAAACATTGGTATACTTCTACCCAACCATGGGGTTTATTCCGATCGGGGCGGAAATTCGTGGCGTCCGCATTGCGTACGTACGATGTCGCTGGACAACGACGCTGCCAACAAGAAATGTGATCGCACCAGCGATAGCAATAAGACGGTCAAGTGGGAGGCGTTATGGGGAGGATACTCACCGTTTTCCAGGCGTGGTAAGTCCAACACAGGTGTTTGGAGGGTGGATGTCTGACATCAGGACTGGGACCTTCCTCGATGGATCCGTCGCACAGGGTCTTGTTTTGATAGAAACATTTTTAGCATAGCAGTGCTGCACAAGCGTTCAAAGCACTGCTATGCTATAATACACTCCCCCATAGGCGACGTCAGGTTGATCGCACGAGCAGCAAAAAGTTGCTACATGCGATCAACTCGCAATGACCCCCCCCCCCCCCATGTGCCTTGGAGTTCATGTCCAGCACGCTGTGTGCATTACGGGCTTAATGACTGTTCTGTGCCAACCAGCTAACATGCCCGGACATCACCCGAGGTTCATTATCACTTAAACAAGTTTAATTTTATTTTCATTTTGCCTATGTAATCATATAATTCTGAAACAAATGCCTGATAACATTTTTAGATATAAACTGCAGTCATTGTACAATACCTAACTTAAATAACTCACTAACCTGCCACACACGCTCGGTGAAAGGTTGTCCATCCATACTTGCCCTCATACATATAGTATAGGTGCATTCTTTTGAGGACTGCAATGGTTCAAGATACTTTACTTAGCCCATATTGGGTCAAACTAATAGAACATATATCCTAAACACAAGTTTTACTCTGCCATCACCATCATATAGGGTATCCGGTTGATAAGACAGTGTCTAGTTAGACAGTCAATAGATAGACACCATGGGGGGGATTCAAATGTTTGGAAAATCGGTTGGTTGTCTTTTTCCACCCTATATATTAGATCTGAAAAAACAGACACCCAACTGACTTTTCAAACATTTGAATTCTCCCCCATATGTTAGACAGTACAAAAGGTTGACATGAAAGTGGTCGACATAAAAAGAGAGACAATTTTTTTTATTTTTAAATGTAACATGTATTTGGACTATTTCATACCTTCTCTATCCATGTTGGCATAGAGTTGGTTATAAACCTTGTGGCAAGTGAGGCGAGGGTAAGTCTACCATTGGAGTCCCAGTTGACAAAATTATCCACACAAACCACAAAAATGCAAAAAAACAGGGTGTCTATTTTTTAGTGGTCAACCATTTTCATGTTGACATTTTGACCATGTCGACCTAATGTCTGTCTAACATGGTGTCTATCTATTGACTGTCTAACTAGACACTATCTATCAAACTGCAACCATCATATAGACCCTATCACTATGTCGTCAACTAAATTTTAAAGGAAAAATGTATTAATGAACCTTGTAGATGAAAATAGTTTTACATTGTGGCTGATTATTATTCCAGTATTGGTGCTTCTTCAAACTTGAAAATTATTCCTAGTTTGGAATATTGGTCCTCAATTGTGAACTCCACAGGCTTGTCAGATTATACTTTGTAAATTGAAAATGATAAAATACATCCATCATTTCGAATTATTTATGGACTGCTATTGTCCTAGGAAGATAACTCTAGCTTCAAGCAGAATATTTTTTCATGTGAAATAACATTATTTAAGTAACGCACGTATTTTAAACAGACCTTTAAATTATAAAAATTCACATCAGTCTCTGCCCCAGGGGAGTTTACAATATTTATACCCTCTCGTCTGTATACAAGTACTAGGACAGACTCCAACTCTGTCCTCGGGTCCCCAAACAGTTCATGTTTTCACGTTCTAAACAAAGAAGAAGAATAATAGTTGGCTCCACCTGTTGATCTTTTAAAATGTCAGTGAGCAATGAGTACACCTAAGTTCATGATAGTTCATCTCTAAAATGTGCTCGGTTTGTGGTCCTGTGGACAGTCTGAGAACCATTGCTATATATCTATTATTAACTAACTTCAAAGTACATATGTAATTTGAAAAAATAAGATGACCAATATATCATAAATTATTTTTATTCACAGAAGCTTACCAATTAGAAGAAAGAAATAAAAGTAACATCAGCAAAGGGGAAATAGCTTGATTGTACTGTCACGACCCCTTGTACTGTCACGACCCCTGACCTCTGGATGCTTCAGAACACTTTGGTCCAGGTTTTGGGGCGTCCCGATCCACTTTGGAGCTTAGACCCCAATGGGGCACAGGTAGCCCCAGCGATTCTTTACCAAATAAGAAATTTCTAGTCTTTGGGGTCAAAAATGGGGGTGCTAGGCTCCGGGGGACACTGCCCCCCCACCGCTTCCGGGCCATGCAATCCAAAATTTTGAAACTTGGGTTGATAGAGAAGAGACTCTTCTGTATGCCTGCCAAATTTGGGGTCACTGGCACCCCAGGAATGGAAGTTATAGCTCCAGAAGTGGACCCCACTTGACTTTTTTCCACCTGCGGGAGAGACCCGGGTAAGTCAATGGGAAAACACCGCTGGCTGGAAGTCATGAATCTCCGGTTCCCGTGGAGCTATTTAAACCCAATTTGTTACAGTAGTAGCAGAGTATCCCCTCTATATTTGGGCAAAATTTGGGGTCATTGGGTCAAACAGAACCGGAGATATAGACCGGTAAATTCCCCAACTTTTACCGGGGCTCTCCCGGGTAAGACAATGGCCAAGTACCGCTGTCTGGAAGTCATGGATCTCCGGTTCCTGTGGAGCAATTGACCCCAAATTTGGTACAGTAGTAGCTGAATATCACCTCTATATGTGGTCCAAACTTGGGGTCATTGGATCCAACAGAACCTGAGATATTTTGACCCAAATTTGAAACTTTTGGTCCTGTTCAAAGAACCAGAGATGAGCTGCAACCAGCGCCGTTGTCATTAAAGTACTCTCCAAAAAGGGCTCCAGAAAGAAAAAATATGTGCCCCCCTAATGGCCCCCACCAGTGGAAGTGATGTTTTGGATCCAGGGTGTATGGAAGGGTCCCTGGGTTCAAAGAGGCCCTCCTGTCCCAGTGGGTGCCGTTTTGGTGAATCCCAGGTCGGGAACCAGGATATTTGTGGCCATAAATTGGTGCTCTGGGAACTTGTACCGAAACAAGACTTAGTGCAATGAAATCAGCACCTCAACAACTTCCAGGCGGTGGATGGTGGGCTTTGAATCTGGGGAGGGGGGCCAGTCGGGGTGGGCTTAATAGTCCATATTTTTTGGAGGGGGGCTGGTTCCCTTCCTGGGGGCCGATTTACCCCAAATTTTGACCACTTATGGAGCCTGATCCTGGGAACATCTCCAAAATGGGGTGTTTTGGAGGTATGGGGCTAGGTCAACCGTCCGGTCACCCGTGATGACTTTACCCGGTCTGAGCCTGGGTAAGCAAGTGACCAAGTACCGGTGCCTGGAAGTCATGGATCTCCAGTTCCCGAAGAGCCACATTTATGGGACTTGGTAGACTGTTAGCAGAGTATCCCCTCTATATCTGGGCCAAATTTGGGTTCATTGGGTCCAACAGAACCGGAGATATTGACCGACCAATACCCAAAACCTGTAACCGTCAGAGCCTTGGTAAGCAAGTGACCAAGTACCGGTGGCTGGAAGTCATGGATCTCCGGTTCCAGAAAAGCCCAATTTATGAGATTTGGTACACTAGTATCCCCTCTATCACTGGCCCAAATTTGAGGTGATTCGGTCCAACAGAACCAGAGATATACCCTTTTAAACTTACCGCCACTCTATTTTCCCATGGATTTCAGTTTGGGAAATTATTGTATGGATTGAGCTCAGTTTCTGGAATCAAACTCCGGTTCCAGGGCAGGTAGAAACTTGGTTCCAGTACCGTTGGAAATCTGAATATCTCAGCTTTTAGGAGAACTTGGAACCAAGTTTGTCGTTGCCCGGGATCCCAAGTTTTGCTCGGTTGAGCAGTCAAAATACCGCCTCAATGGGAGCGTTTTGGCCGGGGTTGAGCAGGTATATCTCCGGTTCCATGAACGGTATAAAAAAAGGAGATATACAGAGGTAGAACGTGGCTTTCATGGGAGTTATCCCCCATATTTCTACCGACTATGGAACCGGAGCTAGACCGTTTGAAAGTCCGGGTCATGTTTGAATGGCGGTTCTCTGTCTTTGATCCAGAATAACTCCAGTTCTGGATGGGCTAGAAACTAGGTTTCGACGGTTCCTGAATCCTCAGGATCCACTCTTTCCATCGAGCCCCCCCCCCCCCCCCCCGCATAATTGGTGTGCAAGGGGGAGCAACATGGAAGTCAGGCTGAAAAAGTGTGGACTTTGGACGGGGTTCGACTTTGAACAGTCATATCTCCGGTTCCCGGGTAGATACATTAAAACTTCTGGTACCGCCTGATAGCTGAGAGTCCCCTCTAATTTATGAGATCCTAGCAGAGCATGTGAGTCCAAAGGCGGCTGAGATATCAGGGTTCAGGCAGAAATTAATGGGTCCCATTATAGTCTATGGGAATTTGGGTGAACTTAGGCCGGTTGTATCTCTGGTTCCCAGGGGTCAATCAACTATCGGAGATATACGTTTTGTAGGTCTGGATCTCCTCTCTGGGCAAATACCAGCTCCCCGAGGAAACGGAGCTACACCGGTTGAAAGCCAGTGCCCCGATCTGCTGGACCGAATCACCCCAAATTTGGCCCAAATATAGAGGGGATACTCATCTACTAGTGTACCAAATTTGGAATAAATAGCTCGACAGGAACTAGAGATCCATGACTTCCAGCCACCGGTACTTGGTCTTTGGACTTACCCGATGAGTGCCTGGGTACATGTTTTTCAGTTTGACGGTCTATATCTCCGGTTCTGCTGGACCGAATGACCCCAAATTTGGACCACTTATAGAGGTGATATACCTCTACAAGTGTGCCAAATTGGGTGTAAATAGCTTCACAGAAACCGGAGATCCATGACTTCCAGTCAGCGGTACTTTGCCATTTCTTTACCCGGGAGAGCGCCGGTAAAGATTTTTGACTTTGTCGGTCTATATCTCTGGTTCTCCAAAACCGGATCACCCCATGTATGGCCCAAATATGCATGTGATACCCCTCTACTAGTCTACCAAATTGGGTGTAAATAGCTCCACAGGAACCGGAGAACCATGACTTCCAGTCAGTGGTACTTGGCCATTAGCTTACCCGGGAGCGCCCGGGTACAGGTTCATGACTTTGCCGGTCTATATCTCCGGTTCCCCTGGACCGAATCACCCCAAAATTGGCCCAAATATAGAGAAGATACTAATCTACTAGTGGGTGTAAATAGCTCCACAGGAACCGGAGATCCATGACTTCCAGCCAGCGGTGTTCTCCCGCAAGAGATCAGGTCAAGTGGGGTCCACTTATTGAGCTATATCTTCCGTTCCTGGGGTGCCAGTGACCTCAAATTTGGCAGGCATACAGAAGAGTCTCTTCTCTATCACCCCACCAAGTTTAAAAATTTTGGGGTGCATGGTCCGGAAGAGGTGGGGGGCAGTGTCCCCCGGAGGCCAGCACCCCCATTTTTGACCCCAAAGACTATAAATTTCGTATTGGGGTACAGAATCGCTGGGGCTACCTGTGCCCCTTTGGTGTCTAAGCTCCAAAGTTGATTGGGATCCCCCAGAACTTGGATCAAAGTGTTTGGAAGCATTCAGAGGTCAGGGGTAATGACCTTTGACCCCGACCCCTATGGACCAAGGGTAGCTCAGAATCTCCTCTCTAAAACGTATGTCTCGGATTTTTTATGAAAAATCAGGGGGCCGAGCAATCGAACCCCAAAACGGACCCCCCTAAAAAGTCATACGGATTAGCTAGCCCCCCAAGTATGCTAAAATTTTGGGGATAGGCTCGTTGGAAAGAGAAGAGTCTCCTGAACAAAACATATTTTTATAGACCCCTTAGATCGGGAGATATCGGGGTTCGATTGAACCCCAACTCGCCCATTGACTTTGAATGGGGGCTAGGGGCCCCGGTTAAAGGGTCGATATCTCCGGTTCCTGTGAACCGATTGACCCCAAATTTTGACCACATGGACAGGGGTGTCTGGGCTCTCATTGGTAAATCGGTACACAGGAACCAGAGATATTCACCGGTGATTCCGAAAGTCCCAACTGGGGCTTGGGGTCACCCGGTTGGGGCGACTATGTCTCTGGTTCTGCTGGGCCCAAAGACCGGTTCCTGGGTTCATCCGAGAGACAAGGGTGCAAGCTACCGTATGGCACCGGTCCCGTGCTTCTGGGTTCCCGGGTTCACAAGATAATTTGTTTCAAGTGGCCCGGGAAAACAGGCGCTAGGTACCCGGCTCAGGGCGCGAGGTCCCCGGCTTGACCGCTAGCCAACACAGGGGTCCCAGAGACAGACTATACAGGTTGACTCTAGCTCAGATGGTGCTAACTCAAAGTCGAATTTAATGGTTTCTGGGGGTGCTAGAGACCCCAAATTTGGCACGTGGACAGAAGGGGTGATTCTGAACCAGCCCACCAAGTTTCACCAATTTGGGGTCTAGAGACTTGGGGATCACCATTTTGGGGTAGCCCACAGTTGGGGCTACCTATGTTACATTGGGGGTTAAGCTCCAGGACATTTCGGGGTGCCTCAAAATTGGGTCCAAATCGTTCGGAATGCTCCACAGGTCAGGGGTCATAACCTTTGACCCAGAACCCTATGGTTCAAGGGTAGCCTAAAGAGTGCCCTACAAAATGTATATCTCGGATTTTCAATATACCCCCCTGGACCGAGCAATCGCCCCCCAAAACTGACCCACCCCCACAAAAAAGTCACACGGCATATCTAACATTCCTGGGGTACTGGAAACTCAAGATTGGGCTCAGCTGAATAAAACGTATATCTCTGAATTTTTATAGACCCCCTGGTTCTGGAGATATCGGGGTTCAAAGAGACTTGGAAACATGTTTTACATTGTAGCCGGACATTCTACCTTGGTATGCAGGACATGAGCACTAGTGCTCTAAAAAAAAATTCTTACATTGAAGGGAAAATGGCCTTCAAATGAAGCTGGCTAGTTCCCCTTCATCGTAAGAACCTGACAAGTAGGAGCGGATCCTCTAGGAGAGTGATTCTGAAACTCTGCCCACAGGACTACAAACAGTTAATGTTTTACCACAGAATCAAAAGCGCTAATTTGCTCCAGCTGTGGATGTTTTAACATGTGTCAGTGAGTAATGCAAACACCAGTGCATCTGCCAGGTGACCTGCAATATGAACTGTGTGGGGTCCTGAGAACAGCAGATGTATTAACCTGTAGTAGACATAAGGAAGTGATAAACCAGTGATAAGTGCAAGGTGATAAATGTACCAGCCAATCAGCTCCAAGCTGTTAATTTACATATTGGAGTTGATTGGCTGGTATGTTATCACCTTGCACTTATCACTTCCTTATGCCTTCTCAAGGTTAATACATCTGCCCCAGAGTTTGAGAAACCCTGCTCTAGAGTTTGAGAACCTGTGCTCTTGGGAGTGTAAAAAAATCATTAAGGTTGAAGTTAAAATAGCATTTCTTTATAGCTGCTTAGTTCCCCTTAGTCATAAGCACAGAATCATCAGGTGGGTAAAAAGTGTCCTTTCCTCAAAGGGTAAAGAACATGTTTTGTGCTTGGTTGGTTAATTTCACTTCATGTGCAGGACCTGACCACTAATACCCCTTTCAGACATAAGACCCGGGTAATTTCCCTGCTTCAGACCTGGGATTTTCACTCTATAGATCAGTGGCGTGCGGTCAGGTCAGTGGCTGGTGAGGCACTGCAACCATAATGTCCGCCGAATCCTGCCGATGACCCCTACCGCCAATGCCCACTGCCTGCCTGCTCACCATACTTGTGATATATTGTACATTTTTAGAGAAAAATTAAAATTAGTGTTTGGGACTGGGAAGGGAGTGGTAGGAGGACATGAATGCAATTTTGTTGCCAAGGGCTTCCATTAACTTAATAGCACCGTGGATGCGGCGCTATTAAGTTAATGGAAGTCCTGGACAACAAAATAGCCAGAGAGAGGGTGACAGCAGCGGGTGACAGGGAGTGAGTGACGCCAGGGAGAGGGTGACAGGAAAAGCGTGACAGCAGGGAGAGGGTGACAGCAGTGGGTGATGCCAGGGAGAAGGTGACGGGGAGGCTGATGCCAGAGAGAGGGTGACAGCAGTGGGTGATGCCAAGGAGAGGGTGACAGCAGTGGGTGATACCAGGGAGAGGGTGATGCTAGAGAGAGGGTGACAGCAATGGGTGATGCCAGGGAGGGGGTGACGCCAGGGAGAGGGAGACAGCAGTGGGTGATGCCGGGGAAAGGGTGGCTGTAGTGGGTGACAGGGAGAGGGTGATGCCAGGGATAGGGTAGCAGCGGGTGAGAATATAAAAGAGAGAAGTAAAGGGTGATGGGAACAGACAGTGAATTACCATTATATTGGTATTTACTTACATGGGCCTAGAACTGCGGGGATCGCCCGTGACAAGAGCAGCCTGAACAGGAATCTGGGGTCGGGAGAGAGAGTGAGAAAAGCGGGAGATCGTGGCCCCTCTGGCCAGACTGGACTGATGGGTATATTTACTAAGGTCCCGATTTCATTCGAGTTGGCTTTTTTTTTTCTAAGTGTGATCTCGGTAATTTACTAAACAGCAATCTCGGCAGTGTTGGGGCTATTTGTATTGAGATACACTGCCGACCACACAAATACGAATCAATAGACCATCGGTCAAACACGGCTGTTATTTAATAGAACTCTTTATTTACTAAGAATTTGTATTCTCAATCACTGCCGACAATAGCCAAACACTGCCGGGAAAGTATGGAATTTGTAAAAAAATGGAGCTTTCAAATAGACCTGCTTTTTGCTGGCGTGTTGTGATAGTCATGCACGGATCAGTGAGATCCGTGCATGCTTATCTGTGGAAAAGGGTGTGAATGGGTAAAAAGTTTTTTTTTTTAAATGCGTGGGGTCCCCCCTCCTAAGTATAACCAGCCTCGGGCTCTTTGAGCCGGTCCTGGTTGTTTAAATACAGGGGAGAAAAATGGAGAGGGGTTCCCCGTATTTAGACAACCAGCACCGGGCTCTTAGACTGGTCCTGGTTCAAAAAATTTGGGGGACAAAAGATGTAGGGGTCCTCTATATTTTCAAAACCAGCACCTGGCTCCACTAGCCAGGGAGATATTGCCACAGCTGGGGGACACTTTAATAATGTTCCCTGCGGCCATGGAATTACCCCCCCTAACTAGTCACCCCTGGCTGGGGTTCCCTAGAGGAGTGGGGACCCCTTTAATCAAGGAGTCCCCCCCCCTCCAGGCACCCAAGGGCCAGAGGTGAAGCCCGAGGCTGACCTCAGCACCCCTGGGTGGTGGGTGCCGGGCTGATAGGCATAAGTGTGTTTTAAAAAAAAAAGGATATTGTTTTTTTGTTGTGGAACTACAAGGCCCAGCAAGCCTCACCCACTTGCTGGAACTTGGAGAACAACAATTACCAGCATGCGGGGAAATAACGGGCCCGCTGGTAACTGTAGTTCTATAACAAAAAAAATACACAAACAAAAAACAACACACACACCTTGAAAGTACAAATTTATTAAAACACACGCATTCACACATACTTACCTACATCCAACGCCGAGAATCACGTCCACTTGTCCATGTAGAATCCAACAGGGGTACCTGTAAAAATGAGAGACTACTTACCTACATCCCACGCCGATCACGTCCACTTGTCCAGTAGAATTCCATAGGGGTACCTGTAGAGGAGAGAGGGCACACAATTTGCTTTGTAAAAGACTTCCCTCCCTATACACTCAGGATAGAATTCAGGTTTTGAGAGAGGGAGACACACACGTTGGATGAAGCTGTAGATTTGGGTCTCCAGCTGCTCCTTCTGTTGCCGGCGGAGGGAGCAGATCTGCAAGCGGCTCATTTCAGCACACCCCAGCGCGGACACAGAGACGCACAGGAAGGGGGAACATGCATCAGGTGTGGGTGGCCTTCTGTTGCAGGCAGAGGGAGCAGGTCTGCCAGCGGCTCATTTCAGAATCCACCGGCGCGGACATAGAGACACAGGGGGGAAAACATGTGGCAGGAGGGGGACTGTGGCTTACCAGGAAGTGGCCGCCTCGGGTAACGGAGAGGGAGGTGAGCACTCATCCTTCAGCGTATGGGTGATTGGACCAGCGGATCCAGCCCTGGATCCGCTGTCCAATCACACTGGCCCTATTGATGAGGCACTTATAAGAGTGCCGCTTTCTCGTCGATTTACAATGGGTTTTTACAGGCCAGTGCTTGGCCACGCCCCCCACTTTATCCTCATTCTCATTCACAACGGGAGGCACTGTTATCGGTGCCTCCTAACCTACTTTCAGGGCTTACAATGGATATAATAATACAATGAAGATACTTATGACACAGAATATGTGTCATAAGTATCTTCCTTCTATTATTTTAATCAGTAATGACAGGGGAGGCACTGCTTCCCCTGACTGCACATCCCTGCTATAGATGTCCGGTGGACACTTTTCGTGTTTTGGTTCTAATTCCACGTTAGTGTTTTGGTTTTGGGAAAACCACCCTTTCGTGTTTTGGATCTGGATGATTTTTGGAAAAAAAAACCATAAAACAGCTAAAATCACAGAATTTGGGGGTAAATTTGCACCTACGGTATTATAAACCCCCATAACATTCCTTTCCAGTCTATTCTGAACACCTCACAATATTGTTTTTAGGCACAAAAGTTGCACCGAGGTGGCTGTATGACTAAGCTAAGCGACACAAGTGGGCGGGACAAACACCTGGCCCATCTAGGAGTGGCACTATAGAGGCAGACAGGATGGCACTATTAAAAAACTAGTCCCCAAACAGCACATGATGTAAGAAGCAAAAGAAGTGCAAGATGTATTTGTTCTTGGGCCCTCCCACCCACCCTTATGTTGTATAAACAGGACATGAACACTTTAACAAACCAATCATTTCAGCGACAGGGTTTGCCACACGACTGTGGCTGAAATGAGTGGTTTGTTTGGGCACCCACCAAAAAAGAGGCAATCAATCTCTCCTTGCACAAACTGGTTCTACAGAGGCAAGATGTCCACCTCCTCCTCCAATTCCTCACCCCTTTCATTGTGTACATCCTCCTCCTCACAGAGTATTAATTTGTCCCCACTGGAATCCACCATCACAGGTTCCTGTGTACTTTCTGGAGGCAATTGCTGGCAAAGGTCTTCCCGGAGGAATTTATAATTCATTTTGATGAACATCATCTTCTGCACATTTTGTGGAAGTAACCTCGTACACCGATCGCTGACAAGGTGACCGGCTGCACTAAACACTCTTTCGGAGTACACACTGGAGGGGGGGCAACTTAGGAAAAATAAAGCCAGTTTGTGCAAGGGCCTCCAAATTGCCTCTTTCCTGCCAGTATACGTACGGACTGTCTGACATGCCTACAGTGATGCTGTCACTCATATAATCCTCCACCATTCTTTCAATGGTGAGAGAATCATATGCAGTGTCAGTAGACGACATGTCAGTAATCGTTGGCAGGTCCTTGAGTCCGGACCTGATGTCAGCACTTTCTCCTGACTGCCCTGCATCACCGCCAGCGGGTGGTTTTGGAAATTTTATCCTTTTCCTGGCAGCTCCAGTGGCGGTAGAAAATGAAGGAGGAGTTGTTGGCGGGTCACGTTCCGCTTGACTTGACAATTGTCTCACCAGCAGGTCGTTGAACATATGCAGACTTGTGTCTGCCGGAAAGAGAGATACAACGTAGGCTTTAAACCTAGGACGAGCACGGTGGCCAAAATGTAGTGGTCTGATTTCAACAGATTGACCACACGTGAATCCTGGTTAAGCGAATGAAGGGCTCCATCCACAAGTCCCACATGCCTAGCGGAATCGCTCCATCTTAGCTCCTCCTTCAATCTCTCCAGCTGCTTCTGCAAAAGCCTGATGAGGGGAATGACCTGACTCAAGCTGGCAGTGTCTGAATTGACTTCACGTGTGGCAAGTTCGAAGGGTTGGAGAACCTTGCACAAGACAGAAATCATTCTCCACTGCGCTTGAGTCAGTTGCATTACCCCTCCTTTGCCTATATCATAGGTGGATGTATAGGCTTCAATGGCCTTTTGCAGCTCCTCCATCCTCTGAAGCATATAGAGTGTTGAATTCCACCTCTTTACCACCTCTTGCTTCAGTTGATGGCGGGGCAGGTTCAGGAGTGTTTTCTGGCGCTCCAGTCTTCGGCACGCAGTGGAAGAATACCGAAAGTGCCCCGCAATTTTTCAGCTAACGACAGCATCTCCTGTACACCCCTGTCATTTTTCAAAAAAATCTGCCCCACCAAATGAATTGTATGTGCAAAACATGGGACATGCTTGAATTAGGCCAGATGTAACTCACGCACAATATTGGTGGCGTTGTCCGATATCACAAATCCCCAGGAGAGTCCGATTGGGGTAAGCCATTCTGCGATGCTGTTCCTCAGTTTCCGTAAGAGGTTGTCTGCTGTGTGCCTCTTAAGGAAAGCAATGATACATAGCGTAGCCTGCCTAGGAACAAGTTGGCGTTTGCAATATGCTGCTACTAGCATTTTGTAGGACACTGGTGACAATTTTTCTGATGTCTGTGTAGATTCTCGGTATCGCCTGCCTAGATAACTGGAACCTAGATGGTTCTTGATACCAGGGACACAGTACCGCCAAACAATTCTCTAAGTCCCACTGAACTAATGGTCGATACCATAGCTGTGAAGGCCTCAGTTATACGCTTTGCAAAAGGATGACTGTTGTCATATTTCATCTTCCTCACAAAGGACTGTTGGACAGTCAATTGCTTACTGGAAGTAGTAGAAGTGGTCTTCCAACTTCCCCTCTGGGATGACGATCCACTCCCAGCAGCAACAACAGCAGCGGCAGCAACAGCATGTGTAGAAATTACATGCGGGGAAAAAGGAATAAAACAGTTAGTATTGGGTGTATGCTATAGGCCGCCTGGTATCAACATATCTGATGAGGAATTGTTACTAAAGCAAATTGAAAGAGCAGCAGGAGTAGGAGACATAGTAGTGATGGGAGATTTTAACTATCCAGAGATAAACTGGAAAAACGATTCATGTGATACTGCTAGGGGCAATATGTTTTTAAACACACTTAATGATAACTACTTAGTTCAACTAATTGAGGAACCAACTAGGTACAATGCAATCTTAGACCTGGTATTAACAAACAATGGGGATTTGGTATCAGGTATTATAGTAGGAGAACCCATAGGAAACAGCAACCACAATATGGTCACATTCAATATCAGTTTCCATAAACAGCCCTATACTGGCTCAACTAGGACTCTAAACTTTAGCAAAGCGAATTTTGAAAAGATGAGGGTATTTTTCAGGGATATTGAATGGGAAGGTTTGTTTTTAGGAAAAAAAACTACGGAGAAATGGAAGGTAGTAAAATTCCTGCTAGCTAAAAATACACTCAAATTTATTCCTACCAGCAGCAAAAAAAGGAATTAAAATCATGAACCGATGTGGCTTAACAAAAAGATAAAGGAACTTATGGGCAAGAAAAGGCGAGCATTTAAAAAATACAAATCTGACGGGGAAGCAAAGTCATTTCAGCACTATAAGGAATGTAACAAAATATGCAAAAAGGAAATAAGTGCGGCTAAAGTAGAAACTGAAAAACTAGTAGCAAAGGTAAGCAAAGCGAATCCCAAAAAATTCTTAAATACATTAATAGCAAGAGATTAAAGAAGGAGAGTAAAGGCCCTTTAAAAGACAAGTTGGGAGTCTTAAGCAAAAGTGATGATGACATAGCGGACACACTAAATGAGTTTATTTCAACTGTATTTATTAGAGAGGACCCAATTCAGGGACTAACACATAATCTCAATAATGAGAATATCCCACTGATAGGTACTTATTTAAGCGAGGAAATAGTCTGTGACCGATTAAAACATTTAAAGATTAATAAGTCACCAAGTCCTGATGGTATTCACCCAAGGGTTCTAATGGAGCTTCACTCTGAACTTGCATAACCGCTATTTTTGATCTTTAAGGATTCAGTAATATCAGGTATGGTTCCCAAAGACTGGCGTATAGCGGAAGTAGTGCCTATATTCAAAAAGGGAAGTAAAGCTGAACCAGGTAATTATAGACCAGTTAGTCTTACATCTATAGTGGGGAAAGTATTGGAAGGTATTCTAAGAGATAGTATTCAGAAGACCCTTGAAGTCAATAAGGTCATTAAAAGGAATCAACATGGGTTTATGAAGGACAGATCCTGTCAAACCAACTTACTTGGCTTTTATGAAACAGTAAGCGCAAACCTAGATCAGGGTAAAGAGGTAGATGTAATCTTTTTAGATTTTGCAAAGGCGTTCGACACTGTACCACACATGAGACTTCTCTACAAGCTGCAAGATTCAGGGCTAGGAAGCACAATATGCACTTGGGTCAAAAACTGGCTAGATAATAGGGAGCAGCACGTTGTGGTTAATGGATCTTTTTCAACTTGGACTGAAGTACTAAGTGGTGTGCCGCAAGGCTCAGTATTAGGACCGCTATTGTTCAATATTTTCATTAACGACCTAACAGAAGGTCTAGAGAGCATGGTGTAAATTTTTGCAGATGATACCAAATTGTGTAAAGTTATAAATGCGGAGGGGGATGCTGAGTCGCTTCAGAATGACTTAGTTAAATTAGAAGCTTGAGCAGCGAAATGGAGAATGCGCTTCAATACAGACATGTGTAAAGTAATGCACTGTGGTAACAAGAACAAAAATAACACCTACCTACTAAATGGGGTAAAATTAGAGGATTCTGTATTGGAAAAGGACTTAGGTGTCCTCATAGATAGCAAACTAAGCAGTAGTACCCAAAGTAGGACTACAGCAAAGAAGGCTAATAAGATATTCGCATGCATAAAACGGGGAATTGATGCTAGGGATGAGAGTATTATACTCCCGTTATATAAATCACTTGTGAGGCCACACCTTGAATACTGTGTACAATTCTGGGCACCTTACTACAAAAAGGATATCCTGGAGCTAGAAAAGGTTCAAAGGCAGGCGACCAAACTAATTAAGGGTATGGAGACGCTGGAATACGAGGAAAGGCTTGCAAGGCTAGGCATGTTTACACTGGAAAAGAGGAGAATAAGAGGGAACATGATCAACATTTACAAATATATAAGGGGACAATATACAGATCTTGCGCAGGACCTGTTTTTGGTTATATCAACACAGAGAACTCGTGGACACTCACTCAGGTTAGAGGAGAGGAGATTCCGCACAATACGGCGTAAAGGCTTTTTTTATGGTAAGGACGATACGTGTTTGGAATTCCCTGCCTGAGGGAGTTGTAATGGCCAACTCAGTCAACACCTTTAAGAATGGGTTAGATAAATTCTTAATGGATAAGGATATCCAGGGTTATGGGGCATAGTCACGCATTATGGTTATTATAAAAAAGAGGGGTAAAACGTAACGGCAGTCATCAACTTCAGTCAAAATTTTATACAAAATAATCGTGCATAGGAGACCACAAATAGGTTGAACTCGATGGACAATTGTCTTTTTTCAACCTTAGATACTATGTTACTATGTTACCACTCAAAGATCTTCCGGAGGAATCCCGGTTGGGGGAGGACTCCTCAGTCTTGACAGTGACATGGCCTGCAGGACTACTGACGTTCCTGATTGAGGAGGAAGTTGATGTTGAGAGAGTTAGTGGTATAGCTTGCAGGAGCTTGGGTACAGGAGAAAGAAGGGATTTAGGTGTCAGTGGACAGCTTACACTCTTAACCAAAGTTTCACAACTTGACACTAACTTCTGATGAATGCGCAGCAGGTGACGTATAAGGGAGGATGTTCCTAGGTGGTTAACATCCTTACCCCTACTTATTACGGATTGACAGAGGCAAGAGATGGCTTGACACCTGTTGTCTGGATTTGTGTAGAAATAATTCCACACCGAAGAGGTGGCTTTTTTGGTAGTTTGCACAGGCATCACAATGGGATTCTTCATCCCACGGACAACAGGTGTCTCCCCCGGTGCCTGACTTACAACAAACCACATCCCCATCAGAATCTTGATCGTCAACTTCCTCCTCAGCGCCAACAACACACATATCCTCATCCTGGTGTGATTCAACAGTGACATCTTCAATTTGAATATCAGGTACTGGACTGTGGGTGCTCCTTCCAGCACTTGCAGGGGGTGTGCAAATGGTGGAAGGAGCCACCTCTTCCCATCCAGTGTTGGGAAGGTCAGGCATCGCAACTGCCGACACATTTGGACTCTCCTTGGGGATTTGTGATACCATCTCAAAACGCACAGATCTTTTCTGTGCTTTTTCCAGCTTAACTCTAAATTTTTCTAGCGGGAGGATGAGGGCTTCCATCATCATGTGAAGCTGAACCACTAGCCATGAACATAGGCCAGAGCCTTAGCCGTTCCTTGCCACTCCGTGTGGTAAATGGAATATTGGCAAGTTTACGTTTCTCCTCAGACGATTAAATTTTTTTTTGGTTTATTTTTAATGAACTTTGGCTTTTTGGATTTTACATGCCCTCTACTATGACATTGGGCATCGGACTTGGCAGACAACGTTGATGGCATTTCATTGTCTATGTCATGGCTAGTGGCAGCAGCTTCAGTACTAGGAGGAAGTGGTTCTTCTTGATCTTTCACTATTTTATCCTCTAAATTTTTGTTCTCCATTATTTTTTGGGAGTTATGAGACAATATGCGGCACAGGAATGACGGGAATGACTGATGAACAGGACACTACCACTGGTCTGATGCAGCACAACACAACAACACTGTAAGGTACTTGTTGTTGTTATTATTATTATTATTATTATTATTATACGGCAGCAGTGGACATATAGCAGCAGCGTATAACACTGTGACTGCCTGGTTACTGGAATGACTGATGAACAGGACACTACCACGGGTCTGATGCAGCACAACACAACAACACTGTAAGGGACTTGTGGTTGTTGTTGTTGTTATTATTATTATTATATGGCAGCAATGGACATATAGCAGCATCGTATATCGTCACTGGAGTGACTGATGTGATGAACAGGACACTACCACTGGCCTGATGTAGCACAACACAACAAAACTTTATAGAGCTACACTGGATATATGGAAGCAGAGAACACCAACACTGTGACTGGCTGGACAGATGCAGCACAATACACTGACTACACTGGAGTGGACAGTACAACACAACACAGCACCACTTTATAGAGCTACACTGGAAAGAGAGAACACCAACACTGTGACTGGCTGGACTGATGCAGCACAATACACTGACTACACTGAACTGAGCAGCACAACACAGCACAAGACTCGCCACCCCACTTTCCCGCCCCCACACAGACACTGGACACTGAGAACACGTCCTCTCAATACACTCTCCGAGACTGGAGTGAAAATAGCTGCGACACGCGGCTCGTTATATGGAATCCAAATCCCGTGAGAATCCGACAGTGGGATGATGACGTTTTGCCGCGTTTGAGTTTCCAATTCAGGCGGGAAAGTACGAGTCTTATAAACAGACACACATACGTCACACTCGTACATTTACACACGTCTTACACATACACATGTCACACTCAAACACACATACATGTAATATATACTAGAGATGAGCGGGTTCGGTTTCTCTGAATCCGAACCCGCCAGAACTTCATGTTTTTTTTCACGGGTCCGAGCGACTCGGATCTTCCCGCCTTGCTCGGTTAACCCGAGCGCGCCCGAACGTCATCATGGCGCTGTCGGATTCTCGCGAGGCTCGGATTCTATCGCGAGACTCGGATTCTATATAAGGAGCCGCGCGTCGCCGCCATTTTCACACGTGCATTGAGATTGATAGGGAGAGGACGTGGCTGGCGTCCTCTCCATTTAGATTATAAGAGACTGAGAGAGATTTACTGGAGCTGACTAGGAGGAGTACTGTTACTGTAGAAGTGTAGAGACTGAGTGGAGAGAGTTTACTAGTGAGGACAGTGCAGTTTACTTTATAATCCGTTCTCTGCCTGAAAAAAGCGATACACAGCACACAGTGACTCAGTCACATACCATATCTGTGTGCACTGCTCAGGCTCAGGCCAGTGTGCTGCATCATCTATTATCTATATATAATATTATATATATATCTGTCTGACTGCTCAGCTCACACAGCTTATAATTGTGGGGGAGACTGGGGAGCACTACTGCAGTGCCAGTTATAGGTTATAGCAGGAGCCAGGAGTACATAATATATTATATAGTGAGTGACCACCAGACACACAGTGCAGTTTATTTAATATATCCGTTCTCTGCCTGAAAAAAGCGATACACACAGTGACTCAGTCAGTCACATACCATATCTGTGTGCACTGCTCAGGCTCAGGCCAGTGTGCTGCATCATCTATTATCTATATATAATATTATATATATCTGTCTGACTGCTCAGCTCACACAGCTTATAATTGTGGGGGAGACTGGGGAGCACTACTGCAGTGCCAGTTATAGGTTATAGCAGGAGCCAGGAGTACATAATATATTATATAGTGAGTGACCACCAGACACACAGTGCAGTTTATTTAATATATCCGTTCTCTGCCTGAAAAAAGCGATACACACAGTGACTCAGTCAGTCACATACCATATCTGTGTGCACTGCTCAGGCTCAGGCCAGTGTGCTGCATCATCTATTATCTATATATAATATTATATATATCTGTCTGACTGCTCAGCTCACACAGCTTATAATTGTGGGGGAGACTGGGGAGCACTACTGCAGTGCCAGTTATAGGTTATAGCAGGAGCCAGGAGTACATAATATATTATATAGTGAGTGACCACCAGACACACAGTGCAGTTTATTTAATATATCCGTTCTCTGCCTGAAAAAAGCGATACACACAGTGACTCAGTCAGTCACATACCATATCTGTGTGCACTGCTCAGGCTCAGGCCAGTGTGCTGCATCATCTATTATCTATATATAATATTATATATATCTGTCTGACTGCTCAGCTCACACAGCTTATAATTGTGGGGGAGACTGGGGAGCACTACTGCAGTGCCAGTTATAGGTTATAGCAGGAGCCAGGAGTACATAATATATTATATAGTGAGTGACCACCAGACACACAGTGCAGTTTATTTAATATATCCGTTCTCTGCCTGAAAAAAGCGATACACACAGTGACTCAGTCAGTCACATACCATATCTGTGTGCACTGCTCAGGCTCAGGCCAGTGTGCTGCATCATCTATTATCTATATATAATATTATATATATCTGTCTGACTGCTCAGCTCACACAGCTTATAATTGTGGGGGAGACTGGGGAGCACTACTGCAGTGCCAGTTATAGGTTATAGCAGGAGCCAGGAGTACATATTATATTAAAATTAAACAGTGCACACTTTTGCTGCAGGAGTGCCACTGCCAGTGTGACTGACCAGTGACCTGACCACACTGACCACCAGTATAGTTAGTAGTATACTTATATTGTGATTGCCTGAAAAAGTTAAACACTCGTCGTGTGACTTCACTTGTGTGTTTTTTTTTTTTTATTCTATAAAAATAAAACTCATTCTGCTGACAGACAGTGTCCAGCAGGTCCGTCATTATATAATATATAATATATACCTGTCCGGCTGCAGTAGTGATATATATATATTTTTTATATCATTTATCATCCAGTCGCAGCAGACACAGTACGGTAGTTCACGGCTGTGGCTACCTCTGTGTCTCTGCACTCGGCAGGCAGTCCGTCCATAATTGTAATACCACCTAACCGTGGATTTTTTTCATTCTTCTTTATACATAGTTACATAGACATCTTCTCTTTATCAACCAGTCTATATTAGCTGCAGACACAGTACAGTACGGTAGTTCACGGCTGTGGCTACCTCTGTGTCTGCACTCGGCAGGCAGTCCGTCCATAATTGTATACCACCTAACCGTGGTTTTTTTCCATTCTTCTTTATACATACATAGTTACATAGACATCTTCTCTTTATCAACCAGTCTATATTAGCTGCAGACACAGTACAGTACGGTAGGTCACGGCTGTGGCTACCTCTGTGTCTGCACTCGGCAGGCAGTCCGTCCATAATTGTATACCACCTAACCGTGGATTTTTTTCAGTCTTCTTTATACATACATAGTTACATAGACATCTTCTCTTTATCAACCAGTCTATATTAGCTGCAGACACAGTACAGTACGGTAGTTCACGGCTGTGGCTACCTCTGTGTCTGCACTCGGCAGGCAGTCCATAATTGTATACTAGTATCCATCTCCATTGTTTACCTGAGGTGCCTTTTAGTTGTGCCTATTAAAATATGGAGAACAAAAATGTTGAGGTTCCAAAATTAGGGAAAGATCAAGATCCACTTCCACCTCGTGCTGAAGCTGCTGCCACTAGTCATGGCCGAGACGATGAAATGCCAGCAACGTCGTCTGCCAAGGCCGATGCCCAATGTCATAGTACAGAGCATGTCAAATCCAAAACACCAAATATCAGAAAAAAAAGGACTCCAAAACCTAAAATAAAATTGTCGGAGGAGAAGCGTAAACTTGCCAATATGCCATTTACCACACGGAGTGGCAAGGAACGGCTGAGGCCCTGGCCTATGTTCATGGCTAGTGGTTCAGCTTCACATGAGGATGGAAGCACTCAGCCTCTCGCTAGAAAAATGAAAAGACTCAAGCTGGCAAAAGCAGCACAGCAAAGAACTGTGCATTCTTCGAAATCCCAAATCCACAAGGAGAGTCCAATTGTGTCGGTTGCGATGCCTGACCTTCCCAACACTGGACGTGAAGAGCATGCGCCTTCCACCATTTGCACGCCCCCTGCAAGTGCTGGAAGGAGCACCCGCAGTCCAGTTCCTGATAGTCAGATTGAAGATGTCAGTGTTGAAGTACACCAGGATGAGGAGGATATGGGTGTTGCTGGCGCTGGGGAGGAAATTGACCAGGAGGATTCTGATGGTGAGGTGGTTTGTTTAAGTCAGGCACCCGGGGAGACACCTGTTGTCCGTGGGAGGAATATGGCCGTTGACATGCCTGGTGAAAATACCAAAAAAATCAGCTCTTCGGTGTGGAGGTATTTCACCAGAAATGCGGACAACAGGTGTCAAGCCGTGTGTTCCCTTTGTCAAGCTGTAATAAGTAGGGGTAAGGACGTTAACCACCTCGGAACATCCTCCCTTATACGTCACCTGCAGCGCATTCATAATAAGTCAGTGACAAGTTCAAAAACTTTGGGTGACAGCGGAAGCAGTCCACTGACCAGTAAATCCCTTCCTCTTGTAACCAAGCTCACGCAAACCACCCCACCAACTCCCTCAGTGTCAATTTCCTCCTTCCCCAGGAATGCCAATAGTCCTGCAGGCCATGTCACTGGCAATTCTGACGAGTCCTCTCCTGCCTGGGATTCCTCCGATGCATCCTTGCGTGTAACGCCTACTGCTGCTGGCGCTGCTGTTGTTGCCGCTGGGAGTCGATGGTCATCCCAGAGGGGAAGTCGTAAGCCCACTTGTACTACTTCCAGTAAGCAATTGACTGTTCAACAGTCCTTTGCGAGGAAGATGAAATATCACAGCAGTCATCCTACTGCAAAGCGGATAACTGAGGCCTTGGCATCCTGGGTGGTGAGAAACGTGGTTCCGGTATCCATCATTACTGCAGAGCCAACTAGAGACTTGTTGGAGGTACTGTGTCCCCGGTACCAAATACCATCTAGGTTCCATTTCTCTAGGCAGGCGATACCGAAAATGTACACAGACCTCAGAAAAAGAGTCACCAGTGTCCTAAAAAATGCAGCTGTACCCAATGTCCACTTAACCACGGACATGTGGACAAGTGGAGCAGGGCAGGGTCAGGACTATATGACTGTGACAGCCCACTGGGTAGATGTATGGACTCCCGCCGCAAGAACAGCAGCGGCGGCACCAGTAGCAGCATCTCGCAAACGCCAACTCTTTCCTAGGCAGGCTACGCTTTGTATCACCGGTTTCCAGAATACGCACACAGCTGAAAACCTCTTACGGCAACTGAGGAAGATCATCGCGGAATGGCTTACCCCAATTGGACTCTCCTGTGGATTTGTGGCATCGGACAACGCCAGCAATATTGTGTGTGCATTAAATATGGGCAAATTCCAGCACGTCCCATGTTTTGCACATACCTTGAATTTGGTGGTGCAGAATTTTTTAAAAAACGACAGGGGCGTGCAAGAGATGCTGTCGGTGGCCAGAAAAATTGCGGGACACTTTCGGCGTACAGGCACCACGTACAGAAGACTGGAGCACCACCAAAAACTACTGAACCTGCCCTGCCATCATCTGAAGCAAGAAGTGGTAACGAGGTGGAATTCAACCCTCTATATGCTTCAGAGGTTGGAGGAGCAGCAAAAGGCCATTCAAGCCTATACAATTGAGCACGATATAGGAGGTGGAATGCACCTGTCTCAAGTGCAGTGGAGAATGATTTCAACGTTGTGCAAGGTTCTGATGCCCTTTGAACTTGCCACACGTGAAGTCAGTTCAGACACTGCCAGCCTGAGTCAGGTCATTCCCCTCATCAGGCTTTTGCAGAAGAAGCTGGAGGCATTGAAGAAGGAGCTAAAAGGGAGCGATTCCGCTAGGCATGTGGGACTTGTGGATGCAGCCCTTAATTCGCTTAACAAGGATTCACGGGTGGTCAATCTGTTGAAATCAGAGCACTACATTTTGGCCACCGTGCTCGATCCTAGATTTAAAGCCTACCTTGGATCTCTCTTTCCGGCAGACACAAGTCTGCTGGGGTGCAAAGACCTGCTGGTGACAAAATTGTCAAGTCAAGCGGAACGCGACCTGTCAACATCTCCTCCTTCACATTCTCCCGCAACTGGGGGTGCGAGGAAAAGGCTCAGAATTCCGAGCCCACCCGCTGGCGGTGATGCAGGGCAGTCTGGAGCGACTGCTGATGCTGACATCTGGTCCGGACTGAAGGACCTGACAACGATTACGGACATGTCGTCTACTGTCACTGCATATGATTCTCTCAACATTGATAGAATGGTGGAGGATTATATGAGTGACCGCATCCAAGTAGGCACGTCACACAGTCCGTACTTATACTGGCAGGAAAAAGAGGCAATTTGGAGGCCCTTGCACAAACTGGCTTTATTCTACCTAAGTTGCCCTCCCACAAATGTGTACTCCGAAAGAGTGTTTAGTGCCGCCGCTCACCTTGTCAGCAATCGGCGTACGAGGTTACATCCAGAAAATGTGGAGAAGATGATGTTCATTAAAATGAATTATAATCAATTCCTCCGCGGAGACATTGACCAGCAGCAATTGCCTCCACAAAGTACACAGGGAGCTGAGATGGTGGATTCCAGTGGGGACGAATTGATAATCTGTGAGGAGGGGGATGTACACGGTGATATATCGGAGGGTGAAGATGAGGTGGACATCTTGCCTCTGTAGAGCCAGTTTGTGCAAGGAGAGATTAATTGCTTCTTTTTTGGGGGGGGTCCAAACCAACCCGTCATATCAGTCACAGTCGTGTGGCAGACCCTGTCACTGAAATGATGGGTTGGTTAAAGTGTGCATGTCCTGTTTTGTTTATACAACATAAGGGTGGGTGGGAGGGCCCAAGGACAATTCCATCTTGCACCTCTTTTTTCTTTTCTTTTTCTTTGCATCATGTGCTGATTGGGGAGGGTTTTTTGGAAGGGACATCCTGCGTGACACTGCAGTGCCACTCCTAGATGGGCCCGGTGTTTGTGTCGGCCACTAGGGTCGCTAATCTTACTCACACAGTCAGCTACCTCATTGCGCCTCTTTTTTTCTTTGCGTCATGTGCTGTTTGGGGAGGGTTTTTTGGAAGGGACATCCTGCGTGACACTGCAGTGCCACTCCTAGATGGGCCCGGTGTTTGTGTCGGCCACTAGGGTCGCTAATCTTACTCACACAGCTACCTCATTGCGCCTCTTTTTTTCTTTGCGTCATGTGCTGTTTGGGGAGGGTTTTTTGGAAGGGCCATCCTGCGTGACACTGCAGTGCCACTCCTAGATGGGCCCGGTGTTTGTGTCGGCCACTAGGGTCGCTAATCTTACTCACACAGCTACCTCATTGCGCCTCTTTTTTTCTTTGCGTCATGTGCTGTTTGGGGAGGTTTTTTTGGAAGGGACATCCTGCGTGACACTGCAGTGCCACTCCTAGATGGGCCCGGTGTTTGTGTCGGCCACTAGGGTCGCTTATCTTACTCACACAGCGACCTCGGTGCAAATTTTAGGACTAAAAATAATATTGTGAGGTGTGAGGTATTCAGAATAGACTGAAAATGAGTGTAAATTATGGTTTTTGAGGTTAATAATACTTTGGGATCAAAATGACCCCCAAATTCTATGATTTAAGCTGTTTTTTAGTGTTTTTTGAAAAAAACACCCGAATCCAAAACACACCCGAATCCGACAAAAAAAATTCGGTGAGGTTTTGCCAAAACGCGTTCGAACCCAAAACACGGCCGCGGAACCGAACCCAAAACCAAAACACAAAACCCGAAAAATTTCAGGCGCTCATCTCTAATATATACTAGGGATGTGCACTTGAAATTTTTCGGGTTTTGTGTTTTGGTTTTGGGTTCGGTTCCGCGGCTGTGTTTTGGGTTCGACCACGTTTTGGCAAAACCTCACCGAATTTTTTTTGTCGGATTCGGGTGTGTTTTGGATTCGGGTGTTTTTTTCTAAAAACCCTAAAAAACAGCTTAAATCATAGAATTTGGGGGTCATTTTGATCCCAAAGTATATTAACCTCAAAAACCATAATTTCCACTCATTTTCAGTCTATTCTGAATACCTCACACCTCACAATATTATTTTTAGTCCTAAAATTTGCACTGAGGTCGCTGGATGACTAAGCTAAGCGACCCTAGTGGCCGACACAAACACCTGGCCCATCTAGGAGTGGCACTGCAGTGTCACGCAGGATGGCCCTTCCAAAAAACACTCCCCAAACAGCACATGACGCAAAGAAGAAAAAAAGAGGCGCAATGAGGTAGCTGTGTGAGTAAGCTAAGCGACCCTAGTGGCCGACACAAACACCTGGCCCATCTAGGAGTGGCACTGCAGTGTCACGCAGGATGGCCCTTCCAAAAAACACTCCCCAAACAGCACATGACGCAAAGAAGAAAAAAAGAGGCGCAATGAGGTAGCTGTGTGAGTAAGATAAGCGACCCTAGTGGCCGACACAAACACCTGGCCCATCTAGGAGTGGCACTGCAGTGTCACGCAGGATGGCCCTTCCAAAAAACACTCCCCAAACAGCACATGACGCAAAGAAGAAAAAAAGAGGCGCAATGAGGTAGCTGTGTGAGTAAGATAAGCGACCCTAGTGGCCGACACAAACACCTGGCCCATCTAGGAGTGGCACTGCAGTGTCACGCAGGATGGCCCTTCCAAAAAACACTCCCCAAACAGCACATGACGCAAAGAAGAAAAAAAGAGGCGCAATGAGGTAGCTGTGTGAGTAAGCTAAGCGACCCTAGTGGCCGACACAAACACCTGGCCCATCTAGGAGTGGCACTGCAGTGTCACGCAGGATGGCCCTTCCAAAAAACACTCCCCAAACAGCACATGACGCAAAGAAGAAAAAAAGAGGCGCAATGAGGTAGCTGTGTGAGTAAGATAAGCGACCCTAGTGGCCGACACAAACACCTGGCCCATCTAGGAGTGGCACTGCAGTGTCACGCAGGATGGCCCTTCCAAAAAACACTCCCCAAACAGCACATGACGCAAAGAAGAAAAAAAGAGGCGCAATGAGGTAGCTGTGTGAGTAAGCTAAGCGACCCTAGTGGCCGACACAAACACCTGGCCCATCTAGGAGTGGCACTGCAGTGTCACGCAGGATGGCCCTTCCAAAAAACACTCCCCAAACAGCACATGACGCAAAGAAGAAAAAAAGAGGCGCAATGAGGTAGCTGTGTGAGTAAGATAAGCGACCCTAGTGGCCGACACAAACACCTGGCCCATCTAGGAGTGGCACTGCAGTGTCACGCAGGATGGCCCTTCCAAAAAACACTCCCCAAACAGCACATGACGCAAAGAAGAAAAAAAGAGGCGCAATGAGGTAGCTGTGTGAGTAAGATAAGCGACCCTAGTGGCCGACACAAACACCTGGCCCATCTAGGAGTGGCACTGCAGTGTCACGCAGGATGGCCCTTCCAAAAAACACTCCCCAAACAGCACATGACGCAAAGAAGAAAAAAAGAGGCGCAATGAGGTAGCTGTGTGAGTAAGCTAAGCGACCCTAGTGGCCGACACAAACACCTGGCCCATCTAGGAGTGGCACTGCAGTGTCACGCAGGATGGCCCTTCCAAAAAACACTCCCCAAACAGCACATGGCGCAAAGAAGAAAAAAAGAGGCGCAATGAGGTAGCTGTGTGAGTAAGATAAGCGACCCTAGTGGCCGACACAAACACCTGGCCCATCTAGGAGTGGCACTGCAGTGTCACGCAGGATGGCCCTTCCAAAAAACACTCCCCAAACAGCACATGACGCAAAGAAGAAAAAAAGAGGCGCAATGAGGTAGCTGTGTGAGTAAGATAAGCGACCCTAGTGGCCGACACAAACACCTGGCCCATCTAGGAGTGGCACTGCAGTGTCACGCAGGATGGCCCTTCCAAAAAACACTCCCCAAACAGCACATGACGCAAAGAAAAATGAAAGAAAAAAGAGGTGCAAGATGGAATTGTCCTTGGGCCCTCCCACCCACCCTTATGTTGTATAAACAGGACATGCACACTTTAACCAACCCATCATTTCAGTGACAGGGTCTGCCACACGACTGAGACTGAAATGACGGGTTGGTTTGGACCCCCACCGAAAAAGAAGCAATTAATCTCTCCTTGCACAAACTGGCTCTACAGAGGCAAGATGTCCACCTCATCATCATCCTCCGATATATCACCGTGTACATCCCGCTCCTCACATATTATCAATTCGTCCCCACTGGAATCCACCATCTCAGCTCCCTGTGTACTATGTGGAGGCAATTGCTGCTGGTCAATGTCTCCACGGAGGAATTGATTATAATTCATTTTAATGAACATCATCTTCTCCACATTTTCTGGAAGTAACCTCGTACGCCGATTGCTGACAAGGTGAGCGGCGGCACTAAACACTCTTTCGGAGTACACACTTGTGGGAGGGCAACTTAGGTAGAATAAAGCCAGTTTGTGCAAGGGCCTCCAAATTGCCTCTTTTTCCTGCCAGTATAAGTACGGACTGTCTGACGTGCCTACTTGGATGCGGTCACTCATATAATCCTCCACCATTCTTTCAATGGTGAGAGAATCATATGCAGTGACAGTAGACGACATGTCCGTAATCGTTGTCAGGTCCTTCAGTCCGGACCAGATGTCAGCATCAGCAGTCGCTCCAGACTGCCCTGCATCACCGCCAGCGGGTGGGCTCGGAATTCTGAGCCTTTTCCTTGCACCTCCAGTTGCGGGAGAATGTGAAGGAGGAGATGTTGACAGGTCGCGTTCCGCTTGACTTGACAATTTTCTCACCAGCAGGTCTTTGAACCCCAGCAGACTTGTGTCTGCCGGAAAGAGAGATCCAAGGTAGGTTTTAAATCTAGGATCGAGCACGGTGGCCAAAATGTAGTGCTCTGATTTCAACAGATTGACCACCCGTGAATCCTTGTTAAGCGAATTAAGGGCTCCATCCACAAGTCCCACATGCCTAGCGGAATCGCTCCTTTTTAGCTCCTCCTTCAATGCCTCCAGCTTCTTTTGCAAAAGCCTGATGAGGGGAATGACCTGACTCAGGCTGGCAGTGTCTGAACTGACTTCACGTGTGGCAAGTTCAAAAGGTTGCAGAACCTTGCACAACGTTGAAATCATTCTCCACTGCGCTTGAGACAGGTACATTCCACCTCCTATATCGTGCTCAATTGTATAGGCTTGAATGGCCTTTTGCTGCTCCTCCAACCTCTGAAGCATATAGAGGGTTGAATTCCACCTCGTTACCACTTCTTGCTTCAGATGATGGCAGGGCAGGTTCAGGCGTTTTTGGTGGTGCTCCAGTCTTCTGTACGTGGTGCCTGTACGCCGAAAGTGTCCCGCAATTCTTCTGGCCACCGACAGCATCTCTTGCATGCCCCTGTCGTTTTTAAAAAAATTCTGCACCACCAAATTCAAGGTATGTGCAAAACATGGGACGTGCTGGAATTTGCCCATATTTAATGCACACACAATATTGCTGGCGTTGTCCGATGCCACAAATCCACAGGAGAGTCCAATTGGGGTAAGCCATTCCGCGATGATCTTCCTCAGTTGCCGTAAGAGGTTTTCAGCTGTGTGCGTATTCTGGAAAGCGGTGATACAAAGCGTAGCCTGCCTAGGAAAGAGTTGGCGTTTGCGAGATGCTGCTACTGGTGCTGCCGCTGCTGTTCTTGCGGCGGGAGTCCATACATCTACCCAGTGGGCTGTCACAGTCATATAGTCCTGACCCTGCCCTGCTCCACTTGTCCACATGTCCGTGGTTAAGTGGACATTGGGTACAACTGCATTTTTTAGGACACTGGTGAGTCTTTTTCTGACGTCCGTGTACATTCTCGGTATCGCCTGCCTAGAGAAGTGGAACCTAGATGGTATTTGGTAACGGGGGCACACTACCTCAAGAAATTGTCTAGTTCCCTGTGAACTAACGGCGGATACCGGACGCACGTCTAACACCAACATAGTTGTCAAGGCCTCAGTTATCCGCTTTGCAACAGGATGACTGCTGTGATATTTCATCTTCCTCGCAAAGGACTGTTGGACAGTCAATTGCTTGGTGGAAGTAGTAAAAGTGGGCTTACGACTTCCCCTCTGGGATGACCATCGACTCCCAGCAGCAACAACAGCAGCGCCAGCAGCAGTAGGCGTTACATGCAAGGATGCATCGGA
Organism: Pseudophryne corroboree; assembly: GCF_028390025.1. NCBI lineage: Eukaryota > Metazoa > Chordata > Amphibia > Anura > Myobatrachidae > Pseudophryne > Pseudophryne corroboree. The sequence continues at coordinate 693,276,836 of NC_086448.1, forward strand.
GGAATCCCAGGCAGGAGAGGACTCGTCAGAATTGCCAGTGACATGGCCTGCAGGACTATTGGCATTCCTGGGGAAGGAGGAAATTGACACTGAGGGAGTTGGTGGGGTGGTTTGCGTGAGCTTGGTTACAAGAGGAAGGGATTTACTGGTCAGTGGACTGCTTCCGCTGTCGCCCAAAGTTTTTGAACTTGTCACTGACTTATTATGAATGCGCTGCAGGTGACGTATAAGGGAGGATGTTCCGAGGTGGTTAACGTCCTTACCCCTACTTATTACAGCTTGACAAAGGCAACACACGGCTTGACAAATGTTGTCCGCATTTCTGGTGAAATACTTCCACACCGAAGAGCTGATTTTTTTGGTATTTTCACCAGGCATGTCAACGGCCCTATTCCTCCCACAGACAACAGGTGTCTCCCCGGGTGCCTGACTTAAACAAACCACCTCACCATCAGAATCCTCCTTGTCAATTTCCTCCCCAGCGCCAGCAACACCCATATCCTCCTCATCCTGGTGTACTTCAACACTGACATCTTCAATCTGACTATCAGGAACTGGACTGCGGGTGCTCCTTCCAGCACTTGCAGGGGGCGTGCAAATGGTGGAAGGCGCATGCTCTTCACGTCCAGTGTTGGGAAGGTCAGGCATCGCAACCGACACAATTGGACTCTCCTTGTGGATTTGGGATTTCGAAGAACGCACAGTTCTTTGCGGTGCTTTTGCCAGCTTGAGTCTTTTCAGTTTTCTAGCGAGAGGCTGAGTGCTTCCATCCTCATGTGAAGCTGAACCACTAGCCATGAACATAGGCCAGGGCCTCAGCCGTTCCTTGCCACTCCGTGTGGTAAATGGCATATTGGCAAGTTTACGCTTCTTCTCCGACAATTTTATTTTAGATTTTGGAGTCCTTTTTTTACTGATATTTGGTGTTTTGGATTTTACATGCTCTGTACTATGACATTGGGCATCGGCCTTGGCAGACGACGTTGCTGGCATTTCATCGTCTCGGCCATGACTAGTGGCAGCAGCTTCAGCACGAGGTGGAAGTGGATCTTGATCTTTCCCTAATTTTGGAACCTCAACATTTTTGTTCTCCATATTTTAATAGGCACAACTAAAAGACACAGAGGTAGCTACAGCCGTGGACTACCGTACTGTGTCTGCTGCTAATATAGACTGGATGATAATGAGATGAAATCAATATATATTATATCACACTAGTACTGCAGCCGGACAGGTAGATATATTTATTATGTAATGACTGATGACGGACCTGCTGGACACTGTCAGCTCAGCAGCACCGCAGACTGCTACAGTAAGCTACTATAGTAGTATGTATAAAGAAGAAAGAAAAAAAAAACCACGGGTAGGTGGTATACAATTATGGATGGACGAGCGACTGCCGACACAGAGGTAGCTACAGCTGTGGACTACCGTACTGTGTCTGCTGCTAATATAGACTGGATGATAATGAGATGAAATCAATATATATTATATCACACTAGTACTGCAGCCGGACAGGTAGCTATATTTATTATGTAATGACTGATGACGGACCTGCTGGACACTGTCAGCTCAGCAGCACCGCAGACTGCTACAGTAAGCTACTATAGTAGTATGTATAAAGAAGAAAGAAAAAAAAAAACCACGGGTAGGTGGTATACAATTATGGATGGACGAGCGACTGCCGACACAGAGGTATCTACAGCCGTGGACTACCGTACTGTGTCTGCTGCTAATATAGACTGGATGATAATGAGATGAAATCAATATATATATATATATATAATATCACTAGTACTGCAGCCGGACAGGTAGATATATTTATTATGTAATGACTGATGACGGACCTGCTGGACACTGTCAGCTCAGCAGCACCGCAGACTGCTACAGTAAGCTACTATAGTAGTATGTATAAAGAAGAAAGAAAAAAAAAACCACGGGTAGGTGGTATACAATTATGGATGGACGAGCGACTGCCGACACAGAGGTAGCTACAGCCGTGGACTACCGTACTGTGTCTGCTGCTAATATAGACTGGATGATAATGAGATGAAATCAATATATATTATATCACACTAGTACTGCAGCCGGACAGGTAGATATATTTATTATGTAATGACTGATGACGGACCTGCTGGACACTGTCAGCTCAGCAGCACCGCAGACTGCTACAGTAAGCTACTATAGTAGTATGTATAAAGAAGAAAGAAAAAAAAAAACACGGGTAGGTGGTATACAATTATGGATGGACGAGCGACTGCCGACACAGAGGTAGCTACAGCCGTGGACTACCGTACTGTGTCTGCTGCTAATATAGACTGGATGATAATGAGATGAAATCAATATATATATATATAATATCACTAGTACTGCAGCCGGACAGGTAGATATATTTATTATGTAATGACTGATGACGGACCTGCTGGACACTGTCAGCTCAGCAGCACCGCAGACTGCTACAGTAAGCTACTATAGTAGTATGTATAAAGAAGAAAAAAAAAACCACGGGTAGGTGGTATACAATTATGGATGGACGAGCGACTGCCGACACAGAGGTAGCTACAGCCGTGGACTACCGTACTGTGTCTGCTGCTAATATAGACTGGATGATAATGAGATGAAATCAATATATATATATATATATATATAATATCACTAGTACTGCAGCCGGACAGGTATATATATTTATTATGTAATGACTGATGACGGACCTGCTGGACACTGTCAGCTCAGCAGCACCGCAGACTGCTACAGTAAGCTACTATAGTAGTATGTATAAAGAAGAAAGAAAAAAAAAACCACGGGTAGGTGGTATACAATATTATATATATATATTATATACAATTATATATATATATATATATATATATATATATATATATATATATTAAACTCACTGGTGGTGATTATTAAACTGGTGGTCAGGTCACTGGTCACACTATCAGCAACTTGCAAGTAGTACTCCTAAGCAGACAATCACAATATATATTATACTGGTGGTCAGTGTGGTCACAATGGCAGTGTGGCACTCTGGCAGCAAAAGTGTGCACTGTACGTTATATGTACTCCTGAGTCCTGCTCTCAGACTCTAACTGCTCCCCACTGTCAGTGTCTCCCCCACAAGTCAGATAATACAGTCACACTATCTATCACTTCAGCAAGTAACTACTAGTACTCCTCCTAATGCTCCCCAAAATTACTACTGTGTCTCTCTCTACTGTCTCACTCTCTTCTCTATAAACGGAGAGGACGCCAGCCACGTCCTCTCCCTATGAATCTCAATGCACGTGTGAAAATGGCGGCGACGCGCGGCTCCTTATATAGAATCCGAGTCTCGCGATAGAATCCGAGCCTCGCGAGAATCCGACAGCGGGATGATGACGTTCGGGCGCGCTCGGGTTAACCGAGCAAGGCGGGAAGATCCGAGTCGCTCGGCCCCGTGTAAAAAAAACTGAAGTTCGGGCGGGTTCGGATTCCGAGGAACCGAACCCGCTCATCTCTAATATATACACACATGCCAAATTCATATATACACATAAACTCACACTCAATCACACACACACTCTCACTCACTCCAACAGGCCTGTTTTTGGTTGCGCCGGCTGCTTCAACTATTCCCAGCAGCACGGACTACAGCAGCCGGCGCACGCCCTCTCTTCACTCCGGCCTCCTTCAGGCAGCCACGCCAATCATGGGCGACCTGGGAGCACCTTTCAGACCTAAACTGGGTTGTCTTCCCGGGACTTGAGTCCCGGGAAAAACCCTGGTTGATTGCAGGGTTGGCGACCTGGATCACGTTCCTGGGTCGGTGCATTTCAGACATACCAAATTCCTGGGTTGATGCGCGTTCATGTGCAAAACCCCGGGAATTTAGAGCATGTCTGAAAGGGGTATAAGTAGCAAAGAGGTCCTTATGGCGAAGAGAGAATAGCATTATTTTCATTAATCTGGCTAGTTTCTCTTTGCCGTAAGGACATGACCATCAGAGGACTAAGAAATTCATTTCTGATAAGGACCTGACCATAATGTCCTTATGGCGAAGATAAAAATAGCTGTTTTTAGCATTATCCGGCTAGTTTCTCTTCACCGTAAGGACATAACCAGCAGAGGAATAAGAAATTCCTTTCTGATAAGGACCTGACCGCAATGTCCTTACGATGAAGAGAAAATAGCTGATTTTAGCATTATCTGGCTATTTTCTCTTCGCCGTAAGGACATAACCATGAGAGGGCTAATAAGGTCCTTTTGGGTAAGAACGTGACCATAATGTCCTTATGGCGAAGAGAAAATAGCTGATTTTAGCATATTCTGGCTATTTTCGCTTCGCCGTAAGGACATAACCATTAGAGGGCTAATAAGGTCCTTTCGGATAAGAACGTGACCATAATGTCCTTATGGTGAAGAGAAAATAGCTGATTTTAGCATATTATGGCTATTTTCTCTTCGCCGTAAGGACATAACCATGAGAGGGCTAATAAGGTCCTTTCGGATAAGAACGTGACCATAATGTCCTTATGGCGAAGAGAAAATAGCTGATTTTAGCATATTCTGGCTATTTTCTCTTCGCCGTAAGGACATAACCATGAGAGGGCTAATAAGGTCCTTTTGGATAAAAACGTGACTATAATGTCCTTATGGCGAAGAGAAAATAGCTGATTTTAGCATATTCTGGCTATTTTCGCTTTGCCGTAAGGACATAACCATGAGAGGGCTAATAAGGTCCTTTCGGATAAGAACGTGACCATAATGTCCTTATGGCGAAGAGAAAATAGCTGATTTTAGCATATCCTGGCTATTTTCTCTTCGCCGTAAGGACATAACCATGAGAGGGCTAATAAGGTCCTTTCGGATAAGAACGTGACCATAATATCCTTATGGCGAAGAGAAAATAGCAGATTTTAGCATATTCTGGCTATTTTCTCTTCGCCGTAAGGACACATTCATGAGAGGGCTAATAAGGTCCTTTCGGATAAGAACGTGACAATAATGTCCTTATGGTGAAGAGAAAATAGCTGATTTTAGGATTATCTGGCTATTTTCTCTTCGCCGTAAGGACATAACCATGAGAGGGCTAATAAGGTCCTTTCGGATAAGAACGTGACCATAATGTCCTTATGGCGAAGAGAAAATAGCTGATTTTAGCATATTCTGGCTATTTTCTCTTCGCCGTAAGGACATAACCATGAGACGGCTAATAAGGTCCTTTCGGATAAGAACGTGACCATAATGTCCTTATGGCGAAGAGAAAATAGCTGATTTTAGCATATTCTGGCTATTTTCGCTTTGCCGTAAGGACATAACCATGAGAGGGCTAATAAGGTCCTTTCGGATAAGAACGTGACCATAATGTCCTTATGGCGAAGAGAAAATAGCTGATTTTAGCATATCCTGGCTATTTTCTCTTCGCCGTAAGGACATAACCATGAGAGGGCTAATAAGGTCCTTTCGGATAAGAACGTGACCATAATATCCTTATGGCGAAGAGAAAATAGCAGATTTTAGCATATTCTGGCTATTTTCTCTTCGCCGTAAGGACACATTCATGAGAGGGCTAATAAGGTCCTTTCGGATAAGAACGTGACAATAATGTCCTTATGGTGAAGAGAAAATAGCTGATTTTAGGATTATCTGGCTATTTTCTCTTCGCCGTAAGGACATAACCATGAGAGGGCTAATAAGGTCCTTTCGGATAAGAACGTGACCATAATGTCCTTATGGCGAAGAGAAAATAGCTGATTTTAGCATATTCTGGCTATTTTCTCTTCGCCGTAAGGACATAACCATGAGACGGCTAATAAGGTCCTTTCGGATAAGAACGTGACCATAATGTCCTTATGGCGAAGAGAAAATAGCTGATTTTAGCATATTATGGCTATTTTCTCTTCGCCGTAAGGACATAACCATGAGAGGGCTAATAAGGTCCTTTCGGATAAGAACGTGACCATAATGTCCTTATGGCGAAGAGAAAATAGCTGATTTTAGCATATTCTGGCTATTTTCTCTTCGCCGTAAGGACATAACCATGAGAGGGCTAATAAGGTCCTTTTGGATAAAAACGTGACTATAATGTCCTTATGGCAAAGAGAAAGTAGCTGATTTTAGCATATTCTGGCTATTTTCTCTTCGCCGTAAGGACATAACCATGAGAGGGCTAATAAGGTCCTTTCGGATAAGAACATGACCATAATGTCCTTATGGCGAAGAGAAAATAGCTGATTTTAGGATTATCTGGCTATTTTCTCTTCGCCGTAAGGACATAACCATGAGAGGGCTAATAAGGTCCTTTCGGATAAGAACGTGACCATAATGTCCTTATGGCGAAGAGAAAATAGCTGATTTTAGCATATCCTGACTATTTTCTCTTCGCCGTAAGGACATAACCATGAGAGGGCTAATAAGGTCCTTTCGGATAAGAACGTGACAATAATGTCCCTATGGTGAAGAGAAAATAGCTGATTTTAGGATTATCTGGCTATTTTCTCTTCGCCGTAAGGACATAACCATGAGAGGGCTAATAACGTCCTTTACATGAAGAGAAAATAGCCAAGTGTTAGTAGAAGTGGTTGATTTACTTTCATGTGCAGGACCTGACCACTAGGTGGCAAAAAGGTCCTTATCACGAAGGTAAAGTAGACTGCTCTGCATAGATTGAGATAATTTCTCTTCATCATAAAGACCACGTCCTTACGGCGAAGAGAAAATATACTCAACCCTGGGGAAACTGGCTGTGTGTGTGTGTAGGGCGTTGGGGGGGGGGGGGGGGCTGGTGTGTTTGGTGATATGGGCATGTTGCTGGGGTGGGTTGCTCACTTGGAAGCTATGCTCAGGCGGGTGATCTTCACGTCTGTGGATGCTCGGTCCTTGTGCATTTGGCTGCACTATGTGCACTGAGAGGGGCTTTGTTGGCCGCGTTGTTGGCTGTGGGGGAAGGATGCGGGGAGGGTCGCTGCTCGTCCGGCTCAGGGGATCCCGCCAGTGGCGGTTCTATGTGCGGGTGGGCATTCCAGTCACCTCACCAGCGCCATCCGCACCCATCTGCTGCCCGCATCACAATGCTTCCTGCTGCCGGGCGGCCGCCCCCAGTCGTGTACATGCAAAAAAAGAAATATTTGAAGGGGACTTATCCTGCGCTTCTTGATAAGATCACCGTCACACTAGGCTCCCAGAAGTGTTTTGTTGGGCTCATATGGATGGCATATAAAAGAGAATATCGTATATAGTGACGTACAATTTTACTCATCCATGTAACAAATAACAATGCAGTAACAATATACACAGGTTAAAAACATTCCATATTTGGCATAAAAATAGCAGCAATGGTTAAAAATGGCTCAATGGCCTGGACTGGATTAAGAGGAGAAATGGAAAATTACCAGAATGATTTGAACTGCATGAGCAGTTCAAAAACAGCTTGCGGGTTTTTAGTGGGACAGGGGAACCCGGGAATCCCCTATACCTCGCTGTACTGCACTGGTCAGTCCTCCGGCACTCCTCAGCTCACTGTCCTGTCTCCACCAACGCGTTTCAACCTCATACAGAGGTCTTTTTCAAGGTGTAAAGTGATTTAATGTGCTGCTGAAAAAAAAGATCTATTTAAAAGTCCTGTGGCCAATCACCTTTCGGCGGCCGCAGCTGGACCCTATCTTAATGATTGTTCCACTCTGTCCCATGTTGTGTGGCTCCACCTCTCATTTCCTGTTGACGTTTGTTTCTATGACAACTGGGTTTCCTTCACTGGATGTGATCGGGTAGTGGCGTCACGTCACTTCCGGTGACGGACGTCAGCGCTGTTCATTGTTTACATGTTTAATTAGATTTCCTTCAGTTCAGGTAGCTTCTAGCCGCCGGATGGCATAAAGTCATATCCATTTAGAGTGTGGAAAGAGAGAGTGGGAGGTGTGGGCAAAAGAGTCTCTTTACCTCTTTCTTAAGAGGCGTCGCGTCACTTCCGGTGACGGACGTCAGCGCAAATCCTGTATTAAAATGTAAATAATACATACAATGGAGTGAAGTTGTGTCATAGTGTCAATCGTTAAAATTACAATACATCATCTACTCTACAGGTAGTAATGATCCCAATCAAATAAAAACAATAAAAAGAGGAACAATAAAAGATTATTTTATAATATTAAACGAAACTTATGACTAAAAATTCTATTTTTTTCTGTTATTATTAATTATGCAGGTAATTTTTTAATGAGAATAGATATGGGCAGGACTGGATGTCCAAATGAGGGAAAAAAAGGGGGTTGGGGGCCTTGAGGACACTCCCTGATGTTGTAAATCATTCTTATAGAAACCACTTAATTTCGAAGTCGCTGTTCAGACCATCAGGTTTCAACGTCCCTAGCTCATATATTGCTCTCATCTCAGCTTTTGCCAGCTGGGTCGCTGTATCTTTGTGTCTCCAATCTCCTTTTATATGCTTTAAGCCGCAGAACTGTCTAATTCCATTGCAATTGCTTTGATGGGACACGCGGAAATGTTCTGACAGGGCGTGGGTGGTCAGGGATTTCTTAATATTCCTAAGATGTTCTCCCAGCCTAGTTTTAAGGGGTCGGGAGGTTCTCCCCACATACCACAAACCACACCCACACTCAATGGCATAAACCACACTGCTGGTGTTACATGTTATAAAGTCCAATATCTTAAATTGTTTTTTATTTATGGTCACTTCTGTAACTTTACTGCCTGAGCCTTTGATACCTCTACATCCCAAGCAGCTGCCGCATCCAAAAAAGCCCTTTGACTTCACAGTGTTCATCCTTTTTGCTGGTGGTTGGGCGCTCTTAACCAGACTTGATTTGATGTTTGGAGCTTTCTTGTAGATGCATTTTGGTCTGTTTGGCAAAAGGTGATCTTCACGTCTGTGGATGCTCGGTCCTTGTGCATTTGGCTGCACTATGTGCACTGAGAGGGGCTTTGTTGGCCGCGTTGTTGGCTGTGGGGGAAGGATGCGGGGAGGGTCGCTGCTCGTCCGGCTCAGGGGATCCCGCCAGTGGCGGTTCTATGTGCGGGTGGGCATTCCAGTCACCTCACCAGCGCCATCCGCACCCATCTGCTGCCCGCATCACAATGCTTCCTGCTGCCGGGCGGCCGCCCCCAGTCCCCAGCCCACTTCCTCCTGACGGCCACCCCACCGTCCTCTTTTGGCCGATTCCTGCTGGCTGCCGCCCCCTGGCCACTTACCACTGCCGGTCGCCTCCTGCCACTACTCACTCACGCTCAGCTTCACGCTGGGTGGAAGTATGAGAACATAGAGCCAAGGGACCACAGGCGCCGGATGTGAGTGATGGCTAGCTGGTGCTAGTGTATAAGGGGCTAGGTGGTGCAATTTGTTTAATGGGCTACCTGGTGCAATGTGTATGATGGGCTACCTGGTGCAATGTGTATAATGGGCTACCTGACGCAATGTGTATAATGGGCTACCTGGCATAATGTGTATAAGGAGCTGCCTGGTGCAATGTGTATAATGAGCTACCTGGCGCAATGTGTATAATGGGCTACCTGGCATAATGTGTATAAGGAGCTACCTGGTGCAATGTGTATAAGGGGCTACTTGGTGCAATGTGAATAATGGGAAACCTGGTGAATTGTGTATAAGGGGCTACCTGTGTATAATAGGCTCTACCTCATGCAGTGTGTAAAATGGGCTACCTGGTGCAATGTGTATAAGAGCTACCTAGTGCAATGTGCCCCTGAGGCAACTAGGTTGTGGGGAGCGCCACCAGCAAATTTGATCCTGCGCCTTAGCTTACCTGCTACAGAAAGCAGACACTAGGAGGTATATTTACTAGAGATGAGCGCCTGAAATTTTTCGGGTTTTGTGTTTTGGTTTTGGGTTCGGTTCCGCGGCCGTGTTTTGGGTTCGAACGCGTTTTGGCAAAACCTCACCGAATTTTTTTTGTCGGATTCGGGTGTGTTTTGGATTCGGGTGTTTTTTTCAAAAAACACTAAAAAACAGCTTAAATCATAGAATTTGGGGGTCATTTTGATCCCAAAGTATTATTAACCTCAAAAACCATAATTTACACTCATTTTCAGTCTATTCTGAATACCTCACACCTCACAATATTATTTTTAGTCCTAAAATTTGCACCGAGGTCGCTGTGTGAGTAAGATAAGCGACCCTAGTGGCCGACACAAACACCGGGCCCATCTAGGAGTGGCACTGCAGTGTCACGCAGGATGTCCCTTCCAAAAAACCCTCCCCAAACAGCACATGACGCAAAGAAAAAAAGAGGCGCAATGAGGTAGCTGTGTGAGTAAGATTAGCGACCCTAGTGGCCGACACAAACACCGGGCCCATCTAGGAGTGGCACTGCAGTGTCACGCAGGATGGCCCTTCCAAAAAACCCTCCCCAAACAGCACATGACGCAAAGAAAAAAAGAGGCGCAATGAGGTAGCTGTGTGAGTAAGATTAGCGACCCTAGTGGCCGACACAAACACCGGGCCCATCTAGGAGTGGCACTGCAGTGTCACGCAGGATGTCCCTTCCAAAAAACCCTCCCCAAACAGCACATGACGCAAAGAAAAAAAGAGGCGCAATGAGGTAGCTGTGTGAGTAAGATTAGCGACCCTAGTGGCCGACACAAACACCGGGCCCATCTAGGAGTGGCACTGCAGTGTCACGCAGGATGTCCCTTCCAAAAAACCCTCCCCAAACAGCACATGACGCAAAGAAAAAAAGAGGCGCAATGAGGTAGCTGACTGTGTGAGTAAGATTAGCGACCCTAGTGGCCGACACAAACACCGGGCCCATTTAGGAGTGGCACTGCAGTGTCACGCAGGATGTCCCTTCCAAAAAACCCACCCCAATCAGCACATGATGCAAAGAAAAAGAAAAGAAAAAAGAGGTGCAAGATGGAATTGTCCTTGGGCCCTCCCTCCCACCCTTATGTTGTATAAACAAAACAGGACATGCACACTTTAACCAACCCATCATTTCAGTGACAGGGTCTGCCACACGACTGTGACTGATATGACGGGTTGGTTTGGACCCCCCCCAAAAAAGAAGCAATTAATCTCTCCTTGCACAAACTGGCTCTACAGAGGCAAGATGTCCACCTCATCATCACCCTCCGATATATCACCGTGTACATCCCCCTCCTCACAGATTATCAATTCGTCCCCACTGGAATCCACCATCTCAGCTCCCTGTGTACTTTGTGGAGGCAATTGCTGCTGGTCAATGTCTCCGCGGAGGAATTGATTATAATTCATTTTAATGAACATCATCTTCTCCACATTTTCTGGATGTAACCTCGTACGCCGATTGCTGACAAGGTGAGCGGCGGCACTAAACACTCTTTCGGAGTACACACTTGTGGGAGGGCAACTTAGGTAGAATAAAGCCAGTTTGTGCAAGGGCCTCCAAATTGCCTCTTTTTCCTGCCAGTATAAGTACGGACTGTGTGACGTGCCTACTTGGATGCGGTCACTCATATAATCCTCCACCATTCTATCAATGTTGAGAGAATCATATGCAGTGACAGTAGACGACATGTCCGTAATCGTTGTCAGGTCCTTCAGTCCGGACCAGATGTCAGCATCAGCAGTCGCTCCAGACTGCCCTGCATCACCGCCAGCGGGTGGGCTCGGAATTCTGAGCCTTTTCCTCGCACCCCCAGTTGCGGGAGAATGTGAAGGAGGAGATGTTGACAGGTCGCGTTCCGCTTGACTTGACAATTTTGTCACCAGCAGGTCTTTCAACCCCAGCAGACTTGTGTCTGCCGGAAAGAGAGATCCAAGGTAGGCTTTAAATCTAGGATCGAGCACGGTGGCCAAAATGTAGTGCTCTGATTTCAACAGATTGACCACCCGTGAATCCTTGTTAAGCGAATTAAGGGCTCCATCCACAAGTCCCACATGCCTAGCGGAATCGCTCCGTGTTAGCTCCTCCTTCAATGTCTCCAGCTTCTTCTGCAAAAGCCTGATGAGGGGAATGACCTGACTCAGGCTGGCAGTGTCTGAACTGACTTCACGTGTGGCAAGTTCAAAGGGCATCAGAACCTTGCACAACGTTGAAATCATTCTCCACTGCGCTTGAGACAGGTGCATTCCACCTACTATATCGTGCTCAATTGTATAGGCTTGAATGGCCTTTTGCTGCTCCTCCAACCTCTGAAGCATATAGAGGGTTGAATTCCACCTCGTTACCACTTCTTGCTTCAGATGATGGCAGGGCAGGTTCAGTAGTTTTTGGTGGTGCTCCAGTCTTCTGTACGTGGTGCCTGTACGCCGAAAGTGTCCCGCAATTCTTCTGGCCACCGACAGCATCTCTTGCACGCCCCTGTCGTTTTTTAAAAAATTCTGCACCACCAAATTCAAGGTATGTGCAAAACATGGGACGTGCTGGAATTTGCCCATATTTAATGCACACACAATATTGCTGGCGTTGTCCGATGCCACAAATCCACAGGAGAGTCCAATTGGGGTAAGCCATTCCGCGATGATCTTCCTCAGTTGCCGTAAGAGGTTTTCAGCTGTGTGCGTATTCTGGAAAGCGGTGATACAAAGCGTAGCCTGCCTAGGAAAGAGTTGGCGTTTGCGAGATGCTGCTACTGGTGCCGCCGCTGCTGTTCTTGCGGCGGGAGTCCATACATCTACCCAGTGGGCTGTCACAGTCATATAGTCCTGACCCTGCCCTGCTCCACTTGTCCACATGTCCGTGGTTAAGTGGACATTGGGTACAGCTGCATTTTTTAGGACACTGGTGACTCTTTTTCTGAGGTCTGTGTACATTTTCGGTATCGCCTGCCTAGAGAAATGGAACCTAGATGGTATTTGGTACCGGGGACACAGTACCTCCAACAAGTCTCTAGTTGGCTCTGCAGTAATGATGGATACCGGAACCACGTTTCTCACCACCCAGGATGCCAAGGCCTCAGTTATCCGCTTTGCAGTAGGATGACTGCTGTGATATTTCATCTTCCTCGCAAAGGACTGTTGGACAGTCAATTGCTTGGTGGAAGTAGTAAAAGTGGTCTTACGACTTCCCCTCTGGGATGACCATCGACTCCCAGCAGCAACAACAGCAGCGCCAGCAGCAGTAGGCGTTACACGCAAGGATGCATCGGAGGAATCCCAGGCAGGAGAGGAATCGTCAGAATTGCCAGTGACATGGCCTGCAGGACTATTGGCATTCCTGGGGAAGGAGGAAATTGACACTGAGGGAGTTGGTGGGGTGGTTTGCGTGAGCTTGGTTACAAGAGGAAGGGATTTACTGGTCAGTGGACTGCTTCCGCTGTCACCCAAAGCTTTTGAACTTGTCACTGACTTATTATGAATGCGCTGCAGGTGACGTATAAGGGAGGATGTTCCGAGGTGGTTAACGTCCTTACCCCTACTTATTACAGCTTGACAAAGGGAACACACGGCTTGACACCTGTTGTCCGCATTTCTGGTGAAATACCTCCACACCGAAGAGCTGATTTTTTTGGTATTTTCACCTGGCATGTCAACGGCCATATTCCTCCCACGGACAACAGGTGTCTCCCCGGGTGCCTGACTTAAACAAACCACCTCACCATCAGAATCCTCCTGGTCAATTTCCTCCCCAGCGCCAGCAACACCCATATCCTCCTCATCCTGGTGTACTTCAACACTGACATCTTCAATCTGACTATCAGGAACTGGACTGCGGGTGCTCCTTCCAGCACTTGCAGGGGGCGTGCAAATGGTGGAAGGCGCGTGCTCTTCACGTCCAGTGTTGGGAAGGTCAGGCATCGCAACCGACACAATTGGACTCTCCTTGTGGATTTGGGATTTCGAAGAATGCACAGTTCTTTGCTGTGCTGCTTTTGCCAGCTTGAGTCTTTTCATTTTTCTAGCGAGAGGCTGAGTGCTTCCATCCTCATGTGAAGCTGAACCACTAGCCATGAACATAGGCCAGGGCCTCAGCCGTTCCTTGCCACTCCGTGTCGTAAATGGCATATTGGCAAGTTTACGCTTCTCCTCCGACAATTTTATTTTAGGTTTTGGAGTCCTTTTTTTTCTGATATTTGGTGTTTTGGATTTGACATGCTCTGTACTATGACATTGGGCATCGGCCTTGGCAGACGACGTTGCTGGCATTTCATCGTCTCGGCCATGACTAGTGGCAGCAGCTTCAGCACGAGGTGGAAGTGGATCTTGATCTTTCCCTAATTTTGGAACCTCAACATTTTTGTTCTCCATATTTTAATAGGCACAACTAAAAGGCACCTCAGGTAAACAATGGAGATGGATACTAGTATACAATTATGGACTGCCTGCCGAGTGCAGACACAGAGGTAGCCACAGCCGTGAACTACCGTACTGTACTGTGTCTGCTGCTAATATAGACTGGTTGATAAAGAGATGTCTATGTAACTATGTATGTATAAAGAAGAAAGAAAAAAAAAACACGGTTAGGTGGTATACAATTATGGACGGACTGCCTGCCGAGTGCAGACACAGAGGTAGCCACAGCCGTGAACTACCGTACTGTACTGTGTCTGCTGCTAATAATATAGACTGGTTGATAAAGAGATGTCGTAGTAGTATGTATGTATAAAGAAGAAAGAAAAAAAAACCACGGTTAGGTGGTATACAATTATGGACGGACTGCCTGCCGAGTGCAGACACAGAGGTAGCCACAGCCGTGAACTACCGTACTGTACTGTGTCTGCTGCTAATATAGACTGGTTGATAAAGAGATGTCTATGTAACTATGTATGTATAAAGAAGAAAGAAAAAAAAACCACGGTTAGGTGGTATACAATTATGGACGGACTGCCTGCCGAGTGCAGACACAGAGGTAGCCACAGCCGTGAACTACCGTACTGTACTGTGTCTGCTGCTAATATAGACTGGTTGATAAAGAGATGTCTATGTAACTATGTATGTATAAAGAAGAAAGAAAAAAAAAACCACGGTTAGGTGGTATACAATTATGGACGGACTGCCTGCCGAGTGCAGACACAGAGGTAGCCACAGCCGTGAACTACCGTACTGTACTGTGTCTGCTGCTAATATAGACTGGTTGATAAAGAGATGTCTATGTAACTATGTATGCATAAAGAAGAAAGAAAAAAAAACCACGGTTAGGTGGTATACAATTATGGACGGACTGCCTGCCGAGTGCAGACACAGAGGTAGCCACAGCCGTGAACTACCGTACTGTACTGTGTCTGCTGCTAATATAGACTGGTTGATAAAGAGATGTCTATGTAACTATGTATGTATAAAGAAGAAAGAAAAAAAAACCACGGTTAGGTGGTATACAATTATGGACGGACTGCCTGCCGAGTGCAGACACAGAGGTAGCCACAGCCGTGAACTACCGTACTGTACTGTGTCTGCTGCTAATATAGACTGGTTGATAAAGAGATGTCGTAGTAGTATGTATGTATAAAGAAGAAAAAAAAAACACGGTTAGGTGGTATACAATTATGGACGGACTGCCTGCCGAGTGCAGACACAGAGGTAGCCACAGCCGTGAACTACCGTACTGTGTCTGCTGCGACTGGATGATAAATGATATAAAAAATATATATATATCACTACTGCAGCCGGACAGGTATATATTATATATTATATAATGACGGACCTGCTGGACACTGTCTGTCAGCAGAATGAGTTTTATTTTTATAGAATAAAAAAAACAACAACACACAAGTGAAGTCACACGACGAGTGTTTAACTTTTTCAGGCAATCACAATATAAGTATACTACTAACTATACTGGTGGTCAGTGTGGTCAGGTCACTGGTCAGTCACACTGGCAGTGGCACTCCTGCAGCAAAAGTGTGCACTGTTTAATTTTAATATAATATTATGTACTCCTGGCTCCTGCTATAACCTATAACTGGCACTGCAGTGCTCCCCAGTCTCCCCCACAATTATAAGCTGTGTGAGCTGAGCAGTCAGACAGATATATAATATATATAGATGATGCAGCACACTGGGCTGAGCCTGAGCAGTGCACACAGATATGGTATGTGACTGAGTCACTGTGTGTATCGCTTTTTTCAGGCAGAGAACGGATATATTAAATAAACTGCACTGTCTGGTGGTCACTCACTATATAATATTATGTACTCCTGGCTCCTGCTATAACCTATAACTGGCACTGCAGTGCTCCCCAGTCTCCCCCACAATTATAAGCTGTGTGAGCTGAGCAGTCAGACAGATATATAATATATATAGATGATGCAGCACACTGGGCTGAGCCTGAGCAGTGCACACAGATATGGTATGTGACTGAGTCACTGTGTGTATCGCTTTTTTCAGGCAGAGAACGGATATATTAAATAAACTGCACTGTCTGGTGGTCACTCACTAGTAAACTCTCTGCACTCTCTACACTTCTACAGTACTCCTCCTAGTCCTAAGCTCCAGTAAATCTCTCTCTCTTATAATCTAAATGGAGAGGACGCCAGCCACGTCCTCTCACTATCAATCTCAATGCACGTGTGAAAATGGCGGCGACGCGCGGCTCCTTATATAGAATCCGAGTCTTGCGAGAATCCGACAGCGTCATGATGACGTTCGGGCGCGCTCGGGTTAACCGAGCAAGGCGGGAGGATCCGAGTCTGCTCGGACCCGTGAAAAAAACCATGAAGTTCGGGCGGGTTCAGATTCAGAGAAACCGAACCCGCTCATCTCTAATATTTACTAAAGGTTCTAAAAATGAAAAGTGGTGATGTTGCCCATAGCAACTAATCAGATTATGTCTATCATTTTCTAGGATGCAACAGAGAAACGATAGAGAGAATTTGATTTGTTGCTGTGGGTAACATCACCACTTTTCATTTTTAGAACCTTTAGTAAATTTACACCTAGTACCCAGAGCGGCTTTGACTCAGGCAAGGAACAATGTGTGGCGGGCCCTGCGTGACACAACCCCTAGTCACAACCCCCGCTGTTGCTGGTCACATCCCCTGCGACGGTACACAATAGGCCCTTCATAGATTTCAGCTCCAGGCCCATGTGGTCCTTAATCTGGCACTGGTGATTATGCAGCAGCAGCACTGACAGTGACCTGCATGCGGCTGTCACTGTCAGTGCTGCTGTTACAGGGAGAGACGAGAGAGATAGTGCCAGCCAGTGTCTTCTGCACTCAGTGTCAGTGCATGTAAGTGTTTAGTTTACACATACTGTCACACCACTGCTTTATTCTTGTTGTCCACTGTCCAGGTCTTTCAGTAACTTAATAGCGCCACAACAGCGGCGCTGCTAAGTTACTGAAAGCCCTGAACATTGAACAACAATTATACATTAATGTCCCCCCACCCCACCCCTGCCTTCCCCACTCCAATTCCAAATAGTTTTTTTTTATTCATTAAAATTCTCTACACAACACACACACAAATACTACATTTGCCTGCTCATCACGTTTGATGAGCAGGCACTTTGCGGTGCAGAACTCGGTGTTTGGCGGTAGCGGGCAGCGGCGGCGGGCAGCGTGACTTGACTTGTGCGGCGGAGGCGGGCAGCGGGACTTATGCGGCGTTGGGAGTTATGCAGCGGCGGCGGGGCTTGTGCGGCGGAGGTAGGCAGCGGGACTTCTGCGGCGGCGGGACTTCAGCGGCGGCGGGACTTCTGCTGCGGGACTCAGCAGGGCATTTTGGCTGCAGGTCTGGATCATGGATCTAGTCCCTGCAGCCATTAGGGCACCATAGTTGAGGGCTTTGCCACTTTCAAAAATGGCGCTGAAGTGCAGAGCCATTTTTGAAATACAAGATGGCCGCCGCGAGCCAATCACCCCGGCCAGTGCCTCACCAGCAACTGACCTCACCGCACGCCACTGCTGTAACTAGGAATCACTTCCCATGGTCATAGGTGTGCGCAGGGGGGGTGCCTGGTGCGCACAGGCACCCCCTAATGTCTGGCACCCTGATCTCACATGCCTGATGCAGCGATCGCAGAGCAGGCTGATTACTGTCCCCTCTGCGCTGCACCCCGTCAGGACTGCATTACTGACTGGACACCTGGGTTAATCAAGGGTGCCACTGCCACCGGCTTTCAAATTCCCGGCTCCACCTCAATGTATAAAAACAGCGTGATGTGACGTGATGACGTCATGCTGCTCACACGTCCACCCGTCACACGCCCACCTCTCTCCTTCTATTCTATGCCAACACCAGCCACTGATGAGGTTCAGCATGCAGCCAGCGTTCCTCTTAGGAAGACAAATTCAATACTGGCAGACGGCCGGCAGCAGCATTGACACGTCACTTGTTTTTCCAGGAGCAGCAGCAGTACTAGTCTGCGACTGTCAGTGTCAGTGAGTGACTGACTTGTAAGTAAGCTGCTGTAGCTTGCAGGGGAAAGAGAGGGGGAGCCAGACCAGGCTGAGGAGGAGCAGTGTAATTGCAGTGAGTGCCATCAGGGGTGTTTGTATGATGCACACCACAACATCTGACAATGTATCTGCATTATTAATGTAATACCCTGAAGCTATTGCACCATGGAGATCCCCTTGTGATTTTTTTTTTTGTTTACATTGTGGAACTACAAGTCCCAGAGTAGATTGTGGGCTGAACTTTATGTGACCCTGTCAGATTGGGACAGGGATTTTGCCGCCAATTCTCTGGTCCTGTCACTTCTTACCCAGCAACATAAAAAGTCTGGGAAACATGTCCCCAGCTGATTGGGTCCCCTGGGTTGTAGGGCAGAGTGACCAGGGGGTAGTCTGTTGCTGGGGCCCCGGGAGCCAGTCATCATAGAGGAGAGGGGAGGTGGAGGAGCACCAGGACCCTTAAAAGAAGCCTCACAGCACAGGAGAAGAGAGACCTGGAGGAATGGGAATATGTACCTGGGGAAGTGGAGCCATGTAGTGTCCAGAGCCTGAAGACTGGAGTATGCAGCGCTGGGAGGATCGCTGCCAGAGGAGCCCTGGAGGAATGGGAAGATTACCTGGGGAAGGTGTCGCCATGTAGCCCCAGGAGCCGCCTGCCAGTGTGTGAGGACCGTCTGCGCAGAGAAGAAGCCGAGGGGAGAACCAGCGACCGGAGCACCAGTGCCAGAAGAATGCCGGAGACCCTGCCTGAGGAGAAGAGCTGGCCGCGTCAGTGCCAGCGGGGATGGAGTGCGGAGAAGAGCCGCCGCTGCTGAGAGACTGGAGCGCTGGGCCGGAGGAACCGCAGCCCGTCCAGCAGAGCAGTGATGACATCCGTCCCCTGGATTCCAAGGAGCAGCAGATGAGAAGCGCGCAGGCACCGCGAAGGACGACCCCGGGAAGAAGACCCCAGCGAGGACCCCTGGCGGCTGGAGTACGGCGAGGACCCGAGAAGACCCCAGCGTAGAGATGACGGCGCGGACCGGAGTCTGCTGCACAAGAGGAGTGAAGACCCGGAGACGGCGCGGCGGCAGCTGAAGAGGAGAAGACCGGACCGGAGACTGAGGAGGGAGACTCCAGACAGCCACGCTGAAGATGCGGAGGATCGGAGGTGGCAGAAGCGCCGCAGCGATGGGTGAGAACTTGCAAACAACCCTTCCGCTGCCAGAAACTCTGCCCCTGTTGAGCCCTTCCGCTGCTTGAACTCTGCAAAGAGGGGACATAGTATTAGTAAAGGGTGTAGACACCCCTAAGATCCCCTGTGTCCGGTATTTAACCCCTTCTGCTGCAAAGACTCTGTAATCTGGGGGCAATATATTGTATTCCAGGGGAAGAGGCTCCCCACTAGTGCTGTGCCCCGCATATTTGTTTTGGAATGTTGTAAAAGGGGGTAGACTGCCCTTATATATTTGTGAATGTATTTATCTGCTATTAAGGAATGCTGGTACTGATAGGTCTTTGTATGCAAGCTCCGCCCAGCAGTGTGAAAGCTAATGTTAAAGCATTTATCTGCTATTAAGGATTGCTGATACTGATAGTTCTTTTTATGCAAGCTCCGCCCAGCAGTGTGAAAGCTAATGTTAAAGCATTTATCCGCTATTAAGGAATGCTGGTACTGATAGTTCTTTTTATGCAAGCTCCGCCCAGCAGTGTGAAAGCTAATGTTAAAGCATTTATCTGCTATTAAGGATTGCTGATACTGATAGTTCTTTTTATGCAAGCTCCGCCCAGCAGTGTGAAAGTTAATGTTAAAGCATTTATCCGCTATTAAGGAATGCTGGTACTGATAGTTCTTTTTATGCAAGCTCCGCCCAGCAGTGTGAAAGCTAATGTTAATGCATTTATCTGCTATTAAGGAATGCTGGTACTGATAGTTTTTTTTATGCAAGCTCCGCCCAGCAGTGTGAAAGCTAATGTTAATGCATTTATCTGCTATTAAGGAATGCTGGTACTGATAGTTCTTTTATTGCAAGTTCCGCCAAGCAGTGTGAAAGCTAATGTTAATGCATTTATCTACTATTAAGGAATGCTGGTACTGATAGTTCTTTTTATGCAAGCTCCGCCCAGCAGTGTGAAAGCTAATGTTAATGCATTTGTCTGCTATTAAGGAATGCTGGTACTGATAGTTCTTTTTATGCAAGCTCCGCCCAGCAGTGTGAAAGCTAATGTTAATGCATTTATCTGCTATTAAGGAATGCTGGTACTGATAGTTCTTTTTATGCAAGCTCCGCCCAGCAGTGTGAAAGCTAATGTTAATGCATTTATCTGCTATTAAGGAATGCTGGTACTGATAGTTCTTTTTATGCAAGCTCCGCCCAGCAGTATGAAAGCTAATGTTAATGCATTTATCTGCTATTAAGGAATGCTGGTACTGATAGTTCTTTTTTTATTGCAAGTTCCGCCCAGCAGTGTGAAAGCTAATGTTAATGCATTTATCTGCTATTAAGGAATGCTGGTACTGATAGTTCTTTTTATGCAAGCTCCGCCCAGCAGTGTGAAAGCTAATGTTAATGCATTTATCTGCTATTAAGGAATGCTGGTACTGATAGTTCTTTTTATGCAAGCTCCGCCCAGCAGTGTGAAAGCTAATGTTAATGCATTTATCTGCTATTAAGGAATGCTGGTACTGATAGTTCTTTTTATGCAAGTCCGCCCAGCAGTGTGAAAGCTAATGTTAATGCATTTGTCTGCTATTAAGGAATGCTGGTACTGATAGTTCTTTTTTATGCAAGCTCCGCCCAACAGTATGAAAGCTAATGTTAATGCATTTATCTGCTATTAAGGAATGCTGGTACTGATAGTTCTTTTATTGCAAGTTCGGCCCAGCAGTGTGAAAGCTAATGTTAATGCATTTATCTGCTATTAAGGAATGCTGGTACTGATAGTTCTTTTTATGCAAGCTCCGCCCAGCAGTGTGAAAGCTAATGTTAATGCATTTATCTGCTATTAAGGAATGCTGGTACTGATAGTTCTTTTTTATGCAAGCTCCGCCCAGCAGTGTGAAAGCTAATGTTAATGCATTTATCCGCTACTAAGGAACGCTGGTTACCTGAGACTGTTGTTTACAAGCCATAACCAGCCTGCTTTAATTGTGCACAAGTTACCTGCTTACCTGCTACTTGTATTGATAACGCTGGTTACCTGAGACTGTCGTTTAATAGCCATAACCAGCCTGCTTTAATCGTGCACAAGTTCCTGCTTACCTGCTACTTGTATTGCTAACGCTGGTTACCTGAGATTGTCGTTTAATAGCCATAACCAGCCTGCTTTAATCGTGCACAAGTTCCTGCTTACCTGCTACTTGTATTGCTGACGCTGGTTACCTGAGACTGTCGTTTAATAGCCATAACCAGCCTGCTTTAATCGTGCACAAGTTCCTGCTTACCTGCTACCTGTATTGCTGACGCTGGTTACCTGAGACTGTCGTTTAGTAGCCATAACCAGCCTGCTTTAATTGTGCACAAGTTACCTGCTGACCTGCTACTTGTATTGCTAACGCTGGTTACCTGAGACTGTCGTTTAATAGCCATAACCAGCCGGCTTTAATCGTGCACAAGTTCCTGCTTACCTGCTACTTGTATTGCTAACGCTGGTTACCTGAGACTTTCGTTTAATAGCCATAACCAGCCTGCTTTAATCGTGCACAAGTTCCTGCTTACCTGCTACCTGTATTGCTGACGCTGGTTACCTGAGACTGTTGTTTAGTAGCCATAACCAGCCTGCTTTAATTGTGCACAAGTTACCTGCTTACCTGCTACTTGTATTGCTAACGCTGGTTACCTGAGACTGTCGTTTAATAGCCATAACCAGCCTGCTTTAATCGTGCACAAGTTCCTGCTTACCTGCTACCTGTATTGCTGACGCTGGTTACCTGAGACTGTTGTTTAGTAGCCATAACCAGCCTGCTTTAATTGTGCACAAGTTACCTGCTGACCTGCTACTTGTATTGCTAACGCTGGTTACCTGAGACTGTCGTTTAATAGCCATAACCAGCCTGCTTTAATCGTGCACAAGTTCCTGCTTACCTGCTACCTGTATTGCTGACGCTGGTTACCTGAGACTGTTGTTTAGTAGCCATAACCAGCCTGCTTTAATTGTGCACAAGTTACCTGCTTACCTGCTACTTGTATTGCTAACGCTGGTTACCTGAGACTGTCGTTTAATAGCCATAACCAGCCTGCTTTAATCGTGCACAAGTTCCTGCTTACCTGCTACCTGTATTGCTGACGCTGGTTACCTGAGACTATTATTTAGAAGCCATAACCAGCCTGCTTCAATTGTGCACCAGTTACTTGCTTACCTGCTACCTGTATTGCTAACGCTGGTTACCTGAGACTGTTATTTAGAAGCCATAACCAGCCTGCTTCAATTGTGCGCCAGTTCCCTATTTACCTGCCTCTTGTAAATTTTGTTAGGATAATAAAATGGAGTTGGATACTATATTATGTTTGTGTTGTCATTGTGTCTGAGAGGTAAAGCAGGTCTGCCGCTCTGATCACCCGAACCTGATTCACACTAGCACCCCACAATTTAGTTCAAGTTTTCGGCACCGTAAATGTCATGTGTTTGTTTGTGGGTGGACATTACATTAGGATTGGTACAAAGTTGGATATTTTATATGCGTTGACCATCAATAGATGGTGCTAGACACGCCAAAAAGGCGGTGCTAGACACACCCCTCCGACGGTGCACCCCCTAATAAAATGTGCTGCGCACGCCAGTGCCCATGGTTATATAACATATATGATCTATATCTATTCCCTAGTACTGTGCCAGCAGCAATGGACAAGCCCCGCCTCCAAACGATACACCACCAGCACGGCGTCGTAGCCCCATGGACAAGCCCCGCCTCCTAGACGCTACATCTCTAGCACAGCGTTGTAGCTCCATGCCTGACATTCCTAACCAATGAGCAGCTGTGCTGAGTGACCCCCCTCCCGGAAATAAACCTCAGTGTAAGCCGCACGCTTTTCCTCCTGGTTCCCCCTCGGTGCACGTGTTTCCTGCGGCGCTGGCAGACATGGCGGCCCCGATCATAGAGCATGTGCTGGCCCAGGCCGAGAGGGACGAGGCGGAGAGGCTGCAGCTCATCACCGTGCACAAGGAGTTGGAGCTGCAGTATGATCCGGGCAGCCTGCTGGCCATAGATCCCAACCCCCCGGACACCAAGAGGTTCCGGCAGCTCAACCGGGCCGAGTTCCTGCGCTCCCTGGCCCGGGACAACACGCAGCTGCTCATCAACCAACTCTGGACGCTGCCCACCCACCGGGTGCAGGAGATGGTGGTGGCCGAGCTCCCGGATCCCAGCACCCGCCTTCCCCGGGAGAAGCCGGTGCCCAAGCCCCGGGCCCCCACCCGCTGGGAGGAGTTCGCCCGGCTGAAGGGCATCCAGAAGAAGAAGAAGACCAACCTGGTGTGGGACGAGGTGCACAAGGAGTGGCGGCGGCGCTGGGGCTACAAGCGGGCTAAAGACGACACGAAAGACTGGCTGATCGAGGTGCCGCACACCGCTGACCCCGGCGAAGACCAGTTCGCCAAGCGGCTGGCCGCCAAGAAGGAGCGGGTGGCCAAGAACGAGCTGAACCGCCTGCGGAACCTGGCCCGGTCACATAAGGGGAAAGTGCCCGGGGTGGGCCTCACCCCCACCGCCCAGCCGTCCCAGGATGACCTGGGCAAGGCCATGCATGTGGCCAAGCGCTCAACCGCATCCATGGGCAGGTTCCAGGACAAGCTGCCCAAGGAGAAGGAGCCCCGGAACGCCGGCAAGAGGAGGAAGTTCCAGCCGCTGCTTGGAGACTTCAAGGCGGAAAGGAGCCGGCAGCTGGAGATCCTGCAGGTCCTGGGCAGCAAGAAGCCGGCCCTGGATGTCACCAAGGCGGTCAACAAGCAGATGCGGGAGGAGGACGCGGAGGAGGCTGCCAAGAGGAGGAAAAAAAAGGGCCGAGGCAGCAAACCTGGAGCTGGCCCTAAGAAGGGGAAAGGCAAGGGTCCGGCCAGAGGGGGCAAGGGACCGGCCAAAGGGGGCAAAGGGTCTGCTGGGAAAGGATTCGGTGGTAAAAGGAGACACAAATAATGGACTGTTACAAAGTTCCTCTTGACTACCTTATTGGGTCAGATGCCCTGTGGATAGTGGCACCTATGGATCTTGTCTGCCACCTTCGATCATGTATGGGACCTCTTGGTAGGAGCTGTACATCACCCCATTAATGACTGTTTCTAGACTGGGAAAGAGGATTCGGTTGCACATGTAATTGCTAAAATGTCAATTGACAAAACATGTATTTTGAAAAGAAAATATATATTTTTATTTTTTTGTGACTTCAAAATAAGAAATGTACATGACATGACTTGGAATAGACTGGCATATAAATGCCATGTGCCAGGAATATATATTGAGTGCTGTGGCACAAATAAAGATCACTTTACTGCTATATTGTGAATCCCTTTGTAGCATGTTCCCAAAATGATTTATTATATCCTAACAGTCAATATGTTAAATAGTATTTACCGGTATTTAACCAATTACAGTGTAGTTTGCGTCCGCTATGTGAAGATATTTGCTTTACTTGTTGGGGGGATGTGCCCATAATCCTCCAAACTAGTGGAAGTGAAGTGATGGTCTGATCCATGGTTCCACAGCTTGTCTGTTTCAGGCTGCCAGCATTGGTGTTTTGCATACACACTGATCAATTTGTATGAATGATTTGACAATGCAAACATCGATATTGTCCAAATTGGCTTGCATTGATAGACCAATGGTGAACAACTGCGGGGACATGCATCGTTCATTGTTGGTGCTTCCACACTGAACGATATATTGTTAATTTTTTAACTATCGTCCATATCGTTAATAAATACTGTCCAGTGTGTAGGGCCCTTTACTCCATCTGTAGGTGCATGTGAGTGACTGCTTCATGATGGAGGTGTATAGACAGCACTACTGCCTGCCTGAAGCAAGACAGCCATGGTACCTAAGCATAAGACTGTAGGAAGCCTTGTGTAAGTTATGCTGAGCTATGGAACAGATTGGTAATAGCAGGTGGGGGCTCTTCTGTTGTTCAATCATCTACCCTTTTGATCTCAGAGCACATTAAGAATACAGAAGTTCAAATAAATAAAGTTTATGAAAATTATCATATTATAAGTAATGTAAAGTGTGCATAATCACATTCCAAGTTTAGAGTGCCTTAATGGCTGTTAAAGGCTAATTTGGATGTATATTGCAGGTTGCATTGGTAACTGCCAGTTGTTTCCTAAAACTTGTAGAGTGCACTAATGTTAGTCGTTTTGAAGTAAACAAATGGATGCTGCTAGTGCTTCACTATCTTATAGCAATAATATGATGCCCTTTTATCAAAGAATGATGGAACCCGTTGCGTATGGTAAATAGTGCTCCAGCCAATTTGCTCCCAACTGTTCTTTTTGAAACATGACAGGAGCGATTGTCTGGAGCACCATTTATCATATGCATTCATTCACAACAGGTTTTCACTCATTAATAAATGAGCCCCACAATCCTTTATTTTGATTTTTGTGATGACTGGATGTTGATGGCACAAGGGAACCATCTTGGACATGGTATACTCAGTTCACTGGGTTACAATACTGGCCCACTCTGTTACCATTTACACTGTTGCCAGTGTATTCTGCAGTACTTTACAATTGAGAAAAAAACCATAATAAACAAAGGTGTCGATTCAATTCACTGACAGTTGAATAGCGCCGGGAGTTTGTCTTTACATATGTGCATTTTTTTAAATTAAAGGCTTAGAATATAGATAAATCTCTGAAGCTGCATCCAAACTTAAAATCTGTATAGCATGTCTGTTTAGGGGCATAGTCATATGGTTGTGAGTTGTGTAAAGTCCTAAAGCTATTCAATTACAGTCCTGCATGCTTAAGCTGGGTATATTTGTACGGTTTTCAGCCCATTCACCACTTGTATAATGAGATAGCAGTGTCAGAAGCACTCTAACGATTTAAAGAAACTCCTTCAAATACAAAAATTTGGAGGAGCCGAAAGAATACCTTCATAATGAAGGTGTGTGTATACATACTTGTTTCATTGCCCCTGCCATGGTCTCCCCATGCTGTTGCATTGCAATCTAGCCTAAACCAATGCTCACTCCGCACAGCCTTTTAAAGCCAGGTACGCACTATAAAATGATCAGGCCAATAATTGTATAGTGTGTATGCCGGAGCATAGGTTGATGTCATAACGTGCTTATGTTGGGATCTGATGTGCTACATCTCATTTCTGATCTCCCTATCCTATTGAAGAGATCTCGAGAGAGTGCACACTGAGCCAGAAATTAAGTGTGTACGTGTGTATGCCGATCCGATAATCGCAGGTTGGCTCGAGTATTCATCGGATCAGAGAATTTATCCGCTTAGTATGTACTCTGCATAATGTGGTAAATGCTTACATCCTAGTATTCTGTCAGATTATGAATGCTGTACATCAGTGATGGGGAACAGGTAGCCCACTGAGCATTCATATACAGAATCGTCCAGTGTGCATGTCCGATATCAGTGAGGGCATGCAGTCTTGTCCAATATCTTTAGATTTCAAGGTTGACTCTAAAGATATTGGACTTTGTTAATGACCCGTGGGAGCGCATATCGTTAACGATATAGTGTGTGTACACTCATGGTGATATGAACGATATATCATCTGACCCACCGGTTTGGACAATATATCAGGTGCATGTAGTATGCATAAGCAAAAAATATATTGGTATATTAACCTATAAAAACTAAATTGGAATATTATGATAAACAGCATGCATATTTCAATGTGTTCAGTTCTCAAAAAAAATCTGAGCTATCCTCTGAGTGGCGTTCTTCTCTACTGTGTCATTAATTATAAACATCTGCCTGATAAGTTGTATCAACTTAAGAAGGTACAGGTTCAGTCCCCCATATCCAACATGCTTGGGACCAGAAGTATTTTGGATATTGGATATTTCTTTAATTTGGAATATTTGCATGCTATAATGAGGCATCTTGGGGATGGGAACCAATTCTAATCACAGAATGCATTTGTTTCATATAATCCTTATACACAGCGTGAAGGTAATTTTATGCAATATTTTTTATAAATTTGTGTATGAAGCAAAGTTTGTGTACACTGAATCATCAGAGAGCAAAGGTGACGCTTTCAGTTGTGCGCAAAAAATTCTGTACTTCTGAATATTACGTAATTTGGATATAGGAGACTCGACATGTATTACATGGCCACTTGTACCACTAAAGTAGCTGTAACTAATATGTATACAGTCAAATTAGTCACTGGTGTGTGCTATTTATTACAGCCTTCCCACATTACCATTCCAAAAAGAGCAAAAAAGCTGATCTTGTAAATGAAAGCATTTTTATTGTATCATTATTATAACTAAAGTATGAATAGCCAACGTTCAATACTGCAGTCTGCCAAATTGGACAAGATTACCTAAATCAATACAATGCATATCTTCAATGTTATAGCTTGGGTTATTTATGTATTTTATTACCATGTATTATTTATATAGTGCACACATTCATTCCTCTACAGAGAATATTTGACCATTTACCATTTGACCATATATTGCTGGCACACCTACAGTATCAATTGCATTTTCTACTTTCTAAACTAGTGTATTCCTCTTACAGCACTGGCTACCCTCGATTTGTGTAATTTTTCAGCCAGAGTGGCCACAGAGAGGTGAGCAGAACCATAAGACTGGTCTACTCTCGGGAGTTAAGACCCATACACACTAAACGATAGGCATACTTGAAGAAAGATGTTGTGCATACACACAGATCGATTTTTCAAATGGTATGAACTATGACCGATATTGCTAGCATCATCTGGGACACTAATGGTGGCTAATTTAAATAATGGGCTGGCATTACAGAGTGGCTGTTATGATGAATATCGTTCACATCGTCCGCTGCATATACTCTGAACGATATACACTTTAACATGAAAGATATAGGCTAAATTGAGCTGCAAGTTCAGAAGACAGAAACCCTAGCTGCCGACGGGCGGGGGCGCACATTGTTTATCGCATACACACTGGACTATATTGTGAACGATATTGCTCATAAAGCCCAAAATGAGCGATATAGTTCATAATATCTTCTAATGTGTATGTGGCTTTGTGTGTTTTGGAGGAAGTCCATACAAACTCCACACAGATGTGCCTGTAAGATAATGAAACTAACCACTGTGCTGCCGTACTCATTAGTAGACCTGTCCCTGTTTTCACATCCTTTTCCTTGCCTTAAAAATAAGTTAAATGCATTTTTTTAATGCCAGTGAGCCCCCTGCATTATTAAACAGAGGCTAGTCTACAGGCAAGATAATAAAAAAAATCCTACCCCAGAAAGTAGAGTAAAACCTCTGGAGTCTCCACTGCTCCCTTGGGAATCCGTACTGTACGTGCATAAATCCAGACGCAATGGGGCAGGGTCTGGACGAGACGTCACAGCTTCTGGCGCTGGGACATCCACAACGGGCACCTCACCCAGGAGAGCCTACTTCCTGGCAAGATAGTGGCATGCGTCTTGCTGTGACATCCGGGCAGCCCCAGCTCCCCCATGGTGGCCCATATAAATAAATAAATAAAATGTAAGCAGAGATGACTTGTTTATACTAGAATATACTATGTGTTGTTATTGTTTCTTCATCTTTCACGTGTTTACCAGACTTTAATGCTGGCCTGAAATAAATAGAAACACAAAACAGAGGTGTGGCACTCAGGAAATGTTAGAAATCGCTTCTCAGGCAACATTTTGAAGTCAATGTTTCATTGTCTTTAATATCACAGCCCTTTCATCAGAACCAATGACATATTTAGTGAATTTACTTTACATATAAATATCCAGTGGCTTGCTGCGCTCGCCATGCTGCGGGTTCGGTGGCGACCTGCGGTCGCCACGGTTTCTATTCCCACTCTATGGATGTCGTGGACACCCACGAGTGGGAATAGTCCCTGTTGGTCAGCATGCTGACCGTTGGGATTGTGGGGGTGTGGGATGTAGGGGGAGGTCACATAACTACATCCCTTATAACATGACTAGTACATAAATAAATATACAAATCTATCATTAAGAATTAAAATATCTGCAGCGGGGTACACTGTGTTCCACAGGGAATACATCGGGGTGTAGAGTTGGATCTTGATCCAGAAGCACCAACAGGCTAAAGCTTTGACTGTTCCCAGGATGCATTGCATGGCCTCCTCTATAACCCCGCCTCCGGACACTGGAGCTCAGTTTGTAAGTTGGTGCCTGCATAGCAGGTCACCTAATGGGGGCTGCGCTAGGCAGCCCTGAATAGAGCTTTTTAGAAGACTTCAAGGGCCGCAGCACTTCCTTTGTCAGTGTGACATGCTGTGCTGCGGCTCCATCACCTCCCCAGCAGCGCTGCCTACTCCCGCGGCCGGTTCACAGGCACACCACCGCTGCCGCTCTCCAGGATCGCGTGGCTGCACATCAGGTGGGACCCGGAACTAAATCGCGGTCCCAGGAGATGGACCGCGCTGCTGACGTGGACACTGTACTGCACAGGGACCCCACTATATCCAGCAGGGCAGGGAACACAGGTCAGAATTTAAAAGATCCATTTTACATAGGCTCCACAGTATGCGGTGGTGAGGACCAGCATAGGGGATAAGATGCTGACCTGTAGCCCCTCGCCCCAGCTTCGGGCACCATCTACTGCTGGCGTTCCCACTCTGGAGCTGCATTTCACTCTCCCTCACTCCCTGACAGATTTTGGCGCCATCTTTACTCAAGTAGCCGCGGCTGATCTTTGGGACTGCAGGGCATTGTCTCCTGTAAATCCGCCTGCCTCATCAGAGCTGTGATTTTACAGGCACTTAAGTATTCTACATGTCATTTTAGACAGTGTTAGTTAAGAACAAGTGTACTTCTACCTGAATATTTAGTACAAGTATTCTGAGATATACAGCCAGTATCTACTGTGCATTGTTTTTTTTATATATATATGTGTATATATATATATATATAGATTGCAGAAGGCCCGGCACTCCACGGGGTAACAGCAGCTGGGTTTGGTGCCCTTACACAAGGAAAGTATAGCAGACGTACGGCACTCAAAACCACTTGTAAAAAATGACAACAGCTTGTTTGCTTATAACAACGTTTCAAACTCTAATTTGAGTTTTTCTTCAGGTTAACATATATATGTATATGCCGAGAAATTTTGAAAGAAGCAGGGAGCGCCAATAGTGCATTAAAAGTGTAACAATTTATTTATAACCCATCCAAATACGATGATCAAATAAAACCCGTACCATAAAAGGCGGTTAAACCATCGCTTGTATATAACCAGCATGAAATTATCCCACAATACAACTCAGCATACGTGATTCAGTATCCATACGTCAGACCACGCCCATATGCGTTTCGTCATCAGACTTCGTCAGTGGGCTTGATGACGAAACGCGTATGGGCGTGGTCTGACGTATGGATACTGAATCACGTATGCTGAGTTGTATTGTGGGATAATTTCATGCTGGTTATACAAGCGGTGGTTTAACCGCCTTTTATGGTACGGGTTTTATTTGATCATCGTATTTGGATGTGTTATAAATAAATTGTTATACTTTTAATGCACTATTGGCGCTCCCTGCTTCTTTCAAAATTTCTCGGCAGGATCATTACCCGTCCGGAATCGGGTCTCTGGTGGGGAAGCGACAGCTGGAAATCCCAGAGGTGCACACTGATAAAGACTAATAGACCAGTGAGACTGGGTGTCAATGATTGTGAGAAACTGTTGATTCTTGTTCAGCCTGGGACTTGTAGTTCCACGGGACTTTTAACCTTTCCTTGTCCTTTGCGCTCATACATTTTTTTCATATATATGTATATATATATATATGTATGTGTGTGTGTAGTTTTACCTGTCCAGTGCAGTTTTATTGTTTATCTGTAATAACTTCTGCAGTGTACCTGTGACTGAGTGTGCGTGTAGCTGCTGTGTGGATTTCATTCTCGTGTATCACACTTATTGCTATCACTATATTCTGTACCCTGGGGGGCTACGTGCGTCAGGGTCTCATATATATATATATATATATATATATATATATTGCTACACAGTATATACTGTTTTGTATTTTTTACTGTGTACTTCCGTAACCTCATAACACTTTAATTCTCTGTTTGTGTCCTGTATTTACTGTCACATAAATCAGGGGGTTATTTGCAGGTATTGTGTTTGTCTGGCTATATTGTACTGTTACGCTCTAAGGCTACATTCCCTATAATGTCTGCTACACAGGGCAGAAAATCTGCAGACGCTTCTGCATCATGTAGTGCTTGCACCAAGGATTTACCTGAGGGGAAGTTTTAGCTGATGGTTCAGGCACTGGGTGCCATACATCTCCCAGTCAGCCTGCAGCCCCTGTGGCCAATCAGGAACCACCTTGGGCAGCGTTCTCAAGTATGCTAAATACGCTTGTGACACGTCTTACGCCCCCTGTGGGGCCTCCTGTGCCATTGCAGCCATATATTGTCCCTGTAGTTAATCCGCCCTGGGCGGACACTCTGTCTTCCCAGATACAACAATTAAATCAATCTTTGGTTAGACAAAAGTCTACCCCATGCCCCTCTGGGGTCAAGTGGTCATCTAAGTGGGCCGCTTCCTTCTCACAATCGACTAATATTTCAGATAATTCTTCTGATGAGGTTGGGGATATACTGATCCGTCAGACACTGATACAGTCGCTTCTGACGAGGAACCTACAACTGAGGTTGATGTTCCTGACTAGGGAGGCCAGTCCCAGGATCGGGATCAGCGGGATCCCGGGATTTAGGCCCAAAAACGGCCGGGATTGGAAGCTCCAATCCCGGGGATTGAGGGATCAGCGTTGAGCGTCCTCAGGACGCTCAGACGCTGCCCAGCTCCCTCCTCCCGTCTCCCTCTGCGCAGCGTGACCTGTGACTGTGAGGTCACGCTGCACTACAGCAGCCGCAGAGCTGGAAAGTACGGCGGTCTTCACCCGCCGCCTCCTCCCGGCTCCCCCTGCACTCACCCGATGCCTCTTCCCGGCTCCTCTGCACTCACCCGCCGGCTCCTCCTCACCCGCTACCTGGCTGTGCAGGTTTGTACGGGTTTTTTTTATGTCTGCAGGGCGGGTAGGGAGGGGTGGGGCGGGGCGTGGGGGATGGCCGGACACAGTCTAAAGCCAATCCCGGGTATCCCGTGAATCCTGGGATTGACCATTTTTCAATCCAGATACCCGGGATTGAAAAAATGGCCTGGGATTGGCCTCCCTATTCCTGACCTAGTGAAGGCTATTAAGCTGATTCTACAAATTGATGATGAGGTAGATCCCACTACTGCATCTAAGAAACCTGATAAATTCAAACGTCAGAAGGTTACTAAAGTAGTCTTACCACATTCTGACCATTTAATTGACGTACGACAGGAATCCTGGTCGTCTCCTGGAAAGAAATTCTCCCTGGTTAAAAAGATGCTAGCTCGTTATCCTATCCCTGCGGAGTTGAGTAACAAGTGGGAAACTCCACCGCCGGTGGACTCTCATGGCGCCCGTCTTGTGGTGTCATCTACTCTGCCTGTCACCACTGTCACCTCACTGAAAGAACCGACGGATAAGCGTGTGGCGGGATGCCTGAAGTCTATTTACTCCCTTACCGGTGCTGTACATAGACCCACTATAGCAGCCTCCTGGGCCGCGAAAGGAATTGAAGCAAGGGTTCTGGCGTTAGAGTATGAGCTGCCTCAGGATATTTCTGACACTGCCAGGCAATATCTGTCTCATATTACCACAGCCTCCCACTATATTCAGGAGGCGTCCTCTGAGGCAGGTGTAATGGCGGCCAAGGCGTCTACTACGTCTATACTGGCTCGACGAATTCTGTGGTTAAGGTCCTGGAAGGTGGACCTAGACTCCAAAAAGACCCTGCAGGTGCTCCCTTTTAAAGGTAGATATCCTTTTTGGGGAGGTTCTGAATAAGATTGTGACTGACTTGGCGACTGCTAAAACTGCATTTCTCCCAAGTACTAATCCTTCTGCACCAAAGACAAAGAGTACCACTTTTCGTTCCTTTCGACCTCCAGGGAAAGCTAAGGTTCAGGCATACCCGAGACAGGCTCATATTTCCAAAACCACTAAGTCCAAACTTAAACAATCCTGGGCCGCCCGTCAGCCTGCTTCCATACAAGACAAGCCTGCTGCATGATGCGGCGGGCCTCCCCCTGGGGGACCCCAGGGTGGGAGGCCGACTTCTGCAGTACGCCCAGGCCTGGTTAAAGACCACTTTGGACACCTGGCTGCGGGAAGTTGTCTCTCACGGGTACGCAAAGTCTTTCAAGAGACGTCCCCCCTCTCCAGTTCTGCTCGATGGTTATCCCTTCGGTTCCATTAAAAGTGCAAGCTCTACACTTGGTTGTGCGATCCCTACTGGACACAGGAGTGGTAATGCTGGTACCTCTGTCCCAGAGAGGCAAGGGATACTATTCGAGACTGTTTCTAGTTCCGAAACCAATTGGGTCCTTCCAGGATATACTCAACCTCAAATTATTGAACAAATTTGTGAGAGTGTCCTAATTCCGTATGGAAACTCTGCGCTCTATTGTACTGGCTCTGCCATTTGGACTGGCCACGGCCCCTCGGATCTTCACCAAGGTCATGGCCGTGATGACGGCCCTTCTCCGTCTTCAGGGAATCAGGATCCTGCTGTATCTGGATGACTTACTGATCCTGGTGAACTCCCAAGATGTTCTCCTCAGTCATCTGAAACTGGCAGTCCAATTCCTACAAGCCCACGGGTGGCTCATCAACTTGAAAAAGTCCTCACTGGTTCCTGCTCAGAGCATGGTACACCTGGGGGCTCTGCTGGATACACACAGTCAAAGACTTTTTCTGTTCCCAGAGAAAGTCTTGAAACTTCAGGACAGGATCAGATACTTGCTTTCTCGCCCAAGAGTGTTGATACACTCGGCGATCCAAGTACTAGGCCTCATGGTGTCGGCTGTCAACATGGTGGAGTACGCTCAATTTCATTCACGCTCTCTGCAGAGGTTAATCCTTTCCAAATGAGATGGCCTGCCTCATCGGATCAAGTCTCAAATGATCTCCTTGACTCCGGAGGTTCGTCTGTCACTGAGCTGGTGGCTACAGGACCAACAGTTGAGCAAGGGCTGACCCTTCTGGATCCCCAACTGGGTCCTACTTACTACGGATGCCAGTCTGTGGGGTTGGGGTGTGGTGCTAGAGCAACAATCTCTCCAGAGTCGGTGGACCAAGGAGGAATCTCTTCTCTCGCTAAACATTCTGGAATTGCAGGCAGGGTTCAATGCTTTGACTCTGGCCCTGCCTCTGGTATGGAACAGACCTGTTCAAGTACAATCAGACAACGCCACCACGGTGGCATACATAAATCATCAAGGCGGCACTCGAAGCCGCATGGCAATGATGGAAGTGTCAAAAATTGTTGGGCGGAACGCCATCTGCCAGCAATATCGGCATTGTTCATTCCGGGAGTCCTCAACTCGGAAGCGGATTTCCTCAGTCATCAGGACGTACACGCCGGACAGTGGAGTCTTCATCCGGAAGTCTTTCAACTCTTAGTGGACAAGTGGGGCCTACCAGATGTAGACCTGATGGCGTCTCGACACAATCACAAGGTTCCGGTCTTCGGATCAAGGACAAGGAATCCTCAAGCAGTGTTCGTGGATGCACTGGCAATTCCATGGAACTTTTGGCTGCCTTATGTGTTCCCTCTAGTATCACTACTGCCCAGGGTACTACGGAAGTTCAAGCAAGAAGGAGGAATACTGCTTTTAGTCGCTCCAGAGTGGCCCAGATGGCATTGGTTCTCAGACCTGCAGGGTCTATCGTTCGAGCGTCCTCTTCTACTTCCTCAATGCCTGGACCTCCTCATTCAGGGCCCTTGTGTCTAACCGGACCAGGCCAGACTGGCTTTGACGGCGTGGCTCTTGAAGCTTCACTCCTGAGGGCCAAAGGATTCTCCGAGGCAGTTATCCAAACTAGGCTGAAGGCCCGCAAACCGGCTTATGCACGGATTTATTACAGGGTCTGGAATTCTTACTTCACCTGGTATGCTGCTAAGAATTACAATGCATCCATATTCAGAACTTCCATACTTTTGGCTTTTCTGCAACAAGGCCTAGACTTAGGCCTTCATCTGGCCTCCCTCAAGGTTCATATTTCTGCCTTGTCGGTGTGGTTTCAGAGGAAGCTTGCGTCTATTCCTGATGTTCATACTTTCACTTAGGGCGTTTTACGGATTCAGCCTCCCTATGTCCCTCCTGTGGCTCCATGGGATCTGTCTGTTGTCTTGAATGCCTTACAAGAGTCTCTATTTGAACCTCTTGAGTCTGTGGACCTTAAATTTCTTACACTTAAGGTCGTGTTTTTGCTGGCTATTGCCTCTGCTAGGAGGGTGTCGGACTTAGGGTCTTTTTTCCTGTCGTCCACCCTTTCTGATATTTCACTGTGACCGGGCTGTTCTTAGAACTCATCCCGGTTATCTACCTAAGGTGGTGTTATCTTTCCATCTTAACCAAGAGATTGTGGTTCCAGCTTTTATCTCTCCTGGTTTGTCCTCCAAAGAGCGGACTCTCCGTATTACGTCGAGAGGACTGCCTCTATCATGAGGTCAGATACCCTTTTTGTACTTTTTGGTTTTCACAAATGTGGCTGGCCTGCGAATAAGCAAACCTTGGCCAGATGGATTAGAATGGTGATTGCACAAGCCAGTGGCGTAACTACTGCCCCCGCAGCCCTCGCGGTGGCTTGGGGGCGAGGGGCTGCGGGGGCGCCACTGATTTAGCACAGATTGACATGCAGTATGTGTCGCAGGCATTACGGTGTATGGTATACTATATCACGGGCATTGTGATATGTGGTATAATGTTTCAGGGTCATTGCAGTGTGTGGCATAATGTATCACGGACATTGCGGTGTGTGTCATAATGTGTCAGGCATTACGGTGTGTTGTATACTATATAACGAGCATTGTGGTATGTGGTATAATGTCTCAGGGTCATTGCGGTGTGTGTCATAATGTGTCACAGACATTGTATGTGCTATAATGTATCAGGGGCATTGCAGTGTGTAGCATAATATATAACAGGCATTGCGATTCCTGTCAAAATGTGTCACAGGCATTACGGTGTGTGGCATAATGTGTCGGGGGCATTACGGTGTGTGCATTATTGTGTGTGGCATAATGTCTAAGGGCCATTGCAGTATGTGGCATAATGTATACTGGGCATTACTATAAGGAGGAAAAATGACAAATAATGTAAGGGGCATGAATCAGGATTATTTTTCTTTCCTGTGGTGGCTATCGTCTGGGCGTGCAGGTTGCAAAACTGGGGTATGAGGTAGTCTTTTCCTGCAATGCCACGCCCCTTTATGTGAAGCCACACCCATTTCAATGAAGCCACACCCCCTTTTGTGGCGCGCACATGTTTATCCCTTTACTTGTGCCAATTATGGGGGGGGGGGGGGGGGCGCCGAAGAATTTTTTGGCTTGGGGGAGAAAAATTTCTAGTTACGCCACTGGCACAAGCTTATGCGCAGGCTGGTCTTCCAGCTCCTGCTGTTATTAAGGCCCATTCTACTCGGTCTATTGGACTTTCTTGGTCTATGCCTTTGATACTTCCACCTCCCAGGATGCTTCCTTTGGACGCAGGGTTCTTGTGCCCGCTGCGGTGCATCCCCTCCCATGAGGAACTGCTTTAGGACATCCCCAATGTATTCCCTGTGGAACACAGTATACCCCGCTGCAGAAAAGGAATTTATGGTAGACTTACCATAGTTAAATCTCTTTCTGCGAGGTACACTGGATTCCACAGGGCGCCCACCCTGACGCACTTAGCTTCTTTGGGTTTGTATGGCATTAGCAGCTGGTCCCTTCTCCTGTTGTGAGAATGTGGTTCTATGTGACTAACATGTGCCTTCTCTTTTACCTGCTACTGCATTGGACTGGTTAACAAAACTGAGCTCCAGTGTCCGGAGACGGGGTTATAGAGGAGGCCATGCAATTCATCCTGGGAACAGTCAAAGCTTTAGCCTGTTGGTGCCTCTGGATCAAGATCCAACTCTATACCGGACCCCAGTGTACCTCGCAGAAAGAGATTTCACTATGGTAAGTCTACCATAAATCTCCTTATTATTATTACAATCCTTGGGGGAAATAAAGTATACCAGGGTGGCAATGACAGGTTATTTTCAATTATATTCTCATTAATTTACCCCCCATCAAGACTGTAATCAGAGCTACCACACACTAGGGGAGGCCCACATACAGCTCCATCGCCAATGGGGGGGGGCACTGTGGCATATGTGAACTGTGAGCAAGACAGTATGTGTAATGCATTTGTGGTGCTGGAAGTGTTTACACATTTTACTTTTTAATAACTTAATAAGTATATCGTTTTGACAATTTTATTAGCGAGGGCCTACACAAACTTAATTCGGCCCTGACTGTAATACTAAAACCTACAATTAATATATGATTCCTTAAAGTTAATGTTGCTACCAGGGAGCATCAAAATATAGATTTATTTAATGGATGGTGAAATAGAGAAAACAACAAAGAGGGAGAATTATCAAAGCTTGGAGAGAGATAAAGCGTAGAGAGGCAAAGTACTAACCATTGCGCTTCTGCCCTTTTTCAGCTTGTAACCCATACTTGCCTACTTTTGAAAAAGCATTTCAGGGAGACTGTGAAAGTATCGGGATCCGGTCTGAAGATCGACACTGTCTAGGTCGACAATGTTTAGGTCGACCACTATAGGTCGACATGTGTTAGGTTGACAGGTCAAAAGGTCGACATGAGTTTTTCACTTTTTTTACTTTTTTTGAACTTTTTCATACTTAACGATCCATGTGGACTACGATTGGAACAGTAATCTGTGCCGAGTGAAGCGGTAGTGAAGCGAGGCACCTTGCACGAAGCATGGCGAGCAAACACGGTGCACTACTTCAGCTTTCCAGTCACTGTACGCAGAAAACGGCAAAAAAACAACAACTCGTGTCGACCTTTTGACCTGTCGACCTAGCACATGCTGACCTTTTGACCCGTCGACCTAGTGACTTTCGACCTATAGTGGTCGACCTAAACATTGTCGATTTGATGATCCACACCTGAAAGTAACACCTATCAGCGCGGACGTGTACTGCTACATCTGACAGGCGTGTCATAAACATGACTTACATCCAAATGAGCCCCAAAGTTAGTAAGAGCTACTTGTTTTCAGGATGTGTTAGTGTTTTGTGTTTTACAAGGGGTTCCATATACTGTAAGTGGCCACAAAAAACCTTATTTAAAAAGCATATAGCCATAGGGAACATTGGGGGTCATTCTGACCTGATCGCTTGCTGTAGTTCATCGCAGCATAGCGATCAGGTCAGAACTGCGCCGGCGCCGCAGTGCGCCGGCGCATGGCTAACAGCCGACGACTGTCGTTGCCTAGCGATCGCCTCTGCCTGATGACAGGCAGAGGCGGTCGCTGGGCGGGAGGGGGGCGGCACGGTGGCGTTTGGCCGCCATTTTGTGGGCGTGGTCCGGCCAACACAGGCATGGCTGGGCCGCGCGGGGGCGGGCCGCAGCAGCTGCGTGACGTCACACGCAGCCACTGCGAGCTGGGCAACGACGAGCAGCTCCTGGCCAGCGCGCAAAACCTGCGCTGGCCGGGAGCTACTCCTGCAATACAAAAGCGTCGCCGCTATGCGATGCTTTTGTACTTCAGCGACTGGGCAGGGACTGACATGTGGGCGGGCTAGCCCTGGGATGGGCGTCCCAGTGGCAAACGCAGGATTTGCATGGGGGGGGTTTCCAGAACTGGGTGGAGCCAAGCACGGGTGTGGGGACTGAGGTGACCCAGTATATGCTGGGTCCGTAAAACTAGTGTCTGTGTGTGTGTGTGTATATATATATATATATATATATATATACCGTATATACACCTATGTATATATTTATATACATATACACATAGCATATTAAACATGCATATATATATATATATACATACACACATACAGTACACGTATATCTACGCATGTATATATATTATATGTGTGTGTGTTTATATGTATGTATGTATATACATATTTATATATGTATGCACAAATTGCACATGGATATATATGTACTATGATTAAAATAACGTAAACCTTTATTAAGCACTTACAAGTGCCACCAGGAAGAAAGCAGGCTGCAGAGGATGCTAGACAGCCATTAATAATACTCGTGCAGCAAAAAAAAAAAAAAATTTTTTTTTTTGGGTGGAGGGGGGTTTCTGGGTGCTCAGAACCCCCCCCCCCCCCCCCCCCCTGGGTGCGCCACTGCGTCCCCTCGCATGTCAGTGTGGATGATCGTAGCTGTGCTAAATTTAGCACAGCTACAATCAACTTGGAATGACCCCCATTGTGCCTTATAACCAATGCAGGGAAAGGACACTGATGAGTCCATTTAAATGTATGTATCTCTGATTTATTTTCCCCACCAAGAATATAACAGCTGCATAATCGGTTAAGATGCAATTAGGGAGATTGATGGACTGACTATTCAGGGAGATTGCTACTATTTCAGGGAGTCTCCTGCAGAATATGGGAGGGTAGGAAATTATGTTTTAACATGACATGATAGATTGCAAGCTTGCGAGCAGGGCCTTCCTACCGCTATGACTGTTTGTTATTAACCAGTTTTGTTTTATCGTTGTTGTTTCTAATTGTAAAGTGCAATGGAATTTGCTGTGCTATATAAATAACTGTTATTAAATAAATGGCAGGAGCTGATTGATTTGTACTATCATTCTCCAAGCTTTGATACATTTCCCCCAAAGTTTCTAGTTGTTTTGGTCACTCCTGGTCAGCTGCACTTACACTCATGCAGCCTATGGCCAGCTCTAAACCTCAGCAGTACTGTAGCAGTGACAGAGAGGGAGGGACTATGAGCCTCAGTGTAGAAAAGGTCTCATGTTACCAGAAAACAACACACCACTGAATGCTGGGAGAGAAAGTGTATCCCCTTCCCTACAGTCCCAAATCAGTCCTACGGAGATCAGCTCTGCGAGGCTGTGCAGCAAGACTTCCACGTTCTGTCTCAACTACATACAGTACGTAATACAGCTTTGTTACCGGTGTTCATTCTTCTACTACCATTCTGCCTCATTCTCACTGACACATTATGTGCTGCAGTATGGAGTCATATGCACTAGCTAATGTGTAATGAATCTGGGGTTCTTCTAAATGTTTATTTCTCTGACGTCCTAGTGGATGCTGGGAACTCCGTAAGGACCATGGGGAATAGACGGCTCCGCAGGAGACTGGGCACATCTAAAGAAAGATTTAGGACTATCTGGTGTGCACTGGCTCCTCCCCTATGACCCTCCTCCAAGCCTCAGTTAGATTTCTGTGCCCGGCCGAGCTGGATGCACACTAGGGGCTCTCCTGAGCTCCTAGAAAGAAAGTATAGTTTAGGTTTTTTATTTTACAGTGAGACCTGCTGGCAACAGGCTCACTGCACCGAGGGACTAAGGGGAGAAGAAGCGAACCTACCTAAGTGGTGGCAGCTTGGGCTTCTTAGGCTACTGGACACCATTAGCTCCAGAGGGATCGAACACAGGACCTGACCTCGTCGTCCGTTCCCGGAGCCGCGCCGCCGTCCCCCTTACAGAGCCATAAGCAAGAAGGTCCGGAAAATCGGTGGCTGAAGACTTCTGTCTTCTCCAAGGTAGCGCACAGCACTGCAGCTGTGTGCCATTGCTCCTCATGCACACCACACACTGCGGTCACTGATGGGTGCAGGGCGCTGGGGGGGGGCGCCCTGAGCAGCAATAAATAGCACCTTGGCTGGCAAACTGACACCATATATAGCCCCAGGGGCTATATAGGTGTATATTAACCCCTGCCAGAATTATTAAAATAGCGGGAGAAAGCCCGCCGAAAAAGGGGCGGAGCCATCTCCCTCAGCACACTGGCGCCATTTTCCCTCACAGCTCAGCTGGAAGGATCGCTCCCTGGCTCTCCCCTGCAGTCCTGCACTACAGAAAGGGTTAAAAAGAGAGGGGGGCACAAAAATTAGGCGCAGTATATTATAATAATGCAGCTATAAGGGAAAACACTCTCTATAGGTGATATCCCTGTGATATATAGCGCTCTGGTGTGTGCTGGCATACTCTCCCTCTGTCTCCCCAAAGGGCTTTGTGGGGTCCTGTCCTCTGTCAGAGCATTCCCTGTGTGTATGCTGTGTGTCGGTACTGCTGTGTCGACATGTATGATGAGGAAAATGATGTGGAGGCGGAGCAAATGCCTGTGAATGTGATGTCACCCCCTGCGGGGTCGACACCTGTGTGGATGGACTTATGGAAGGTGTCAACTCCTTACTCAAAAGGTTTGACGACATAGGACAGCCGG
Source organism: Pseudophryne corroboree (assembly GCF_028390025.1). Classification (NCBI taxonomy): domain Eukaryota; kingdom Metazoa; phylum Chordata; class Amphibia; order Anura; family Myobatrachidae; genus Pseudophryne; species Pseudophryne corroboree. The sequence continues at coordinate 693,318,573 of NC_086448.1, forward strand.
CTACTCAGCTTGTGCCTGTTCCAGCGTCTCAAATGTCATCAGGGGCTTTAAAACGCCCGCTACCTCAGGTGACAGACACAGATGTCGACACGGATACCGAATCCAGTGTCGACGACGATGAGACTAGTGTACCCTCCAATAGGTCCACCCGTTACATGATTGAGGCAATGAAAAATGTATTACACATTTCTGATAATACCCCAGGTACCACAAAAAAGGGTATTATGTTTGGTGAGAAAAAACTACCTGTAGTTTTTCCTGCATCTGAGAAATTAATATGAGGTGTGTGAGGAAGCGTGGACTTCCCCCGATAAGAAATTGATAATTTCTAAGCAGCGTACCCTTTTCCGCCAGAGGATAGGTCACGTTGGGAAATACCCCCTAGGGTAGATAAAGCGCTGACACGCTTATTAAAAAAGGTGGCACTACCGTCTCCGGATACGGCCGCCCTAAAGGAACCTGCTGATAGAAAGCAGGAAACTACCCTTAAAGCTATATACACACACACGGGCATTATATTGAGACCAGCTATTGCCTCGGCATGGAGGTGCAGTGCGGAAGCTGCGTGGTCAGATTCCCTGTCGGAACTATGGATAGGGACAATATTTTGCTGACAATAGAGCATATAAAAGACGCTGTCTTATACATGCGTGATGCACAGAGGGATATTTGCCGGCTGGCATCACAAATAAGCGCTATGTAAAAGCGATGCCGATTCAAAACGGCACATGGAAGTTTTGCCCTATAAGGGGGTGGAACTGTTTGGGGATGGTCTTTCAGACCTCGTTTCCACAGCTACTGCTGGGAAATCAAACTGGTTGCCACAAGCTACCCCACAGCAAAAGAAAGCACTGTATTGTCAGGTACAGTCCTTTCGGCCCCAGAAAAGCAAGAGGGCTGGATTCTCATCTTTTCTGCCAAAAGGAAAAGGTAGAGGGAAAAAGCTGCAGCACACAGCTAGTTCCCAAGAGCAGAAGTCCTCCCCTGCGTCCGGTAAGTCCAGAGCATGACGCTGGGACTGCTCAGGCGGACCCGGGTACGGTGGGGGCCCGTCTCAAAAATTTCAGCGCACAGTGGGCTCTCTCACAGGCGGATCCCGGGGTTCTTCAAACAGTATCTCAGGGGTACAGGCTGGAATTCGAGACGTCTCCCCCCCCCCCCCCCCCGCCGTTTCCTAAAATCTGCCTTACCGGCAACTCCCTCTGCCAGGGAGGCAGTGTGGTGGTTATCTAAAAACTGTATTCACTGCAAGTGATTGTCAAGGTACCCCTCCTTCAACAAGGAAAGGGTTACTATTCCACAATGTTTGTGGTACCGAAACCGGAAGGTTCGGTGAGACCCATATTAAATTTAAAATCCTTGAACACATATACCAAAAGATTCAAGTTCAAGATGGAATCGCTCAGGGCGGTTATTGCGAACCTGGACGAGGGGGATTACAGGGTCTCTCTGGACATCAAGGATGCTTACCTGCATGTCCCCATTTACCCTCCTCACCAGGAGTACCTCAGGTTTGTGGTACAGGACTGTCACTATCAGTTCCAGACGCTGCCGTTTGGGTTATCCATGGCACCGAGGGTCTTTACCAAGGTAATGGCCGACATGATGATACTCCTTCGCAAGAAGGGAGTTTTTAATTATCCCGTACTTGGACGATCTCCTGATAAAGGCGAGGTCCAAGGAACAGTTGGTAGTGGGGGTAGCACTTTCTCGGGAAGTGCTGCAACAGCACGGCTGGATTCTCAATATTCCAAAGTCACAGCTGGTCCCGACGACACGTCTTCTGTTCCTGGGAATGATTCTGGACACAGACCAGAAAAAAGTGTTTCTTCCAGTGGAAAAAGCCGAGGAGTTGTCATCTCTAGTCAGAGACCTCCTAAAACCGGGACAGGTGTCGGTACATCAATGCACACGAGTCCTGGGAAAAATGGTAGCTTCGTACGTAGCAATTCCATTCGGAAGGTTCCACGCAAGGACTTTCTGGTGGGACCTGTTGGACAAATGGTCCGGGTCCCATCTCCAGATGCAACAGCGGATAACCCTGTCGGCAGGGACCAGGGTGTCGCTGCTGTGGTGGCTGCAGAGGGCTCATCTACTAGAGGGCCGCAGATTCGGAATACAGGACTGGGTCCTGGTGACCACGGATGCCAGCCTTCGGGGCTGGGGTGCAGTCACACAGGGAAGAAATTTCCAAGGACTGTGGTCAAATCAGGAGATTTCGCTTCACATAAATATTCTGGAGCTAAGGGCCATTTACAATGCCCTAAGCCAAGCAAGGCCCCTGCTTCAGAATCAGCCGGTACTGATCCAGTCAGACAACATCACGGCGGTCGCCCATGTAAACAGACAGGGCGGCACAAGAAGCAGGAGGGCAATGGCAGAAGCCACAAGGATTCTCCGATGGGCGGAAAATCATGTGTTAGCACTGACAGCAGTGTTCATTCCGGGAGTGGACAACTGGGAAGCAGACTTCCTCAGCAGGCACGACCTCCACCCGGGAGAATGGGGACTTCATCCAGAAGTCTTCCAAATGCTGGTAAACCGTTGGGAAAGACCACAGGTGGACATGATGGCGTCCCGCCTCAACAAAAAGCTAAAAAGATATTGCGCCAGGTCAAGGAACCCTCAGGCGATCGCTGTGGACGCTCTAGTAACACCGTGGGTGTACCAGTCGGTTTATGTGTTTCCTCCTCTGCCTCTCATTCCCAAGGTACTGAGAATATTACGAAGGCGAGGAGTGAAAACTATACTCGTGGTTCCGGATTGGCCAAGAAGAGCTTGGTACCCGGAACTTCAAGAGATGCTTTCAGAGGACCCTTGGCCTCTGCCGCTCAGACAAGACCTGCTGCAGCAGGGGCCCTGTCTGTTCCAAGACTTACCGCGGCTACGTTTGACGGCATGGCGGTTGAACACCGGATCCTGAAGGAAAAGGGCATTCCGGAGGAAGTCATCCCTACCCTGATCAAAGCCAGGAAGGATGTCACCGCAAAACATTATCACCGCATTTGGCGGAAATATGTTGCTTGGTGTGAGGCCAGGAAGGCCCCAACGGAGGAATTTCAGCTGGGTCGATTCCTGCATTTCCTGCAAGCAGGGGTGACGTTGGGCCTCAAATTGGGGTCCATTAAGGTCCAGATTTCGGCCCTGTCGATTTTCTTCCAGAAAGAACTGGCTTCACTGCCTGAAGTTCAGACTTTTGTCAAAGGAGTTCTGCATATTAAGCCTCCTTCTGTGCCCCCAGTGGCACCTTGGGATCTCAATGTGGTTTTGGAGTTCCTGAAATCACATTGGTTCGAACCACTTAAGACTGTGGATTTTAAATATCTCACGTGGAAAGTGGTGATGCTGTTGGCCCTGGCTTCGGCCAGGCGTGTGTCAGAATTGGCGGCTTTGTCCTAAAAAGCCCTTATTTGATTTTCCATATGGATAGGGCAGAGTTGAGGACTCGTCCTCAGTTTCTCCCGAAGGTGGTATCAGCATTTCACTTGAACCAGCCTATTGTGGTGCCTGCGGCTACTAGGGACTTGGAGGATTCCAAGTTACTGGACGTAGTCAGGGCCCTGAAAATTTATGTTTCCAGGACGGCTGGAGTCAGGAAAACTGACTCGCTGTTTATCCTGTATGCACCCAACAAACTGGGTGCTCCTGCTTCTAAGCAGACTATCGCGCGCTGGATTTGTAGCACTATTCAACTGGCGCATTCTGCGGTGGGACTACCGCAGCCTAAATCTGTAAAAGCCCATTCCACAAGGAAGGTGGGCTCATCTTGGGCGGCTGCCCGAGGGGTCTCGGCTTTACAACTTTGCCGAGCTGCTACTTGGTCAGGGGCAAACACGTTTGCAAAATTCTATAAATTTGATACCCTGGCTGAGGAGGACCTGGAGTTCTCTCATTCGGTGCTGCAGAGTCATCCACACTCTCCCGCCCGTTTGGGAGCTTTGGTATAATCCCCATGGTCCTTACGGAGTTCCCAGCATCCACTAGGACGTCAGAGAAAATAAGAATTTACTCACCGGTAATTCTATTTCTCGTAGTCCGTAGTGGATGCTGGGCGCTCATCCCAAGTGCGGATTGTCTGCAATACTTGTAAATAGTTATTGTTACACAAATCGGGTTGTTATTGCGAGCCATCTGTTCAGAGGCTCCTTTTGTTATCATACTGTTAACCGGGGTTCCTATCACGAGTTATACGGTGTGATTGGTGTGGCTGGTATGAGTCTTACCCGGGATTCAAAATCCTTCCTTTTTGTGTCAGCTCTTCCGGGCACAGTGTCCTTACTGAGGCTTGGAGGAGGGTCATAGGGGGAGGAGCCAGTGCACACCAGATAGTCCTAAATCTTTCTTTAGATGTGCCCAGTCTCCTGCGGAGCCGTCTATTCCCCATGGTCCTTACGGAGTTCCCAGCATCCACTACGGACTACGAGAAATAGAATTACCGGTGAGTAAATTCTTATTTTTACATTGTCCTTGCTGTAAGTCACATACCAGCAAGCTGGTGGCTGCTGCGAGCCTGGTATGGAAAGTTGTATACAGTGTATTTGCTCTAAGTGTCCTAATCTGTGAACCTTGAGCATGTAGCAGCAGACAGCAAGCTTGTGTGTGCCTTACATCAAGGACAATGTAGAGCAAACATTAAGAAGAAAAAGTACAGGACATAATGATTGCTTTTTAGTACATGAAGTAGTTTCAGTGGTAGATAGACATATAACCATACGGATAACTGTCACTAATAGTCCCAATGTATTGTATCCCTAGGCTCCCCATACTACCCCTTTAATGTGGGACACATGATTTACACAGATTCTGTGGCTGCCTAAATTCAAGTCTGCATTTCACCTGGTTATAATCATCCACAGAACCTGTGTAAATCATTGGTGCCCCTATGTATCCCTAGAATAACTGGCTTTTTCTTGTACAGCAAATGTAAACACAATACCAAGCAAGTGCCATAACCAGGGGTGTGCAAGGCGCGCCAGTAAGGCCGCACAGAGTGCAGAGCCCCATGGGTGGCACTGCTGCTCACCCAAGGCCCCTTTGTCTGGTTAGCAGCCGGAAATACGTCCTATGGATGCTCTAGAGGTGCACACTGCAGCTCTTACATCCCCTGAGGATGCTCTGGTGAGTGCTGTAATCCCAGGCACGGCTGGCCCTGCTTCCTCCACGACGCCATGCACAGGGGCAAGGCTGGCACAGGACACAGAAAAGCCTGTTATGGTACTGGCCAAACCTCTGTATGGTTGTGAATATTGTAAGATGCCATATTTTTTATTGGGATCATTCAGCATCCCACTGGTAGGGATGCCGGCAGTCATGTGACCGACACCGGAATTCCGACACACTCAGGAGACCGGCGCTGAAACACCAACAGCCAACATCCCAAAGGTGAGTATCGGGGTGCAGGTTAGGGCTCAGGAGGGGGTGGGTTAGGCACTAGAAGGTGGTTAGCCATAGCTGCCACCCCTGGAGGGTTAGGATAGGGAGGGGTAGAAATAACCCATTCCCCAGTCAGGATCTTAATTTTGGGATGCCGGTGTCAGTCATATGACCACCAGCATCCCGACCGCCGGTATTAAATACCGAACCCTATTTATTAGCCCAGATAGTGGCTCTGCCTCTTGGCAGAATGGAAATTTAAAGTCCTTTAGAGGCTACCATTGTTCTATATCTTTTTCTGTTTTTACACTGAGCTGATGGCAAGTTAAATGCATGTTTCAGTAATGTACCAAATTCATAATGCCTACTTTGAGACTCAGCCCTCAGGACTATCACTTTCCTTGATATGATATCAGCCTCCTAACATTAGTGTTTATCAGAGAATGCTGCTTTAGCCTCTGCACAGTGGGGGTCATTCCGAGTTGATCGTAGCTGTGCTAAATTTAGCACAGCTACGATTGTAAACTCAGACATGCGGGGGGACGCCCAGCATGTCAGTGTTGGCCCCCCCATCCCGCACAAATACAAAAGCATCGCATAGAGGCGATGCCTTTGTATCTGTGGAGTAACTCCCGGCCAGCGCAGCTCCTGCGGCTGGCCGGGAGTTGTGTGTCGCTGCTGCTGGCCGCAGCGGCTGCGTGAGCCGTCACGCAGCTGCCTCGCCATGCCCCCCCAACGGTCCGGCCACGCCTGCGTTGGCCGGACCGCGCCTACTAAACAGTGGCTTAATGCCGCCGTTCAGCCCCCTCCCACCCAGCGACCGGCGCATGCGCAGTTCCGACCCGAACGCTGCGCTGCTACAAACTGCAGCGAGCAATCGGGTCAGAATGACCCCAGTGTCGTGGTTCATTTTGTTGGAATGTGAGCAGGGCTGCATTAAAGGAGGGTTAATGGTCCCGTTCCCCGCCACCGTTAACCTCTTGAAGGGTTAATGGTCCCGTTCCCTGCCACTGACAGGACAATGAGCTCCTGAGGGAACTATTCGCAAGCCCCACCACGGCGAGCGTACATTTCCGCGGCACGTCGCCACCCCTAACAGAGCCAGAAGAATGAAGATTGTTGAGTACTGAGCCGGCGTCCCGGGTAGCGGGGCGCCGGCCATTATGGCGGCACGAGAGTACGGAGACGCACAGCTTCTAAATGGGCGGAATGCGTCTCCAGACACAGTGTACAACTGCGTCTCAGTACACTGTGCACAGTACCCAAACTGGCAAACACAGCCTTAAAATGGTTCTGCTCCATTTTAAGCACAAAAATTACCTCACCCACTATAAAAAAAAAAAAGCAGGAAGAGCGCGCGCCATTGAAGGGGCGGGGCTTCACTATGAGAGGATCCAGCAGCTCACCAGCGCCATTTTCCCTCTGCAGTGGACACAGACGCTGACTGACAGGGACGTGCAGCTCCTCCAGTGTTGCTCCAGATTACCTCAGCGGTACCAGGGGGTTATACAGGGGAGGAGCGACTGTTAGTGTACTAAGGGGTCTATTTACTAAGCCTTGGACGGAGGTAATGTGGACGGAGATAAAGTACCAGCCAATCTGCTCCTAACTTCCATGTCACAGGCTGGGTTTGAAAAATGACAGTTAGGAGCTGATTGGCTGGTACTGTACCTCCATAAACTTTATCTGCAGCCAAGGCTTAGTAAATAGACCCCTTATTCCCCTATCAGGGTACTTAGTCTGCGACCCGGCTAAGCTTGGCATTAGTGGTAAGGGCGCAGTGGGGGCTGGCTCCAAACAACTCTGTGTCTCCCTGTAGGGCTCTTTGTGGGTTACTTGTGCTTAACCTTGTGTGTGTGTGTGTGTGTGTGTGTGTGTGTGTGTGTGTGTGTGTGTGTGTGTGTGTGTGTGTGTGTGTGTGTGTGTGTGCTGTCACATTTACATTATGTCAGGCAAAGAGTGTGTTTCTTGTACAGCTGAGTGTTCCTCTTCACCAGGGGGCTCACTACTGGGTACTCAGGGTTCACAGAATAGCGGGGCTGAATCGGAGTGGGTTGATTCTCTTAAAGGAATGATCTCCACTCTTTCTACAAAATTGTCCCGCAATGAGAGAGAGACGCAATACTTAAAACAGACTGTGGATGAGTTGATGAACAGAGACTCAGTCCCCAAAACAGCGTCGCAATCCCCTCCCATTTGTCTGCATAAGCGTTCTCTGGCCCATATCCTGCAGTCTGACTCTGATGATGACAGGTCAGACATGGAGGAGGGTGAGGTGGATTTGGAGGGGAGGATGCGGCTCTGTCACAGGGAATAGAGGCTCTTATAGAGGCTATCAGAGATGTTCTGCATATTCCTGATAAAGTGTCAGAGGAGTGTGAGGAATCTTATTTTAATGTAAAAAAGAAGTCCTCAGTCACTTTTCCTGCGTCAAAGGAATTGAATAACCTGTGTGAAGAACCGTGGGTTAATCCTGATAAAAAATGTCAGATTCCTAAAAGGTTGCTCTCATCTTTTCCTTTTCCTCTGGAGAATAGGAAAAAATTGGAAAATCCACTGATAGTGGACGCATCAGTCTCTAGGTTGTCACATAAAATTGTATTGCCTGTTCCTGGTGCAGCCTCCCTGAAAGACACGGCTGATCGTAAAATTGAGACTACACTCAAATCATTGTACACAGCTGCTGGGGTGGCCCAAAGACCCACTATTGCATGTGCGTGGATCACAAAAGCCATTGCGAAATGGTCAGGTAACCTAATTGAGGGGTTAGATTCCTTGTCTGGGGGGGGGGGGGGGGGTGTTGTTTTACTCCTGCAGCATATACAGGACTCTGCAAACTTTATGGTGGAAGCCATAAAAGAAATAGGCTTACTTCATGCACGCACCACTGCTATGGTAGTTTTGGCACGCAGGAGCTTGTGGCTACGCCAGAGGACTGCTGACGCGGACTCCAGGAGAAGGCGTGTAAGGCCTACCATTCACAGGAGATGCCTTATTTGGAGATGAACTAAACAAATGGATATCCACAGCTACTGTGGGTAGGTCTACGTATATTCCTTCCGCAGCCCCCCCAACCAAGAAGACTTATTCAGCTTCTAAGTTGCAATCCTTTCGGACAGCCAAGTTCAAGGGCAAATCCAGAGGTACTTCTATGGCCTCCAGCGGCGCAAGAGGTAAACCACGCAAACCAGCAACTGCCAGTGCTCGGGAACAGAGCTTGGGCTCTGCTTCTTCAAAGCCTTCAGCATGACGGTGTACCGCAGTACCTGGCTGTCAGGTGGGTGCCAGACTAAAATTCTTCAATCAGATCTGGTCAAATTCGTGCCAGGATCCGTGGGTCATAAATCTTATTTCCCAGGGCTACAGACTGGAGTTCCAAGAGCTCCCACCTCACAGATTCTTCAAATCATGCTTACCAGTTTCACAAGAGGCAAGTATAACTTTACAGCATGCCATCCAAAAGCTGGTACAGACTCAAGTCATTATTCCAGTTCCACCTCATCTGCAAAACAAGGTGTAATGGGGGTCATTCCGAGTTGATTTAGCACAGCTACGATCGTGATCATAGACATGCGGGGGGACGCCCAGCACAGGGCTTTCCCACCCCGCATGTCACTGCCGCCCCCCCTCCCAAGTGCAAAAGCATCGCCCAGCGGCAATGCTTTTGCACTTTAGGAGTATATCCCGGCCAGCGCGGCTTTAGCGTGCTAGCCTGGAGCTACTCGTCGCTCCCCGGCCCGCAGCCCGCCCCCACGTGGTCCGGCCACGCCTGCGTTGGCCGGACCGCGCCCACGTAACGGCGGCCAAACGCCACTGTTCCGCCCCCCCCGACAGCGACTGTCTCTGCCTGTCAATCAGGCAGAGGCGATCGTAGCGGGCCGACGGCCGTCTGGCATGCGCCGGCGCATGCGCAGTTTCGACCTGATCGGCTGCTAAGCGAAAACGCACCGATCAGGTTGGAATGACCCCCATTATTCCTACTTGTTTGTAGTACCGAAATCGGATGGTTCGGTAAGACCAATTTTGAACCTCAAGTCGTTGAACCCGTACTTACGAGGGTTCAAATTCAAGATGGAGTCTCTGAGAGCGGTGATCTTAGGTCTGGCAGAAGGGGAATTCCTAGTGTCTCTGGATATCAAGGATGCGTACCTTCACATTCCGATTTGGCCGCCTAATCAGGCTTATCTACAGTTTGCACTGCAGGACTGTCACTACCAGTTCCAGGCCCATCCTCTCAGACTCTCATCTGTCGTGAGGAGGGTCCAATCTTGAATTACGAAACTCCTGCCCTCCAGGAGATTAGAGGATTGTAGCCACCACAGGAGGGAAATCCTGGCCTGAGGTGACTGCCGAATCACCCGGTGCATCTACAGATGTGATCCGGACCACTTCCTCAGGAGATCCAACTGAAATGTTCTGGCATGGAACCTCCCATATTGGATCCCCTCGTAGGAGGCGACCATCTTTCCCAACAATCTTATGCAAAGATGGATGAAGACTCGAGAAGGTCGGAGCACCATGCGGACCATTTCCTGAAGTGTTTTTGCTTTTTCCACTGGTAGAAACACCTTCTGGGCCAAAGTATCCAGGAACATCCCCAGGAACAGGAGCCTCTAAGTGGGCTCCAGGTAGGACTTCTCTAAGTTGAGGATCCACCCGTAGTCCGACAGAAGATGGATGGTGTGGTCGATATGGAGCAACAAAAGTTCTCTGGATCTTGTCTTTATCAGAAGATCGTCCAGGTAAGGGACCACATTGACCCCCTGGACCCAGAACTGTAACATGATCTCCGCCATCACCTTAGTGAATACCCTCGGGGCTGTAGACAGACCGAATGGTAGGGCCTGGAAGTGGAAGTGATCGTCCAGCAGGGCAAGATGTAGGTACACCTGAAGAGGCGGCCAAATCGGAATATGGAGGAAGGCGTCCTTGATATCCAAGGAGACCATAAATTCACAGTCTTCCAGACCCGCAATCACTGCTCGCAGGGATTCCATTTTGAACTTGAACACCCTCAAATATGGATTCAAAGACTTCAGATTCAAAATGGGCCTTACCGAACTGTCCGGTTTCGGTACCACGAATAGGTTTGAGTAAAACCCCTTGCCGCGTTGCGGCAGCGGTACTGGAACAATGACGTGGGACTGGACCAACTTTTGGATAGCCATTTGCAACGTAACTTGCATATCCTCCAAAGCTGGTAAGCTTGATTTGAAATATTGTTGGGGGGGGGGGGGGGGAGAACTGGGAACTCCAGCTTGTAGCCTTGAGAAACGAGCTCTCTGACCCAGGCATCCTGACAGGAATCCTCCCAGACGTGAGATCCCCTTGGGGTGGGCACCGTTATGCTGAGGCCTTACTGGAAGCAGAACTGGTGGACTGTTCATGAGAACTGGTGCTTGCAGGTTTTCTGGACTTACCTCTGACCGCATTGGAGGCACCTCTGGCCTTCGAGCAAAATCTGTGTGACCAAAAGGACTGGACAGACGGCCCCGGATAAGAGCGTCTTGCCGGCAGGGCCAGAGAAGGGGAGAAACGTGGATTTTCCAGCCGTTGCCTTGGAAATCCAGGTATCCAACTCACCCCAAAAATCCATTCCCCAGAAAAGGGGAGGGATCACACACTACATTTGGATTCTGCGTCCTCAATCCACTGACGCAACTGCCTTAGCAGCTAAATCTGCCACAACTTGTTGCAGTAGCTGAGATTTCTGCACATTTGCAGTGAGTTGAGATGACATATCAGACATCATGGTTTTAAGAGACCCTAACCAGTGGGGCTCTGTACCCTCTCCCCCAACTTCTACACTAAGTTGGGACGATTGACCACATTGCTCACAGGAGACAGTCAGTCATTAGATAATGGAGAGAATCTGGTGTGACAGATACTGCACAGTTTGTGCTTACAAATTTTCACAGTAAACACAACAACATACACACAGACAGTAATAATGCAAGCCTGCTCTACTGTATGTGAGAGGAGACACAGAGGAGAGAGGACCTCAGCACACCCTGAGCTGCATAGCCCCAGTGAGACTGTCGGCTCTATAATTCACAGTAAACACTATCAAATACAGTCCTAAATAGACACAGGACAGTGTATACAAGCGGCTCCCCCCCTTTTGCTACACCCTGTACCAGTTTGCAGCGTGTCTGTGAGGCAGGAAGTGCTGAGTGTGTGCTGCTGATGGCTTCTGTAAGCAGAGCAAGGCAACAAAAACGCCCTGGCCCCGCTCTGGGGAAGTTCCACCCCCTCAATGGCGCCGCCTAAGCATATTATTTATACTGGCAAAATCTCCAAACAGTCTAAAACCTCATACAAGTGCTCAGTTCTGCATTTTTGTGCCAGTTTACACACGGGGATCTTAGCGGGACCCCTCAGGGAGGGTCCCATACGCCGCGCCCGTGGTCTGCCACACTTTGAAACCGGGGACCTCCCTAGCGGTCCCCTGGTGTGTACTCACCACCGATGTCACCTTCAGGGGTATGCGGCTTGCTGCGACTCCGACAGCCAAGGCGCAGTGCCCCGCTGAACAAATAGCCCCTCAGGACAGTGGTCCTGCAGCGGGGATGCAGCTCTGCACCTCGTAAGGCTAGTGACCGCCCCCCCCCCCCCCCTAACTCCCACGGCGCAGGTATGCTGTTGCCCAGACAGCATACCGAAAAAAATAAAAGTTTTAAATGAAATTTAAGAAAACTCTCTGGAGCTGCAGAGATGTGCATCCTCTCTTGAGGGCACTTTTTTCTAAACTGCCTGTGGGAGGGGGCATAGAGGGGAGGAGCCAGCATACCCAGTTGAAGAAATCTAAAGTGCACTGGCTCCTTTGGACCCTGTCTATACCCATCGTACTAGTTCTCCCCAATATCCCTTATGGATGGTAGAGAAAGGCATTTTTGCAAAAAAAAATGTCCTCTAATTTAAATGTGCTAAATTATATAATAATGACATAATGGAGAACCCTGCGGAGTACATACATCTGTTGGCCTAATTTAGATCTGATCGCAGCAGCATATTTGTTAGCTAATGGGCAAAAAAAAACATGTGCACTGCAGGTGGGGCAGCTATAACGTTCAGAGAGAGTTAGATTTGGGTGGGTTATATTGTTTCTGTGCAGTGGCGGATCCAGGGGGGGGCACTCGGGCCCGTGCCCCCCCTGTCATTTGTGTCCTCCGTCCCCACCAGCGCCGGAGCCGCAGAGGGAGATGACGGGCGCCCGCTGAGATTGTGTTACCAGTGGGCGCCCGTCTCCCTGCACAGCGGCAGCCGGAGGCAGGAGCTCAGTACTGAGTTCCGGCTTCCGGCGCTGTCACTGTGCGGCGTGTGCTATGGGAGAGACGTCAGGCATGACGTCTCTCTCATAGAACTGACTGAGGAGCGGACGCCCAGGGAGGAGGAGGACTGCAGCGGTCTGGAAGCGGGAACGGGGCTTGGTAAGTATGTTCTGTTTTCTCTTCCTCAGTGCAGCGGGGGCATCTGCTGGGGGCAAACTATGGGGGGGACATTACTACTGAGGGGCATCAACAAGGGACATTACTACTGGGGGGGGGGCATTATTACTGGGGGAGCATCTACTGGGGGCATTACTACTGGTGGGCATCAACAAGGGGCATTACTACTGGGGGCATCAACAAGGGGCATTACTACTGGGGAGGGCATTACTACTGGTGGCAAACTACAGGGGGCATTATTACTGGGGGGGCATTATTACTGGGGGGGCATTACTACCGGGGGCAAACTACTGGGGGCATTATTACTGGGGGGCATCTACTGGGGCATTACTACTGGGGGGTCATCTATTGGGGTATTACTACTGGTGGCAGCTACTGGGGGACATTTTTACTGGGGGTAATCTACTGGGGGCAAACTACTGGGGGACATTATTACTGGTGGCATCTACTGGGTGTATTACAACTGGGGGCATTATTACTGGGGGGCATCTACTGGGGGCATTACTACTAGGGGGGTCATCTATTGGGGGCATTACTACTGGGGGACATTATTACTGGCGGGCATCTACTGGGGGCACACTACTGGGGGACATTATTACTGGGGGCCAACTACAAAGGGGCTAACTACTGGGGGCAAACTACAGGAGGGCATTACTACTGGCGGCAATCCTACAGGGGCATTACTACTGGCGGCGTAACTACAGGGGCATTACTACTTGGGGGCTAAACTATAGGGGGGCATAACTACAGGGGCCAAACTACTGGGGGATAACTACAGGGGCCAAACTACTGGGGGCACGACTACTGGGGGCTAAACTACAATGGGGCAAACTACAGGGGGGCATTACTACTGGTGGCTAAACTACAAGCAGGCAAACTACTGGGGCATTACCACTGGGAGGCTAAACTAAAGGGGGGGGGGGGGTAAACTACTGGAGTCATAACTGCAGGGGCATTACCACTGGGGGCATAACTACTAGGGCGCTAAATGACTGGGGGCATTACTACAGGCAACATTACTACTGGGGGCAATACGGGCATTGCATAAGGGGCACCACTACTATGGGGTCTATATAAGGGGCACTACCAGTACAGTGGACATTGCATAATGAGCGCTACAACTGTGGGCATTGTATAAGAAGCGCCACCTCACATGAACCGAAGCCGCACGCAAATGTTCTTGCCCCTTCCATGGTGCCCCCCCTATCATTTTCTTCTGGATCCGCCCCTGTTTCTGTGCATGGCAAATACTGTCTGCTTTATTTTTGCACTGCAATTTAGATTTCAGTTTGAACACACCCAGCCCAAATCTAACTCTCTCTGCATATGTTATATCAGCCCCCCATGCAGTGCACATAGTTTTGCCCATTAGCTTACATATCTGAATTAGGGCCAGTGTCCACAGAGCAGACCAGTTGCTGTCCTTGGTTAAAATGCATCAGTGCTTTATCTTCTATAAAGGTCACTCTGAAATATAAAAGATCACGGTACATTGCCAATCTTGATAACAATACAAGTGACACCATCTGTGTGGAACTAAAACGTCATTCCCATCAGATTTTACTTAATTTCCATAAAATTGGAGTATTCAACAAATAATCTACTGCAGATTTCTCCAAAAATTGGTATTGCAAATTATATTTTAGGGCTGACAGATTTGTAGACAGACATCTAGATATGTTACAGATGCAGCCCTTCCATCTGAATTCTCCACAGCAGAATGCTTATGGTGCCCATACACTTGTGTGATGCCCCGCGACGCAACATCGCGGGGCATCGCATCGGCAGTTCAGGTGTGATGAAATCGCACCTGAACTGACAAAGTGATTACCATGCGATAGATCGCATGGTAATCACGTGATGGGCACGTCACTGCCAAGTGGGAGCGGCGTTTGTCCGCTCCCGGCAGGTGCCCATCGCACATCGCAGTGCGATATATTGCATGTGTTTTAAAAAACACATGCAGTCGCACTGTGATTCAATAAATATTAAGTGCAGCATATACTATCTTGAGATGTGAGATTCGACCGGCGTGCCCGCGCATCGCGTCGCAAGGTACCTAAAATGTGCATACAATCCTTTGATTTCTCTCACAGATCCGGTCGAAATCGAAGGTTAGCGACGATTATCTCACAAGTGTATGGGCACCATTAGAGTCTGATTGAGACCCCATGGGGTTCCAGGTAACATATTTACTTGGGGCCCTTGCTTATTTGTCAAAAAAAAAAAAGCACACACACATAAAAACTGGTTATAGTCAAGGGCGTAGCTACCATAGGTGCAGGGAGTGCAGCTGCTATGGGGCCCAGAGCTGAGGGGCCCACCTTTCCTCTCAAAGTTACATATGTTATATACATTTTTTGCCATTGGGTGGTACGTAGGGATCCTTTCAAACTTTTTCCTTGGGGCCTGCACTATATCTAGGTATGCCTCTGGACCTGCTCATTGTTGTGTGGTATAAAATGAACTGGAGGGCATTTTAATGTTATATAATAGGGGTGGGGAACCTTTGGCCCTGCAGCTGTTGTTAAACTACACATGCCAGCATGCCCTGCTACAGTTTTGCTATTTGGCCATACTAAAACTGTTGCAGGGCATGGTGGGATGTGTAGTTCAACAACAGCTGGAGGGCCACAGGTTCCCCACCCCTGTTATATAATATGAACCGGGGCACTGTAATGAGGCACAATATGAACGGGGAGCACTATATATCATAATGTGAATTGGGGGTACTGTGCGGCATAATGTGTACTGGCAGATCTGAAATGTGACATAGGGTGAACTTAAGCACTACTACGATTCATAAAAGTAACTAGGGCACTACTATGGGGCATAACATTAAATAAGGCTCTACTGTGGTTCAGAAAATTAACTAGGGCACTATTATAGGGCATAAAATGAACAACTGCTGCAGAGAAGTGTCTCTCTAGAAGCATTGGGACTGGGGGCCCTTCAGAATGTTGCTATGGGGCCCACAAAGTTCTGGCTACGCCCCTGGGTATCAGATCTCTATTTCTGTACCAGATAATGGAGTCATTATCCCCCAAAACTTTGTGCCTCACTATGCTTTTCTTCATGATGTTTGATGAGCTTTGTGTTGTCGGCTATGCCATCTGATACAATATGGGAATCCTGCCTGTACTGAATGTGTCATTGCTCATGATTGATGTAACTATTATGCCAGCATCCATCCACAACTGGATTCTAGTGAATTCTGCAATATTAATGTAGACTTTAAATATTAATAATCATGTAGTATTTTGGTTTTTACAGGAAGGCCCTTACGTTGCTCTACCAAATGTCAAATAATCCAGGAACGGTTTCCAATAGAAATGCCATATATGATAGTATCAGTGTAGTGTGAGGTGTTAGCACAATAAATCTGTACAGGCTGACTGGATGCTATAAACTACAGGGAGGGGTTCACTGGCACCGCGGCTGCTGCATAGGCCACTACTGGTACATAATCAACACCCAAATGCAGCTCCTCGCACTTATGTGGGGTACAAACAATGCAGAAGGATGTCACTTTGTTAAAAACAACTTTGATCCTACGGGGTACATTCAATTAATGACGGATCCCTTCCGACATGCATTTGTTGGAATGGATCCGACAAGCCCTATTTAAATGAGCGGCCAAATCCGACTGTCGGATTTGGCCACTCACGGTGTCCCGTCCTGCTGCTGCTAGCGGCTGCCGGGTGTAGCTGACAGCGGCGGCAGGAGGGAGCGATCTCGGGGGGACCCGTCAGCGGCAGCCTGAGTAGTTATCAGCGGCGGCCGGGGGACGCATTGGTGGCGGCTGGGGAGACCTGACAGACGGCCGGGAGACCCGTCAGCGGGAGGGGGGGGGGTAGGTATCTGCGGCGGTGGGGGGACCCGTCAGCGGCGGCGGGGGACTTGTCAGCAGTGGCCGGGTGCACTGCCAGAAGAGAGGAGCCTGGTCGGGGGGTCGTCCATCAGAGGTAGTGTCCTGCAGCCCGCCGACCCTCTCCCTCGTCTCATGTCCTCAATCCGACTTTTTTTAAAGTCGAATTGAGATTGTCGGAAAGGGGGCCAAAACCTGTCAGATTTGGCCCCGTTTCCAACAGAAGCACCGATCCACGTACTTTCTGACAAGTCGAATTCCCAGACTTGTCGGGGGAAAAAACACAGGGATTGAATAGGTCAGAACCCCTTATGACCTGAAAAAGTAAAAAACTGCCGTCTTTGCGATAAAACGGCAGTTTCGACAGCAATTGAATATATTCCTTTGTCTTTTAGTGTATATCTAGCTCATGTGGCAGACCAATGGCTGTTAAAGGGATTAAAGCATACTTGCCTATTCACCCGAAAATCGGGTGGCCCTACTGGCCCCCTGGAAAGGTGGGAAAGTGTTGCGCTTTTGCTGGCAGCCCCCAGAACTCCCCCTTGGCCGCCCACAGCAGAGAACGAGTGGGTGGTCCGAGGGGAATACGATGCAGCGATTCGCGCTGAAACGCGTCATCGTAGCTCTGCCCCGGTTGTACAATGCCAGTTTTCTTGGCACTGTCTAGCGGGGGCGGGGTCATGATGAAGCGAATATGATGCTACGCCCCTGGACTGCTCACTTTCCCTGCCAGCCACGCACCTGGTCTGCCCACATTGCTGACGGACACGACTCCATTAGCCTACCACGCTGTAGTCTCCCGCAGGATGGTGCATCAAGGTAGGCACCTATGGATTAAAGTAGGGATGTCCATCGACCGATCCATCGACCAATGGTACCTACCTTTACCATCGATGGGGGAGAACCAGATGCATTCCAGAGCTTTCAAATATTTATTTTTTCTCCAGGATGCCAGGGACATGGAGCATAGCTCCGCCTCCAACACCCACAAAGCCATGCCCCTGGGCCCTGATTGGCCCGCGACTGACTCAATATTAAAGTGTGACCATCGATGGTCAAAATCATCGATGGTTCCCTTACAGATGGTTTCACACCATCGAGGTTATCCATCAATGGTACCATTGATGGTAACCCTCGATTGATAACCTACCGATGGCCAAACCTCCCAAAAGGCTGCCTGTGCCCTGCACTTTTCTCCTGGCATGAGGTTGAACTGGGAATTGACCCTCTTCAGTCTCTTCCATTGTCCTATGGCCAGGAGGATCTTAGAGACTTCAGTATAGACTGTGCTGTTTTCATCCTTCACCACATTATCCTCCCGCACTAGTGTTCACCGATAGCCCTAGGCGCTGTTGCTGTACAGCATCCCAGACCAGCAGTCTTCCATATTTTCTGGCTGAGATGCGCTGACGGTACCGCCGCACTCCAATGCTCACTGCTCAGGACACACAGCGGAAGGGTCTGTCGCGCGACGTCATGACATGCGCGGTACCTGGCACACATAGTAAGTTTGTACATCAGGTGAGTCAACGGACTACCCTTTTGAAGTATACCTTCTGTGTTGGTATACCAGTGTCACTCTTAGGGTGTATGTCAGGTTAAACAAATAGTGCACCTTTACCATAGGTTGTGAACCTATGTGCCCTGTTGTGTTAATAGCAATGGTTGGGTGTCCCACGGTTGTGTGCGGCGTCCCACTGCCTAACCCTGCAATGTATTTTTGTGCTGTTTGCCAAGTGGGGAGATAGTGGGCTTGTTGTACTTACCCCTGGTGTGCGTGCGATGCGCTTCAGGCTCAGCTTCCACCTCTCTGCCACTGTTTGGTCTCTGATCCCGGCCGTCCGTCCCCAGGCGAGTTCCGCTGTGTCTCTCTGTCCAGGCGTGCAGCAGCCGCTGCGCTCCGTGTTTTAATAAATTTGTACTATCACGGTGTGTGTGTGTGTGTGTGTGTGTGTGTGTGTGTGTGTGTGTGTGTGTGTGTGTGTAATGTTGTTATTTGGGTATTTTTGTTGTTGTAGAACTACAGGTACGTTGCCCGTTATTTCCCCGCATGCTGGTACTTGTTGTTCTCCAAGTACCAGCAAGCGGGGGAGGCTTGCTGGGACTTGTAGTTCTAAAATAAAAGACAATATTCTGTTTTTTACACACAAAAAGGCTATCAGCCCCCCATCCACTGCCCAGGGTGCCTGTAGGGTGGGGACCCCTTGATTTAAGGGTCCCCATTCCCCCAGGGTACCCCTGCCAGGGATGACTAGTTGGGGGGGGGGGGGTAATGCCGCGGCCGCTGGGACCAGTATAAAAGTGTCCCCCGGCTGTGGCATTATCTTCTTGGCTAGTGGAGCCCGGTGCTGGATTTAAAAATACGGGGGACCCCTACGTCTTTTGTCCCCCATATTTTTGGAACCAAGCCCAGCCCAAGAGCCCGGTGCTGGTTGTCTAAATAAGGGGGGGCCCGAGTAAATTAGGAGGGGGGACCTCACGCAATTTTTTTTTTTTTCACTTTTAACTTTTAATACTGTACACAATGAAGCCCTGCACGGATCGCACTAATCCGACCGGGCTTCATTGTGTTATGTCCAGCAGTGTTTTACTCATCACTCCCGTAAAACACTGCCCGACAATACGAATAACATCGACATCGGAAAATACGAAAAACCAAAACTCAGCAGCTTAGTAAATTCCCGAAAATGATTTAAAAAAGTTGCAGAAAAATACTTTCAATAAAATTTTAGTTTATACTCCCACCAATTCGGCAGAAACACGAATCTTAGTAAATATACCCCAAGCAGTTGTATCCGATGTCAACATTGCAATGTAAACATGCCCCCCAACACTTTACACATAAATATTGGTACAAATTCTTTTCCTATACTTTCAATGGAAGTTTGGAGAGACAAAAATCAGTACAGACCATAAAAAAAAAGGAACTGTACATGCCAAAAAGGTCCAGTTGAAGGGTACGTGTATAGTCCCAACATATCTCCTGCATCGCTCTCCTAGATTGTAAAAAAAAATTGTATCCTGTACCTGGGAATTATACATAGATATAATTTTTCTCCTTCTAAATGTTTTATGTTCAGGGTTACAGCAAGGCACTGCATCTGGATATTGCCTTTTATCAAGATTTTCTGTAATTTCTAATGGCTACTGGACGGGATAAAGTGATTCACCTCTTGAGGCAACTGCAGAGAGCTTCGTAAGTGTCTTACTCCAAATATTAATTTTCAAAAGCAGATATATGTATTCATTCAGCATTGGGCTACACTGTTTCAGTTTTACTACAGTAGAAATGGGCAATACAAATCCCACTGTTTCATTATCATACTCTCTGATCAAAGCTGTTTTATTTGATTTTATATACTTAAAATGTTGGTATCCGGACTCCAGGTCGACAACAAAAAGGTCGACACACCTTAGGCCGCCGCCAATTGGTCGACACACCGTAGGTCGACATGGACAAAAGGTCGACATGGAGAAAAGGTCGTCAGGAAAAAGGTCGACATGGAAAAAGGTCGACATGAGTTTTTCACGATTTTTTTTCTTTTTTAGAACCTTTTCATACTTAACGATCCACGTGGACTACAATTGGAACGGTAATCTGTGCCGAGCGAAGTGGTAGCGGAGCGAAGGCACCATGCCCGAAGCATGGCGAGCGAAGCGAGCCATGCGAGGGGACGCAGTGCACTAATTGGGGGCCCGGTCACTCTACGAAGAAAACGACACAAAAAAACACATAAAAAACTCATGACCTTTTTCCATGTCGACCTTGTTCCTGTCGACCTTTTCTACATGTCGACCTTTTGTCCATGTCGACCTAAGGTGTGTCGACCAATTGGCGTCGACCTAAGGTATGTCGACCTTTTTGTTGTCGACCCTAAGTCCCAGACCCAAAATGTTTACTGCCCCACCTACAACATGCAACATGGTTTTGCCCAGGTGCACAGTTACTTGCTTTGTTTTTCTTTACTTCCAAATCAGAATCAGGTGATTCTTACCTAGGACTGGGAGACTCCTGATCTCCCGCATCACACCAGCTTCCTAGGGCAGCAAACAGGATGAGATAATTGTTTTGGCGATTGGTGCTCCATATGGAGGGGGCGGTGCTAAATGATGCAAATTTGCACCATTTAGCCCCACCCTCTCCCTCAGACCCACAAATCACTGCATTTTGGGGGTGAAGCCTAGTGACAGACAGCTCGGCCCCACCCCTGAAGTGGCAAGCAGAGTCTCCTGTCGGGTCTTCTGCTCTTCAAAGTAGGCAAGTATGAATCAAGTCTTGTGTCAGAGAGAGATTGTGTCTTTTAGGACACTGGTGGTGGTGTTGTTGTTTTTTTTTTTTGTATAAACTATTTTTATTAAATTCGGTTCAATAAAAAATAATAATTTACAATAATAAAATCGACATTTGACATTAAACCGAATTTGTGTACATTTTTGTTTTAGAATAGTAGAAAACAGTAATAGTGAGAATGATAGAAAGAAAAGAATATACTGGAGCGAGACCCAGTACGGAAGAAAGAAGAATAAACAAGGATAGCGAGAAGGAAGAGCGGAGAGGGGGGAAAGTAAGGGGGACTGAGAACCAGGGAGTCTGAAAGACCAATAAAACAGAATCAAGAATGGATAGCCATAGTAGCATCAGCAAACTGGGCCACATAGAAATTATAAGATCAACTACCAGATGGAGCAGAAGAGTTAACACCAGCAATATAATGCCGGTATAACAAAGTAGTTTTGAATTCCAGCCAAGGGGACCATATTGCCGAAAATTCAGACACATTGCCCCTTGTAAACGTAATAATATCCTCCATCTCCATATAGTAGTCGATCCTCTTAAACCAATCCCTCACTGAAGGGGCCTTTGTTGATTTCCGTAGCGTAGGAATGACCGTTTTAGCTGCATTATTGAGATGTCTGAGTGTCGAGTGTTTATACGTCTTAGTGTCTGCAGTGGTAATATTTAGTAACCAGAATCATGGATCTTTGGGTATATCGCCTTTCAATATTGCTTCAGTACAACTAAATATATCAGCCCAAAAGATAGTGAGCGCCGGGCATTCCCACCATATATGTAGAAAGTGATAATGTTGATTATCTTTACAGGAATGAAAGCTATACCTTAAATACACCTTAAACCTTTAGCCGCTGTGGCCGCTATACTTAATTCACACTACGCACCTTTTACGCTATCAGCGTAAAAGGGTTCCGTAGTGTACGGACTTTGCGTACACACGCTGCGCTGACGGTACAAAGTATTCGCAGCGCATACACACCCAGAGATACACTTAAAACCTTCTACAGCAATGCAATGCAATAATAATAATAATAATACACTTTAAACCTTAGAAGGGCAATGAGCACACGTCACCAATTGTGATTAACCGCTGGGTTCCGACACCACAGTGGATTATTTCTGAAAGGGGGTTTACAATACAAATTAGACACTACAATACAAGACAATATATATAACAGAATAATGGCTACAGTCAATGATACA
The DNA here is from genome assembly GCF_028390025.1 of Pseudophryne corroboree. Taxonomy (NCBI): domain Eukaryota; kingdom Metazoa; phylum Chordata; class Amphibia; order Anura; family Myobatrachidae; genus Pseudophryne; species Pseudophryne corroboree. Next base: position 693,340,759 of record NC_086448.1, read on the forward strand.
TACGTGAGAATATTCGCGTGCGCTTCCTGGTCCAGTCCTCCGTAATCAAATAGATAACGTTGTGAGTCTTGTGGCTGGCCGGGCTGCAGCAAGCTTTATTTATACAAGTCCTTCCAAAAGCAATACAATGGATACTGTAATCCCTTAGTCCATTGGACACAGGGATGCACTTTTACAGTACAGGAGAGGTCATAGGTTGATTTGAAAAGGTAGGCGATGTCTTTCTCAACTGTTCTTGTGGGTGGTCTCCTCTGGATTCCCGCCGCATACATAATATACAGTAAATACAATTTATATCTATATTCTGCTTCTGCACATAACTATCCGCAGGAACATGCGATCTTCCGCAGACCACCACCGGAATGTTACCCTTAAAATATCCTACAGCTGGATACCAAATACCACCTTATAACCTTAGTCTGTCCCCTCTTATCCTGTAAAGGTGAATCCCTTTCTTCTGCAACCATTTAAACAGCTATAACTTTCTGATGTGGTGCAAGGAGACTATGGGGTAAATTTACTAAGATTCGTGTTTTCCCGTTTCAGGTCAAAGTTCAATCACGAATGACATCGAAAGTGTAAAACTGCAACTTTTTGAATTTGTTACGATGGATTTACTAAGCTGTCGTATTCGGGTTTTTCTTTTGTTCCGATGTCGATGTCATTCGTGTTTTTATTTTTATTTTTACGGCAGTGATTAGCAAAACACTGCCGACTTTTTTACAATGAATCTCGGCCGGATCTGTGTGATCCGTGCTGGGGTTCATTTTTTTTTTTTTTTTTTTAAATTAAACACTGTAAAATCCAAAAAAAAAATTGCGTGGGGTCCCCCCTCCTAAGCATAACCAGCCTCGGGCTCTTTGAGCCGATCCTGGTTGCAGAAATATGGGGGGAAAAATGACAGGGGTTCCCCCATATTTAAGCAACCAGCATCGGGCTCTGCGCCTGGTCCTGGTTCCAAAAATACGGGGGACAAAAAGAGTAGGGGTCCCCTGTATTTTTAAAACCAGCACCGGGCTCCACTAGCTGGACAGATAATGCCACAGCCGGGGGTCACTTTTATATAGTGCCCTGCGGCCGTGGCATCAAATATCCAACTAGTCACCCCTGGCCGGGGTACCCTGGGGGAGTGGGGACCCCTTCAATCAAGGGGTCCCCCCCCCCCCAGCCACCCAAGGGCCAGGGGTGAAGCCCGAGGCTGTCCCCCCCCCATCCAATGGGCTGCAGATGGGGAGGCTGATAGCCTTTTGTGATAATGAAAATATATTGTTTTTAGTAGCAGTACTACAAGGCCCAGCAAGCCTCCCCCGCATGCTGGTACTTGGAGAACCACAAGTACCAGCATGCGACGGAAAAACGGGCCCGCTGGTACCTGTAGTACTACTACTAAAAAAATACCCAAAAAAAGACAAGACACACACACCGTGAAAGTAAAGATTTATTACATACATGCACACAAACATACATACATACTTACCTTATGTTCACACGCAGGTCGGTCCTCTTCTCCAGTAGAATCCAAGGGGTACCTGTTGAATAAATTCTACTCACCAGATCGCGGGTCCCAGGCTCCTCGGGGCATCCATTTGTAATCCACGTACTTGCATAAAATAAGAAAACGGAAAGCCGAGCCACGAACTGAAAGGGGCCCCATGTTTTCACATGGGACTCCTTACCCCGAATGCCAGAAACCCACTCTGACTTCTGTCTAAGTGGGTTTCTTCAGCCAATCAGGGAGCGCCACGTTGTAGCACTCTCCTGATCGGCTGTGTGCTCCTGTACTGAGTGACAGGCGGCACACGGCAGTGTTACAATGTAGCGCCTATGCGCTCCATTGTAACCAATGGTGGGAACTTTCTGCTCAGCGGTGACGTCACTTTAGGTTAAATTTTAAATTTTTTTTTCATACATCGTATTGTGACAATACATTTATAAGATCAGGCATATGAATATATAGCCTACTGCTTTTAAACAATTAGGTATTTGGGTATATAAGTATCCACTTTTACAACATTACTAACTAGTCCCATATAGCAGGTAAAATCTTATGTCCGCTATGGTGATAAGTTAGGATTAGATAGAGGAGGGGCTTCCACAGGCCATTGCAATCAGCTTTGTTATTATTCTGACTGACGTCATCTTTATTCATAAAAGAAACTTCTGTATTACTGCAGGGCATTTATCTATGATATAGAAATATAAATGGTGCTGATTTATAACTTATAACCTCCTCCCTCCCTGTTTAAAACCACTTTGTTTATTGTTAAGCTTTGACTGATTCCGGATTTCTAAACTACAACTACCAGAAGGCATTGGGAATCTCCGCTGGTCCGAGCGGCCGATACGTCACTTCCGCTTCCGGTTCCGGCGGAAACTCCATATACGGACTGTCCATGGGAATAAGAAAACTACGATTCCCATAAGGCTATGCGCCAATCAGCGCGATCGTTCAGGAACGGATATTCCACATTTAATATGTGTATTTCATGTATATTATGTTATCAATATTGTATGTATGTCAGTGCTTCATGTACTTGTTTTTGATTTTGGATATATTATCATAATCAGGATTATTAAGGAACAGGAAGTGGACTAATTGATCGTTCCACTTCCTGCTACTCACAGATAGGCTGGTGGCCTCATAAATACTTAGTCTCCTCACAGTCCAGATATGTCTTGACAAAGGTCACACGACCGAAACGCGTCGACATTATCTGGACTGTGAGTAGCAAGATTCCTATTCTTCAATTTCTTTATTTATTTTTTAAAAGGCCAACGAAAATATTTTTTTAAATAGGAAATTATTTTTTCATATTTTTTATGTATTATATATAAAATTTTTAACTTCAATTTTTTGTGCTGTTGGAATGGATTAAAGAAGTAATTGTTTTTATAAAGCACCATTTGCATTTGGGATTTTTTTGGGACTATCACACATCATTAAGTGTGATCAATAGACTTTATAAGATCCTTCCTGCCATCACACACTGACTGGTGAAGTTGTTCAAGACAGAATAGACAGAATAAATCACTCGAGCCCGCAAAGATACCCTGATAGGATTCCTCCATGCCACTTCAACGTGAGTCTGGGTACGCCCACATTTGAGGGTTAAGGTGTGAAAGATACCGTTAGAGGAACGTCTGTCATACATCTTGTGTGAGTTCGGGTACGCTTGTGTATTAATCTCTTCTGGATCAAAACCTCTCACCCATGGTTTGGGAGAGTCCCCATATAAATAATATCTGTATGGGCACCTCACCATCTATTTTTTGATGTGAGTGGGATATGCAATAATTATCAGTTTCCCACTAATCACCAGTGCCTCATTATTTGTGCACATTTCTTCTTAAAACAATACTACACACTGTCTGCTGTTATTCTTTTTCTCTGCATACTTGCGAGCCATCAAACCAGAACATTGGAGTTTGCTGACAACACCACTCAAGGATAAAGAAACCTTGATAGGAATAGAACTGCAAGTTCAAGTGTGAGTTGGGGTACGCCTCATTTTTTGTGAAAAATAGAAAGCTTAAAGATACCTTTTGAGGAATGTACTCGACATCCCTTGTGTGAGTCTTTGGTACGCCTATGTATGACTAATTCATCACACCTTATGTTTAGTCACTTGGATGCTGCTAACATCATTGCGTTGAAAGATACCTTTATGGGCACATCTATACATTGCTCAGTGTGAGTGGGGTACGCGAGACAATTGTGGATCACCGTTCATTTCATCTGTTTTATAACTGTCTCATTTCTGGACTATTAGCAATATCACACATTGCGTGTTATTTTTTTGTTTCACATGTACGGATAACCTCGACTCAATTCTATTGGACGAGATCATAATATTCACATAAGGAGTGAATTAATTCTGAGGTCATCCATCTTTATGAGGAACGTATTGTATATATTTTATATCTTTTTTCTTATATCACTTATCTTATAAGCGCCCAGGACACAGTCTGGTGTCTAATTATTGTTGTATATCTGTGTTCTATAAATGTGGTGACATTTATTTTGACACCAGAAGTGTACAGGCGGCTTTGCGCCAAGGAAATTTGTTTCACTGTTCTTATACTTAAGTATGTATGTATGTTTGTGTGCATGTATGTAATAAATCTTTACTTTCACGGTGTGTGTGTCTTGTCTTTTTTTGGGTATTTTTTTAGTAGTAGTACTACAGGTACCAGCGGGACCGTTTTTCCGTCGCATGCTGGTACTTGTGGTTCTCCAAGTACCAGCATGCGGGGGAGGCTTGCTGGGCCTTGTAGTACTGCTACTAAAAACAATATCTTTTCATTATCACAAAAGGCTATCAGCCTCCCCATCCGCAGCCCATTGGATGGGGGGGGACAGCCTCGGGCTTCACCCCTGGCCCTTGGGTGGCTGGGGGGGGGGGACCCCTTGATTGAAGGGGTCCCCACTCCCCCAGGGTACCCCGGCCAGGGGTGACTAGTTGGATTTTTGATGCCACGGCCGCAGGGCACTATATCAAAGTGACCCCCGGCTGTGGCATTATCTGTCCAGCTAGTGGAGCCCGGTGCTGGTTTTAAAAATACGGGGGACCCCTACTCTTTTTGTCCCCCGTATTTTTGGAACCAGGACCAGGCGCAGAGCCCGATGCTGGTTGCTTAAATATGGGGGAACCCCTGTCAATTTTTTCCCCATATTTCTGCAACCAGGATCGGCTCAAAGAGCCCGAGGCTGGTTATGCTTAGGAGGGGGGACCCCACGCAATTTTTTTTAATAAAATAACAACTTTCCCACCCCTTCCCACTGATATACATGCACGGATCTCATGGATCCCTGCATGCCTATCCAATCACGGAAAAAAAAAGCAGGTCTGTTTTTTTTTTGCACTTTTTTACGAGTTGTAATTTTTCACGGCAGTGTTTGTTTTTTTTTTGCTTTGCACTTCTTAGTAAATTACCGAGATTCATACTTAAACAGCCGCGTTTTGACCGATGGTGTATTCATTCGTAATTTTTTTCTTGGACTTGCAAAAAATTACGAATGCCCTCATCACTGCCGTGATTATTGCTTAGTAAATTACCGAGATGACACTTTGATGAAAAAACGGCATCTCGGTCAAAATCGGGAGCTTAGTAAATTTACCCCTATGTGTACATTGTGCACTATTTGGATTAAATATGTAATGTGTTCTGATGGCCCTCCATGCGTACACAAACTCTGCCGTAAATACCCATACCACGCGCCGATGCGCAGGACCGCGGGAGCGACCATACGCAAAGTGCGTACATGTGCACGCACTGCAGAACAAGTGCACGCGCAGTGGGCATGTGTGTGCAGTTTATACGTGCTGTGTGTTGTGCAATATTTTTCGACTTTGACAGTCCACCCTTTGGCAGTCACCAATAACTGCCACTATCTAATCACTAAACATAAAAATATCAATATAATATCTTCAGACGATTGGATGGTCGGAGAAGAGTTGTAGGTGGGAAATGTATGACCTAGTGGGATAGTAAAAAGCATGTATGTATGAATCCATGTCTGAGGGGCATGTATCATCGTGCCGTATATGTTCTAAATAAGCTTCGAGGTATTGCGAAGTATACATTAAATCCTTCTTATCCCGTATTAAGGGTCTGTAAGTGGGCCGATAAACACTACCGAGCTCTTTTCGGCTTCTTGTTCCAACAAATGGGGTGCACATTTAGTTGATGATACATGGAGGGGGAACATATGTGAGTGCTAGTATATGTGGATATCACCTGTCGACTATGTGTGTCATTAACTGAAGGTTGTAGAGATGAAGATACGACACATATCTAAAATACATTCACATAAACATTTTCATAAACATTCTTGGGTAGGGCTGATGTCTTTTCCGGATGGGTGTATCTGGGCAGAGGGGGAGACCAAGGAAAAACGGGTGAAAGAAACAGGCCATGGAATTAATTTGCAATCCTTATCATAACACTGTCTCTATGGATGGGTCGTAAATTAAATCTGCTGCTATAACAATGCCCTCGCTCCTTAAACTCATCAAATTTGTGCCGTGCTTGCGCCGCGTGAGAATTCGAACACACCTAAATATCAGGCCAATAATTATGACGACTCCCAGGATACAAAGGAGAAACTTTCCTACACTCATAATAACATTTTGAGCCCACTCTCCTAATCCTGAGAACCAATTTTGTGGGTTCAACCATGAGACCCAGCCGGTCAGCTCATTACCCACAGCGGTCAGGGTAAGGTTGTGTCTTCTCCGGAACTCCCACTTCAACTGCAATATATCATCCATCTTTTGATCGGTAATCTCTGTGGGGTCGTCAGTGCTGTTTGTAATATACGTACAGCACTTCACACCATACTGAGTTGCCAAAGTGACACAGTACCCACCCGTCACGGCTGTGATATAATTAAGGACCATCCTGTGCTGGATCAGTTCCGTCTTGTAAGCTTGTAACTCCCTTCCCGTATACCTGAAGGTGTCGTCATACATCTCAGTGATCTTATCTATCAAGTTCGCTAGCGCATGGATATACCTATAATTTATAATTCCTCTGGCAGTACGGTTGATGTCTAATGCGAGAAGGAATTGAATCCCGGTGGATTCGTGAATCAAATTAGAGGCTACGTGCTCTGTCCTCTCTATGAGGTGTCTCTTGACTATGTGTTCATAGTGAGTATGAGTATAAGGAGCCTGAGCACTGCGGTGAACATCTTTCATCTTATCATGGGTTATGGTCATGACCTCTGGCAACACTCTTCCAACATAACACAATCCCTCTGAGTTCGGGGCAAGCCACTTATACGCCTTCCTCCCACATATGAAATAGGCATCATTGGGGAGAACATAGGGGACAGAGTATGACATTACCATATTACAAACTTTCCAAGTGAAAAACCCCATCCCTAGTTCTCCTATCTGCTCAGTACAAGTATCAGGCTGGATGATATGAGCACAGTACCCTGGTGATACTTCTCCAACCCACATGGTCTTGCTTCCCCAAGTATACCTATACCGAAAATACCTTCCACTGTTGGTTATTTGGCGTACAAGTTCAGAGTCTATGGGTATCCTATCAGCTCTGTGCGAAAAGGCCATTGTCTGGTTATTCCACGTCACTTCCCGGTTTTCAGAAATTGGAAATGTTGAAACATAATAAGGATCTATCTACATGATACTGGTGGAGCTTCAAACTAGGGGGCCTAGAAATATTGAATTTCTTGTCCACCGGTCTCCCACCCTGTAATTCGAGTACCTCATCTATTGCTAAAGGGTACGGTACTAATCCTGACTTGCTCTGACCTTGAGGTACTTGTGAGCACACCCAGCATTCTGTCTGGTTTAAGACCTTACCCACTAGTGAGTGGTAATCACTCAATGGATGACGGTCCATGTTGATATTAAGGCTGGACTGACATCTCTGGATGCACCCATCCTCGACTATGTTCTCACAATTCCTATAAATTCAATTTTCCTCAGCCAATAACCCTTCACAGTGCCTCCGAGCTCCCTGACTACCAGATCGTTTTCTGATACTCGCCTTTGCTCGAGTGATGTGTTGCTCTTGAGATTCTACAAATCCATCCCCGCCATCAGAACCCATTCCAGATCCTTTCTCGACTTCTCTGGGACCCTCACCGAAACAGACTGTCCTGGTCAACAACAGGATTAACAGGAAAACCCGGAACGCAGTCTCTTGGGGTAAGTCCATCTTGTTAAGGGAAGAGAAGGGAAACAAGTAGGGGGGAGAAAGAGAGGAAGAGAAGGAGGGTAGTGGGGAATGGAGAAAATAAAAAAAACTGGTGCGACAACCGCCTCTGGTCTTGTTGTTCTCCGCGCTGAGGTGCCGTCTCAACAGTACTGCCTCTCAACCTTCCCGGAACAGACACTCCAGTGATACGATGTTCTCTATACTCTGCTCTTTGTCATGGGTTCTCTCTGGTTCAGCGACCTTTCTGTAGGGAACATAAATCTTGCATTTCAATGTGTTTAACTGTTGTGTATTATCAGTTGTGTGAAGTGAACCATCTTTGGAAAGTGAAAAGAGAGGGGAAATAATAAAAAGAAAATTTGTCAGATTTGCGTTCACCATCAGGCTGTCACACCATCATGTATATCGGTATCTATGCACAGTCTCCCTTCACCAGTATTCGCATTCTCCACCCTTTGTGCATGGCCAGGCAGGCACACTGATACTGGTGTCCCTATGCTGGTGAGATATACTGGGTTTGGGCAGAACTCTGAAAAGACTGAGTAGGCATGTGACGTTTGAACTGTAATCCTGTCGGTGAATTTAAGAGATGAAGAGGAAACTTTGAAGACAAATCACAGAGTTTAGTAACAGATAAGTTTGTAGAGGCAAAGAAGATTTTACAAAGTTTGACATCTGGATTGGGCACTACGGGGAATGATTCCCTAATCGGTCTGTTCCCCTAAAAAAAAAAATCTATGTGTGTTGTATCTCTACTGGGACTATCCCAGCCATCAATCCAGTGTCTTGTCCATTCTAAGTTCATAGGGAACCCGGTATCTTTGAGATAATTTCCTCTACCTGTGATGGACATGCATCTAAAACAGTGAAATGCAACATTAGTCTTCGTGGGTGTCTAACATATTTTGTGCTTCCTGGGTGAGAGCACTCTATATGTATACCATCTCTAACAAAACTCCTGTTAAGTTACTTAGAGGTCACTTCTGCTAGAGAGAGAAGCAGAAGTTTAGAGGCCTCTTCCTAACCCCAGTAAGTTCTGTCAAAAGGGTAAAGTTGCATTTATTCTGTGCTTCCCATTAACCGAATCTGTGTTTTTCTATACTGTATCGTGATTCCTTACTATATGTCCCTTGATCTCGTCTATGTGTTTAATAACGTGGCTTGTTTTCTCTGTCTAGGGGTCTATATTGGCTATGTGTTCTACTATACCTACAATCTCTGGCAAAATGCCCTTCCTTTCTACAAATGTAGCATGTTCTCGGTCTTTTCCAAACAGCAGGGGTCTGGGGTTTAGGCTGATGAGACTTTGGTGTAAGAGCCTGTATACTTTCAATCCTCAGCCTCTCCTATTGTTTTCTACGCCTAACAATATTCTTGTGGTGTACAATTGCTTACTCTCTAAGGCAAGCTACTGTGACTCCTCTCCAATTAGGCAAAGATGTTTGTACTCTGTCCCTTACTGTCTTATCGAGTCCATCCATTAGCACAGAGACAGCCACCTCCCTGTAATTCGTATTGTTCCCTGTATCCGATACCCCCATGTATCTATCCATTATTTGCAGGGCCCGATGGAAATATTCAGATGTCATTTCATTTTACCTCTGCTTTATGGAGAAAATTCTTCTCCACTTAACAGTTGTGGGGAAATACAACTCTAGTTGCCTGTTAATTTGCTCTAAGGGGCCCTACACACTCGGCGATGCGCCGCCGAGGTGCCCGACGGCCGATACGGCCGACGAGCAACCCGGCGGCGGGGGGGCAGTGACGGGGGGAGTGAAGTTTCTTCACTCCGCACGTCACGCGGCTGCATTGAAGTGCAGGCAAATATGGACAAGATCGTCCATATTGGCCTGCATGCACAGCCGACGGGAGATCAGCGATGAACGAGCGCGGGGCCGCGCATCGTTCATCGCTGGAGTCTCCACACTGAAAGATATGAACGAGTTCTCGTTCATTTATGAACGAGATCGTTCATATCTTTCAGAATATCGGCATGTGTGTAGGGCCTATAAGTTCTCCTGATTGTGTTTGTCAGTCATAAGACTATCCGACTCTAATCTACAATCCGTGATAAAAAAAAATTTGGTGTCAATATTAGGGGGTAGGCACGCTTTCAAAAGTATCCGCCAGTGTTTGTTTGTCGGTTCATACGCATTACCCAGATCTCTGATAAATTTCTGACATCTAGCTAAATCCTTCCGAGGGTCGGGAATTCTGAAATGATTGATCACAGCTCATCTCTGGGCCACGGGCAATACATTGCATTATTCCTGGTGAGGACCACTCCCTGACTATCGGTTCCCCCATTGGGAGTTACTGTTCCCAAGACAGGGTGTAATTCTACCATTCCGTTCCTGATTTGTTTACTGTGAGGTGTTGTTGTCTCTGTGCAATGAGCTGTCTCACACTTACCGGTAGCTGTGACCTCACCAGTTCTTTCATTGGGTAATATTGTTACTGCACTACCTGGTTGGACAGACCCCACCTGATTGTCCTGCAAAGTGACTGCTTGGAGGAGAGCTGCGATTTGGCTGGATCCTTCATCTTCCTGTGACCTATAACCTGGAAAAGACTTCAAAACAGGATACATCTTGCAAAAATTAGGGTTAATACATTGTTTTTGCATACTACTATCGTTTATGGATATATCATTGACTGTAGCCATCTCTTCCCCTTCGACCTGTGTCGACACTGGTGTGTTTGTGTTCTCATTCCTGCTAGGTTTTGAACCTGGTTTGCGAATTTGTTCTCTTTGCATATCCCCCTCCTGTTGCCATAATTTTAAACAATCATTATGTCTAATCCTTTTGTTTTTCTGGATTTTTGAAGACATATTTCTCTGACGTCCTAGTGGATGCTGGGAACTCCGTAAGGACCATGGGGAATAGACTGGCTCCGCAGGAGACTGGGCACTCTAAAAGAAAGATTAGGTACTATCTGGTGTGCACTGGCTCCTCCCTCTATGCCCCTCCTCCAGACCTCAGTTAGAATCTGGGCCCGGCCAGAGCTGGGTGCTCCTAGTGGGCTCTCCTGAGCTTGCTAGAAAAGAAAGTATTTGTTAGGTTTTTTATTTTCAGTGAGATCTGCTGGCAACAGACTCACTGCTACGAGGGACTGAGGGGAGAGAAGCAAACCTACCTGCTTGCAGCTAGCTTGTGCTTCTAAGGCTACTGGACACCATTAGCTCCAGAGGGTTCGAACACAGGGCCCGACCTCGATCGTCCGTTCCCGGAGCCGCGCCGCCGTCCCCCTTGCAGAGCCAGAAGACAGAAGAATCGACGAAAACGGCGGCTGAAGACTCCTGTCTTCATAAAGGTAGCGCACAGCACTGCAGCTGTGCGCCATTGCTCCCACAGCACACCACACACTCCGGTCACTGTTGGGTGCAGGGCGCTGGGGGGGGGGGGCGCCCTGGGCAGCAATTATTATACCTTTTTGGCACAAACTGCACATAATACAGTTTATAAAACTGTATATGTGCAAAAAAAAACGCCATTAACATTATACAAAAAGCGGGAGAAGCCCGCCGCTGAGGGGGCGGGGCCTTCTTCCTCAGCACACCAGCGCCATTTTCTCTTCACAGCTCCGCTGGAAGGACGCTCCCCATGCTCTCCCCTGCAGTATCCAATACAACAAGGGTAAAAAAGAGAGGGGGGGCACATAAATTTAGGCGCAAATGTGATAATAAGCAGCTATTGGGGAAAATCACTCTTTTTAGTGTAAATCCCTGTGTTATATAGCGCTGTGGTGTGTGCTGGCATACTCTCTCTCTGTCTCCCCAAAGGACTTTTGTGGGGTCCTGTCCTCAGTCAGAGCATTCCCTGTGTGTGTGCGGTGTGTCGGTACGGCTGTGTCGACATGTTTGATGAGGAGGGTTACGTGGAGGCGGAGCAGGAGCCGATAAGTGTGGTGTCGCCCCCGACGGGGCCGACACCGGAGTGGATGGATATGTGGAAGGTATTAACCGACAGTGTCAACTCCTTACATAAAAGGTTCGATGATGCAGCAGCCTTGGGACAGCCGGCATCTCAGCCCGTGCCTGCCCAGGCGTCTCAGGGGCTCATAAACGGCTGCTAGCTCAGATGGCAGACACAGATGTCGACACGGAGTCTGACTCCAGTGTAGATGAGGATGAGACAAATGTACAGTCCACAAGGGCCATCCGATGCATGATTACTGCAATGAAAAATGTATTGCACATTTCTGACATTAACCCGGTTACCACCAAAAAGGGTATTATGTTTGGGGAGAAAAAGCTACCAGTGACTTTTCCCCCATCTGATGAGTTAAATGAATTGTGTGAAGAAGCGTGGTGTTCCCCTGATAAGAAACTAGTGATTTCTAAGAGGTTACTGATGGCGTACCCTTTCCCGGCAATGGATAGGTTACGTTGGGAAACATCCCCTAGGGTGGACAAGGCGCTCACACGCTTATCAAAAAAGGTGGCACTGCCGTCTCAGGATACGGCCGCCCTAAAGGAGCCTGTCGATAGAAAGCAGGAGGCTATCCTGAAGTCTGTATATACACACTCAGGTACTATACTGAGACCTGCTATTGCTTCAGCATGGATGTGTAGTGCTGCAGCAGCATGGTCTGATACCCTGTCAGACAACATTGATTCCCTCGACAGGGATACTATTTTGCTAACCATAGATCATATAAAGGACGTCGTCTTATATATGAGGGATGCACAGAGGGACATTTGCCGGCTGGCATCTAGAATTAACGCAATGTCCATTTCTGCCAGGAGAGTGTTATGGACTCGGCAGTGGACAGGCGATGCTGATTCTAAAAGGCACATGGAGGTTTTGCCTTATAAAGGTGAGGAATTGTTTGGGGACGGTCTCTCGGACCTCGTATCCACAGCAACAGCTGGGAAGTCAACTTTTTTACCTCAGGTTCCCTCACAGCCTAAGAAAGCACTGTATTATCAAGTACAGTCCTTTCGGCCTCAGAAAGGCAAGCGGGTCAGAGGAGCATCCTTTCTGCCCAGAGGCAGGGGTAGAGGAAAGAAGCTGCACCAGGCAGCCAGTTCCCAGGAACAAAAATCCTCCCTTGCTTCCACTAAGTCCACCGCATGACGCTGGGGCTCCACAGGCGGAGCCAGGTGCGGTGGGGGCGCGTCTCCGGAACTTCAGCAACCAGTGGGTTCGCTCACAGGTGGATCTCTGGGCTGTACAAGTTGTATCTCAGGGATACAAGCTGGAGTTCGAGGCGACTCCCCCTCGCCGTTACCTCAAATCAGCCTTGCCAGCTGCTCCCAGGGAAAGGGAGGTAGTACTGGCGGCTATTCACAAGCTGTACCTCCAGCAGGTGATAATCAAGGTTCCCCTCCTTCAACAGGGACGGGGTTACTATTCCACAATGTTTGTGGTACCGAAACCAGACGGTTCGGTGAGACCCATTCTGAATTTAAAATCCTTGAACACTTATATAAGGAAGTTCAAGTTCAAAATGGAATCGCTCAGGGCGGTTATTGCAAGCCTGGAAGAGGGGTATTTTATGGTGTCGCTGGACATCAAGGATGCTTACTTGCATGTCCCCATTTACACACCTCACCAGGAGTATCTCAGGTTGGTGGTACAGGACTGTCATTACCAATTCCAGACGTTGCCGTTTGGTCTGTCCACGGCACCGAGAGTATTTACCAAGGTAATGGCCGAAATGATGATACTCCTTCGGAAGAAGGGAGTTATAATTATCCCGTACTTGGACGATCTCCTTATAAAGGCGAGGTCCAAGGAGCAGTTGTTAGTCAGCGTAGCACTATCTCGGGAAGTGTTGCAACAGCACGGCTGGATTCTGAATATCCCAAAGTCGCAGCTGATTCCTGCGACGCGTCTACTGTTCCTGGGCATGATTCTGGACACAGAACAGAAGAAGGTGTTTCTCCCGGGGGAGAAGGCCCAGGAATTGTCATCTCTGGTCAGGGACCTCCTGAAACCAAAACAGGTGTCGGTGCATCATTGCACGCGAGTCCTGGGAAAGATGGTGGCTTCTTACGAAGCAATCCCTTTCGGCAGATTCCATGCAAGGATCTTTCAGTGGGATCTGTTAGACAAATGGTCCGGATCGCATCTTCAGATGCATTGGTTGATCACCCTGTTCCCGAGGGCCAGGGTGTCTCTGCTGTGGTGGCTGCAGAGTGCTCATCTTCTCGAGGGCCGCAGATTCGGCATACAGGACTGGGTCCTGGAGACCACGGATGCAAGCCTCCGAGGATGGGGGGCAGTCACTCAGGGAAGGAACTTCCAAGGACAGTGGTCAAGTCAGGAGACTTCCCTACACATAAATATTCTGGAACTAAGGGCCATTTACAACGCCCTGAGTCAAGCAGAGCCCCTGCTTCAAAACCAACCGGTGCTGATTCAGTCAGACAACATCACGGCGGTCGCCCATGTAAACCGCCAGGGCGGCACAAGAAGCAGGATGGCGATGGCAGAAGCCACAAGGATTCTTCGATGGGCGGAGAATCACGTGCTAGCACTGTCAGCAGTGTTCATTCCGGGAGTGGACAACTGGGAAGCAGACTTCCTCAGCAGGCACGACCTCCACCCGGGAGAGTGGGGACTTCATCCAGAAGTCTTCACACTGATTGTAAATCGTTGGGAACGGCCACAGGTGGACATGATGGCGTCCCGCCTAAACAAAAAGCTAAAAAGATATTGCGCCAGGTCAAGGGACCCTCAGGCAATAGCTGTGGACGCCCTAGTGACACCGTGGGTGTACCAGTCGGTTTATGTGTTCCCTCCTCTTCCTCTCATACCCAAGGTACTGAGGATAATAAGAAAGAGAGGAGTAAGAACTATACTCATCGTTCCGGATTGGCCAAGAAAAACTTGGTACCCAGAACTTCAAGAAATTATCTCAGAGGACCCATGGCCTCTGCCTCTCCGACAGGACCTGCTACAGCAGGGGCCCTGTCTGTTCCAAGACTTACCGCGGCTGCGTTTGACGGCATGGCGGTTGAACGCCGGATCCTACCGGAAAAGGGCATTCCAGATGAAGTGATTCCTACGCTGATAAAAGCTAGGAAGGAGGTGACAGCAAAACATTATCACCGCATATGGCGGAAATATGTTGCTTGGTGTGAGGCCAGGAAGGCCCCAACAGAGGAATTCCAGCTGGGTCGATTTCTGCACTTCCTACAGTCAGGGGTGACTATGGGCCTAAAATTGGGGTCCATAAAGGTCCAGATTTCGGCCCTATCTATTTTCTTTCAAAAAGAACTGGCTTCACTGCCTGAAGTTCAGACGTTTGTTAAGGGAGTGCTGCATATTCAGCCCCCTTTTGTGCCTCCAGTGGCACCTTGGGATCTTAACGTTGTTTTGGATTTCCTGAAATCCCACTGGTTTGAGCCACTTAAGACCGTGGAGTTAAAGTATCTCACGTGGAAGGTGGTCATGCTGTTGGCCTTGGCTTCAGCTAGGCGTGTGTCAGAATTGGCGGCTTTGTCATGTAAAAGCCCATATCTGATTTTCCATATGGACAGGGCGGAATTGAGGACTCGTCCCCAATTTCTCCCAAAGGTGGTATCAGCGTTTCATTTGAACCAACCTATTGTGGTGCCTGCGGCTACTCAGGACTTGGAGGATTCCAAGTTGCTGGACGTAGTCCGGGCCCTGAAAATTTATGTTTCCAGGACGGCTAGAGTCAGAAAAACTGACTCACTATTTATCCTGCATGCACCCAACAAGCTGGGTGCTCCTGCTTCAAAGCAGACTGTTGCTCGCTGGATCTGTAGCACGATTCAGCTGGCACATTCTGCGGCTGGACTGCCGCATCCTAAATCAGTAAAAGCCCATTCCACAAGGAAGGTGGGCTCTTCTTGGGCGGCTGCCCGAGGGGTCTCGGCTTTACAGCTTTGCCGAGCTGCTACTTGGTCGGGTTCAAACACATTTGCTAAATTCTACAAGTTTGATACCCTGGCTGAGGAGGACCTTGAGTTTGCTCATTCGGTGCTGCAGAGTCATCCGCACTCTCCCGCCCGTTTGGGAGCTTTGGTATAATCCCCATGGTCCTTACGGAGTTCCTAGCATCCACTAGGACGTCAGAGAAAATAAGAATTTACTCACCGGTAATTCTATTTCTCGTAGTCCGTAGTGGATGCTGGGCGCCCGTCCCAAGTGCGGACTCTCTGCAATACATGTATATAGTTATTGCTTAACTTAAGGGTTATTGTTATGAGCCATCTCTTGAATGAGGCTCAGTTTTTTGTTCACACTGTTAACTGGGTATAGTTATCACGAGTTGTACGGTGTGATTGGTGTGGCTGGTATGAGTCTTACCCTGGATTCCAAATCCTTTCCTTGTTGTGTCAGCTCTTCCGGGCACAGTTTCCCTAACTGAGGTCTGGAGGAGGGGCATATAGGGAGGAGCCAGTGCACACCAGATAGTACCTAATCTTTCTTTTAGAGTGCCCAGTCTCCTGCGGAGCCCGTCTATTCCCCATGGTCCTTACGGAGTTCCCAGCATCCACTACGGACTACAAGAAATAGAATTACCGGTGAGTAAATTCTTATTTTTACTGCTTACATTCTGCAGTACCTCTGGTTCAAAGCTGCCCACCTTAGGGAATGGTTCCCTATCTTTGTCAGTCACACATTCCCATTCAGACAAAAATTCTTCAATACTTTTTCCTTTAAACTCCGCTGACCCCATGGGCCGCGGCTCTACAACCTGAACCCTGGTTAAACGTCCCTTACTTGAGCAACTGGCTCCCATAATTGTGGGCCTTTTCCCACAAACACCAAAATACTCAATATAAGGTAACGGTGAAAGTTCTCCGAGCGCTCTTCACCCGCTCACCGCCCACATTGGCCAGTACTACCATACACTGTCGATAGCGAAGGCAATGTACCCAACTTAGGGCCCTATGTGACCTATATTTACTGGAAGTTTTTAGGAATAACTTACCCTTTCCAGTAAAGTATCGGCCATTGGAGATTTTTTTGAGAGAGACCAGCGAAAACTCCCTATGTACTTTATTATACACAAATCACGCTTGCGTATGTTCTATACAGCGCTGATGATACCGCGATTTTACGCAAAAGCTCGTAAAAAGTATATCACATTGCGCTATATATCGCACCCACAAACGCGCGGTCCAATCGCACAGCTTATAGGTACTTGTTACTTATCTGCCGTACGACCACTGGAATCGAGTTTCAGGCTGCGAAACCTCAGCCGGAGCGTATAAAAAAAAAACTATATGGGTCACAACACTTCACAATTCCCTACCACGCTCCTGTGTAAGTCTCCTCACGACTTACGTATTAAACTTTATATTAACGTGAGTCAGCCGCCTCACGCCACCAAGTCTCCATTCACTTGATGTACCACACACTGAGATTCCAAATTCCGTGGTTCAAATTTCCACTCGCTCCTGCGTTTGCTCACTCAATTACACTTTGGTTTTTCTGTACAGAAAATTATCATTCATTCAGACAAGCAGCTTTACTCCCAGAGGCAATACAGTAAATAAGGGTTTTATACTAAACTTTGGAAGCTGGGCAATCTTGTGTTATTGTAGCGTGGCTACTGTCTCACCTTTAAACTAAACGAACTATTGTGTAATTTGTACTTAGCGACCGTATTCTTACGCAATTTGCGTAAACACGCGACCGTGCTTACGCCGCATGTGCAGTTCCGTACCTTGTCCGAGACACGTGTACAAAACCGTACGTCCGCAATAGCACAAATCATACAATTTCTATAAATGTGAGCAATATTAACTATAATTGCTCACTTAACACGCCACACAGTTTCTTTTCTGTATAAACCTTTATAACTAGGCCAGACTGCGTTTCTGTTTTACACTTACTTCCTTTGTTTATATTACGAATTTAGTAATATGAAAGGTATGGCAACAATGTGGGAGAGTATGCACAGAGTATGGGTGTACGCTTTTGTTGTGTACGCATTTGGCGACAAAAATAAATTCACAGATTTTAAATAGCTTTTTTTTCTCCTGCTTACCTTACGAGTTCTTACCAGCATCCCTACAAACCATACAGAGCAGACACCATCTAATCAGCAATTAAGTAGGGTTTTCAGTGTATCCACCGACCAAGAAAAGGATACGTAGGATACCTTCTGTCCACCCTTATGCTGATAGATTATGTCTGCTTGTGACCTGTTAAGCAGTAAAAATGTGGAAAATAGGACGATGCCCCCAATTGATAATGTTGATTATCTTTACAGGAATGAAAGCTATACCTTAAACACACCTTAAACCTTTAGCCGCTGTGGCCGCTATACTTAATTCACACTACGCACCTTTTACGCTATCAGCGTAAAAGGGTTCCGTAGTGTACGGACATTGCGTACACACGCCGCGCTGATGGTACAAAGTACTCACAGCGCATACACACCCAGAGATACACTTAAAACCTTCTACAGCAATGAAATGCAATAATAATAATACACTTTAAACCTTAGCAGGGCAATGAGCACACGACACCAATTGTGATTAACCGCTGGGTTCCGACACCACAGTGGATTATTTCTGAAAGGGGGTTTACAATATAAATTATACACTACAATACAAGACAATATATATAACAGAATAATAGCTACAGTCAATGATACATACGTGAGAATATTCGTGTGCGCTTCCTGGTCCAGTCCTCCGTAATCAAATAGATAACGTTGTGAGTCTTGTGGCTGGCCGGGCTGCAGCAGGCTTTATTTATACAAGTCTTCCAAAAGCAATACAATGGATACTGTAATCCCTTTGTCCATTGGACACATGGATGCACTTTTACAGTACAGGAGAGGTCATAGGTTGATTTGAAAAGGTAGGCGATGTCTTTCTCAACTATTCTTGTGGGTGGTCTCCTCTGGATTCCCGCCGCATAATAATATACAGTAAATACAATTTATATCGATATTTTGCTTCTGCACATAACTATCCGCAGGAACATGCGATCTTCCGCAGACCACCACCGGAATGTTACCCTTAAAATACCCTACAGCTGGATACCAAATACCACCTTATAACCTTAGTCTGTCCCCTCTTATCCTGTAAAGGTGAATCCCTTTGTTCTGCAACCATTTAAACAGCTATAACTTTCTGATGTGGTGCAAGGAGACTATGTGTACATTGTGCACTATTTGGGTTAAATATGTAATGTGTTCTGATGGCCCTCCATGCGTACACAAACTCTGCCGTAAATACCCATACCACGCGCCGATGCGCAGGACCGCGGGAGCGACCATACGCAAAGTGCGTACATGTGCACGCACTGCAGAACAAGTGGGTGCAGTTTATACGTGCTGTGTGTTCTGCAATATTTTTCAACTTTGACAAAAGCTACCTACATGTGACCTGCATCTCCAGCAAGTGTTGGGTATTGTAGGGAACATTTTGTGCAATATCACTGGGATCCTATACCATCGGTATGTAATCTTATAGAGAGTCTCTAGCATAGCCAAACACATGGAGCTAGCTTGGGCGTTACGAAATATCGTCCCCCAATCTAGATCAGAAATCAGACCCTGTAGATCCTTCTCCCATGCCGCCTCTAATGGGGGAGGGTTGGCAAAAAGACCCTCGATAAGGTTAGCATAGAGCTGTGAAATAACATGTGAGATTTCTTGATAATTTTGAGTTTTTACCAATTGAGATCAGAAAATGACGGAATTGCAAGAACTTCCAGAATTCAGAATTCAGAGGCCATAGTGATTGGATGTCAGAAAATGAACATAGGCCTCCTGGGCCAATCATTTGGCCTACTCTAAAAATCCCTGCCTCCGCCCATAATTTAAATGAAGCAGTGTGAAGACCTGGGAGGAAGTAAGGGTTATAAAGGAAGGAAGTCAGGGGTGACAATTTGGAGGAAATGTGCGGAAGTAAACGCAATTTCTTCCACATCGCAAGAGTAGGGGTAATAGTGGAATGGTCAATTCTCGGTAGGTTAGGTAGCCATGGAACTATCTCAATATAGTGGGTAAAGCTTTTTTCTTCTAAGGAGACCCATAGTTTGGTGTCTTTTTTTTTTTTTTTCAATCATAAAATTTTTATTGAAAATACAAACGGTTACAGAGATGACAGCTAAGGGTCAAATGGTGGCAAACAAATGCCAGGAGTAAGTGAGTAATTGATTCAATACATGCGTAAAGTAATAAGAAAGAGAAAAAAAAAAGAAGGAAGGTGGATGCGTGCACGCGCACACACACATACACCCACACAAGCATGTACACATGAATCGTCAAATAAGACATCTCTGTATAAAAAAGAAAATGTACATATAAAGTGAACCAAAAAAAAAGCACCTATCATATAAACAATAATAATCAAACTATAAAGAGACCTTGGGGTATATTTACTAAGCTCCCGATTTTGACCGAGATGCCGTTTTTTCTTCAAAGTGTCATCTCGGTTAATCTCGGTCATTTACTAAACACTAATCACGGCAGTGATGAGGGCATTCGTAATTTTTTGCTAGTTCAGGTAAAAAATTACGAATGAATACACCATCGGTCAAATTACGCCTGTTTAGATATGAATCTCGGTCATTTACTAAGAAGTGCAAAGCAAAAAAACACAAAACACTGCCGTGAAAAATTACAACTCGTAAAAAAGTCCTAAAAAAAACAGACCTGCTTTTTTTTTTCGTGATTTGAGATGCATGCAGGGATCCATGAGATCCGTGCATGTATATCAGTGGGAAGGGGTGGGAAAGTGCTTATTTTTGCCAAAAAAATTGCGTGGGGTCCCCCCTCCTAAGCATAACCAGCCTCGGGCTCTTTGAGCCGATCCTGGTTGCAGAAATATGGGGAAAAAAATGACAGGGGTTCCCCCATATTTAAGCAACCAGCATCGGGCTCTGCGCCTGGTCCTGGTCCCAAAAATACGGGGGACAAAAAGAGTAGGGGTCCCCCGTATTTTTAAAACCAGCATCGGGCTCCACTAGCTGGACAGATAATGCCACAGCCGGGGGTCACTTTTATACAGTGCCCTGCGGCCGTGGCATCAAAAATCCAACTAGTCACCCCTGGCCGGGGTACCCTGGGGGAGTGGGGACCCCTTCAATCAAGGGGTCCCCCCCCCCAGCCACCCAAGGGCCAGGGGTGAAGCCCGAGGCTGTCCCCCCCCCCATCCAATGGGCTGCGGATGGGGAGGCTGATAGCCATTTGTGATAATGAAAAGATATTGTTTTTAGTAGCAGTACTACAAGTCCCTGCAAGCCTCCCCCGCATGCTGGTACTTGGAGAACCACAAGTACCAGCATGCGGCGGAAAAACGGGCCCGCTGGTACCTGTAGTACTACCACTAAAAAAATACCCAAAAAAACACAAGACACACACACCGTGAAAGTATAATTTTATTACATACATACACACATACATACATACTTACCTTATGTTCTCACGCAGGTCGGTCCTCTTCTCCAGTAGAATCCAAGGGCTACCTGTTGAAGAAATTCTACTCACCAGATCCATGGGTCCAGGCTCCTCGGCAAATCCAGGGTTAATCCACGTACTTGAATAAATAAAAAAAAACGGTGTCCCGACCACGAACTGAAAGGGGACCCATGTTTGCACATGGGTCACCTTCCCACGAATGCTAGAAACCCACTTTGACTTCTGTCTAAGTGGGTTTCTTCAGCCAATCAGGGAGTGCCACGTTGTAGCACTCTCCTGATCAGCTGTGTGCTGCTGTCCTCACTGACAGGCAGCACGCGGCAGTGTTACAATGTAGCGCCTATGCGCTCCATTGTAACCAATGCTGGGAACTTTCTGCTCAGCGGTGACGTCACTTTAGGTCAACCGCAGGGCAGAAAGTTCCCATCATTGGTTACAATGTAGCGCATAGACGCTACATTGTAACACTGCCGCGTGCTGCCTGTCAGTGAGGACAAGAGCACACAGCTGATCAGGAGAGTGCTACAACGTGGCGCTCCCTGATTGGCTGAAGAAACCCACTTAGACAGAAGTCAAAGTGGGTTTCTGGCATTCGTGGGAAGGTGACCCATGTGCAAACATGGGTCCCCTTTCAGTTCGTGGTCGGGACACCGTTTTTTTTTTTATTTATTCAAGTACGTGGATTAACCCTGGATTTGCCGAGGAGCCTGGACCCATGGATCTGGTGAGTAGAATTTCTTCAACAGGTAGCCCTTGGATTCTACTGGAGAAGAGGACCGACCTGCGTGAGAACATAAGGTAAGTATGTATGTATGTATGTGTGTATGTATGTAATAAAATTATACTTTCACGGTGTGTGTGTCTTGTGTTTTTTTGGGTATTTTTTTAGTGGTAGTACTACAGGTACCAGCGGGCCCGTTTTTCCGCCGCATGCTGGTACTTGTGGTTCTCCAAGTACCAGCATGCGGGGGAGGCTTGCTGAGACTTGTAGTACTGCTACTAAAAACAATATCTTTTCATTATCACAAATGGCTATCAGCCTCCCCATCCGCAGCCCATTGGATGGGGGGGGACAGCCTCGGGCTTCACCCCTGGCCCTTGGGTGGCTGGGGGGGGGGGGACCCCTTGATTGAAGGGGTCCCCACTCCCCCAGGGTACCCCGGCCAGGGGTGACTAGTTGGATTTTTGATGCCACGGCCGCAGGGCACTGTATAAAAGTGACCCCCGGCTGTGGCATTATCTGTCCAGCTAGTGGAGCCCGGTGCTGGTTTTAAAAATACGGGGGACCCCTACTCTTTTTGTCCCCCGTATTTTTGGAACCAGGACCAGGCGCAGAGCCCGATGCTGGTTGCTTAAATATGGGGGAACCCCTGTCAATTTTTTCCCCATATTTCTGCAACCAGGATCGGCTCAAAGAGCCCGAGGCTGGTTATGCTTAGGAGGGGGGACCCCACGCATTTTTTTTTGGGATTTTACATTGTTTAATTAAAAAAAAAAAAAATAAGAACCCCAGCACGGATCACACAGATCCGGCCGAGATTGATTGTAAAAAAAAAACGGCAGTGTTTTGCTAATCACTGCCGTAAAAATAGGTAAAAAAAAACGAATGACATCGACATCGGAAGAAAAGAAAAACCCGAATACGACAGCTTAGTAAATCCATCGTAATCAATTCAAAAAGTTGCAGTTTTACACTGTCGATGTCATTCGTGATTGAACTTTGACCTTTTTACGGAAATTACGAATCTTAGTAAATTTACCCCCTTGTCAGCTAATATTTTTTCTTAGCGAAAGGTAGGTAAAAGGTGTCTGGAAAATTTGTTGAAAAACAACTATAAACATAACTCAGAGAAAGACTATAAGCTGGGGGAATAGGGGAAAGTAGGGAAGAGTAGGAGAGGAAGGGTAATGGTGGAAGATGAAAAGAGAAGATCCCCAACAGGTCGGGGTAAAAAAAAAAAAAAAGAGGGGGCGGAGAGAGCAGGAAGGAGTCAAAGCCTTAACCAAGACCTGAAAGAGGGGTATTGTGAAGCCTATACCAAGGGAGCCATATGGAGTGAAACTTTAGTACTGTATTATTTTGTAGTCTGGTTATGTATTCCATCCTTGAAATGAACCAGATTCTGTTCAGTAGCTCCTGTTTGTCAGGGGCTGTAGCAGCTTTCCAATTACGCGCTATTTGGTATTTAGCCGCGCCCGAGATATGGAGAATCAATTTGTTCGTTTCAATGGAGACATTGTCTATTGGGGCACAGAGTAGTAAGTTCACTGGAGAAGGGGGTGTTGTGGGCTCAACGAGGGCATTAATAAGGGACCTAACCATACCCCAATAACGGGTAATCACAAGGCATGACCACCAGATGTGGTAGAATGAGCCCACTTCCCCACAATGTCTCCAGCATAAATTGGATGTATTTGGATAAATGCGATGAAGTTTCTCAGGTATTAAGTACCGTCTGGTATAGACCTTGTATGCATTTTCACGTATGGCCACACTTATGGAACATTTAGATATCGCTGTACGGATTGAGTCCCATTCCTCTGTTGCCAGATGTAACCTTAAATCCGTTTCCCAATTCTGTTCATGAGGTTTAAGAGGGTGGGGGGGGGGGGGGGGGTCTAAAGTCAAAATGGATTTATATAAAAATGAGAGAGCCCCCTTATCGTTAGAGTTGTACATGCAAAATCTTTCTAGGGGGGTCGGAATTTGCAGTGGGTACGATAGGTTGAGGGATGATATAAAGTGACGAATTTGTAAGTACTGAAAATGCAGAGAATTAGGAATTCCGAATTTTTCTTGAAAATCCGCAAAAGACTTTAGAGCGTGCCTGTCCACAATGTGATGAACTCGCGGGATCCCCAGTGAGGTCCAGGAAAGAGCCATCGCGGGCGAAAGTCCCGGTGGGAAGGCGGGGTTAAACCAAAGAGGGGTTAGAGGGGACGGGGAAGTGGCTAACTTCAACCTCTTATTAAGTGACACCCAGTGTTGCAAAGTTAGCCCTGCCGAAGGAGAGGAAGCAATAGCTTGTGCATAATGTGTGCGGTGCAGCCACGGTAAATAAGAAATCGAAGGAACAGCAGCCAAGTCACTTTCCAGGTCGTCCCATCGTTTAGTGTGTTGAGGGGAATGCCATGCAATCATCTGACTAAGACGGGCCGCATCATAGTAACGTTGGAGTATGGGTAGACCAAGTCCCCCATTTCGTGTGTGTTTAGCCAGAATATCACGCCTTATTCGCGCTTTTTTGTGGTTCCAGACAAATTTACAGAACAACGATTGAAGGGCCTGCAGAGTATGAGACGGAACCCGTATAGGGAGTGTTTGAAAAAGATATAGCAGCCTTGGGAGCACGTTCATTTTTATTGCATTGATGCAACCGATCCAGGACAGGAAATAGGACCGCCAGAGCTGAAGATCATTGTGAATAAACCTGAAAAGTGAGGGGTAGTTAGCGCGATAAAGTGAGCCATACGACTTTGTTATTTGAACACCTAAATATTGCAATGACTTATTTCGCCATGAGAATGAAAAATTAGATTGCAATAGGTTTTTAGCAGCACCTGGAATATGGAGAGGAAGCGCCTCAGATTTTGAGTGATTTATTTTGTAACCCGAAACACCGCCATATGTGTTGAGTTTGCGGAAGAGGTTTGGAAGGGAGATGAGTGGGTTGGTTAGTGTTAAGAGAATGTCATCCGCGAATAAGGAAAGGGTGTATTGAGAGCGATTAATTGATACACCTGATATGTCGGGGTTGGCACGGATGCGAGATGGAAGAGGTTCGATCATAAGTGCAAATATGAGAGGTGACAAAGGGCACCCTTGCCTGGTTCCATTGGTAACAGAGAAGGGATCAGACAAAAGTCCACCTGCGTGGACCGCAGCAGATGGAGTATGATATAAGAGTTTGGTGCATAAACGGCCATGAAACCCTATCGAAGGCTTTCTCCACGTCCAAGGCGAGCACTAGAGAAGGTAGTTTGGTAGCGTTAATGTGTTGGATAACATCAACGGTTCTTCTAGTATTCTCCAGTGCCTGCCTGGAGGGAACAAAACCCACTTGATCAGGGTGAATCAGGGAAGGAAGAATTGGGTTAAGTCGAGTGGCCAGGATTTTAGCAAAGATTTTCAAATCAGTGTTGAGGAGTGAAATGGGACGGTAATTAGTGACGGATTGAGAGTCTTTGCCAGGCTTGGGAATAACTGTAATCGTGGCCCTAGTAGTTTGGTAATGAAAGGGTGACCCTTCTAGAACCAGATTAAACATTTGGGAGAGATGAGGGACCAAAGTCGACTGAAAAGTCTTAATTTAGGACATAGAAAACCATCTGGTCCCAGGGCTTTAGAAGGTTTTTGTGATTGGAGGGCTAACTTTACGTCATCAACAGTGATGGGTCTATCCAAGCCCAGCGAAGTCTCCGAAACCACACGAGGAAGGTCACAGGAAGTGAGAAAATCTGAGATCGAGGGAGTTACCCGGGGGTAAGGTGTTTGGGGAAACCGAGGTGTTATACAATTTTTCATAGTATGTTTTAAAGAGGGAGTTGATAATGGACGGGTTGTACTGAAGAGTCCCTGTATCATCTTTCAGGGCTTTAATAGCCGTCTGAGCTTTCCTAGCTTTAAGTCTGTTGGCAAAGCTTTGTTGCTTTTTTCGTGAAATTTTTACTGAAGCCAGTGTAGAGATTTCTCTGTTTTCTCGGCTAACAATGCGTTCAGCGCAGCCCTAGCAACAGTAAGTTGATTAAATAGAACTCGGGTAGGGCACCGTTTATGTTGGGTTTCTAAAGTGTGAACCTCGTCCGTGAGGGTTTTCACTTTTAATTTGTGTTCTCTATTTCTATGTGAGGCATAGCTAATTATGTGGCCTCTAATAACAGCCTTGTGTGCTTCCCAGACCAAGGGAGAACAAGGAGGGTCAACATTATTAAGAGAGAAATAATCCGTTATGGCAGAGTTAATCTTGTCTTGAAATTGCGGGCTTTTCAGTAATGTTTCATTCAAACGCCATGGAGGGCGAGATATAGGGATATCTAGAAAGTCAAAGGAGGCAGTCACAATGGAGTGATCTGACCACGGGTTGGATACTATAGTGGAGCCTACGATATGTGTAGCTACTGAGGCACAACAAAGAAAGAGATCTATTCGGGAATAAGTGTGATGTGGCGTTGAAAAAAATGTATAGTCCCGAGAGGTGGGGTTGAGGGCTCTCCAAACATCGAAAAGACCAGACTCTGTGACGTGTTTATTTAGGGAACGGGTTGAAGAGCTGGTTTGTGCTGGGGGCGTGGAGGAGGACATATCCAAAGAATTGTCGAGGACTGCATTAAAGTCACCTCCTAGAAGTAGGTAGCCCTTTCTAATCTTAGTTAGTTCTGTGAAAAAAGAATTAAAAAAAGAAGCTTGGCCAGAATTCAGTGCGTATAGGTTAGCTATTGTACATTCCAAATAACCCAATTTTCCAATCAGAATAATATAACGCCCATCAGAGTCCTCGTGAACAGAATCAAGGGTAAACGGGATTTTATTGTGAAGCATGATCGCCACTCCATTATGTTTAGTTTGGCTAGAGGAGTAGAAAACCGTAGGATATCTTTTAGATTCCAGGGATGGGTATGAGGTGGCTTTGAAATGTGTCTCTTGAATAAAAACCATTCCCGAACGAAGGGTTTGTAAGGACCTGAACAGTGAGGAGCGTTTTTGGGGAGTATTTAAACCCTTGACGTTCATGGACGCTAGAGTTAGAGACATGGTGTCCAAGGTTCAGAAAGAAAGGCGAGAGAAAAAAATTAAAAATAAATAAACAAAAAGAAGGGGGGGGGATTAGAGCACCCGACCTGTCAGGGACTAGGAAGAGTAGAAGATACACTGAGAGATATGGGGGTGAGAACGGGGAGAGTCTGCATGGAGAATCCTCACGTCCAGCGGAGGAATAAGCAGATGTTGGGACCAAAGCGGTCCAATTTGAGGTGAAACCGATTTTCCCTCGGGTCTCCTCAAGGGGGAATGGGGAGAAAGTGTAAAGGTAAAACACCTATAGCAGTAGAGCGAGGAAAGCAAGTAAGTGAGGGTAAGAAAGTTAAAGTGGTGAGGGTCATGTCCCACCAGTGGTTTCTTAGGAACAGGAGGAGAAAAAAAAATGTACATATAAACGTACACACATATATATTAGAACATAAGTCCTAGGTAGCATATACATAAAGTATTGAATATATCACATAAAACTAGAAATAATCGCTTTGAAGTAGTCAAGAAAAAACAAATACCTAGACCTAAAGACTTATATAACATGGTAAACATCCTCAGGGTGCTTCGGGGGGAATCAAGGCGAGTCATCGCCCAGTAAGGAGGACAATAGGCACCTCGCGGTTTAATAAAGGTAGAAAACATAAGCAGCCCACCCTAGGCATCAATGAGGATAGAAAAAAAAAAAGGAACACAACAGCAATATATTTGTTATGGCCAAGAACGGGTGAACAAAAACAACCAGAGAGTATCAGGCAGAGCAAGTATCCTATAAGAAGCAGTACTGTAACAGTAAATAAGTAAACAATAACAAATCGCTTTAGACTGTGTGGAATGGTGCAAACCGTGTGACCCATCAGGCACCCCCATAAAGGTACGCGGAAGGAGAAAAGAAACTCCCCACCCGCACACCCAGGGCGCACCCGAGGGGGCAAGACATGCCAAAAAACAACCATAACTTAGCTCGGAGTTACAGACATAGTAAGGTATGAAATTTGAACGGATACTTGCGAGATCAAAACGACAGTCTCAGGAGTAGAACCCGACCAGTTTCGGGCCATGAGAGTAGAACGTTCAATTATGGGTTGGAATGACTCGCAGGGAGGGGAGGACCAGAGTCCTCTAAGTGGGCCAAGAAGTCCTTCCCTTCAGTGGGATCTCTGATGACTACCGTCTTTCCATTGAGATCGATGAGCAGTTTGAAAGGAAAGCCCCAGCGATAACGAATACCGCGAGTGCGGAGAGCGCTCGTCAGGTCCCTAAGTTCTCTTCTTTTGATGATCGTGGATGGGGCCAGATCTTGATAAAACTGCAGTTTAGCATTTTCGAATAGTATGTGCGGTTTTCCTCTAGTCGGATGAAGAACCAATTCTTTGTCCTTGAAGCTGAGAAAGCGTATAACGACATCTCTTGGGGGATCACCTTTACGTGGCTTAGGTCTTAGAGCTCTATGAGCCCTCTCTAGCTTAAGTTGCCGCAGACCGATGTCAGGGACGACATAGGAGAAAAGTTTGTGAAGGTATGCTTCAAGGTCTGCTGGGGGTACTGATTCTGGTATGTTGCGTATGCGGAGATTGCATCTCCTTTCCCGGTTCTCCAAGTCTTCGTTCTTGGTCCGTAAATCTGATAAGTCTTGAATGATATGATCGACGTCCCTGATAAGCTCAGTTTGAACTTTTTGGAGGGAGTCCTGTCGTGACTCCAATTTCGAGGTTCTAGAAGACAGTGACGAGAGGTCGGACCTGATTAACCGCTTTATCTAGCTTGGATTCCATGGCTAGAATGTCCTCCTT
Source organism: Pseudophryne corroboree (assembly GCF_028390025.1). NCBI lineage: Eukaryota > Metazoa > Chordata > Amphibia > Anura > Myobatrachidae > Pseudophryne > Pseudophryne corroboree. The sequence goes on from NC_086448.1 coordinate 693,369,358, forward strand.
CGTTGACGGAGTAGGCGGGGCAACCACATCTTTGTCCATTTGCGAGAGACGGGGCGAGGGAGGATCCGAAGAGGAGGAGGATTTATCATTTTTATGGAAGTGTTGTGAGATGTCCCCTCCAGCTTTTTTCTTAGCATTAGCAGTGGCTCTACTCCATGATGGTCTGCAATCAGAAGACCAGGTGTGTATAAAAACTATATGAAAAAAAAAAAAAGGGGGGAGAGGTGTACACGTACGTCAGGTCGTAGCGCAATCTACAGAGCAGATGCTGTCAATATGACTCCATTAGATGCATGAGGGTAAGGGACTGAGAGAAGAAAGAAAGAAAAAAAAAAACAACAAACCACTGGCGGACACAACCAAGCATTAGTTAGTGGGGCATGGTGACTCCAGTGGAAGCTGGGTAAGACCTTGTCGGAGTGACTGTATATCTGAGGAATGGGCAGCAGAACAGACAGGAGGGCCCAGGTGTCCTGCTTCGGCCAATTGGCCCGTGAATTACAGAATCAGGAGGAACTTGACGAGGCGTAAGTGATGCTAGACTGTGGACATAGGTTGTCACGAAGTGTGGGGACTGCATCCTGGACAATGAGGAGGATCAGTAGAGCAGTAGAATCCCACAGCATGCGCCCCAGCAGCACCTGGTATGGAGGCAGACACCGGGATAGAGGGTCGCTGTATGGAGGCGGCTCCGTGGTCTGCCTATGCCCCTTCAATTGCCAGCAGTTGGTGCAGCAGTGGAGAACTGGTGAGAGGAGGACAGATGAGGGTAGAAGGAGAACGAGCCTTGGGCAGTGGAGGAGAGTTGCGGTGTCCCCCTATATAGCAGTGTTGGCAGCAGGACTAGGGTGTGAAGGGAGAAGTGGTTCTGCAAGCAGTGGCAGTCCCCCCCGGCAGGAGCACAGTGGCAGGGAGACAGAATGTGCTGCACTTCAGATCTCCCGCACCGTCAGGAGGTCGGCGGGGGTTAGCGCCGGTCAGCGGGCTAGGGAGATTCGGAGCGCGAGCAGGAACACGGTGGGCCAGAGCATAATAGTGGTGAGGTCTATCAAAGGTGTCCTGCAGTATGCTCCTTTATGCCGTCAGTGCCCCCACTCCTTACCAGGACAAGCAGAGCTGCAGTAGGAGATCCTGAATAGGGAGGGAAGATGAACGCCATGCAGGGGAGCCAAGCAGGGAGAGCTTCAGGTCCGTCACTGTGCCTGCCGGCCGGCAGAGGCAGCCCCCCTTCTGTGTCCAGGTGTCGCTGGAGGCAGGCTGCAGGGTCTGTGCATATGGAGGGCAGAGGCGAGGTGCTTGTGGGCTGATCGTGCTGCTCCCGTGGCTCCGTCCGGCCAGGAACCCCGCCGTGGAGCTCGAATCCCAGGTAGGAGGCCAAATCGAGGCCCCGGCTTCCTCAGCAGGAAAGGCCACAACCCGCAGAGACCTGTGACTCGGTCTCCCAGCTCAGCGGCTCGTCTCCTCTGGGTCCACGGGCTGCAGGGGAGAAGGGGGATCAGAGGCAGGGAGGTAGTGGGGATGGGGAAACGGTGGAAATTGTTTTACTTTACTTCTCCAGGTAGACTGGAGCTCCGTGAAGACACCGCCGCCCCTGCTCCTGGCCAGGCCACACGATCCGGACGCCACTGCACCCCGCCTCGGGTGGTAGAGAGCAGGGCAAGGACGAGGTCGCTGGGTCCACCAGGAGAAGGAGCCGCCGTTCCCCGTGAAGCGCGGCGCCCGGAGCCGCCTCGATGACCGGAGCCGCCAGTCACAAGATCCCATAGTTTGGTGTCTTTTGCACGAGTCCAATCTAGAACTCGGTTTAGAAGTATGGCCTGATAATAACCGGGGATATGAGGAAGCTGCATGCCACCCATGTGTTTCCGTCTGAAAAGAATATCATGTTTGAATCTTGTGTGAGATCGTCCCCAAACAAATTTACGTATAAGACTTTGTATTGCCTGGTGCCATGTAGTGGGGGGGTGTGAATAGGAAGCGTCTGAAGAAAATATAGAATTTTTGGAAGGGAATTAATTTTAACCGCATTTATCCTACCGAACCAGGATAGATGTAAAGAACGCCATTTCTGATAGTTTGATCGTAAAGAATTTAACAATGGGGGGTAGTTTAAGGAAAATAATTGGGAAAGGTCCCTAGGAATTTGTATTCCTAAATATTTTAATTTGGTGTCGTTCCAAGAGAAGGGAAATTAATGTTTCAGATCGTCAACCACAGATATCGGGGTATTAAGATTCATGACGATTTGGAGTAGTTAATTTTAAAATTGGATAGCACTCCGAATTTATGAAATTCTGCGACCAAATTTGGGAGGGAGAGAACAGGCTCAGATATCAACACCAGTAGATCATCTGCGAACAGAGCCGGCCCTAACCAATATGATGCCCTAGGCAAGATTTTGGCTGGTGCCCCCCCAGCACCACCGCTAGTTCCACCTCTGACCCTACACCCCTTTCCCAGCACCATCACCTCCCACCCATAGCAGTTCTTTTTTTTTTCCTACCTACCCCCTGTAATTTAAATAAGAACAGTGTGCACATTCGGTGCACAGCCCAAAAAGGTATGTGTTTTTTTCTGGCAAGGGGCATGGCCACACAGTAGTACCCCCAGTTCAAATTATGCCTCACAGTAGTGCAACTTTATTCACAATTTATCATGCGATAGTGTCCCTTATTCACATTACATCGCACAGTATTACCACTTTACCTTATATACGTTACTCCTCACAGTAGTGCCCCTCATTCACATAACATCATACTAAATTGTTCCTTATTCACATTACACCACACCATATTGCTCTTTATTCTCATTACACCACACCATATAGCTCCTTATTCACATTACACCACCCCATATTGTTCTTTATTCACATTAGACCACACAGTAGTGCCCTTTCTATACGTTACGCCACACAGTAGAGCACCTTATACACATAATGCCACACATTAGTAATGCATTTATACACAATACCACACAGTAATGCCCCTTACACATATGCCACCCATTATTAATGTCCTTATAAACATAATGCACCTTACACATTATGCCAACCTTTATTAATGCCCTTATACACATAATTTCCCTTACACATATGCCGCACATTGTTAATGCCCTTATAAACATAATGACACACATAATGTCCCTTACACATATGCCGCACATTATTAGTGCCCTTCTACACATAATGATACACATAATGCCCCTTACACATATGTTACACATTATTAATGCCCTTATACACATAATGACACACATAGTTCCTGGCGTGAGTCATCTGGCAGTTCTGCTAATGTCGGATTTTTTCTGAAAATGCATCTTATTTGCATTGCTATGTGGCTAGGGTGCACAAGCAGCTTCTGCTGATTAAAATGATATGTGGCATGCCTATATACTGTGTGCGACTGTGGCTGTATCTGCATACGAAATGCTACACACAGAATATAGGCATGCCGCATATCATTTTAATCAGCAGAAGCTGCTTGTGCCCCTAGGCATACCAGATGCCCTAGGCAATTGCCTAGTTTGCCTATACCTAGGGCCGGCTCTGTCTGCGAATAAGGCAAGTTTGTATTAGTGGTCACCCAACTTTAAGCCCAAGATGTTTGGGTTCAGTCGTATCACTCTAGCCAGAGCTTCCATACATAATACAAATAGTAAGGGAGAAAGGGGGCAGCCCTGCCTAGTGCCATTGTTAATTCCAAATCGGTCAGAAAGTGAATCGTTAACCTTGACCCTCGCTGTTGGGAAGTCATATAGGGCCATGATTCTATGGAGAGAGGTACGACCAAGCCCCAGGTGTTGTATGCCAGTCATGAATTCCCAATCAACCCTAGCAAAAGCTTTTTCAGCGTCTGTGGAAATCAATATTGAGGGTGTTGGGGATTGTAGCGCATATTGTATCATATTTATGACTTTAGTAGGGTTGTCTTTGGCTTCCCTCCTCAGGACGAAGCTGACCTGATCTCCATGAATCAATGTTGGAAGGAATAATTTTAAGCGGTTAGAAATCAATTTGGCGAACAGTTTCAGATCAACATTCAATAATGAAATGGGTCGGTAGCTGGACACAAACTTGGATCTTTGCTGTCTTTGGGAAGAACTGTGATATGGGCTTCTAATGTAGATGCTGAAAAATGCGTTTTATCAGAAATGGAATTGAAAGCGCATGTAAGAAGAGGGGCAAGCTTATCTTTGAACGATGTATAATACGCAATGGTAAATCCATCAGGGCTTGGACTTTTACCCGTAGGGGAAGACTCAATAGTCTTTACCACTTCCTCAACAAGGAAAGGTTCATCAAGAAATTCTGCCTCACCTTGCGTCAGAGTGGGGTAATCTATCGACTCTAAATAATTTGAGGTCGACATCTTAGAAGATTCCAAATTTGAAGTATCTAAACTATTGGAAAGGTTGTAAAGCTTGGAATAATGGCCCTCATTCCGAGTTGATCGGTCGCAAGGCGAATTTAGCAGAGTTACACACGCTAAGCCGCCGCCTACTGGGAGTGAATCTTAGCTTCTTAAAATTGCGACCGATGTATTCGCAATATTGCGATTACTAACTACTTAGCAGTTTCAGAGTAGCTCCAGACTTACTCTGCCTGTGCGATCATTTCAGTGCTTGTCGTTCCTGGTTGACGTCACAAACACACCCAGCGTTCGGCCAGGCACTCCCACCGTTTCTCCGGCCACTCCTGCGTTTTTCCCGGAAACGGTAGCGTTTTCAGCCACACGCCCCTGAAACGCCGTGTTTCCGCCCAGTAACACCCATTTCCTGTCAATCACATTACGATCGCCGGAGCGAAGAAAAAGCCGTGAGTAAAAATACTTTCTTCATAGTAAAGTTACTTGGCGCAGTCGCAGTGCGAACATTGCGCATGCGTACTAAGCGGATTTTCATTGCGATGCGATGAAAAATACCGAGCGAACAACTCGGAATGAGGGCCAATATGCTTTGAATGTCTCGGCTATCGATGCCATGTCATTATGAGTCTGACTGAGGTCATCTTTGATAGAGTGTATGAATATAGTGGCCCTCTGTTCACGAAGAGACTTTGCCAGAAGTCTCCCAGGTTTGTTGCCCCATTGGTAAAAACGACTCCGACATTTGCTACGAGAGCTTAAGTTGATCTCGAAGAAGGCTATTAAGGGAGGCACGTGCTTCCTCAAGCGCAATACAGTAAGTGGGGGATCTGGATTGTTTGTGGGTTGTTTCCAGCGATTTAATTTTGGCAAGTAGGTCTGCTTTCTTCTGAGTGTTCAGTTTTTTCAACAAAGAACCCAGTTGAATGCAAGTACCTCTTAGAACACATTTGTGAGCTTCCCACACTGACAATTTAGAAATATCCTCTAGATCACAGGTTCTCAAACTCGGTCCTCAGGACCCCACACGGTTCATGTTTTGCAGGTCACCTGTAGATTTTTTAAAATGTGACAGTTGGTGATACACAGTGCAGCTGCTGGGTGACATGGAAAACGTTAACTGTGTGGGGTCCTGAGGACCGAGTTTGAGAACCACTGCTCTAGATCGTTAGTGGCAATATATGTGTCAATAGCCAAGTCAAGGTGGGATTTGCAGTAGGGGTGTCACGATCCGGGTATCTGGACGCCATTTCTTACCCATCAGATGCCTCCTAAGGCTGGCTCAGCGCTCCAGGACCGGATCCCATCTGTTATCCTAATGTTCACATTCCTGCATCCTCTCCTGTCTCTCTGAGACGCTGTCACAGTAACGCCTTATTACATCTGGCATGGCGTCTCCCGCGGCCTCCGCCGCCGTCCCTGAGCTTCTGCATGCAGAGTGTCAGAGTGGCGATTACGTCAGCCGCGGCCTCCGCTGTGTCCGCGTGGTTGGATGTGCACTTGTCAGCCTGGCGTCTCCTGTCTCCAGTGGCCGGCGCCGCCATTACTGTTTTCATTACCACATGGATTACAAACCAAACTTCCCTCCAAGTGTCTGCATGGGCGCAGCCATCTTGGATTCTGTCAGCTGATCATTTCCTCCAATCTGTTGTCAGTATTTTTAATCTGCATAATTGCCAAGCCAATCCCTTCCTTGCTGCAGGTATAAATACACTGTGCCTGAGCAAGGAAGGCGTCAGTGCTTTGGTTGTCAAACCTAGTTCCTGTTTGTCTCTCTCCTGTGATTGTCTTCCAGGTTCCAGCTCCTGTCTCAAGACTTCCACCATAGAGACCCGCACCAGCATTCCACCTGCGGTGTAGCCTGACTCTCCAATCCATTGTGGATTCATCTGTTTCCAGCTACAACATTACCTGCTTCCAGCTCAGCTTCCAGCAGAGTACAGCTTCCCTTAAAGGGCCGGTGTCCTTTCTACACTTTACCACTCTCCACCGGTATTATTATTTCTCCGCTCTCAAGTTCTACATTTCAGTTCATATTTCATCGCTCCCAAGTTCATTTATTATTTAACTGGTTCCAGCCAGTATCCACTCCGTGCTAACAACAGTCTGGTTCCAGCCAGTATCCGCAGCAGCTGTTTTATCTTCAGCAACCCAGCTTTTCCTGGAACACCAGCTGGCACAATCCTGGGTTATCTCCATTGCTACAGTCGGGCCTGGTAAGGACTTTCCATCTAGAAGATCATAAGAACTATCTCACACTACCAGTGCCCTGTGGCTCCTGCCATCCTGTAGTACCCAGGAACTGTATTTATTCTTTGCTGACTTTTACGTTTTCTTTTACTGCTGCTGTGTTGCGGAGTTGTCATAATAAACATCATTGACTTTTATCCAAGTTGTCGTGGTCACGCCTTCGGGCAGTTATTATTCATGTTACTTACATGTCCAGGGGTCTGATACAACCTCCCAGGTTCCGGTACATCTCAGCCCCTACAACTGAGGCTGCCTCCCGTCAGCTCAGGCCCTCAGTTGTGACAGTAAGCACTGACCTAATGAATCCAGCCGGAGACCAGGATCAAGCGGCCAGGCCGATGCAAGAACTGGCAGCCCGACTAGAACATCAGGAGGCTGCACAGGGCCACATCATCCGCTGTCTCCAGGATCTCTCTACTCGGCTGGATGGGATTCAGACAACTTTCCGTGGATCAGGCGCGTCTGGTGCGTCAACCACAGTGACTCCAGCTATAACCCCACCCACCTTACCCATTTCTGCTCCACGTCTTCATCTTCCAACGCCAGCAAAATTTGACGGATCTCCAAGATTCTGCAGGGGATTTCTCAACCAGTGTGAGATTCAGTTTGAGCTACAACCTGGCAATTTTCCCAGTGACCGTACAAAAATTGCCTACATTATTTCTCTTCTCAGTGGCTCAGCCCTTGATTGGGCATCACCGTTGTGGGAGAGGTCCGACACCCTGCTATCTTCCTACACTGCCTTCGTGTCAACATTCAGGCGCATCTTCGACGAGCCAGGCCGGGTAACCTCAGCTTCATCCGAGATTCTCCGTTTACGCCAGGGGTCACGTACTGTAGGACAATATCTGATACAGTTCCAGATCCTGGCATCCGAACTGGCATGGAACGACGAGGCCCTGTATGCTGCATTCTGGCATGGCTTATCTGAGCGTATTAAAGATGAGTTAGCTACCAGAGACTTACCTTCTAAGTTAGATGAGCTAATCTCACTCTGCACGAAAGTTGATTTACGTTTCAGAGAGAGAGCAACTGAGCGTGGAAGATCATCTGCTCCAAAATCTTCTGCTCCTCCTCCTCGTCAACTGTCACCATCTAAAGATGAGCCCATGCAACTTGGCCGTTCCCGTTTAACTCCTGCTGAGCGCCGAAGACGTCTCTCCGAGTTTCTCTGTCTCTATTGTGCAGCTCCGTCTCACACCATTAATGCCTGTCCCAAACGTCCGGGAAACTCCAAATCCTAGCTCGCCAAGGAGAGGGCCGGCTAGGAGTAATGATCTCCTCTCCATCTCCTCAAGATTGTAATCTCCCAGTCTCGCTTCAAGTTGCTCAACGTTATCGGAACGTCATTGCCCTCCTTGATTCCGGAGCAGCTGGGAACTTTATTACCGAAGCCTATGTTAAACGGTGGTCCCTACCCACCGAGAGACTTCCTTCGTCCATTTCTTTAACTGCCGTGGATGGCAGCAAAATTTTTGATGCAGTTATTTCTTTAAGGAATCTACCAGTTCGTCTGAGAGTGGGAGTTCTTCATTCCGAACTTATTTCTTTTTTAGTGATTCCAAGAGCCACACATCCTGTGGTCCTGGGCCTTCCATGGCTCCGTCTTCACAATCCTACAATTGATTGGACGACTACGCAAATCCTGGCATGGGGTTCCTCCTGTGCTGAGACATGTTTGTTTAAAGTATTGCCTGTCTGTTCTTCCTCCCCCAGGTCGTCTGATGTTCCACCTCCTCCATATCAAGATTTCACGGATGTGTTCAGTAAAGCTTCTGCTGATATCCTTCCTCCTCATAGAGAATGGGACTGTCCGATTGATCTCGTTCCAGGGAAGGTTCCACCTCGAGGCCGAACTTATCCGTTGTCTCTGCCTGAGACGCATTCTATGGAGGAATATATTAAAGAGAACCTAGCAAAGGGGTTCATTCGACCTTCTTCTTCTCCAGCCGGCGCAGGCTTCTTTTTTGTAAAAAAGAAAGATGGTGGTCTGCGGCCGTGCATCGACTACAGAGGTTTGAACGACATTACCATCAAGAACCGTTATCCTTTACCCCTGATTACTGAGCTCTTTGACAGAGTTAGCGGAGCTACCATCTTTACAAAGCTGGACTTGCGAGGTGCATACAATCTCATCCGGATCCGTGAGGGTGACGAGTGGAAGACCGCCTTTAACACCCGTGACGGACATTATGAGTACCTCGTCATGCCCTTCGGATTGAGCAATGCTCCAGCTGTCTTCCAGCATTTTGTCAATGAGATCTTCAGAGACATTCTATACCGTCATGTCGTGGTCTATCTAGACGATATCCTCATTTTTGCCAACGATTTAGAGGAACATCGTTTTTGGGTTAAAGAGGTTCTGTCCCGTCTCCGTGTCAATCATCTCTATTGCAAATTAGAAAAATGCGTCTTTGAAGTCAAGTCCATTCCGTTTCTAGGGTACATTGTGTCCGGTTCCGGACTAGAGATGGATCCTGAGAAACTACAAGCAATCCAAAATTGGCCGGTACCCTTAACCCTCAAAGGGGTCCAGAGGTTCTTAGGGTTCGCCAACTATTACCGAAAGTTTATACAAGACTTTTCCACCATTGTGGCGCCTATTACTGCTTTCACTAAGAAGGGTGCTAACCCGTCCAAGTGGTCTGAAGAAGCCATGCAAGCATTTCATCTTTTAAAACAAAGGTTCATCTCTGCGCCTGTTCTGAAACAGCCTGACATCGACTCTCCTTTCATCTTAGAGGTGGATGCCTCCTCCGTTGGAGTAGGAGCGGTGTTATCTCAGAGGGCTAAAGATGGCCATTTACACCCTTGCAGTTTCTTCTCCCGGAAGTTCTCCCCAGGTGAGCGCAACTATGCCATTGGCGACCAGGAGTTGCTAGCCATCAAGCTCGCTCTAGAAGAGTGGAGGTATCTGTTGGAGGGAGCTTCTCATTCAATCACCATACTTACAGACCACAAGAACCTTTTATACCTGAAGGGCGCACAATGTCTCAACCCTCGTCAGGCCAGATGGGCACTTTTCTTTTCCAGGTTCGACTTTAAACTCCAGTTCTGTCCGGGCTCTCAGAATCGCAAGGCCGATGCCCTTTCCCGCTCATGGGAGCAAGAAAATGAGTCAGAGTCTTCAGACAAGCATCCTATTATAAATCCGTTGGCATTCTCCACGGTAGGGATGGACTCTACGCCCCCATCAGGGAAAAGTTTTGTGAAGCCGATGCTAAGGAAGAAGCTCATGCATTGGGCCCATGCTTCCCGTTTTGCCGGACATACAGGTATCCAAAAAACCCTGGAGTTTATCTCTAGGTCCTATTGGTGGCCAACTCTGAAAAAGGACGTCTTGGAGTTTATTGCATCTTGCCCAAAGTGTGCCCAACATAAAGTATCCCGCCAGTCGCCTGCGGGGCAACTGGTTCCACTATCCGTTCCCCGTCGACCATGGACCCACTTGTCGATGGATTTCATTACAGACTTACCCATGTGCAACAAGTTCAATACCATCTGGGTGGTAGTTGACCGGTTCACCAAGATGGCACACTTCATTCCTCTCACCGGTCTTCCGTCAGCTTCCAAGTTGGCTCAAGTATTCATACAAGAGATCTTCCGACTCCACGGTCTTCCTGAAGAAATTATCTCAGATCGAGGAGTTCAATTCACAGCCAAATTCTGGCGAAGTTTATGTCAAGTCCTTCAAGTCAAGCTAAAGTTTTCCACGGCTTACCATCCTCAGACCAATGGTCAAACCGAGAGGGTGAATCAGGACTTGGAGGCCTTCCTCCGCATCTATGTGTCCTCCTCTCAAGATGACTGGGTTCAATTACTTCCCTGGGCCGAGTTCTGTCATAACAACCAGTATCATTCTTCATCTGCTTCAACACCATTCTTCGCTAACTTTGGATTCCACCCTAAAGTCCCTGAGTTCCAACCGCTTCCAGCAACTTCTGTTCCCGCAGTGGATATCACCTTGCATCAGTTTGCCAATATCTGGAAGAGCGTACGATCAGCTCTGCTCAAGGCATCGTTCAGGTACAAGAAGTTTGCGGATAAGAAGCGTCGAGCAGTTCCTGCTCTCAAGGTGGGTGATCGGGTATGGTTATCCACGAAGAATTTGAGGTTAAGAGTTCCCAGTATGAAGTTTGCACCTCGCTATATCGGTCCTTTCAAGATTGAACAAGTCATCAATCCTGTTGCTTTCAGACTTCAGTTGCCTCCCTTCTTAAAAATACCCAGGACATTCCATGTTTCCCTGTTGAAACCGCTGATCTTGAATCGGTTTCATTCCTCACTTCCTCCAACTCCGAAAGTCCAAACTCAACGAGGCGTTGAGTATGAAGTGGCCAAGATCCTGGACTCACGTCACCGTTACGGTCAACTACAGTATCTTCTTGACTGGAAGGGTTACGGCCCTGAGGAACGTTCATGGACCAATGCTTCTGATGTCCATGCTCCTGCCTTGGTCCGGAGATTCCATTCCAAGTTTCCTCAAAAGCCAAAGAAGTGTCCTGGGGCCACTCCTAAAGGGGGGGGTGCTGTCACGATCCGGGTATCTGGACGCCATTTCTTACCCATCAGATGCCTCCTAAGGCTGGCTCAGCGCTCCAGGACCGGATCCCATCTGTTATCCTAATGTTCACATTCCTGCATCCTCTCCTGTCTCTCTGAGACGCTGTCACAGTAACGCCTTATTACATCTGGCATGGCGTCTCCCGCGGCCTCCGCCGCCGTCCCTGAGCTTCTGCATGCAGAGTGTCAGAGTGGTGATTACGTCAGCCGCGGCCTCCGCTGTGTCCGCGTGGTTGGATGTGCACTTGTCAGCCTGGCGTCTCCTGTCTCCAGTGGCCGGCGCCGCCATTACTGTTTTCATTACCACATGGATTACAAACCAAACTTCCCTCCAAGTGTCTGCATGGGCGCAGCCATCTTGGATTCTGTCAGCTGATCATTTCCTCCAATCTGTTGTCAGTATTTTTAATCTGCATAATTGCCAAGCCAATCCCTTCCTTGCTGCAGGTATAAATACACTGTGCCTGAGCAAGGAAGGCGTCAGTGCTTTGGTTGTCAAACCTAGTTCCTGTTTGTCTCTCTCCTGTGATTGTCTTCCAGGTTCCAGCTCCTGTCTCAAGACTTCCACCATAGAGACCCGCACCAGCATTCCACCTGCGGTGTAGCCTGACTCTCCAATCCATTGTGGATTCATCTGTTTCCAGCTACAACATTACCTGCTTAAAGGGCCGGTGTCCTTTCTACACTTTACCACTCTCCACCGGTATTATTATTTCTCCGCTCTCAAGTTCTACATTTCAGTTCATATTTCATCGCTCCCAAGTTCATTTATTATTTAACTGGTTCCAGCCAGTATCCACTCCGTGCTAACAACAGTCTGGTTCCAGCCAGTATCCACAGCAGCTGTTTTATCTTCAGCAACCCAGCTTTTCCTGGAACACCAGCTGGCACAATCCTGGGTTATCTCCATTGCTACAGTCGGGCCTGGTAAGGACTTTCCATCTAGAAGATCATAAGAACTATCTCACACTACCAGTGCCCTGTGGCTCCTGCCATCCTGTAGTACCCAGGAACTGTATTTATTCTTTGCTGACTTTTACGTTTTCTTTTACTGCTGCTGTGTTGCGGAGTTGTCATAATAAACATCATTGACTTTTATCCAAGTTGTCGTGGTCACGCCTTCGGGCAGTTATTATTCATGTTACTTACATGTCCAGGGGTCTGATACAACCTCCCAGGTTCCAGTACATCTCAGCCCCTACAACTGAGGCTGCCTCCCGTCAGCTCAGGCCCTCAGTTGTGACAAGGGGTCTTGTAGGAGAGTGTCATTAAAACGCCAATTCCATTGTTTCTGTGTAGGCTGAGGGAGTGAGATTTGTAAACAGACTGGGGCATTGTCGGACCAAGTTATTGATCCTATAGAAACATCAGTAAGGAGATGTAGGTAGTGGTGATTCAGGAACAAATAGTCTATCCTAGAATAGGTTTGATGTGCATAGGATAAAAAGGTGTAGTCTAAATCAGTTGGATGGGACAGTCCCCATACATCCATCAGTTGGTGATCTAACAGGGTGCGTCTCAACCGTCTGTATTCCCTCCCAGGTCTATGTGAAGATTTGTTGGAGGTGTCCTTTGTCGGATCTAGATGCCAATCCAGATCGCCTCCAATTACCACTATCTATTTCAATAGGGGTTCTGCAGATACAAGTATGGAAGAGATAAAGGACGGTTGTTTGGCATTAGGGACATAAATATTCAGAAAGGAATAAGGCTGGTTGTAGATCTGACATGTGACCAATAAGCCCCTCCCCTCCGCCAGTTTGTGAGAAGCAACATCTGTGATAGAGAGATGCCTAGCTATTAAGATCGCCACTCCCAAAGTTTTCCCAGAAGAGTTGTTTGATGTAAAAATATGTGGGTAGTAATGACATATAAGTGAAGGGGAATATCCAGATTTTAAATGTGTTTCCTGGATAAGGGCAATATCAACTCTATCCTCCCGGAATCATTTAAGTAATTTCGATCTTTTCTCGGGGATGTTTAGCCCTTTAACATTAAAAGTGGCAATCTTCAGATTATTTTGTCCCGCCATATGTGGATGTGAGCACGGTGAGTTATGTAGGAGTGAGTCGGTTCACTGGTTCCCAGGAAGAAAATAGAAAAGGGGGAAAGAGGAAGAGAGACAGCGATAGAAACATAATACAACAAAAAATACAATTCAAAAGATGAAGAATTGAAAACACAGAATTCAAAGAATTCCGAGGAGTACACTGCGATTGTGCCAAGAGCGTCATCCAGCCAGCTCCTGGTCCAATAAACTCGGAAATGCAGCAAACAAGGGGGTAAAGGGGGGGCCATTGACCACCGACGACAAAATATTATAACATGAATTTGAAAAGAAATAAACTTGTACATAACTGGATATCCGTTATGAGGAAACTCTCAACATAAACAACGGTAAAGAGAATAAACCTGAATAATTCAGAGACCGTAAAAACAAAAAGAAAAACACACAGCCTAAGTATTGATAACTAACTACTGATTGAAATGCGATGGGTAAGAAAACATATATAGGTCATGTTAGGCAGTAAGAGTTAGTAATAATACGGTTTCCTGCAGAACTAGTAGAAGAGTTCAGGGTACTTCCGTACGCTGAGATCGGAGCGGAGATTTGCGCCTTCTCCCCGAGGTAGAGGACTGCTTCCAAAGGTCATTTTTGGACGGAATCGGTGGGAGCTCCACTTGACCACAGAACGCTTCCCAGTCTGGAAGCTCCAGTGGTTGTAGGCCGATCGAGGATAGGCAGGTAGGCAATTCCGCTGTTTACCTTTGTGAGTGATTTGCAGTGAAAAAGGATATTCACAACAATATTTCAAGTCCGATTTGCACAAGACATCGTTTAGTGGCCTCAATGCCCGGCGTTGTTGAAGGGTGGACCATGCCAGATCTGGAAACAATTGGATCTTGACCCCATTAAAGACCACGCCATCGAGTTGGCGCATTTTCCGTAGAATGTCCTCGTTTTGTGTGTAATGGAGTCTGCATCTCGTGGTTTATCCGTGGGTAGACCTTTGGGTCGTAATGCACGATGGGCTCTATCGAAAAGGATTTCGGAAGCAGGGTCTAGATCTAACAATTCTCTGAAAATTTTTAGTAAGAACATCAATCAGACTAGATGGTTGAATATCTTCGGGGAGACCTCTGATCCTGATATTGTTCTACCTTCCACGATTATCCAAATCTTCTAGGCGGGATTTAAGACAATTTATTTCCGATGTTTGATGGGAGATCATATCCTTAAAGCAAGAAAGAGTATCAATCATCATAGATTTGTGGTCTTCTAGGGAATCGGTGCGATCAGCTAAGTGGGCCATATCAGATTGGATAGTGGTGACTTCCTGTCTGATAGTTGTCAGTAATCGGTTCTCTAGAGACTGGAAGTCTTGCTTTGTAGGTAGCGATTTGATGTGTAGAAGAATCTCGCTAATTTCCTTGTTAGGAGATGAGGCCTGCGTGGAAGGGGAGCCTCCAGAGCTAGTCATGTTTCCTGGAGAATTGGAGGGGGTTGAGGTATTGGGCGTCGGATGACTGGAGGGGGGATCCGTCACTGTAGGGGATTTTAGAAACTGGCGAAGGTCGGAAGTTGGTCCCTTCAGATGTAACGGTGACCCTTCTGGCTTAGTTTTTGACTTTCTGTTTCTCCCCATAGGACCGGTTAAGACAATGCCATATCAGAGGACCGATTCAAGAATAGAAATTGTGCATTTATGTAGAATATCATGAGGAAAGGAAGTTGTCGTTGTACACTGGCCCCCCTCGTGGCTCAGGTCGTCACCATCAGTGAAGTTGGAGCATGATGGTGGGCAGATTATGGATCATCACATAAAGAGAAGAACAATCATCCCATGTTGAAACAACACCTCCAGCCAGGGATAGCCAAGCAGGGGAACTGTACAGATGGAATTTGCAATAAGAGTTTTGGTAGCTATGTGCAGGATTTGACAGGATGTAATATATGAGGGGGGAAGAGATGCGTCCCTCCAGCTTTGAAGTCACATCCGTATAGGTAGCCCCGCAGGGAGACTGAATGTAAAAAACTGTTTAGGGTCTGGGAGTGATTAGTGTGGTGGCTCACCTAGCAAAAAGTATCATAAGCCGCCAGGGTGAGAGTATAGTGAGAAGGATGGTACTCAGTAACCCCCACAGCCAGAAATGTATGAGAAAATAAGGTTTCGCCTCCTCTCAGCGTTACACCAAGCAAAGTGGGCATGCAGCCCTTAAACAAGATGGCGCCGCCGGCCTCTAATACAAGGCCTCGGCGGCTGGGGTACCTGGGGCCCACCGAGAGCGGCTGAAGCATTGGTGGAAGTGGTGAGGAACCTCCCAGCTGCAGAGACGGCCCGAGGCTGGAGAGGAGTAGGTAAGGCCCTGTGCGCGCCTGTGAGCGATGTCCTGATCTCAGGCGCACCGCAGTCACGTCCGCGACGATCAGCGGGTCCCCGCTCCGGGCAGCGCAGTCAAAGGGGAGCTCTCCAGCCGGGCCAGTCAGGTGAGGGAATAGATGCAGAAGCGGTGGAGGGAAGGAGGGAGATTATGCAGCGCCAGCAGAGCGCTTCACTTCCGGTCCGGGTCTAAGGGGAAATTGAGACCCCTGCTTCAGGCGGGCAGGTAGGCCGCAACCCGCACGGGTTCAGGAAGCACCCGCCGGCTCCGCAGACTACTCTACCCGATACAGGCGTGATATGGGGTCCAGAAATTGTCATCCTGTGCAGATAGCGGCACATAACAAGTATTTTATAAATGCCTCAGGCAGGAGCTCCAGCACTGCACAACTGTCTGGATCCGCTGCTAAGCCACGCCCCCCGGTGTTGAGTTATTTTTATGCTGGCTGGCATTATTAGTCTTTAGGGTCTATTACTAGGCCGTGGAGAGAGATAAAGTGCCAGCCAATCGGCTCCTAACTTCCAGGCTGTGCTTGATAAATGACAGTTAGGAGCTGGTTGGTACTTTATCTCCGTAGACTTTATCTCTCTCCAAAGCTTAGATCATAGACCCCTTTGTCTTTAGGTGTCACTTATTCTCCTTGTACTATATGGAGTCATGTTTTGTATGCAATATACGTCTCATACAAGTCTGCAGAGATAAAGTGGAGAGTGATAAAGTACCGGGCAATCAGCTCCTAACTGCCATGTTACAGGCTGTGTTTGAAAAAAGACAGGAGCTGATTGGCAGGTAGTTTATCTCTCTCCAAGGCTTAGTAAATAGACCCCAGAAAGAAAAAACTATGTGGAAGTTACTAGTCTTCATCTGTATTAAAAAAGGGATGATGAAAGTATACTGCGAAGTACAGATAAATATGATACGTGCAACTACCTTTTGTTTTCTTTACTTTAGATGCAAGTGTCCAGCCCATTCTCATACTTACTCTCAAGGTATGTTCTGAATGAAAACAGGTATTGTGTTGTATAGTAAAATACAGTTGTGCTGTGTAAAAATGGGTAATAAAAGTAATTAACTTGTTTTAGAAAGTAACAATAAGCAGCACCCCCTGGAGACCTGCATCAGCGCTGCAGAAATCACTGTGTAAATGACATGGTGGCCATTTTGAGCATGTGCCGTCGAAAAATCAGTGTGAAAATAGCCGCCTCACCATTGACCAGAGACTTGCGCTGCTGGCTAGAAAGGAGGAGGCTCAGAAGGAGACTGCACACGGGCCTCCTCTCTTAAGATGATCAGTGACTTTAATGTGAGCATTGATATGAGCACCTTTTAAGATCCCACCTTTTGAATGATGGGGTGACCTTCCATCAAAATAATATGTCCTCCACAGAAAATCTATCTGCCTTTTGATTGAGAAGATTTGGAACTTTCTCTATTCTGTGATTACATTTGGAACATACTACACTATTAGGATTATGGGGGGAATATAATTTGGTGTGAGAGATTTTGTGAGAGGTCTCCTGTTTTTTTAAGGTGGCAATCATTTACATGGCAAAACCAGGTTCATTTTGCCTTGTAAATGATTGCCACTTTAAAAAAACAGGAAAACTCTCACAAAACTCTCAAATTCTCGCACCATATTACATTTCCCCCTATTTTTTTTTCTTTTATATGTTTGTAAAATACGATTCAGAAAACAAAAACAGTGGGAAAATTTGGAGATTTGGAAGAAAGAACGATCTCTTGTGGCCCTTGTATGAACTAAGACTTGTGACTTACGTATACAGTGCATCCGGAAAGTATTCACAGCGCTTCACTTTTTCCTCATTTTGTTATGTTACAGCCTTATTACAAAATGGAATAAATTCATTTTTCCCCTTAAAATTCTACATACAATACCCCATAATTACAACGTGAAAAAACGTTTTTTTTTTAGATTTTTGCAAATTTCTTAAAAATAAAAAACTAAGAAATCACATGTACATAAGTATTCACAGCCTTAGCTCAATACTTTGTTGATGCACCTTTGGCAGCAATTACAACCTCAAGTCTTTTTGAATATGATGCCACAAGCTTGGCACATCTGTCTTTGGTCAGTTTTGCCCATTCCTCTTTGCAGCACCTCTCAAACTCCATCAGGTTGGATGGGAAGCGTCGGTGCACAGCCATGTTCAATCGGATTCAAGTCTAGACTCTGTCTGGGCCACTCAAGGACATTCACAGAGTTGTCCTGAAGCCACTCCTTTGATATCTTGGCTGTGAGCTTAGGTTCGTTGTCCTGCTGAAAGATGAACTGTTGCCCCAGTCTGAGGTCAAGAGTGCTCTGGAGCAGGTTTTCATCCAGGATGTCTCTGTACATTGCTGCATTCATCTTTTCCTCTATCCTGACTAGTCTCCTAGTTCCTGCCACTGAAAAACATCCCCACAGCATGATGCTGCCACCACCATGCTTCACTGTAGGGATGGTATTGGCATGGTGAAGAGCGGTACCTGGTTTCCTCCAAACATGACGCCTGGCATTCACGCCAAAGAGTTCAATCTTTGTCTCATCAGACCATGGTCTGAGAGTCCTTCAGGTGCATTTTGGCAAACTCCAGGCAGGCTGCCATGTGCTTTTTACTAAGGAGTGGCTTCCGTCTGGCCACCCTACCATACAGGCCTGATTGGTGGATTGCTGCAGAGATGGTTGTCCTTCTGGAAGGTTCTCCTCTCTCCACAGAGGAATGCTGTAGCTCTCACAGAGTGACCATCAGGTTCTTGGTCACCTCCCTGACTAGGGCCCTTCCCCCCTATTGCTCAGTTTAGATGGCCGGCCAGCTCTAGGAAGAGTCCTGATGGTTCTGAACTTCTTCCATTTACGGATGATGGAGGCCACTGTGCTCATTGGGACCTTCAAAGTAGCAGATATTTTTCTGTACCCTTCCCCAGATTTGTGCCTCGAGACAATCCTGTCTCAGAGGTCTACAGACAATTCCTTTGACTTCATGCTTGGTTTGTGCTCAGACATGCACTGTCAAATCATTTCCAATCAACTGTATTTCGCTGACATCCTAAGTGGATGCTGGGACTCCGTAAGGACCATGGGGAATAGCGGCTCCGCAGGAGACTGGGCACAACTAAAGAAAGCTTTAGAACTACCTGGTGTGCACTGGCTCCTCCCTCTATGAACCTCCTCCAGACCCCAGTTAGAATCTTGTGCCCGGCTGAGCTGGATGCACACTAGGGGCTCTCCTGAGCTCCTAGAAAAGAAAGTAATTTTAGGTTTTTTATTTTCAGTGAGATCTGCTGGCAACAGACTCACTGCTACGAGGGACTAAGGGGAGAAGAAGCGAACCTACCTGCTTGCAGCTAGCTTGGGCTTCTTAGGCTACTGGACACCATTAGCTCCAGAGGGATCGAACACAGGGCCCGACCTCGATCGTCCAGTCCAGGAGCCGCGTCGCCGTCCCCCTTACAGAGCCAGAAGCAAGAAGATGGTCCTGAAAATCGGCGGCAGAAGACTTCGGTCTTCAACAAGGTGCTGTGCGCCATTGCTCCTCATGCACACCTCACACTCCGGTCACTGATGGGTGCAGGGCGCTGGGGGGGGGCGCCCTGAGCAGCAATATTAACACCTTGGCTGGCAAAAAAAATCACAATGTATAGTCCTAGAGGCTATATATGTGAAAAATACCCCTGCCAGAGATCCATAAAAAAGCGGGAGAAGTCCGCCGAAAAAGGGGCGGGGCTATCTCCCTCAGCACACTGGCGCCATTTTTCCCTCACAGCTCCGCTGGAAGGATCGCTCCCAGGCTCTCCCCTGCAGTTTCAAGACTACAAAGGGTAAAAAAGAGAGGGGGGGCACTAAATTTAGGCGCAGCAGTATATATATAAGCAGCTATAAGGGAAAATCACTCAGTTATAGTGTTCATCCCTGTGTTATATAGCGCTCTGGTGTGTGCTGGCATACTCTCTCTCTGTCTCCCCAAAGGGCTTTGTGGGGTCCTGTCCTCAGTCAGAGCATTCCCTGTGTGTGTGTGCGGTGTGTCGGTACGGCTTTGTCGACATGTTTGATGAGGAGGCTTATGTGGAGGCGGAGCAGATGCCGATAAATGTGATGTCACCCCCTGTGGGGCCGACACCTGAGTGGATGGACTTGTGGAAGGAATTACGTGAAAGTGTCAACTCCTTACATAAAAGGTTTGACGACATACCAAATGTGGGACAGCCGGCTTCTCAGCCCGTGCCTGCCCAGGCGTCTCAAAAGCCATCAGGGGCTCTAAAACGCCCGCTACCTCAGATGGCAGACACAGATGTCGACACGGATACTGACTCCAGTGTCGACGAGGATGAGACTAATGTAACTTCCAATAGGGCCACACGTTACATGATTGAGGCAATGAAAAATGTGTTGCACATTTCTGATGTTACCCCAGGATCCACAAAAAAGGGTATTATGTTTTGAGAGAAAAAACTACCAGTAGTTTTTCCCCCATCTGAGGAATTAAATGAAGTGTGTGAAGAAGCGTGGGCTTCCCCCGATAAAAAACTGGTAATTTCTAAAAGGTTACTAATGACGTACCCTTTCCCGACAGAGGATAGGTCACGTTGGGAAACATCCCCTAGGGTGGATAAAGCGCTCACACGCTTGTCAAAGAAGGTGGCACTACCGTCTCCGGATACGGCCGCCCTAAAGGAGCCTGCTGATAGGAAGCAGGAGGCTATCCTGAAGTCTGTATATACACACACAGGTATTATACTGAGACCAGCTATTGCTTCAGCATGGATGTGCAGTGCTGCAGCTGCGTGGTCAGATTCCCTGTCGGAAAATATTGATACCCTAGACAGGGACACTATATTGCTAACCATAGAGCATATAAAAGATGCAGTCTTATACATGAGAGATGCACAGAGGGATATTTGCCGGCTGGCATCTAAAATAAGTGCAATGTCCATTTCTGCCAGGAGAGGGTTATGGACTCGGCAGTGGACAGGTGATGCAGATTCTAAAAGGCACATGGAAGTTTTGCCTTATAAGGGTGAGGAGTTGTTCGGGGATGGTCTCTCGGACCTCGTTTCCACAGGAACAGCTGGGAAGTCAGCATTTTTACCCCATGTTCCCTCACAGCCAAAGAAAGCACCGTATTAAAGGGCAAGCGGGTTAAAGGCGCGTCCTTTCTGCCCAGAGGCAGAGGTAGAGGGAAAAAGCTGCAGCATACAGCCAGTTCCCAGGAGCAAAAGTCCTCCCCCGCTTCCTCCAAGTCCGCCGCATGACACTGGGGCTCCACAGGCGGAGCCAGGTACGGTGGGGGCCCGTCTCAAAAACTTCAGCAATCAGTGGGCTCGCTCACGGGTGGATCCCTGGATCCTTCAAGTAGTATCTCAGGGGTACAAGCTGGAATTCGAGACGTCTCCCCCCCGCCGTTTCCTCAAATCTGCCTTGCCAACAACTCCCTCAGGCAGGGAGGCAGTGTTAGAGGCAATACACAAGCTGTATTCCCAGCAGGTGATAGTCAAGGTGCCCCTCCTTCAACAAGGACGGGGTTACTATTCCACAATGTTTGTGGTACCGAAACCGGACTGTTCAGTGAGACCCGTTTTAAATTTGAAATTCTTGAACACATATATAAAAAAATTCAAGTTCAAGATGGAATCGCTCAGGGCGGTTATTGCAAGCCTGGACGAGGGGGATTACATGGTATCACTGGACATCAAGGATGCTTACCTGCATGTCCCCATTTACCATCCTCACCAGGAGTACCTTAGATTTATGGTACAGGATTGTCATTACCAATTCCAGACGTTGCCGTTCGGCCTGTCCACGGCACCAAGGGTATTTACCAAGGGTATTTACCAAGGTAATGGCCGAAATGATGATACTCCTTCGAAAAAAAGGAGTTTTAATTATCCCGTACTTGGACGATCTCCTGATAAAGGCGAGGTCCAGGGAGCAGTTGTTGGTCGGGGTAGCACTATCTCAGGAGGTGCTACAACAGCACGGTTGGATTCTAAATATTCCAAAGTCACAGCTGGTCCCTACGACACGTCTACTGTTCCTGGGGATGGTTCTGGACACAGTCCAGAAAAAAGTGTTTCTCCCGGAGGAGAAAGCCAAGGAGCTGTCATCTCTAGTCAGAGGCCTCCTGAAACCAAAACAGGTGTCGGTGCATCACTGCACGCGGGTCCTGGGAAAGATGGTAGCTTCCTACGAAGCAATTCCATTCGGCAGGTTCCATGCAAGAACCTTTCAGTGGGACCTGTTGGACAAGTGGTCCGGATCGCATCTTCAGATGCATCGGCTGATAACCCTGTCTCCAAGGACCAGGGTGTCTCTGCTGTGGTGGCTGCAGAGTGCTCATCTTCTAGAGGGCCGCAGATTCGGCATACAGGACTGGGTCCTGGTAACCATGGATGCCAGCCTTCGAGGGTGGGGGGCAGTCACACAGGGAAGAAACTTCCAGGGACTATGGTCAAACCAGGAGATTTCCCTACACATAAATATTCTGGAACTGAGGGCCATTTACAATGCCCTAAGTCAAGCAAGACCCCTGCTTCAAAACCAGCCGGTACTGATTCAGTCAGACAACATCACGGCGGTCGCCCATGTAAACCGACAGGGCGGCACAAGAAGCAGGATGGCGATGGCAGAAGCCACAAGGATTCTCCGATGGGCGGAAAATCACGTGTTAGCACTGTCAGCAGTGTTCATTCCGGGAGTGGACAACTGGGAAGCAGACTTCCTCAGCAGACACGACCTACACCCGGGAGAGTGGGGACTTCACCCAGAAGTCTTCCAAATGATTGTAAACCGTTGGGAAAGGCCACTGGTGGACATGATGGCGTCCCGCCTCAACAAAAAGCTAAAAAGTTATTGCGCCAGGTCAAGGGACCCTCAGGCGATAGCTGTGGACGCTCTAGTGACACCGTGGGTGTACCAGTCGGTTTATGTGTTCCCTCCTCTGCCTCTCATACCCAAGGTACTGAGAATAATACGAAGGAGAGTGTCAGGAATCCGCAGTCTTCATTGTATCACTCCCAGTAAACAGGGTTCTCCTGGCTTCAGTCCTCTGTTTTCAGAGTATTCCCTGTGAATTGAACCTGTGGAACTACAGGTTCCAGCAGTTCCAGTCTTCAGTCTCCTTCAGCCCACAGCTCACTGTGCTCCACCTAACCAGTTCTATCTTTTGGTAATCACTGGTTTCAGCCAGCAGCCTGGAATACACAGTGTTTCTAGTTAAACAGCGTTTACTCCCGGTGCACTACTGATCCCAGCCAGCAACCAGCAGTGCATGGCATTAACTGTCTACAGTGTTATTCTCCCGGTTAATCACCAGCTCCAGTTAACTCACAGCTGATCTGAACACCCAATCCAGCAGGGTGTGTTCTCACAGAGATCATCCAATCATCACAGACCAAGGTGTTTAAACTCCAGTTCCTGACTCAGTCTCATCGCCTTGGACAACACGTCACATTCTGTGAACAGGAGTCTCCAGTATGGATGGTGATATTATACAACTTTCCTGCCTGAACGACCGGCTTGCCTGGTCTGGGGCAGGGGCCTTTTGGGGTCTTCCCCTTGCGGGGAGCCCCTGGCTTTGAGTGGTGATCGCACACCGGTGCACACTTCTGCATTAGTACCTTGGGTACATCTTCCCTGATTGGAAATGTCTGGCGTAAAGAATACTATTCGTTTGGAGTTGGAAAAGGATTCATCGCAGAATGATCTGAAATTTGTCTTCCATGAGATACTGGAGAAGCTAGGGAAAGTGACTCTGAGTGACCTTTATTGTATTCAAGACTTCCCTAAACAAGGTATTTATGACGTGACATTTCATTCAAATGGCTTCTGCCTCAATGTGTATGAGGTTTTGAGGGGCAAGGAACATGAGCCTGCAATGAGGTTGGTGAGAATGAAACCTCTTTTTGCCCTTGAAGAAATTTCAATTACTGTTCATGTTTATAACCCATACACAGAGGTGAGCTTGTTAAAAGCCTTCCTACTGCAATCCTGTTCTAATGTGCGGGGTGGAGTAAAACAAAAAAATGCCCTGGGAATTTTCAATGGCAAAATACGGTTCTGGGTGAGACTAAAACCTGACCCAGATAATGTGGGTGGTACTAAGCATCCCCCTGCTAGTTTCTGCATTGGTGGTAATAGGGGATTCTTGTACTATTTTGGACAGCCAAGCTTCTGCAGACTGTGCTTTATGTATGGACACACTAAGGAGGAATGTTCCACAGGCAAAGTTTGTAGGAATTGCAAGCAAAAAGATCATGAGGCTGGCAATTGCCCAATGGCAAAAAGCTGTGATATCTGTGGAGAGGTAGGACACAGTGTCCGAAACTGTCCTGCTGCTAAAGTCAGTATGCGAAGGCAAATGTTTAAAGAGCTTGATGCTGAGATGAGAGCAAAAAACTTTGCAGATCGTGGGGTTAATATACAACAGTCTGTGCCTGGTGGGAATTCCACTAGTGAAGAGCAGGCTAGGTCTGGACCCAGTGCTGATAACGAGGAACAGCTTGTTCGGTCTGATGAGCCTGCATGTGTGGCTGCAGATGAGGGACAGCAAGAGGAGTTTGCTGATGTAATGGAGGATGTGGTGGAAGCATCAAGTGACTGTGTGGAGAGTCCAGCTCTTAGTCTGGTAATAGATGACTGTCAGAGTCCTGTACCATCGGTGGACTCTACTAGAGTGGAGGAGTTCAGCAGTGGGCCTGAGGAGTCTGGCTCAGTGGCTAGGAAAGCTGAACGACAGGTGCGCAGAGCTAAGAAGCCACGGATGGAGAATACAACAGGACATAATACTGAAGGTATAGAAGATGTGTCCTCTGCTGAGGAGGATGGCGATAGATCACAAGAGGCATCGGCTTATTTTTTAGATGGGGGAAATGTTATCCCAAATGTAAAGAAGTGTGCCTCTTACAAGGGGCCGCAAGGTATAGGGTGAGGAGGACTGCAAAGCTGTTGAGGAAGAACTGCTTTAGATCTCAGCTAAAGAGATGGTGGTCAAAAATAGCTATTTTTTGTGCTGTACCTTGGGCTGCTTAATTAGTTCCCTGATGTTTTTTAGGGTGAACTTCTGTTTACGTGCTGTGATGCTAACAGTGCATAGTGGATGTCTAATGTTTTTGTTTTACAAAGTTTATTATTATTTTTTTTGTTGTCTGTTTGTTTTATTTTGTTTCAAATGTTTAATTTAAAAATATTCTCGCTGAATGTGAGATTAATCACAAGTAAAGCCAGAAGATCGGCAGTATTAGAATATGTGGCAGCAAGAAATGCTGATATTATTTGTTTGCAGGAATGTGGATTGTCTCATATACCGGGAAAAGAGGAATGGGGCTATGGGGAGGCTATATGGTCTGGTTCTAGCTGTAACAGGAATGCAGGGGTGGGTATTTTGTTTAAAAATAAAGAAATTAATATAGAAAGTTATTTGGTGATAGAAGAGGGGAGAGCTATCTCTGTAAGTGCTAAATATAGAGGCTGGAGATTTAGGGTGTTTTGTGTTTATGCTCCAGCAGAGAAGAAAGAGAGGAAATGTTTTTTTGAAAAAAAGTTTTTTTTGTCTGGAAGAATTCCTACATTGCTTGTAGGTGATATGAATTGTATTCTAGAGAAGGAAGGTAGGAGTGGGAGAGGGGAGGTAGTTGTTGATATTACTGGGAAAATCCTGAAGGATATTATTCTGGATTTTGGTTTTGTTGATATTGCAGAGACAAGTATGGGTAAGCCTGTCCCAAATACCTTTTTTGCGGACAGAGGAGGGGTAATGTCTCGTATAGACTATTTACTATGTTCTAAAGATGTGATGTTTGGAGAGTTTGTACAGGAGAAAGTGCCTTTTACAGATCATGTTTCTTTATGTTGCAATGTTTGTTGTGAGTCTAGTACAATATATGGGAAAGGATTGTGGAGACTAAATGTTAAGCTTTTAGAAGATGAGGTGTTATTCAAAGATTTCTGTAAGAAATATAGTTTCTGGCAAAGTAGGAAAAATGAGTTTGTCAATATATTGGAATGGTGGGACTGGGTTAAGGAAAGGGTTAAGAAGTTCTATCAGAGAGCAGGATATAGAAAAGCTGTGAGAGAGAGGAATAAGTATCAGCTGTGGAATAGCAGGCTTAGTTTTCTTTATAAATTAAGAGAGGAAGGTGTGGATGTGAATGATGATATTATTAAAGCAAGATCTGAGGTTAGTAAATGTTTGAATAATAGAGGTAAAGAAATTATTTTTAGGTCTAGGGTGGAGGTATTAGAGGAAAATGAAAGATGTACAAGGTTTTTTTTCAAAAAAAGCTTGAAAAATAAGCATGTGATAAAGTATGTGTTAGATAAAGATGGAGAGGAAGTGAGTGGTGAAAGAATGATGGATGTGATTACAGAATTTTATGAAAAGTTGTATGATAGGAAGGAAGTAGATAGTGATATGGAAGAAGAAGTATTGTGTGGTTTGTCTGAGAGAGTGTATGAGGGAAATTTGCCGGTTTTGATGGATAAGGTAACAGGTGATGAAGTGAAAAGAGCTGTGGATAGTGCTAAAAGGAATAAAACTCCAGGTATGGATGGGTTGCCGATTGAGTTTTATAGTTGTTTTTGGGATGTCATAGGGAAGGATGTGTGTGATTTGTGTGCTTTTATGTTTGGAAATGCAAGATTATGTGATAGTATGAAAGAAGGTATTGTGGTGTTAGTGCATAAAAAAGGTGATAGGGGTTTGTTAGAAAATTGGAGACCTATTACGCTTTTAAATTCAGATTATAAAATTCTGGCAAAAATATTGGCAAATAGGATGCGGGATGTGGTGGATCAGGTGGTGGGTGATGATCAAGTGTGTGGTGTGCCTGGTAGAAGGATAACAGATAATCTGATTTTGCTGAGAGATGTGTTGGGTGACTGCAGAGAAAGGAAGAGAGTATGTATGTTATTAGCTTTAGATTTTGAAAAAGCGTATGACCGCGTGTCTCACAATTTTATGTTTAAAGTATTGGTACGTATGGGGTTCCCGGTGGAATTTGTAAGATGTGTGAGAGGGTTATATGATTCTGTTGTGAGTAAGTTTTTGGTGAATGGGAATATAAGTAAGAATGTAGTGATTAGGTCAGGAGTACGACAAGGATGTCCATTGTCAGCTATTTTGTTTATTTGTGTTATTGAACCATTATTACAGATGATTAGGAGAGATAAAGTTGTAGGGGGGGTGTTGGTACCAGGTAGTGGAGGTAGGATGGTGAAAGTATTGGGGTATATGGATGATGTTGCGGTTGTGAGTAAGAGTGTTGCAGAATTGAGAAGAGTTAAATTACTGGTTAGTTTCTTTTGCAGTGCTTCTGCATTTAAAGTTAATTGGTGTAAAACAAAATTGAAGTGCTTTGGGGATGAAAGTTGCAGTGTGGAAGGGATTAAAATATTAGGTGTGGTGTTTGAGGATGATTTGAAAGGGAGTGTGAGTTGGGAAGAATGTAGTAAGAGGGTACAGAAGAAGGTGGATTTTTGGAAGATGAGACAGATGACAGTGTTTGGGAAAGTGTTGGTGATTAAAAGTGTGGTGTTACCTATTTTATTGTTTCTGGCATGTGTTTTTCCTCCGTCTGTGCTGGAGATCAAGAAAATAAACAGAGTTCTTTTCATGTTTGTTTGGGGTGGGAAGATGGAACGTTTGAAACGTGAAGTGTTGATAAAGGCAAGAGAGAAGGGTGGGTTGGATTTCCCTGATATTGAAAACTTTTTGTATGTTAATTATATTCGTGTTATAGTAGAGTTAATAGGGAAGGGGAGTAAAACTGCCTGTATGGTGAGATATATGGCTGGGTGGACTTGGTATGGTTTAGGGTGGATCAAAAGGGACCTGAAGGTACCTGTGGCGTTTAGAAGTCCGTGGTGGTACAATGTAATTGAAGTTTTCATTAAAAAGAAAGATCTTTTGAATATTTCTTTAAGTGGGTTTAAAGACAGAAAGAAGGTTATGAAAGTTATAAAAGATAGAGAGATAGTTTGTAATATCAATTATATGCGCTCAAGTGAAGCTGTGATTATATGGAAGAGGCTATGTTCGTATGGCATGTCAAATACACAAAAGGAGATTGTATGGTTGTGTATGCATGAGGGGTTGCCAGTGAGAGTGTTTATGAAAAAAAGAGACTTGGTAGCTTCAGATGTCTGTCCGAGAGACAATTGTTATAATACTGAAACAGTGATGCATGTAATGTGGAATTGTGGTTTTGCAAATGATGTATGGAAGTGTTTGGGTGGCTTGTGTAGAGAGATTACTGGTGTTAGGTATATTGGATGGAAGGTGGCATTATTTGGTATGGGAGCATGTGATAGAGGAAAAGAGAGACTTTTGTGGTTGATCATGAGCTGTGTGATGGAAGTTTTGTGGAATGCAAGGAATCTGTGTGTGTTTAGGAGTGAGTGCTGGTCTGTGAATGAGTGTGTTAGAATGGTATTGGGTAAGTTATATGTCTATTATCTGAGAGATAGGAAAGGAAGAAAAGAGCTTGATGCTGAGGGAGTTTGGAAAGTTAAGAAATGGAGGCATGTGGTTAGATATGTTAACGAAGATTGATAGCCTAATATTGTGGGTATGTGTTAAGTTGTATATTTTTTGATTATGAACAGGTGTTTTTTTTAATAATAATAATTGTTGTTTTTCAAAAAAATTCATGCTGATGATTTGTTTACTGTCTAAATCTGTATTGTAGATGACTATGTTTACTAACCTAAATGGTTTAATAAAAAAAAAAAAAAAAAGTCTCCTGTTTGCAATCCTCTGTCTACAGAGATATCCTTGTGTATTGGACCTGTGGAACTACAGGTCCCAGCTGTTCCAGTTCCGTTCCAGTTTCCAGCTGTTCCAGTTCCGTTCCAGTTTCCAGCTGTTCCAGTGTTCCTATGGAACTACAAGTTCCAGCAACCACTCCAGCTCTCCTGCGACATTCAGTGTGCAAGTTCCTGTGTTCCAGTCTCCAGTTCCCCTGTGTTCCTGGTTACCTTCCTGGATCCTCCGTGTTCCTGGTTACCTTCCTGGATCCTCCGTGTTCCTGGTTACCTACCTGTTCCTCCGTGTTCCTGGTTACCTTCTTACATCTCCGTGGAACTACAAGCATCAGCAACCCCTGCATCTGTATTTGGCTCCACACCTATCTACAACCACAGTGTGCTTCAGCCTCAGCAGTAGAGACTCTCTCCAGGTGCATTCCATCACCTCACCTGTGAAGCAGCTTGCTAGCTGCCTGTGCTTAACGAACTGCACTGTGAACATTCACGTGAGTCTCCTGCATCTGCTACCAGGTTGCTATACATTTATTACCATCTCTGCTGGCTCCACGTTTTAAACCACTCTGGTTTCCACACCAGTGGACTTATCCATCATACTGTCATATTACCATTCCTTCCATAGACTCTCAGCTTCCAAGCTGCACCATTTCCATTACATACTTTTTATTGTTTATTCCTGCACGTTATTCTGCTGCCTTATTGTGTGAACTTTTATGTTAATAAATAACATTGCGCACATGCGCGGGAATCCAATCCAGTCTCCTCACTTCTTCCATCCTACCTCCACTGACCCACTAGCGCCCCCTCCAGGGACACAAACCAGACCGAACCTGACAGTTTGTCCAAGGCCCATGGACCCGGATGGTGGTCAGAGTGTGGGGTCAGGGATACTCCAGAGTTTGGTGTCACGACTCAATGATTATGAGGCTGCACAACAACAACTGATCCTGTTTCTGCAGGGAATGTCTATCCGTTTGGATACCTTGCAGCAATCCCTTCCAAGTTCTGTTGTTTCTCCAGTTCCTGTTCAAGTCACTCCTGCTCCAGTCATTTCAACTTTCCCTGCACAATCCGTTCCTGTGGATGGATGTTGCTCAAGTCAGTCCTATGGCAGTCCCTTCACGGCTAACTCTCCTGAGATTGCGACTTCCTCCTTTGAAAGTTTCAAGACTCCTTTGTTGTCTGCTGTGAACTCTGAACCAATAACAACTCTTTATCATCTATTGGAACAACTTCAAAGTCTCCTAACAAAAATCATTCTAATGATGCCAGAAATCCTGGGTGGTGCTTTAAACGCAGTGAAGAGTACTGCTCAAAGTATTGAGACTAGTGCGACCTCCGTGTCAACTTTTCTTCAAACTAAAGTCTCTTCTCCTATGCAGAGAGAGGGCAGATTCCAGAGCTACCCGCGCTCCAAACTCACGGAAGCTGAACGCCGGCATCGCAAGCAGCTTCACCTCTGCTTTTACTGTGGGAGTTCTAGTCATCTTATTAAGGACTGTTCCTTCCGCAACTCAAAAGTTGGTGACAGGTCCCAACATCACAGTGTTTTCACCTGCAAACCTTCCAACGTATCCTCTACAGTTTCAAGTTCCTTTACCCCGGACAGGAGTGTCCAAAAAGTCTACGATTGGGGTCCTGTGACAAATAGACCCAAGCCCAAGTTCAGAAATCAACAGAGACTATCTATGTTACCCATAACTAAAGTAGTATCTGTGTCTACAGCCCGAGAAGGGGCATCTGTGCCTACAGCCCGAGAAGGGGCATCTGTGCCTACAGCCCGAGAAGGGGCATCTGTGCCTACAGCCCGAGAAGGGTCATCTGTGCCTACAGCCCGAGAGGGGTCATCTGCGCCTACAGCCCGAGAGGGGTCATCTGCGCCTACAGCCCGAGAGGGGTCATCTGCGCCTACAGCCCGAGAAGGGGCGTCTGTGTCTACAGCCCGAGAAGGGGCGTCTGTGTCTACAGCCCCAGGTGGGGCATCTGATGTTGTGACCACAGAAGGGGTATCTGATGTTCAGGTTCCAGAAGTGGCATCCGGGCATGCAACTCAAAGAAGTGTGTCTGATCTATTAACCCCAGGAGGGGTCTTTGGAGTTTCAGCCTCAAGTGAGGAATCCAGGGCTAAGATCCCAGGAGGAATTCTTAAAGCCACAGATACAGACATGAACTTTTGTTTGCCAACTTCAGAGAGTGCTACCAGCTCAGTACCACTCCAAGAGGGATCATCAGAATATCCGAATTCTGTCTATACAGAGTCAAGTGTCAATGGACCTAGCCCGGTTCCAGCCGTCGGTCCAAAGTCTCCACTGGTTCCAGCCAGCCTGAGTGGCTCCAATGATGGGCTACCTCCTTCGGTTCCAGCCGATTCCAGTAAGCCTCCTTCGGTTCCAGCTGATTCCAGTCTCTTCGGATCAAATCCGGTCCTATCCGTCAGTCCGAAGACTCCTCCGGTTCCAGCCGGTTCAAGCTTTTCTGGACCCAATCCGGTCTCATCCGTCTGTCCAGATCAGCCTCCTTCAGTTCAAGTCAATTCAAGTAGTCCTGTACAAATCCTGGATCCATCCATTTGTCCAAAGTTGCCATCTGTTCCTGCCGATTCCAGTTCCTCTGAACCCGGTGTGGTTCTCTCCAGTGTTTCAAGTAAGCAACTCCTGTCGCTATGTCCAGAGTCTACAGTTCTTGCAGATATTGCAGTTGCCTCAACCCAGATGGAGGCTCTAAGCATCTCACCCCAAGATGAAGCTTCTAGCATTCTGTCAACCTCAGCTGAGAATTCCCGTCAGTCAATCCAGGAGATGACGTCCTCTTTCCACCCTCGAGCATTTCAAGTGGATTCTACTCCTGCTTCTGAATGCTTATTCCAGTCCTCTACTCTCAAGTGTCCTACATGGTCTTCCGAGACTTCAACTGACATTCAGCCTTCCAAGTGTCCACTAGATACACAAGCTCTAGTCTACTTTGATGGTGACTATGCTCAGTTCCGTGCAGTGGCGAGCCAATACCTCGCTTTTACTGAGTCAGAATCTTCAGTGAGTATTACTCCAGCTAATGCAATCAGATACTTCCTCCTGTTCTTCAAAGGTAGAGCACTGGACTGGGCGAATCCTCTCATTGAATCTAAAGATCCGCTACTGAGTGAGCTTCCCGCTTTCTGCGAAGCCGTAAAACAGGAGTTTGCTCCAAAGTTTATGCATTCAAAGTCATCTGGGCATTCTTGCCAATTTGTCAACAGTTTGTCTACTGCTAAATCCTCTCCAACATCTCTGTCTGTGCAAGATCAGGATACATTAGACCAAGCTATTAAAGATTTCCAAGCTGCAAAGTCAAGACAAGGTTCTCAGACTTCAGATTTGAAAGTTGCATGTACTTCCGTGTCTCCATCCTACAGCAACACTTCTGAAAGTATTGACTCCCCGGATTCAACATCTGCTCAGTCTTCTGATCAGTCTTCCTGTTCTCTGTTTTTCGACTCAACTCTTTCAAAACACGATCAGGTTCTGTTGAATCAATGTATCAGAGATTTCAAGAATTACAAGAATTGGAGAGCTCAAAAACCAGTTCAAAGTCTACCATCTGTTGATGTAAGTGTTGGCTATGCTGCCGTTACCCCTAGTCCTGGTGTCTCATATAGCTTCAAATTCACTGGTCCACAGGTTGTCTCAGATAATGTTATTCCTAAACAAAAGGTTCCCATGACCACACTAGACCTGGACTTTGACTCTGAAAGTGAGTTTGTTGATAAAGACTCAAGTTACATTATGGGAGATTCTATCCTTCCTAGCTATGCCTTTTCCCAGGAAGTAAATTCTGTCTCAAATGACCATGAATGGTCTACTTGTTCGGACGAGGAGAATCTGTCTTCTGAAGATGAAAGTTGGGAAGACTTTTGAGGACCTCTGCTTTTGTGTATTCCTAAGTTCTTTTTCAAGGTTCCTCCAAGTTCCAGCGTGGGTGTTCGGTGCCCACCCATAAAAGGGGGGGTACTGTCAGGAATCCACAGTCTTCATTGTATCACTCCCAGTAAACAGGGGTCTCCTGGCTTCCGTCCTCTGTTTTCAGAGTATTCCCTGTGAATTGAACCTGTGGAACTACAGGTTCCAGCAGTTCCAGTCTTCAGTCTCCTGCAGCCCACAGCTCACTGTGCTCCACCTAACCAGTTCTATCTTTTGGTAATCACTGGTTTCAGCCAGCAGCCTGGAATACACAGTGTTTCTAGTTAAACAGCGTTTACTCCCGGTGCACTACTGATCCCAGCCAGCAACCAGCAGTGCATGGCATTAACTGTCTACAGTGTTATTCTCCCGGTTAATCACCAGCTCCAGTTAACTCACAGCTGATCTGAACACCCAATCCAGCAGGGTGTGTTCTCACAGAGATCATCCAATCATCACAGACCAAGGTGTTTAAACTCCAGTTCCTGACTCAGTCTCATCGCCTTGGACAACACGTCACATTCTGTGAACAGGCGTCTCCTGTTTGCAATCCTCTGTCTACAGAGATATCCTTGTGTATTGGACCTGTGGAACTACAGGTCCCAGCTGTTCCAGTTCCGTTCCAGTTTCCAGCTGTTCCAGTTCTGTTCCAGTTTCCAGCTGTTCCAGTGTTCCTGTGGAACTACAAGTTCCAGCAACCACTCCAGCTCTCCTGCGACATTCAGTGTGCAAGTTCCTGTGTTCCAGTCTCCAGTTCCCCTGTGTTCCTGGTTACCTTCCTGGATCCTCCGTGTTCCTGGTTACCTTCCTGAATCCTCCGTGTTCCTGGTTACCTTCCTGGATCCTCCGTGTTCCTGGTTACCTTCCTGGATCCTCCGTGTTCCTGGTTACCTTCCTGTTCCTCCGTGTTCCTGGTTACCTTCCTACATCTCCGTGGAACTACAAGCATCAGCAACCCCTGCATCTGTATTTGGCTCCACACCTATCTACAACCACAGTGTGCTTCAGCCTCAGCAGTAGAGACTCTCTCCAGGTGCATTCCATCACCTCACCTGTGAAGCAGCTTGCTAGCTGCCTGTACTTAACGAACTGCACTGTGAACATTCACGTGAGTCTCCTGCATCTGCTACCAGGTTGCTATACATTTATTACCATCTCTGCTGGCTCCACGTTTTAAACCACTCTGGTTTCCACACCAGTGGACTTATCCATCATACTGTCATATTACCATTCCTTCCATAGACTCTCAGCTTCCAAGCTGCACCATTTCCATTACATACTTTTTATTGTTTATTCCTGCACGTTATTCTGCTGCCTTATTGTGTGAACTTTTATGTTAATAAATAACATTGCGCACATGCGCGGGAATCCAATCCAGTCTCCTCACTTCTTCCATCCTACCTCCACTGACCCACTAGCGCCCCCTCCGGGGACACAAACCAGACCGAACCTGACAGAGAGGAGTAAGAACTATACTTGTGGTTCCGGATTGGCCAAGAAGAGCTTGGTACCCAGAACTTCAAGAAATGGTCTCAGAGGACCCATGGCCTCTGCCGCTCAGACAGGACCTGCTGCAGCAGGGGCCCTGTCTGTTCCAAGACTTACCGCGGCTGCGTTTGACGGCATGGCGGTTGAACACCGGATCCTAAAAGAAAAGGGCATTCCGGAGGAAGTCATTCCTACGCTGATTAAAGCCAGGAAAGATATAACCGCAAATCATTATCACCGCATATGGCGAAAATATGTTGCGTGGTGTGAGGCCAGGAAGGCCCCAACGGAGGAATTTCAGCTGGGTCGATTTCTGCACTTCCTACAGTCAGGAGTGACTATGGTCCTAAAATTGGGTTCCATTAAGGTCCAGATTTCGGCTCTGTCGATTTTCTTCCAGAAAGAACTGGCTTCACTGCCTGAAGTTCAGACATTTGTTAAGGGAGTGCTGCATATTCAGCCCCCTTTTGTGCCTCCAGTGGCACCTTGGGATCTCAACGTGGTGTTGGGTTTCCTAAAGTCACATTGGTTTGAGCCGCTTAAAACCGTGGATTTGAAATATCTCACGTGGAAGGTGGTCATGCTGTTGGCCTTGGCTTCGGCCAGGCGTGTGTCAGAATTGGCGGCTTTGTCATGTAAAAGCCCTTATCTGATTTTCCATATGGAGAGGGCAGAATTGAGAACTCGTCCCCAGTTTCTCCCTAAGGTGGTATCAGCTTTTCATTTGAACCAACCTATTGTGGTGCCTGCGGCTACTAGGGACTTGGAGGATTCCAAGTTACTGGACGTAGTCAGGGCCTTGAAAATATATGTTTCCAGGACGGCTGGAGTCAGGAAAACTGACTCGCTATTTATCCTGTATGCACCCAACAAGATGGGTGCTCCTGCTTCGAAGCAGACTATTGCTCGCTGGATCTGTAGCACAATTCAGCTTGCGCATTCTGCGGCTGGACTGCCGCATCCTAAATCTGTAAAAGCCCATTCCACGAGGAAGGTGGGCTCTTCTTGGGCGGCTGCCCGAGGGGTCTCGGCTTTACAACTTTGCCGAGCTGCTACTTGGTCAGGGTCTAACACTTTTGCAAAATTCTACAAATTTGATACCCTGGCTGAGGAGGACCTTGAGTTTGCTCATTCGGTGCTGCAGAGTCATCTGCACTCTCCCGCCCGTTTGGGAGCTTTGGTATAATCCCCATGGTCCTTACGGAGTCCCAGCATCCACTTAGGACGTCAGAGAAAATAAGATTTTACTCACCGGTAAATCTATTTCTCGTAGTCCGTAGTGGATGCTGGGCGCCCATCCCAAGTGCGGATTGTCTGCAATACTTGTATATAGTTATTGTTTAACAAAAGGGTTATTGTTGAGCCATCTGTTGAGAGGCTCAGTTGTTATTCATACTGTTAACTGGGTATAGTATCACGAGTTGTACAGTGTGATTGGTGTGGCTGGTATGAGTCTTACCCAGGATTCAAAATCCTTCCTTATTGTGTCA
This sequence comes from Pseudophryne corroboree, assembly GCF_028390025.1. NCBI lineage: Eukaryota > Metazoa > Chordata > Amphibia > Anura > Myobatrachidae > Pseudophryne > Pseudophryne corroboree. The sequence continues at coordinate 693,404,585 of NC_086448.1, forward strand.
GCTCTTCCGGGCACAGTATCCTAACTGAGGTCTGGAGGAGGGTCATAGAGGGAGGAGCCAGTGCACACCAGGTAGTCCTAAAGCTTTCTTTAGTTGTGCCCAGTCTCCTGCGGAGCCCGTCTATTCCCCATGGTCCTTACGGAGTCCCAGCATCCACTACGGACTACGAGAAATAGATTTACCGGTGAGTAAAATCTTATTTTACCACAGGTGGACTCCAATTAAGCTGTAGGAACATTTAAAGGATGATCAGTGGAAACAGGATGCAAATTGGCTCAATTTTGAGCTTCATGGGAAAGGCTGTAAATACTTGTACATGTGATTTCTTAGTTTTTTATTTTTAATAAATTTGCAAAAATCTCAAACTTTTTCACAATGTCATTATGGGGTATTGTGTGTGGAGTTTTGAGGGAAAAAATTAATTTATTCCATTTTGGCTGTAACATAACAAAATGTGGAAAAAGTGAAGCGATGTTAATACTTTCCGGATGCACTGTACATCCCAATAGTGGAGTGCACAATTTAATTATTGTTTAATCGTATTGTATGGTACCATACTATAAATCTTGTTAGGTCACAGACTTTATGTGAGCCTTCAACTCTGTAGCAGAAACAGCTCGGCTATCCCCTCACTTACTAACTCTAATCTCAGTTTTTTGGAATTAACCTTGTTATATTATTCTGTACAATATTGGCACACAGTCTGCAGACATTTCTGTCCTCGTTAACCCACAGAGACCAGGCAGGCTTTGTTTCCCAAAAGGACTACTGTGAAAATATATCTCGGTACACAAAGAAGAATGCGGAATAGTCCTTTGGTGGGGTTGACTTTCTGTGAGTGACTCTTAGAAGCCAGTATGGGCTAGAACCTGGACACTTGCCCAATATATTGTACATCTCCCTCATCATATCTTTTTCAGACCCTTCATGTCCATGTGCACTGAAAACGACATCTTCAACAAGCACATGCACACTTCAGATGACAGTTTGGTCTGCATGGCAAGTGGCATAGTATTTTGTATGCAAATACAGTCGCAGTCATACACAGAATATAGGCATTCTGCATATAATTTTAATCAGCAAAAGCTGCCCATGCGTCCTATTGCATTATATTGCGTATAAGACGTATTTTCGGTGAAAAGTGCAAAAAGATGCTCAACGAAAACTGGTCATGCGGCACTCACGTGTCAAGAGTACCGCAACTTGTAGTGCATGGAGCAGAGTTGAAAGAGGACACATCTATATACACAGATTAATTACACCTGTTAACTGCTAAAGTGCGTCTGTAAAGAAATGTGGGTTCGAGGGATTTTACTGGGCGCTTCCTCTGAGTTTTAGCTGGCCAATAAATGACACAGGGCTTCCCCAATGAAGCCTAAATAACAAATGTGGATTGTGGGTTTTCGTGTCATGCAAATGGCGCTACTCAGTGAACCAATGTGTTTACTGTACAGAAATCAATCATATAAGATATAATAAAAATTATCTTATTTAAACAAATAAAAGAAATTGCATTCTTTAAAATAATTTTTAAAAAGACATAAAAGTCATAGGAAATTAGGCATACCGCATCCAGTGTGAAGGAGCCGCAGGTGTCGTTGGAAAGGACTGCAGAGTACTCGGTATACCCTGCATTTGGCTCCTAGGCTCATACCAGTGGGTGGTTCCTCCATTCCACAATTTGATCCAAATGAAGTTTCTATTGTCTACAGGTGGAGTGCTCTGACGCGTTTCGAGACATTGAGTCTCTTTTTTTAAAGCTTGTACTCCCCTGTGCAGCCTTGGCCTTTTTATAGCTGAAAGTCATGTGGTGTTTACTTCCTGTTTCCATGGTAGGAAGTAACGCCATCGGTGCCGTGATCCCAGAAACTAGTGTATAAAGTCTTTTAAACTCATTACATAATGGAGTATTAATTAGATTTTAATGTTGAGGATCCACCTTTTTATGAGTATAAAGGAACACTGCTTCTGTTGAGGTCCCCGTCGTCACGATCCCCGTGACCGGAAGTCATGATCTCCAGGACCGGAAGTTGTGGTCCACCGACCGGACACACCACCAAATAAACTCTATTGGTGATGTTGCACATTATAAAGTCATTTATTTTGGATTTGGTGTCATTCACTGTGATTTCTAAATATTTGCTGGTCTATGAAACCCCTTGGAAAGGAGAAAAGAGGCAAGAGGGCAGGAAAAATTTAAATCCAGAACAAAAAAAAAAGAAGGCACAAGGAATAGTAAAGGAGAGAGAGGAAAGTGATATTTAACCTAAGTTTAAGACTCTCATGGATACAGAGGAAAGGGTCCTCAAGAAGAAACTAAAATTCGCACCAACTGTCCTACCTGATAAATTTGAGAAATGTCTAGATGTACAGAAGTTTGTAAGAAAAATCTCTAAAGGAATTCTTTGAGAAAAAAAAAACCAGATAAAGCAGAAAATGCCACCATGGAAGAAAGTACATCAGGAGACACTTCCTATGAGAATCATAACAAATTCAAGAAGCAATCCCAGTTTTACCCCACCTACATTAAAAGTAACTTTATAGAAACCTTTCAGAAGATCTAAAAGAAATTAAAAAGAAGCAGAAACGCTGGAACCTGAGCAAAAAAGAACGAGAAGCTATCAAGACTCTACATATATCGACAATATCATCAAACCTTGTGAAAAAGGTGGCGGCATTGCAATTATGAACAAAGAAGACTACATAAAAGAAATTCAGAGACCATTGCTAGACACCTCCACCTATCAGAAACTCAAGAGTGACCCCTCGACCCGGATTAAAAATAATTTTCAGAAACATCTAGAAACAGGTGCAATAACTGAAGCTGAGTATGGCTTTATAAACGTAGAGGACCCCTCCACACCGACAATTTACATACTTCCTAAAGTGCACAAAAGTACAACTGCCCCTCCAGGATGACCAATAACAGGAACAGGAAGTTTAACTTCCAATCTCTCTGCCTTTGTAGATCACCTACTTCAACCTCTTGTGATCCGAAACCCCTCCTACCTGAAAGATACAGGAGATACAATAACCAAATTACACAATATCACATGGGAAGAAGACATTCTCCTTGTGACTGCTGATGTCACTTCTTTATATACAGTGATTGATCATGGACAGGGACAAGAGGCAATTTAATAGCTTCCTTGAAAATACAGAATACACTCTGGCTGTGAAAAATGTAATCTCAGCATCCATCCTCTTTATCCTAGAGAACAATTTCTTCTTTTTCAATGGGGACTACTATTTGCAGAAAAAAGGCACTGCAATGGGGACATGCTTCGCATCCAGCTATGCAAATTTATTTATGGCTCACTGGGAACAAAATGAGATCTACTCCAGAGAAGCATGGATGACCAACATAATTAAATGGTGAAGGTTTATTGATGATATTTTTTTCATCTGGAAAGGGAATGAGGAAAATCTGGATACCTTTTGTCAAGACATTAATCAAAACAAAAAAAAATTCAACTTACATTCACTAGGAGCAGAGAGGAAATCCATTTCTTGGATCTTGCCATTTACATAAACAATAATACCATACAAACGAAAACCTACCAGAAGCAAGCGGATACCATCAACTACATATCGACAGACAATGAACACCATCGAAATTGGCTACAAGGAATAACTAAAGGTCAATTCATCCGCATCAGAAGAAACTACAGTGATGCAGCAGTCTGTTAAAATCAAATAAAGAACTAAAAACCGAGTTCCAGAGAAAAGAATATAAAGAAGAGGATTTGGACATAGCAGCTACCTCTGCCCTAGAGACAGAAAGATCCACCTTACTGATTATTAAGAACAAGAAACGTAATACCAGTAACAACAACCAGCAATGGTCCTTCATAACCGGCTATGATTCTGGGCACAAACAAATCTAGACCATCATTAAGAAACATTGGTACCTTCTCTGCAAAGATCCCATTCTTAAGAATATCATCCCCGAAAAGCCGTGCTTCATACATATGAAAACACCAAATCTGAAAAAACACCTAGTATGAAGTGCTTTGCCCATTAAATCCAGTAATCCCCATAAGAACCAAGGGGTTTCATAGATGCGGCAACTGCCAAGAATGCAAACAAATAAAAACAGAGACCAGCAAATATTTAGAAATCACAGTGAAAGACACCAAATTCAAAATAAACGACTTTATAATGTGCAACACCACCAATATAGTATATTTGGTGGTGTGTTCCTGCAACAAAGCCTATGTAGGGAGAACGTCTAGGGCTTTGAAAAGAAGAATTGGTGAACACCAAAAATGGATTAACTACCCACCACCTGTCAGAACACTTCAGAATTCACCTTCATAGTTCTACTGCTTCCATCAAATTTTTGCCGATTTACAGCATATCAAGTCCACCTGGCCTGATAGAAAGATAAAAAAAAAAACTAGCACGAACAGAAATGAAAACAATCTACAAACTTCAAACATTGTCACCAAAAAGCCTTAATCATGACTTTGAGCTGTAGTGGTTCCTTACTTGATATATACAAATTAAACATTATATCGGTCATCACTATTTATTTCTTTTATATAATGAATCAATATCCTAACAGAAATAGAATTTATATTTATTTATAACATCTTTTTAACATATTCTCTTTCTCCTTTTCTATATGGAATCCCTGGTAAATAATCCATAAACTGCGCATGACAAGAATGTCATCCACCATTAAAAACCAAAAGTGCCACATTACATATAAAGAGCTGTCTGCTATACTGGAATACTTGAAGATGGCCACCACTAGACTTCCGTGCATTCATAAAAATGCCGGGACCACAACCTTCAGTCGCGGGACCACAACTTCCGGTCGCGGAGATTGTGACTTCTGGTCACGGGGATCGTGACGACCGGGACCTCAACAGAAGCAAGGCTCCTTTATACTCATGAAAAGGAGGATCCTCAACATTAAAATCGAATTAATACTCCGTTATATAATAAGTTTAAAAGACTTTATACATTAATTTCCAGGATCACAGCACCGATGATGTCACTTCCTCCCATGGAAACAGGAAGTAAACACCACATGACTCTTTCAGCTATAAAAAAGCCAAGACTGCACAGGGGAGTACAAGCCTTGAAAAAGAGACTCAATGTCTCTAAACGCGTCTGCGCACTCCACCTGTGGACAATAGAAACTTAATTTGGATCAAACTGGGGAACGGAGGTACCACCCACTGGTATAAGCCTAGGAGCCAACTGCAGGGTATACCATGTACTCTGCAGTCCTTTCCAACGACACCTGCGGCTCCTTCACACCAGATGCGTTATGCCTCATCGCCTATGATTTTTATGTCTTTTTAAAAATTATTTTAAAGAATGCAATTTCTTTGTTTAAATAAGATATTTTTTATTATATCTTATATGATTGATTTCTGAGCAGTAAACACATTGGTTCACTGAGTAGCGCCATTTGCATGACACGACCACCCACTATCCACATTTGCTAAAGTGTGTCTGTCCCCTACACTCAGGGAAGCAGACCAAGATTCACATGAATGTCAATTTATAAGGACCCAGTGACACCAGTAAAGCAGTTTGATCTCCTCCAGGTCCCACTTCTATGTTTCTGCTGATTTACAGAAAGTGCAGTTCCATTGTATTTAATTTTTTTCTCACTTTCTCTTTAGCTCCATCATCTCAGATTACAACAGACTATGCATTTGAGGTAAGTATGTGAAAGTTATAAAAGTTACATCAGAAGTTACAGTATGTCATATACCATACAGTATATATGTTTTAATTTCTTGCTATTCTTAATTATTGTATTCATTATATATTGGTTCAGAGAACGATAAAAACAAAATCATACCCAATCTGCTGAGCTACCCTATAGGGGGTTATTCAGAGATGGACGCAGATCTTGCTTCCGTAGCAAGATCTGCGTCCATCTACTCACATGCTGGCGGCCGCCCAGCATGGCAAAGCTGCCCAGCATGTGTACTTCGCCGGCCCACCATGTGTTCACAATTTAATTATGAACGCATCGATATGAGGATGACCCCTGGCTGCACTGGCAGGCGGTCTGGCGACATTTTTTTTGTCAGAACGGCTGCGTGTGATGTCACGCAGCCGCCCTGGAAACGCCTGCGTATCCGAGGCGACGCGCACACTAACCCCCCCTAACCCCACGACGCCCATGACTGTCAATCACTATACAATCACATCCTTCCGGGATGCGGTTGCATGGTGACGGGTCAGAGGGCTGCTGCATGCGAACGCAGTGGCTGCTTCCATTTCTGAATAACCCCCATAGTCAATTAATTAATATGAAAACTGTATCATAGCAAATAGCTGTAGTAATGGCTACTACGTATAGGGATCTAGTAGTGTTCTAGTACCTTGCACCTGTCACAACCCATGCAGTTCCTCTTACCTGTCAGGGGTGTCAGTGTTGAGATACAGACCAGAGTGTACTAGAAGCACCAGAGCAGAGAGCGACACCCCAGGCAGGAAAGAGGAACTGCACGTGTTGTGACAGGTGCAGGGTGCTAGAATGAATACTAGATCTTGGATATGTTCTGAGAGTAATATATGTCGGTTAATTGTGCCATTATGTTTAGTAGTATTGCATGGTGAAATCCTTACAGCTAGCCACATGTGCTTCTATATTGGTAACCAAATTCATCCCAATGGACACAATGTCGATGTTGTACGCAGTGGGCTATTTTTTACTACTGTGCATGTGTATAAGTTACATGTTTCGTGATGTTCTTGTGATAGCAGTTGCAGTGAGGCTTTATTCGCAAAGTGAGTGACAGGCAGAGAGCGTTTGTGGGAGGTAACGAGGGGTGGCCACACAAAGGCAGGCATGGCGCGCTTTGTAGGCGTGTCACAGCTTGCAACTGCTTTCCCATATATAGGCCTTGATTCAGCTTCATACATTGAAGTGCGGAAATCACTATTTGGCGCTAAAGTCGCTCACATTGTAATGGTCTGCCTTGCCCTGTGCTGGCTGGCCTCCGCATGCTAGTGGAAAGAGTTGTAGTTTTGCAAATTTTCCCAAAACTACAGCTCATGCTGAATTAGGCCTTTCTGCAGCGGGGTACACTGTGTTCCACAGGGAATACATGGGGGGTGTATAGTTGGATCTTGATCCAGAGGCACCAACAGGCTAAAGCTTTGACTGTTCCCAGGATGCATTGCATGGCCTCCTCTATAAACCCGCCTCCGGACACTGGAGTTCAGTTTGTAAGTTGGTGCCTGCAGAGCATGTCGCTAAGCAGCCCTGAAAAGAGCTTTTAGAAGACTTCAAGGGCTGCAGCACTTTATATGTCATTGTGACATACTGTGCTGCGGCTCCATCACCTCCCCAGCAGCGCTGCATATTCCCGTTGGCTGAGTACCTGGGTACTTGTGGCGGAGGCGCTCCAGTTACCAGGCACGCCACCGCTGACGCTCCCCAGGATCGCGTGGCTGCTTCTTAGGGAGGAGGTAAGAGGGTCCCCCAGGCGGGACCTGCCGCTAAATCATGTTCTGGTCGCGGTCCCAGGAGACGGGCCGCACCGCTGGCGTGGACACTGTGTCAGTACAGGCACCCCACTATATCCACCAGCATAGGGGATGACCAGCATAGGGGATAAGGCGCTGACCTGTAGCCCCTCCCCCAGCTCCGGGCGTCATCTACTGCTGGTGTTCCCACCATGGAGCTGCTTCTCTCTCTCCCTCCCTCCCTCTCTCTCTCTCCCTCTCTCTCTCTCTCTCTCTCTCTCTCTCTCTCTCTCTCTCTCTCTCTCTCTCTCTCTCTCTCTCTCTCTCTCTCTCTCTCCCTCCCTCACTCCCTGGCTGAGATTTAGGCACCATCTTCTCAAGTAGCTGTGTCTGGTCTCCGGGACTGCTGGGCAAAGTCTCCTCTGTAAATCCACCTGCCCCATCAGCGCTGTGATTTTACAGTCACTTAAGTATTCTACATGTCATTTTAAGACAGTGCTAGTTAAAAACAAGTGTCTCTCTACCAGAATATTCAGTACAAGTGTTCTGATATATATATCCATTCTCTGGCTGTGTGTGTGTGTGTGTGTATATATATAAATATATATATATATATATATATTAGTGCTGGGCAAGATAACGCGTTAACGCCATAAGGCAATAACGGCGATAATATTGTTAACGCCGTTAATGCTGCTGCGCCGGAAGCAGTAGCGGAAGAAGCCTCCGGAAGCAGTAATTCATCTGATCCCCTTGATGGAGAAGCCGCTGGATGCCGCCGGAGAAGAGGAAGCCACCGGATGCCGCCGGAGAAGAAACCGCCAACCGCCATAACCTTTTGAGACTGAGACATCTTCACAATATCTCTGTGAGTACTGGTTTTTATACAGGGCCCTAGCAAAGGCATAGGATTCCCTTATAGCTGCTCTTTAGCATTTCGTTTTTAGTTAGATAGGTAGCGATTAACTTAGAAGTTCTAACTAAGTTACCCAGCTCCGGCCAGCGTGCGCTACGGGATCCCACTCACCCAGTCCCACGGCGGCGCAACTCCCACTTGTGTTCTAAGTTAGAACACAAGCGGGAGCTGCGCCGCGGTAGGACTGGGTGAGTGGGATCCCGTAGCGCACGCTGCCCTGAACTGGGTAACTTAGTTACACGTGGCTGAGGAGAAACCTCGGTCGCGTGGGTTGCAGCGCGCAGGGCAGCCCTTCTCTTCTCCGGCGGGCGCCGCTGTGGGACTGGATGAGAATGGTCCCGCAGCGGCTATTCACTGGTTCTATCAACGCGCTGTGGGACTGGATGTGACGGGTTTATGTACATTGGGGCTGATATTGCTTATATTAGTGGATGGGATTGGACCTCCTTCGTTCATTAAGGTCTCCCTGCTGAGCTATTATACTCCCTTTTATTGCTGGGGTGCCTAATCTGCTATAATAAAAAAAAATAGTTTTTTTTTTTTTTTTATAAATTTTATTTTATTTATTTAAAAATGTTTTCACAGAAAATGGAGAAAGGAACCGAAATCTTACATGGACATTTTCATTTTAAATCTCTACCAGATGGCACAGTTGATAAAACCAAAGTTATTTGTAAACACTGCAAAGCTGAATTTTCTTATCACCGGAGTACTTCAAGTCTGAAATATCACTTAAATGCAATACACACCGTTGATGCCAGCAACTCACCCACTCAAACAAACAGTGGAGGGAAGCTTCGGCAGACTACATTGGATACAGCATACGTGAGAAGTATAGATAAACAAGAGCAAGAAAAGCTAACAAATAACATAGCGAAGTGGATAGCTACAAACTGCAGGCCAATTAGTATTGTCGAAGATGTCGGTCTGAGGAACGTTCTTAGGATCGCAACGAATGACAGCATGTATGAGCCTCCCTCAAGACGCACCATCACAAGAAGAATACGTGACTTGTATGAAAATGAGAGGACTACAAAAGCGATGGCGTTACAATGTGCACCACATGTTGCTCTCACTGGAGATTACTGGACATCGCTGGGTAACCATAATTACCTCGGAGTTACAGTGCATTATATTGATGAACACTGGGAGCTACATTCACATGCTCTGACTAATGAAAACAGAAGAGAGACATTTTGCTGAAACGTGCGCTGAACATTTTATTCATGTTGCACAGGAGTGGAACATTTCAGATAAAGTCGGCACACTTAGCACAGATAGTGCAAGAAATATGATTGCTGCTGCAAGACACCTGCCTTTTGAACATGTCCCCTGCACTGCGCACAGTCTCCAGCGTTCTGTCACAGTATCTCTGCAGAATAGTGCGTTTGACAATGTCCTGGCCAAATGCAGAAAAGTTGTAGGCCACTTTAAACACAGTCCAGCAAGTGCTGCCGAATTACAAAAACAACAAATTCAACATAGACAAAATAAGGAGTCGCTTATACAAGATATTCCAACCAGATGGAATTCGACTCTGGACATGATAAAAAAGTGTCTGTAGAAATGAACAGCCACTGAGGGATGTCCTCACCACACACAACACCAAGATTGCCATGCCAACTACAGCTGAAATGGACAAACTGCAGAGGTTGGAAATGCTACTGGAGCCCTGCAGGTATATTTTACATACTTCATATATTTCATTTCTCCACTGTCCTGTCTGTAAAAAATATAGCATGACTGGGATGTAGTTAGGTAGGTTTAGGCACTTACTTGTGGTGGGTAGGAAGCAGGGAGGGTTAGGGTTAGTAGGGAGCAGGGAGGGTTAGGGTTTGGCTGCATGGAGGGAGAGTTAGGGTTAGGCAGCACCAGCGGACTTTTAGGGTTAGGCACTATGCAGGGAGGGTTAAGGGTAGGGAGGGTTAGTATACTTACCGGGGACTTTTGGGTATCTGGATTCCAGGATGCCGCTGTCGGTCTTCTAACCACCAGCATTCTCCCGTACCCAAAGAAATGGGTTTGATTTTTTTTTTGCTGTTGCAGGTATGTGACTGAACTTCTGGGAGGAGAAAAGTATGTTTCATGCTCTGTGGTTCTGCCTGCTTTTTGCCATCTCTCTCGGGTCATGGAGAGTTCAGATGATGACCCTGCCTACATGGTCAAATTTAAGTCTACATTCAGAACAGACCTGGAGACACGCAAAGAAAATGCCAACATTGCATATCTGAAGATTGCTACCGCATTGGACCCTAGATTCAAGGACCTCAAGTGTATACTGAGCTGAGAGGGGTGAGGTGTGGGCCTTAGTCACCAACTTACTAAAGGAACAGAGGTTTGTTGCAGAGAAACCTGTGGAAGCAACAACATCAGAGCCACCAAATAAAAAGTTAGCCCTATTGGCTGCTTCATCAGAGTCTGATTCTGAACAGTAGGAAGAGTCAGTTGAGAACAGTGTGCGTCGATTCAGAGCGGAGCCCACCATCAGTACAGAGTCCTGTCCATTAGAGTGGTGGTCCAAACATGCAGGCTCACACAGCAGGCTGGCCTCCATTGCACAGAAGTACTTGGCCACACCTGCAACATCAGTACCCTGTGAAAGGTTGTTTCTCTTGCTGGTCATATTGTACAGAAGAAGAGAGTTTCTTTATCATCTGAAAATGTAAATAACCTTGTGTGTCTTAGCAACTGGCTTGGTGCAGAGCAGTAAATAGGTTACACACCTAAAATATATCTGTCCAATCTGGTGGGAACAAAAATCTGGGAAAGAAAACAGATTTAGATTCTCAGAAAACATATTTTATTTTTAATTTTAAATTTTAACGTTTTTTAAATGCTACTGTGTTAAGGGAAAACTGCAAACCAAATGTTTTTGCAGTGTTGTTTAATGTTATTGCACTGTTGTTCATATAGAAGTACTAAAAGTGCGCAATACACCACTTTTGAATTAATTATTGACTTTAGTCAGCTAACAATACGATTAATCGCTATTAATCGCATGAAATCCTGCGATTAATTGCGATTAAAAATGAAATCGTTGCCCAGCACTAATATATATATATATATATATATATATATATATATATATATATATATATATATATATATTCCAGTGCAGTTTTTTTGTGTGTCTAAAATAATTTCTGCATTGTCACAGTGAATGTGTGTGCCTGCATCTGCTTTATGTAATTCACTCTCAGTGTATCCCAGCTATAGCTATCACTGTATTCTGTACCCTGGGGGGTTAGGTGCGTCAGGGTCAAACATATAGTGCTGCGCAGAATATACTGTCAAGTGTATTTTACTGTGTTCTTCACTCACCTCATACCGCATTTATTCTCTGTTTATGTTCTGTATTTACTGTCACATAAATAAGAGAGTGTTTTGCAGGTATTGTATTTGTCTGGCTATATTGTACTGTTACGCTCTACGGCTACATTCCCTATAATGTCTGTCACAAAAGGCGGGAAACCCGCGGGCGCTCCTGCATTATGCAGTGCTTGCGCTAAGGATTTACCTGAGGGGGAAGTATTAACCGATAGTCAGTGTACTGGGTGCCATACATTTCCCAGTTAGCCCGTAGCCAATCAGGAGCCACCTTGGGCAGCATTCTCAAATATACTGAATACTCTTGTGATACGTCTTACGCCCCCTGTGGGACCTCATGTGCCTTTGCAGCCACATATTGTCCCTGTAGTTAATCCGCCCTGAGCGGACACTCTGTCTTCCCAGATACAACAATTAAATCAATCTTCGGTGAGACAAAAGTCTACCCCATGTCCCTCTGGGGTCAAGGGGTCATTTAAACAGGCCGCTTCCTCCTCACAATCCACTAATATTTCAGATAATTCTTCTGATGAGGATGGGGAATATACTGATCCGTCAGATACTGATACAGTTGCTTCTGACGAGGAACCTACAACTCAGGTTGATGTTTCTGACCTAGTGGAGGCTATTAAGCTAATTCTACAAATTGATGATGAGGTAGATCCCACTACTGCTTCTAATAAACCTGATAAGTTCAAACGTCAGAAGGTTGCTAAAGTAGTCTGACCATTTAATCGACATACATCAGGAATCCTGGTCTTCTCCAGGAAACACATTCTCCCTGTCTAAGAAGATGCTAGCTCGTTATCCTATCCCTGCGGAGTTGAGTAACAAGTGGGAAAATCCACCACCGGTGGACTCTCATGTCACCCATCTTGTGGTGTCATCTACTCTGCCTGTCAACACTGTCACCTCACTGAAGGAACCGACGGATAAGCGTGTGGCGGGATGCCTGAAGTCTATTTACTCCCTTAACGGTACTGTACATAGACCCACTATAGCAGCCTCCTGGGCCGCAAAAGGAATTGAAGCATGGGTTCAGGCATTAGAGGATGAACTACCTCAGGATATTTCTGACACTGCCAGACAATATCTGTCTCATATTACCACCGCCTCCCACTATATTCAGGAGGCGTCCTCTGAGGCAGCTGTAATGGCTGCCAAGGCGTCTACTATGTCTATACTGGCTTGCCGAATTCTGTGGTTGAGGTCCTGGTAGGTGGACCTAGACTCTAAAAAGACCTTGGAGGTGCTCCCTTTTAAGGGAGACATCCTATTTGTGGAAGATCTAAACAAGATTGTGACTGACTTGGCGACTGCTAAGACTGCGTTTCTCCCAAGTATTAATCCTTCTGCACCGAGGGCTAAGAGTACCACTTTTCATTCCTTTCGACCACCAGGCAAAGCAAAGGGTCAGGCGTACCCGAGACAAGCTCATGCTTCCAAAACCACTAAGCCCAAACCTAAACAATCCTGGGCTGCCCATCAGCCTGCTTCCAAACAAGACAAGCCTGCTGCATGACGGGTCGGGCCTCCATCTGGGGGATCCCAGGGTGGGAGGCCGACTTCTGCAATTCGCTCAGGTCTGGTTAAGGACCACTTCAGACGCCTAGGTGCGGGAAGTTGTTTCTCATGGGTACACTGTCTCTTTCAAGAGACGTCCCCCCTCGCCAGTTTGGCACGACGGTTATTCCTTCGGACCCGTAGAGGGCACAAGCTCTACACCTGGTTGTGTGAACCCCCCTGGACACAGGAGTGGTAGTGCTGGTACCTCTGTCCCAGAGAGGTAGGGGATACTATTCAACTGACCCTGTTTCTAGTCCCAAAACCCAATGGGTCCTTCGGCCTATACTCAACCGGTGGCTCATTAACTGGAAAAAGTCCTCATTGGTCCCTGCTTGGAGCATGGTGCACCTGGGGGCACTGTTGGACACACACAGCCAAAGACTGTTTCTATCTCCAGAGAAGGTCCTGAAACATCAGGACAGGATCTGATACTTCCTTTCTCGCCCAAGAGTGTCGATACACTCAGCGATGCAAGTACTAGGCCTCATGGTGTCTGCTTTCGACATGGTAGAGTACGCTCAATTTCATTTGCGCCCTCTGCAGAGGTTAATCCTTTCTAAGTGGGATGGCCTGTCTCATCGGATCAGGTCTCAAATGCTCTCCTTGACTCCGGAGGTTCATTTGGCACTGAGCTGGTGGCTACAGGACCAACAGTTGAGCAGGGGCCATCCCTTCTGGATCCCCATCTGGGACCTACTGACTACGGATGCCAGTCTGAGGGGTTGGGGCGCAGTGCTAGAGCAACACTCTCTCCAGGGTCGGTGGACCAAAGAGGAATCTCTCCTCCCGGTAAACATTCTGGAATTGTGGGCAGTGTTCAATGCTTTGACTCTTGCCCTGCCTCTGATACGGGTGTAGTATGTGTTGCCGGCGGTCGGGCTCCAGGCGACCAGCATACCGGCGCCTGAATCCCGACCGCCGGCATACCGACAGCTGGGTGAGCGCAAATGAGCCCCTTGTGGGCGAGCGCAAATGAGCCCCTTGTGGACTTGCTGTGCTCGCCACGCTGCGGGCACAGTGGTGCACTACGCACACCATGCTATCTATTCTCCTTCCAGGGGGGTCGTGGACCCCCAAGAGGGATAAAATCTGACGGTATGGCGGCGGTCAGGATTCCGGTGCCGGTATGGTGGTCGTCAGGATCCCGGCAACCTGAAGACCACCTCTTTGATCCAGAACAGTCCTGTTCAAGTACAATCAGACAACGCCACCACGGTGGCATACATAAACCATCAAGGCGGCACTCAAAGCCACATGACAATGATGGAAGTTTCAAAAATCCTTCATTGGGCGGAACACCATCTGCCAGCAATATCGGCAGTGTTCATTCCCGGGGTCCTCAACTGGGAAGCAAATTTCCTCAGTCGTCAGGACATTCACGCCGGACAGTGGAGTCTCCATCAGGAAGTGTTTCAACTCCTAGTGGACAAGTGGGGCCTACCAGGTGTAGACCTGATGGCATCTCAACGCAATCACAAGGTTCCTGTATGTGAAAAAAGCATAAATGCTACTTTAATACAAAACGTTGAGGAGAAAACTGAGGCCCTTTGGGTCACCACAGAAACCGGGGAGAAGGACATTATTCGCATTGGGGTGAACTATAGACCACCAGGCCAGGGGCAGGATTTGGACAGGACCTATTGTTGGACATCTCTAAAATGGCTTTAAAGGGAGAAGTCATAATCATGGGAGACTTTAATTTACCTGATGTAAATTGGGAGGGGTCCTTTGCAAGTTCAGCTACAAGTGGCACATTTTTTAAATCCTTACAGGGAGCATCTCTCAAGCAATTGGTGAGGGAGCCCACTCGCAAAGACTCAATATTAGATTTAATTCTAACAAATGGTGACAGAATATCAGACATATATGTGGGTGAGCACCTGGGTTCCAGTGATCATCAAGCAGTATGGTTTAGTATAAAGACAGGATCCAACTCCTGTCACACAAAAACAAAGCTGTTGGATTTTAGAAATGCTGGCTTTGCAAAAATGGGGAGATGTTTAACTGATTCATTGGTGGACTGGAGGAACTTGGAAGGGGTGCAGGAGAGGTGGGAAAAACTGAAAAGTGCAATACTAAGGGCAACAGACCTTTGTATCAAAAGGGTTAGGAAAAGCACCAGGAAAAGGAAGCCAGTGTGGTTCACAAAAGAAGTATCAACTAGTGTGAAAGCAAAAAAGATGGCTTTTAGGAAATACAAACAGACTCAAAATAATAATGACAAAGAGGTGTATCTTGACAGACAGAAGGATGCTAAGAAAGTGATCAGATGTGCAAAGGCAGAAGCTGAGGAGAAAATGGCCCAGTCAATAGATAAAGGGGGCAAAACTTTTTTTAAGTATATAACTGAAAGGAGAAAATCAAATGGAGGAATAATAAGACTTAAGACAGTGAGAGTGAGAATTTGGTGGAGGGAGACAAGACAATAGCAGATCACCTAAATAATTATTTTTGCTCAGTATTTACTACAGAAGGAGAAGGGAAGGGACCAGAGTTAAGTTGCAAGGACATTCATAAAAATAAGGTAGATGAAAGTACATTTACAGAGGAGAAGGTCCTAACTGAACTTTCAAAACTAAAAGTGGATAAATCAATGGGGCCAGATGGGATACACCCAAGGATACTAAAAGAGCTAAAAGATGTGCTGGGGGCGCCATTAACAGAATTATTTAACCAGTCACTAAATACAGGTGCCATTCCAGAGGACTGGAAAAGAGCAAACGTAGTTCCACTGTACAAAAGTGGAAGCAAGGAAGAAGCAAGTAACTAGCAAGTAACTACAGACCAGTAAGGCTTACATCAGTAGTAGAGAAAGTAATGGAAAAACTACTGAAAGAAAGAGTTGTGGAATATCTTAAATCAAACAACTTACAGGAACCAAAACAGCATGGATTTACTGGTGGGAGATCATGCCAAACAAATCTTATTGACTTTTTTGATTCTGTGATGAAAATAATAGACCAAGGGGGAGCTGTAGATGTAGCATATCTAGACTTTAGTAAGGCATTTGACACTGTCCCACATCGCAGACTGCTGAATAAACTTGAAAGTGTGGGGGTGGATTATAAAATAGTTAAATGGATAAGAAACTGGTTGCAGGATAGGAAACAAACAGTTGTAGTAAATGGAGTGCAATCTATGGAGGGAAATGTTACCAGTGGAGTACCCCAGGGATCTGTACTCGGACCAGTTCTCTTTAATATCTTTGTTGGTGACATTGCAAATGGTATTGAAGGGAAAGTATGCCTTTTTGCAGATGACACAAAGATATGCAACAGGGTAGACACACCAGGAGGGGTAAAACAAATGATTGATGACCTAGCTAGACTTGAAAAATGGTCAAGAACATGGCAACTACAGTTTAATGCTAAAAAATGCAAAATCATGCACTTGGGTCTCAAAAACCCAAAGGCTAAATATAGTATCAAGGGTACTATAATGGAAACTACTGAGGAGGAAAGGGATTTAGGAGTCACTATTTCAAGCGACTTAAATTCAGGAAAGCAATGCAACAAAGCAATGAGAAAGGCAAGTCAGATGCTTGGTTGCATAGGAAGAGGAATCAGTAGCAGGAAAAGAGAAGTAATAATGCCACTGTATAGGTCATTGGTGCGGCCTCATCTGAAATACTGTGTCCAGTTCTGGAGACCATATCTCCAGAAGGATATAAATACATTAGAGAGTGTACAAAGAAGGGCAACTAAAATGGGGCTAAAAGATCTTAACATGTATAGTATGGAGGAGAGAAGGGAAAGGGGGGACATGATAGAAACTTTCAAATATACCAACGCTTTTAACAAAGTTCAGGAGGGAAACATTCTTCAAAGGAAGAGACTTATTAGAACTCGAGGACATACACTGAAACTGGAGGGAGGCAGGTTCAGGGGAAATTTAAGGAAAAATTACTTCACAGAAAGGGTAGTGGATAAGTGGAATAGCCTCCCATCAGAGGTGGTAGAGGCTAAGACTGTAGAGCAATTTAAACATGCTTGGGATAGGCATATGAATTTCCTTACAAAGAATTAAGGTTCAAAAAGGGTTGAGATTACCTAAAGGATAAAAAGTAAAAGGGGCAGACTAGATGGGCCAAGTGGTTCTTATCTGCCATCAAATTCTATGTTTCTATGTTTCCTGTCTTCGGAACAAGGACAAGGGATCCTCAAGTAGCATTCGTGGATGCACTGGCAATTCCATGGACCTTTCGGCTGCATACGTGTTCCGTAGTGCACTGGGTAGGAGTGACACTGGAGAGAAGTTCAAGGAAGAATACTACTCCTGGTCGCTCCAGCGTGGCCCAGACGGCATTGGTTCTCAGACCTGCAGGGTCTATCGATCGAGCGTCTTGTTCTACTTCCTCAACACCCAGACCTCCTCGCTCAGGGCGCTTGTGTCTACCTGGACCTGGCCAGACTGGCTTTGACGGCGTGGCTCTTGAAGCTTCACTCCTGAGGGCCAAAGGATTCTCCGAGGCAGTTATCCAAACTAGGCTGAAGGCCCGCAAACCAGCTTATGCACGGATTTATTACAGGGTCTGGAATTCTTGCTTCACCTGGTATGCTGCTAAGAATTACGATGCATACAAATTCAGAACTTCCAGACTTTTGGCTTTTCTGCAACAAGGCCTAGACTTAGGCCTTTGTCTGCCCTCCCTCAAGGTTCATATTTCTACCTTGTCGGTGTGGTTTCAGAGAAAGATTGCGTTTATTCCTGACGTTCATACTGTCACTCAGGGTGTTTTATGGATTCAGCCTCCCTCTGTCCCTCCTGTGGCTCCATGTAGTCTGTCTGTTGTCTTGAATGCCCTACAAGAGTCTCCATTTGAACCTCTTGATTGTGTTTCTGCTGGCTATTGCCTTTGCTAGGAGGGTGTCGGACTTAGGCGCCTTGTCCTGTCATCCACCCTTTCTGATTTTTGACCGTGAACGGGCAGTTCTTAGAACTCGTTCGGGTTATCTACCTAAGGTGGTGTCATCTTTCCATCTTAACCAAGAAATTGTGGTTCCAGCCATCATCTCTTCTGGTTTTTCCTCCAAAGAGCGGTCTTTGGATGTGGTACGGGCTCTCCGTATTTACGTGGAGACGACTGCCTCTCTCAGGAGATCAGATACCCTTTTTGTACTTTTTGGTTTTCACAAACGTGGCTGGCCTGCGAATAAGCAATCCTTGGCCAGATGGATTAGAATGGTGATTGCACAAGCATATGCACAAGCTGGTCTTCCAGTTCCTGCTGCTATCAAAGCCCATTCTACATGATCTGTTGGATCTTCTTGGGCGGCCCGCCAAGGCGTGTCCGCTGACCAATTGTGCAAGGTGGCTATGTGGTCCTCAGTGAACATGTTCATTAGGTTTTATGCCTTTGATACTTCTGCCTCCCAGGATGCTTCCTTTGGACGCCGGGTTGTTGTGCCCGCTATGGTGCATCCCCTACCATGAGGAACTGCTTTAGGACATCCCCGATGTATTCCCTGTGGAACACAGTATACCCCGCTGCAGAAAAGGAGATTTATTGTAGACTTACCATAGTTAAATCTTTCTGCGAGGTACACTGGGTTCCACAGGGCACCCACCCTAATGCACTTAGCTTCTCTGGGTTTGTATGGCATTAGCCGCTGGTCCCTTCTCCTGTTGTGAGAATGTGGTTCTATGTGACTAACATATGTCTTCTCTTTTACCTGCTACTGCATTGGACTGGTTAAAGTAACTGAGCTCCAGTGTCCGGAGGCAGGGTTATAGAGGAGGCCATGCAATGCATCCTGGGAACAGTCAAAGCTTTAGCCTGTTGGTGCCTCTGGATCAAGATCCAACTCTACATCCCAGATGTATTCCCTGTGGAACCCAGTGTACCTCGCAGAAAGAGATTTAACTATGGTAAGTCTACCATAAATCTTCTTATAGTTAAATTGCTCCAGCCTCTTACTTCTGACAGTCATGCTGTGAGATCATAAGTCAGAAGGTTGACTATCAACCGGTGTGTGTATGATGGTTACGTCTTTGTCGTCAAGCCACAGATCTCAGATGCCTACAGTGGGAGTGCTAATACAAATCCCGGCGGCAGTGACATTAGCATATTTTGCACAGCCACAACATACTAAATCGCAGCTGTGATGGCATTTGTGTCCATCTCTGAATAAGGCCCATAGTGCAGGAGCTCAGTGGGGTGTAGAATGTCCCAGTTCCAGCATTGTAACTGTACTGGCACTGTCAATTTCAATCAAAGAATTCTGATGTTATGTCATTTACATTTATTTATTTTCCTTCCCTATTTGTAGATGGCTGTTTCCAACATCAGATATGGAGAAGGTGTTACCAAGGAAGTGGGCATGGTAAGCACAACATACTCTAGTAACAATGCACATAGTAAATAAAATATCGATACTAACATGTTTTGTAGATGTCTTCTTACTGAGGGGCAGATTTATTATGCCCGGTGAAGTGATAAAGAGGAAGGTGATAAATTACCAGCCAATCAGCTCCGTACTGCCATGTTACAGGCTGGGTTTGAAAAATGACAGTTAGGAGCTGACTGGCTAGTCCTTTATCACCTTCCAATTTATCACTTCACCGAGCCTAATAAATCTGCCCCTGAGTACTCCATAGCACAATTAAGGTTGGACTGGCCTGCACGGGTACAGAGAAAGCCCCCAGGTGGGCCCCAATTGTATGGCACCCACCTCCTCCTCTAGGGGTCAGTTCCAGAATGTGCACTTGAATTTTTGCAAGTATATGCAAACAGGATTTCTTTTCCATTATACAGTATGTTTTGGTATATTGCTCCTCTAAAGTACTGAGGGTTTGATGTATCAAGCAGTGACCAATGGAGATGTTGCCCATGGCAACCTATCATTTTATAGAATACAGGTTGAGTATCCCATATCCAAATATTCCGAAATACGGAATATTCCGAAATACGGACTTTTTTGAGTGAGAGTGAGATAGTGAAAACTTTGTTTTCTGATGGCTCAATGTACACAAACTATGTTTAATACACAAAGTTATTAAAAATATTGTATTAAATGACCTTCAGGCTGTGTGTATAATGTGTATATGGAACATAAATGAATTGTGTGAATGTATACACACTTTGTTTAATGCACAAAATTATAAAAAAATATTGGCTAAAATGACCTTCAGGCTGTGTGTATAAGGTGTATATGTAACATAAATGCATTCTGTGCTTAGATTTAGGTCCCATCACCATGATATCTCATTATGGTATGCAATTATTCCAAACTACGGAAAAATCCCATATCCAAAATACCTCTGGTCCCAAGCATTTTGGATAAGGGATACTCAACCTGTATAATTGGTAAATGCTTCCTCAAAGCTGATTGGTTGCTATTGAAACCTCTCCACTAGTCTACTTCTCCACGCTTTTCACTGTTTGATCAACCCCTTAGTCCAGTGGTTTCCAAATGCAGTCTTCAAGGCACCCCAACAGTCCAGATTTTAAGGATATCCATGCTTAGGCACATGTGACTTAGTATCTCCGTCAGTTTGATTATACCATCAGGTTGGGGCTGAGAGACCGGCGGTGGGGATCCCAGAGGCCTTGAAGACCGCTTTTAGAAACCACTGCCGGTAGGCAATGCCGCCAGCTGGAATATCGTCTCACAGGGGTTATTCCCACTTGTGGGTTTCCACGACACCCATAGAGTGGGAATAGTTTCTGCAGCGAGCCACCGTGCCCGCGGCGAGCCACTTGCCGCAAGAGGACTCGTACCGCTCATCCCGATGCCGGCATTCTGGCAGGCGGGATGCTACTGTCGGGATACTGAGAGCCGACATCAATCCGCCGGGAATACATATATATTCCACAGCCATAGTCTATGAAGACTGCACCTAAGGGTATCCTAAAGCAAAATCTTTTTATTGGTTCTTAAAATCGAGTGAAATGTTCATCAGACACAACTGGCAGACACCAGTTGAATCTCAGTGCTGCACTTTGGAGGTTATTCACTCAGAACAAAACGAATACTGCCCAGAGCAATACCAGCTGTGAACATTGAATTGCTTAAGTCCTCATAGATTTCCTGCAAGGTACATGGGTTTGTGGAATAAGGGACGCAAATGTCCGAAAATTGCAAATGAGGTGTGTCCGAAAGATGGTGTTGGTGCACCTGTATATGCAGCCATGCTACGTATGCAGGGGGTCAACCTTAATGTCAAAATTTTGCGATGCGTTCATAATTGAATTGTGATGGCATCGCTGGCGGTGATTAGTATGCTGGGCTGCCTTGCCCTGTGCTGGGCGGCCCCAGCATGCGAGTGCTAGCTGGTTTTCGGGTTTTTTTAAGCAAAACTGCAACTGAAGCTGAATAAGGTCCTAAGATGCCAATGTTTGCGATTAGCAGGAGTTTGCACAGGACGATGGATGAGTAGTTGGGTAGGACATTGGTACTGTGTGTCGCATGCATACCAGTTCGCCAAGTTTTGCAGAGACGTAGAAATATTATTTTCTTTTTGCACAGCGGGTTTATTAAAATTAGATAAAAGGGTTAGAGAGGGCACATTGATAGGGTGCTGTTTTCTTTGTGAAGGGCTCACAATCTCCCATTCTGAAAAGAGCTTAACTTCTTCTTGTCTTGGCCTATATTTTTAATGTTACCTGTTTTACGCCCTCATGTTGTGGAGAAGTGTATTTCTGATTCAGCCCCAGCAATGTAATAAAACATTTGCACACACATAATATTGCCACATGTAATAAATACAGTCCCAGTGTCCTCTCACTGAGTAATGAAAGCCATATATGAAACACAACTGAGCTGTATTTTAGGAGACAAATAATAAAGTTTATTTCATTGAGATATGTAATACTAAAATGTGTGGTTGGACTTTGCTGTTTGGACTTTTGCACAGTGCGTCTGTTCAGATTTCCCCCCCTCTCTCTCTTGAAATAGGTACACTTCTAGTTTGTAGTGGTCTCTCTAGTGCGGAGGGTACATGTGCATCTAGGTGTGGACCACCTGGGTCATTTTAAGGTTTACAACAATTGCCCCTCATTAATGACACATGTACTTAACTTGTCTGCACTGTAAGTTGCATTAAATTGGAAATGTGTACAATGGGGGTCATTCCGACCCGTTCGCACGCAGCAGTTCTTCACTGCGGTGCGAACGGGTCGGAACTGCGCACGCACGTCGTTGCCCAGCGACAGCCGTCGCTGGGCAACGACCAGAAGGGAGAAGAAAGTGATCGCTAGCGCGATCGCAAGAAGATTGACAGCGGGGAGGTGTTCGGGGGCGGATACTCACCGTTTTCCGGGCGTGGAGATCCGAACACAGGCGTGTCCAGGCGTTTGGAGGGCGGATGTCTGACGTCAATCCCGGGACCTTCGTCGCTGGATCCGACGCACAGGGTAAGTAAGTCTGACCATGGACTTGTTTTGCAGGAAACTTTTTTAGCATAGCAGGGCTACACAAGCGATCGCAGCCCTGCTATGCTAAAATACACTCCCCCATAGGCGGCGTCAAGTTGATCGCATGAGCAGCAAAAAGTTGCTACGTGCGATCAACTCTGAATGAGGGCCCATGTTAGTAATTAGCCAAAAAGTCCTTTTGGGCTGAGTAGAAAGGAACATCTACAGCAGGCATGTCCAAACTGCGGCCCTCCAGCTGTTGTGAAACTACACATCCCAGCATGCCCTGACACAGCTTTAGCATTCTCTGACAGCAAAACTGTGTCAGGGCATGCTGGGATATGTAGTTTCACAACAGCTGGAGGGCCGCAGTTTGGACATGCCTGATCTACAGTACCTGATGATATCTCCTCTTTGCAGTCACCTTAAAAATGTAGAAAGCATTTTTCTGACACATATCAAGGAAGGAAATGCCCATTGGTATATCCCTAATAAGACCCACAAAGGTGTAATGAAATGTGCCAAGTCATAATGCCATATTTACTCAGCTGAAACACATTCTCCTATTTGGTTACACCTGTCACTACAATACACAACTACTACTATCCGCAGCTTGTTTAGACAGCTGTAAGGGCTGGACATCGGCAGCCCCTCAGAGGCTTTACTGGACAATACATAGAAACCAAATGATGGGAAAAAAGTGCACCATACCCAAACCTGTTTCCGTGACATAACGTTATCACCGTACACCTCAACAAGTTGGCGATGAATTTAGCTGCTTTGCATTTTAGACACAGAAATCTAATCACATTACGCACCTCAGGGTCTGCCCATGCTTTCGCCAGCCCCGCCATCTTACCCCTGATATTGGGACAGTATGACTGATATGCGGCGCTGTCTAGCGGCTGTGAGGGGAAGCAGTGGTCTGCCTGCTGTGGCCTGGTGGGAAATTAGAATGAGATAGAAGACATTACACTTGTGAGAGGTTTTGTTACCTTACTTGTTGAATCACCCTCGTACTTACAGGATAATACTACAGCTGTGTTTCTGAATGGTAATCTTATTTGTTTTCCTTTAAAGGATTTACAGAATATGCTTGCGAGGAATGTGTGTGTGATGACTGACAAGAATCTGGCCCAGCTTCCACCAGTCAAAGCTGTGATAAATTCACTCACAATGAATGGCATCAACTTCTGCTTGTATGACAACGTTAAAGTGGAGCCGACAGATAAGAGGTAGAGTGACAGACCGAACCGCTAAGTGGACCTAATGCAGAAAGCCACACATAGGCCAGTCCTGCCGCTCCCAGTGCTCACCGGGAGATAGGACCATTGCCCCATTTGGTAACACACGCAGTTCCTGTCCGGCATGCCTGTTGGTGAGCTTCAAAAGTCATCATAGGTCATTATCTGACTGCAATAACCAGCATGTTTAGTGGTGGTACATTGAATTTCAAACTAATTATTATCGGGTATTGTGGTTGTCGGGAAACCGTATCACACCTGTTGTTCACTATCGGCTGGGGTATTGCTAAATGTTTGGTCAGCATTATAAATGTTCCATAACTCAGACTTCTCGCAGTTACTAGACAACACACATATGTAAACATAATATAAAATTACAAATAAAGCAGAATATTGTGATTTACACATTTTTTATACTAAACTGGTCATAATGAACCGCATATTATACAACCACAATAGGTCATACATTATCCTATTTATTCTATAGGTACAGGTAATGTAGTTACATGTATTTAGGGGCAGATTTATAAAAATTTGGAGAGAGATAAAGTTGAGAGGATAAAGGAGATTTATCAAAGCTTGAAAGAGATGAATGGGGCAGATGTACTAAGCCTTGGAGGGAGATAAAGTGGGAAGAAATAAAGTACCAGCCAACCAGCTCCTAACTGCCATGTTAATGGCTGTGTTTGAAAAATGACAGCTAGGAGCTGGTTGGCTGGTACTTTATCTTTGTCTACTTTATCTCTCTCTAAGGCTTAGCTCACATGCCCCAAGGTACTAATTATTCAGCTTCTAACTGTCATATTACAGGATCTGTTTCAAAAATGACAGAAGCTGCTTAGTTGGTGCTTGATCTCTCCACTTTATCTCTCTCCAAACTTTTATAAATCTCCCCCAAAGTTCAGTTGCAACCAATCAGCTGCTTACTGCCATTTTTCAAACACAGCTTGTATAATGACAGTTAGAAGCTTACTGGTTGGTACTTTGTCTCTCTCCAAACTTTGATAACTCTCCCCCTTAGTTTTAATATGCCAATAATATTCCTTTCACACATAAAATCCCAACTTCAACCCGGCTCGTACCCGGGACAGAGAGCACAGGTTGAAGCCAGGGCTACCCTTTTCACATATGGGTGATGACCCAGGTTATTCATGGGTCATCACGCTTCACTCTGGACCCACGTCTTCCAGTGACCCGGTTCTTCTGGCATTCCGTGAGTTCTTGAAGATGATGTCATATCCAAGCAATTCTGTCCCTGGCCAATCAATTTCTTTTAGGCATGACTCAGGTCGTTAAGACCCAAGTCGAACATTTCAAACCTAAGCCGAATTGTTGACCGGGAAAAACCCTTAAGCTGGACCCAGGTCGATGCGCGTTCACATGTCTGAAAGGGGTATAAGTAGTAATATAACTGTTAATAGTAATGCCCAGTAATATATGTTTATTAGTAGAACTATAGGGACTATGTACTAATCCTTGGAGAGAGATAAAGTGGAGAGAGATTTAAGGGGGAGATGTACTAAGCAGTGACTCCGGAATGCCTGCAGCAATTTACACCAAACATGGTACACATATGATTTACAATCTGGGAACAAACACTGTGGTGGTAAGACACCCCTAACACCCCTAGGTGTGAGGCAGCACAGAGTATTTCAGCAGACAGCATAACTCTGGAATGCCTGGTGCAATTTACACCAAGCTTTGTACACAGATGACTTACAATCTGGGAACAAACACTGCGGGGGTAACACACCCCTAGCACCCCTAGGGGTGGGCCAGCAGCACAGACTATATCAGGACATGCATGATATGTCAGTGATGACAGGGCTTCATGTGACAGTGACATGATGTGAGGAGGGGAATGGAGGTAGCTGGAAGCCACATGCTGAGCGTTATATGGGAGGAGCAGCGTCCCCAGCAGCACAGAGTATATTAGGAGTTGCATGATATGTCAGGCAGGACAGGGCTGCATGTGACAGGGGCAGTGACAAGATGTCAGGAGGGGAATGGAGGTAGAACAAAACCCACACACTGAGAGTTATATAGTGGAAGTAGCATGGTCCCCCAGGAGCACAGAGTATATCGGGAGATGCAAAATGTGCTGCGCTATATAAGAAAATGTAAATAAATCGATCATTTCACAGGGGCACTGACATGATGTGAGGAGGGGAATGGAGGCAGTAAGAAGGCACAGACTGAGAGTTGTATAGTGGGAAGAGCAGGGTCCCTTGGGGGACCAAAAAGGGGTCCAGCCACTACACAAAGTGGGTCAGGGAAGCAAGATATGCCTATATACTAGATCTCCAACCAACGTAAATTAACAAATAACTAGAATTCTAATTTACCAACCTCATGCCGTAGCGAAGCACGGGTATTCAGCTAGTTATCTAATATTTATAAAGTGTCAGCTTAGTACTTAGGCCTGTACTGTACATTGAGCCAATTGTAATACAAACATGTAGCATACTATTAAATTTTATTATTAACAGTTTCTTATATAGCGCAGCATATTCCGTTGCGTTTTACAATTAGAACAACAGTAATAGAACAAAACTGAGTAAAAACAGACAGACATAGAGTAGATATAAAAACTGTATTACCTGTGCATACAGGTAACTGTATTACCTGCGAGATAATATAACTAGTGAGATTGGCAAGCCGCTGGTGTTTTGTAGGTGATCCCTCCTACTAGATAACTTATCGAAAATGTGGGTAACACTGCGCCCAGCCCTTGAAGGATGTTCTAAACAGTGTATGTTTTACCTTATTTCTTTGTCATTGAAATCCCCTGTATGTAAAAGTTGTGTGCTGTCTTGATGGTAACTGTACTGTGATATTTGTCTACAGTGTAACAGCTCCAGTGAATGGGATACTTTGTTGCCAAAATGTAGTTTATTAATAAAAGGAGACACAATGCTCCTAAGAAATGGTATAAAAATACAATGACTGCTGTGGTAATTTGTGGAGTATGTCCACACTTCCAATTGTCATAAATCCCAAATAAATGCACTGTAGTCAATCGGAAAAACTGTAGATAGATTGCTGGTAGCCTCCGTATACAGAGCTTTTAGCTCAGGATCGTGCTGGAAAAAGTATATGCAAACTAATCTGTCCATTATAACTGATATAAATGGACATGAAATGCTTGATTGAAAAAATCAACTCCTGAAAAAATGCGGTGGGAGATATATGATCTGGGGGAGCGGCGTCCCATGACCCTCAGGTGCATATAATTACCAGTCTTCCTCGGCGGGGTCCAGAGCGGCCGCTGCTAGTCGCGTCTCCATTCCTCCCTGTCCCGGTCTCTGGCTGATGGCACTGGTGTATGCACTCCTGAGGAACGGAGACATGACTAGAAGCTGCCCCTCCCCCAACCATAGCACCTCCGGACACCCACCCCCACCCGCGTCACCAACGCACCCAAACCTCCCCCACCCGCGTCTTCCACGCACCTTGCGACGGTGTGAAGAGCACCCGAAGGGCGCGATGAGTCACCTAGTACCTGATTATACCACAATGCGATCCACTGTGTAAACACTGTATGTTGTTATTAGGGATGACTTTCTGCAAGTCTGGATCTGTGTATGCTTGTTATCTACTGTCTCAATAAAAAACAATGTTTTAAAAAACAAGAGATGTATTAGTTCTCTTTCCTCTTGTGTTACAGCTTTATGGATGCAATACAGTTTGCCAGGAAAGGGTCATTTGATGCCTATGTTGCTGTTGGAGGTGGCTCTGTGATAGACACCTGTAAGGCTGCTAACCTATATGCTGCTAGCCCAGAGTCTGATTTCCTGGACTATGTTAATGCCCCCATTGGAAAGGGAAAACCAGTGACCGTGACTCTGAAACCCCTCATTGCAGGTAAAAATGTTTGTCCTCATAGTATTTTATTTTCTTCTTATTTTCCCTAAAAGGTAGACTCAGGCTGGACCCTATGGACAAATACAAGTGCAAGTGAATAGCCCATTGTACAACGGATATGATAACAGAGGTACCAGCTTATAAGGAGCTGACACTTGGGTCCTTTTCCTTTCCCAGGTCAATCCTGCAGGGTCAAAGGAAGAGGGTACCTAGTTTGCACACAATAATTAGGTAATGAGGTGCTACTCTGCTTGAGACTTAATACAATATACAGAGGGAAAAAGATGCAGGTGCACTATCTCACACTAGCTCAACCTGTAATAACAAGAGGTATTTAGCATAATCCTGGCCAGGGCTATGAGCTTACCCACCGCACCAAGGTAGCCTCTCATTGGGTAAGTCCCTAACACTAACTGCAGGGGTTCAGGTCCGGGGGGCTGGACACCCCAAAGCCACCAAGCCAGACAACCCCAGGGCACCGCAAGAGTGATACAAGTAAAGAGTTAAATAGGTAGGAGCAACTACTGCTGCATGTGTGAATAATGTGAAGAGTGAAAAAGAATGGTGTGAAAGTGTTACAATCCTGCAGGGTTATTAATGAGAAACACCCATTTCCTGTCCTGAAGCCTTGCAGGGAAATTGTGCTGGCTGACTGCCGATATAGGACAGTAGCTTTACATAATGAGAATGCTGATTTATATACAGGAATGAAAGCTATACCTTAAACACACCTTAAATACACTTTACCATGGAGCCGCTGCGGCCGCTATACTTAATACACAGTCTACGTTCTTCTTACGCTGTTAGCGTAAAGAGTCCCGTACTGCGTACAAAGTACACACAGCGTCCCGTACTGCGTACAAAGTACACACAGCACGTACACACCCAATGAGTACACTTTAAACCTTATGCAGCAATGCAGTGCGATGCTATTACACTTTAAACCTTAGCAGGGAAAGAAAGACACGACACCAGTCTGTAGTTAAACCACTGGGTTCCGACACCACAGCATATTATTGCTGAAAGGGGGTTACAATATAAACAATACAATACAACAGAATAATGGCTACATACAATGATACATACGTGATTGGATTCGCCGCGCTACCCGGTCCGGTCCTCGGTCATCTAATAGATAACTTTGTGAGTCTTGTGTCTGACCAGGCCTGCTGCAGGCTCTCTTTATACAATTCATCCAAAACATAACACAATGGATACTGTAATCTCTTTGTCCATTGGACACAGGGATGGTCATTTACAGTACAGGAGAGGTCATAGGTCGGTTTGAATAGGTAGGCGATTTCGGTTCCAACTGCTCTTGTGGGTGGTCTCCTCTGGATTCCCGCCGCATACATAATGTACAGTAAATACAGTTTTTATCTTTATTCTGCTCCTGCACATAACTATCCGCAGGAACATGCGATCTTCCTCAAACCAACACCGGAATGTTACCCTTAAAATACCCTACAGCTGGATACCAAACACCACCTTATAACCTTGTTCTGTCCCCTCCTATCCTGTAAAGGTGAATCCCTTTGTTCTGTTACCATTTAAACTGCTGTTACTTTCTGATGTGGTGCAGGGAGACTGTGTACATTGTGCACTATTTGGATAAAATATGTAATGTGTTTTGACAGCTTTCCATGCATTCACAAACTCTACCGTAATACTCATACCACGCGCTAAAGCGCAGGACCGCGGGAGCGACCATACGTAAATTGTGGATATGCGCATGCACGGCAGAACAAGTACACGCGCGGAGGCCATCTGTGTGTAGTTTGTATGTACTGCAATATTTTTCGACTTTGACAGTCCACCCTTTGGCAGTCACCAATAACTGCCACTATCTAATCACTAAACAAAAAAATATCTATACAATATCTACAGAAGCTTTGATGATCGGGGAGAGTTGTATGTGGGAAATGTATGACCTAGTGGGATAGTAAAAAGCATGTATGTATGAATCCATGTCTGAGGGGCATGTATCATCGTGCCGCATATGTTCTAAATAATCTTTGAGGTACTGCGAAGTATACATTAAATCCTTCTCATCCCGTACTAAGGGTCTGTAAATGCGCCAACAAACACTACTGAGCTCTTTTCGGATTCTTGTTCCAACAAATGGGGTGCACATTTAGTTGATGATACATGGAGGGGGAACATATGTGAGTGCTAGTATATGTGGATATCACCTGTCGGCTATGTGTGCTGTTAACTGGAGATTGCAGAGATGAAGATAAGACACATATCTAAAATACATTCACATAAACATTTTGGGTAGGGCTGATGTCTTTTCCGGATGGATGTATCTGGGCAGAGGGGGAAACAAAAGAAAAACGGGTGAAAGAAACAGGCCATGAAATTCATTTGCAATCCTTATCATAACACTGTCTCTATGGATGGGTCATAAATTAAATCTGCTGCTATAACAGCGCCCTCACTCCTTAGACTCATCAACTTTGTGCCGTGCTTGCGCCGCGTCAGAATTCGAACACACCTAAATATCGAACCAATAATTATGACGACTCCCAGGATACAAAGGAGAAACTTCCCTACACTCATAATAAAATTTTTAGCCCATTCTCCTAAACCTGAGAACCAATTTCGTGGGTTCAGCTATGAGACCCAGCCGGTCAGTTCATTACTCACAGTCGCTAAGGTAAGGTTGTGCTTCCTCCTGAACTCCCACTTCAACTGCAAGATATCGTCCATCTTTTGATCGATGATCTCCGTGGGGTCGTCAGTACTGTTCGTAATATACGTACAGCACTTCACACCATATTAAGTTGCCAGAGTAACAAAGTACCCACCCATCACGGCTGTGAAATAATTAAGGACCATCCTGTGCTGAATCAGTTCCTACTTGTAAGCTTGTAACTCCCTTCCCGTATACCTGAAGGTTTCGTCCTACATCTCAGTGATATTATCTATCAAGTTCGCTAGTGCATGCATATACCTATAATTTATCATTCCTCTGTCAGTACGGGTGATGTCTAATGCGAGAAAGAATTGAATCCCGGTGGATTCGTGGATCAAATCAAAGGCTGCGTGATCTGTCCTATCTATGAGGTGTCTCTTGATGATGTGTTCATAGTGAGTATGAGTATAAGGAGCCTGAGCACTGCGGTGAACGTCTTTCATCTTATCATGGGTTATGGTCATGACCTCTGGCAGTACTCTTCCAATATAACACAATCCTTCTGAGCTCGGGGCAAGCCACTTGTACGCCTTCCTCCCACATATGAAATAGGCATCATCTGGGAGAACATAGGGGACAAAATATAACTTCACCATATTACAAATTTTCCAAGTAAAGAAACCAATCCCTAGTTCTCCCATCTACTCAGTACAAGTAACGGGCTGGATGATATGAGCACAATACCCTGGTGATACTTTTCCAACCCACATGGCCTTGCTTCCATGAGTATACCTATACCGAAAATACCTCCCACTGTTGGTTATTTGGCGTACAAGTTCAGAGTCTATGGGTATCCTAACAGCTCTGTGTGAAAAGGTCATTGTCTGGTTATTCCACGTCACTTCCCAATTTCCCGGTTTTCGGTAATTGGAAATATTAAAACACAATAAGGACCTGTCTACATGATACTGGTGGAGCTTCAAACTAGGGGACCTAGGATATTGAATTTCTTGTCCACCGGTCTCCCACCCCGTAATTCGAGTACCTCATCTATTGCTAAAGGGTACGGTACTAATCCTGACTTGCTCTGACCTTGAGGTACCTGTGAGCACACCCAGCATTCTGTCTGGTTTAAGACCTTACCCACTAGTGAGTGGTAATCACTCAACGGATGACGGTCCATGTCGATATTAAGGTTGGATTGACATCTCTGGATGCACCAATCCTCAACTATATTCTCACAATTCCTACAAATACAATATTCATCAGACAATAACCCCTCACAGTGCCTCCGAGCTCCCTGACTACCAGAGCGCTTACTGATGCCAGCCTTTACTAAAGTGATGCGCTGATCCTGAGATCCTACAAATTCATACTTGCCATCAGAACCCATTCCAGATCCCTGCTCGACCTCTCTGGGACCCTCACCAAAACAAACTGTCCTTATCAAAACCAGAATTACTAACAGAACCCGAAACTCAGTCTCTTGTGATCGATCCATTTCGTTAGGGGAAAGGAGGAAAATAAGAAGGAGAAAAGAAAGGAAAAATGCAGGGGGGGTGAAAAAAGAAAGTGGTACGACAACCGTTCTAGCTCTTGTTACTCTCTGTGCTCAGATGCCTTTCAACAGTCCTGCCTCTCAACTTTCCCGGCACAGACACTGCAGTTATACAAGATTCTCTACACTCTGCTCTTTGTCACGAGTTCTCTCCGGATCAGCGACCTTCTTGCAGTGGGACGAGTGGATCCACGTCTCTTTTTCGGCGACCTTCAATGCTGTTGTGCTGGTTAACAAGACTTGATATGGTCCTTCCCACCTGTCTATGAGGCAACCTGAGCGTAAGAAATTTCAACTCATCACATAATCCCCAGGTTCAATGTCATGACAATTACTGTTCGGTAGGTCAGGAATCACCAGCTTTAAATTTCTTTGTTGATTTCTCAGCTGCTGGCTCATCCCAACCAAATATTTCACAGTCACTTCATTATTACATTTCAAATCATCCTGGGGGTCTATCATTACATAAGGTTGTCGACCAAAAAGGATTTCAAAGGGTGATAGGTTAAGGGGAGACCTGGGAGTGGTTCTGATACTGTACAACACTAGTGGCAAAGCTTCTGGCCACGACAATCCAGTTTCAGCCATTAATTTGCTCAGCTTGTTCTTAATAGTGCTATTCACTCTCTCCACCTTTGCACTCGCCTGTGGACGGTACGGAGTATGCAGCTTGCTATTAATTCCCATCAGCTTGCACATGACCTGAAAGACTTCACCTGTAAAATGGGTACCCCTATCACTTTGAATTATTCTAGGGATACCATATCTACACAGAAATTCCTGCCCAATTTTCTTTGCAGTGAACGTAGCAGTATTTGTGGCAGCAGGGAACGCTTCTACCCAGTTGGAAAATACATCAATACAAACTAACACATATTTTAAATTCCTACAGGGTGGTAACTGTATGAAATCGGTTTGTATTACCTGAAAAGGTCCGTCTGTTGGAGGGATATGGGATGGTTCTGTTGGTATTGACTTTCCAATATTCTTCCTCAAGCAAGTAAAACATGTCATTGCTCTCTTACCTGCATGAGAAGAGAATCTTGGCGCACACCAGTAGGCTCTCACCAGTTTACACATACCCTCTTTACCCAGATGAGTCAGACCGTGTGCCGCCTCAGCTAAGCTTGGAAGATATGCTCTGCGGGCTACTGGCTTACCGTGTCCACCTGTCCAAAGTCCTGAGGACTCCTGTCCATACCCCTTTGACCTCCAGACTGCCTTTTCCTGTAAAGAACACAAATCTTGCATTTTAATGCGTTTAACTGTTGTGTTTTATCAGTTGTGTGAAGTAAACCGTCTGTGGAAAGCGAAAAGAGAGGGGAAATAATAAAAAGAAAATTTGTCAGATTTGCGTTCACCATCAGGCTGTCACACCATCATGCATATCGGTGTCTATGCACAGTCTCCCTTCACCAGTATTCTCATTCTCCACCCTTTGTGCATGACCAGGCACACTGCATAAATACTGGTGTCCTTGTGTCCTTATGCTGGTGAGATATACTGGATTTGGGCAGAGCTCTGAAAGACCGAGTAGGCATGTGGCGTTTGAACTGTAATCCTGTCGGTGAACGTAAGAGATGAAGAGGAAACTTTGAAGACAAATCTCATAGAATTTAGTAACAGATAAGTTTGTAGAGGCAAACATTTTTCTTTACAAAATTTGACATCTGGATTGGGCACTACGGGGGAATGATTCTCTACTCGGTCTGTTCCCCTAAAAAAAATTCTATGTGTGTTATATCTCTACTGGGACTATCCCAGCCATCAATGCAGTGTCCTGTCCATTCTAAGTTCATAGGGAACCCGGTATCTTTGAGATAATTTCCTCTACCTGTGATGGACATGCATCTAAAACAGTGAAATGCAACATTAGTCTTTGTGGGTATCCAACATACTTTGTGCTCCCTGGGCTGGAGCACATTATATGTATACCATCTCTAACAAAACTTCTGTTAAGTTAATTAGAGGTCACTTCTGCTAGAGAGAGAGGCAAAAGTTTAGAGGCCTCCTCCTAACCCCAGCAAGTTCTGTCAAAAGGGTAAAGTTGCATTTATTCTGTTCTTCCCATTAACCGAATCTGTGTCGTCTTATATGGCTCGTGATTCCTTACTATATGTCCCTTGATCCCGTCTATGTGTTTAATAACGTGGCTTGTTTTCTCTGTCTAGGGGTCTATCTTGACTATGTGTTCTACTATACGTACAATCTCTGGCAAAATGCCCTTCCTTCCTACAAGTGTAACATATCCTAGGTCTTTTCTTACTATCCGGGTTTTGGGGTTTAGGCTGATGAGACTTTGGTGTAAGAGCCTGTATACTTTCAATCCTCAGCCTCTCCTCCTGTTGTTTTCTACGCCTAACAATATTCTTGTGGTGTTCAATTGCGCACTCTCTAAGACAAGCTACTGTGACCCCTCTCCAATTAGGCAAAGATGTTTATACCCTGTCCCTTACTGTCTTATTGAGTCCGTCCATTAGCACAGAGACAGCCACCTCCCTGTAATTCGCATCGTTCCCTGTATCTGATACCCCAATATATCTGTCCATTATTTGCAGGGCCCGATGGAAATATTCAGATGTCATTTCATTTTCCCTCTGTTTTATGGAGAAAATTCTTCTCCACTTAACAGTTGTGGGGAAATACAACTCTAGTTGCATGTTAATTTGCTCTAAGTTCTCCTGATTGTGTTTGTCAGTCATATGACTATCCGACTCTAATCTACAATCAGTGATACATTTTTGGGTGTCAATATTAGGGGGTAGGCACGCTTTCAGAAATATCCGCCAGTGTTTGTTTGTCGGTTCATACGCATTACCCAGGTCTCTGATAAATTTCTGACATCTGGCTAAATGCTTCCGAGGGTCGGGGAATTCTGAAATGATTGACCGCAGCTCATCTCTGGGCCACGGGCAATATATTGCATTATTCCTGGTGAGGACTACTCCCTGACTATCGGTTCCCCCATTGGGAGTTACTATTTCCAAGACAGGGTGTAATTCTACCATTCCGTTTCTAATCTGTTTACTGTGAGGTGTTGTTGTCTCTGTGCAATGAACTGTCTCACACTTACCGGTAGCTGTGACCTCGCCAATTCTTTCATTGGGGAATATTGTTACTGCTCTTCCTGGTTGGACAGGCCCCACCTGAGTTCCCTGCAAGGTGACTGCTTGGAGGAGAGCTGCAATTTGGCTGGATCCTTCATCTTCTTGTGACCTATAACCTTGAAAAGACTTCAAAACAGGATACATCTTGCAAAAATTAGGGTTAATACATTGTTTTTGCATACTACTATCATTTACCGATATACCATTGACTGTAGCCATCTCTTCCCCTTCGACCTCTGTCAACAATGGTGTGTTTGTGTTCTCATTCCCGCTAGGTTTTGAACCTGTTTTGCGAATTTGTTCCCTTTGCATATCCCCCTCTTGCTGCCATAAAATTAAACAATCATTATGTCTAATCCTTTGTTTTCTGGATTTAAGAAGACATATTTTACTGCTTATATTCTGCAGTACCTCTGGTTCAAAGCTGTCCACCCTAGGGTATGGTACCCTATCTTGTTAGTCATACATACCCATTCATTGCAAAAAGCCTCCGTGTGTGAACCATACTTTTCACACATAATAAACCTTGCTGACCCTCTCGGTCGCAAATCTGACCTTCTCGGTCCCACTTCTTCAGCCTGAACCCTAGCTACTAAACGCCCACTGCTTGTGCAATTGGATCCCATCGCTGACTTTTTGCCAATAAACGCAATCCCCAATGCACACCGCAGATAAACGGTGAAAGACACCTAGCGCTTTCACTCGCTCACGCCCACGTTGGCCAGTACTACCATACACTGTCGATAGCGAAGGCAATGTACCCAACCTAGGGCCCTATCTGACCTATATTTACTGGAAGTTTTTAGGAATAACTTACCCTTTCCAGTAAAGTATCGGTCGTTGGAGATTTTTTACTGAGAGACCAGCGAAAAAACCCTATGCACTTTATTATACACAAATCACGCTTGCGTATGCTCTATACAGCGCTAATGATACCGCGATTTTACGCAAAAGCTCGTAAAAAGGATATCATGTTGCGCTATCTATCGCACCCACAAACGCGCGGTCCAATCGCACAGCATATAGGTACTTGTTACTTATCTGCCGTACGACCACGGGTTCGTTGTACAAACTGCGACCCTCAGCCCGGAGCGTAATACCGAAAAAACCTTTTTACTTCAATACTTCGCAATACAATGCACTATCACGCTCCTCTACAAATCACCTCACGATTTGCGTATTTCAATCTATATTAACGTGAGTCAGCCGCCTCACGCCACCAAGCCTCTACTTACTTGATGTACCACGGGACCCGATTTCCGGAGTTCAATATGTTCACTCTTACATTCGCTCACTCACATATACTTTGTTTTTCTGTACAGAAAATTTGGATTCATTCAGGTTGGCAGCTTTACCCCCAGAGGCAATTTAAATAAAATTATTTATACTAAATTTTGTTTTTATACTAAAAATTTTTTAGAAACCGGGTAGTTTTGTGATATTGTAGCGTGGCTACTGTCCCACCTTTAAACTAAACGAACTGTTGTGTAATTTGTACTTAGCGCCCGTACTCTTATGCAATTTGCGTAAACACTCAACTGTGCGTGTCTCTTACGCCGCGTGTTCAGTTCCGTACTTTGTCCGAGACACGTGTACAAAACCGTACGTCCGCAATAGCACAAATCATACAACTCTATAAATGTGAGCAATAAAACTACTATTGCCCACTAAACACAACACAGTTTCTTTCTGTATAAACCTTTACAACTAGGCCAGACTGTTTGTGCTTTACGCTTACTTCCTTAAATATTTATTTTAGTTTTAACTATATAGCAACAAATATCTCCAGTTTCACACAGGTCTAAATGAATCTAGCAATCTAAGTGTTATGGCAACAATGTGAGGGTATACAAAGAGTATGGGAGCTGTGTACGCTTTTGGTGCCAAAAAGAATTCACAGATTTTTAAATAGCTTTTTTCCTGTTTACCTTACGGGTTCTACCAGCATCTCTACAAACCATACAGAGCAGACGCCATCTAATCAGCAAATAAGTAGGGTTTTCAGTGTATCCATCGTCCAGGAAAAGGATACGTAGGATACTTTCTGTCCACCCTTTTGCTGATAGATTAAGTCTGCTGTGACCTGTTAGGCTGTGAGTATGTGGAAAACCGGACGGAGCCCCCAATTGAGAATGCTGATTTATATACAGGAATGAAAGCTATACCTTAAACACACCTTAAATACACTTTACCATGGAGCCGCTGCAGCCGCTATACTTAATACACACTCTGGGGTATATGCAATTGCGGGCGAATCGCGTCATTTTTTTCGTCCGTTTAAAATTCGCCCGCACTCGCCAGCCGCAGCCCTGCCGCCGGGACCATGAATTCACCATATGCAATGCAAAACGGATTCGACACACCCCCTGGCGGATAACGGCCAATCGGCGATTAGTGGGCGTCCTGAATTCGACTTCCCGCTGAAAGCATCCCTTTATTAGGGCTTGTTTGCTGCGTGCTCTGCAGCCATTTTGTGAACCTGCAGAGAGGTGTGAGGAGGTGCAGAGCTAGCAAATTGGTTGTTTGCTGTGGTATCGTTTGGACACCCCAGCAGGCTTTATTCCAGGACAGACAGGAGGATATCTGTTACCACGGAGGAGAGCCATTTTAGGAGCTTTTACTACATTTGTAGGTAAGTACCACATGTGGGTCTGGTGTTGCATGTATGTGTTTGTGTAGTGGGGGTTGCCATGAGGTGTACATGGGGTGTTTGTGTATGTGTGCAGGTATGTGTATAGCTCCTGCTTGTGTTGTTGCATTTTTCTGGGGAGATTTGTGTTTTGGGGTAGTTTTTCACGTTTTTTTTTTTCTTAAAATTACTTTTTGGGTCTTCCTTTAGCATTGGTGTACCTCCTGAGTGTGCTGGGATGCTTTCTGGCCAGTTTGGGGTGATTTGGAGCAAGTTTGGTCGGCCATCTGGCCGACATGTGCTGTCAACTGTTTGGCAAACATGTGTTTTCCCTCCTAATTTAGCTGTGGTGTACCTCCTGAGTGTGCTGGGATGCTTTCTGGCCAGTTTGGGGTGATTTGGAGCAAGTTTCTGTCTCACATGTGGCCGACATGGGGTGTCGGCTGTCTGCCAAACATGTGTTTTCCCTCCTAATTTAGCTGTGATGTACCTCCTGAGTGTGCTGGGATGCTTTCTGGCCAGTTTGGGGTGATTTGGAGCAAGTTTGGTCGGCCATCTGGCCGACATGTGCTGTCGACTGTTTGGCAAACATGTGTTTTCCCTCCTAATTTAGCTGTGGTGTACCTCCTGAGTGTGCTGGGATGCTTTCTGGCCAGTTTGGGGTGATTTGGAGCAAGTTTGGTCGGCCATCTGGCCGACATGTGCTGTCGACTGTTTGGCAAACATGTGTTTTCCCTCCTAATTTAGCTGTGGTGTACCTCCTGAGTGTGCTGGGATGCTTCCTGGCCAGTTTGGGGTGATTTGGAGCAAGTTTGGTCGGCCATCTGGCCGACATGTGCTGTCGGCTGTTTGGCAAACATGTGTTTTCCCTCCTAATTTAGCTGTGGTGTACCTCCTGAGTGTGCTGGGATACTTTCTGGCCAGTTTGGGGTGATTTGGAGCAAGTTTGGTCGGCCATGCGGCCGACATGTGCTGTCAGCTGTTTGGCAAACATGTGTTTTCCCTCCTAATTTAGCTGTGGTGTACCTCCTGAGTGTGCTGGGATGCTTTCTGGCCAGTTTGGGGTGATTTGGAGCAAGTTTCTGTCTCACATGTGGCCGACATGGGTTGTCGGCTGTCTGCCAAACATGTGTTTTCCCTCCTAATTTAGCTGTGATGTACCTCCTGAGTGTGCTGGGATGCTTTCTGGCCAGTTTGGGGTGATTTGGAGCAAGTTTGGTCAGCCATCTGGCCAACATGTGCTGTCGACTGTTTGGCAAACATGTGTTTTCCCTCCTAATTTAGCTGTGGTGTACCTCCTGAGTGTGCTGGGATGCTTTCTGGCCAGTTTGGGGTGATTTGGAGCAAGTTTGGTCGGCCATCTGGCCGACATGTGCTGTCGACTGTTTGGCAAACATGTGTTTTCCCTCCTAATTTAGCTGTGGTGTACCTCCTGAGTGTGCTGGGATACTTTCTGGCCAGTTTGGGGTGATTTGGAGCAAGTTTGGTCGGCCATGCGGCCGACATGTGCTGTCAACTGTTTGGCAAACGTGTTTTCCCTCCTAATTTAGCTGTGGTGTACCTCCTGAGTGTGCTGGGATGCTTTCTGGCCAGTTTGGGGTGATTTGGAGCAAGTTTCTGTC
This sequence comes from Pseudophryne corroboree, assembly GCF_028390025.1. NCBI lineage: Eukaryota > Metazoa > Chordata > Amphibia > Anura > Myobatrachidae > Pseudophryne > Pseudophryne corroboree. The sequence goes on from NC_086448.1 coordinate 693,443,854, forward strand.
TCACATGTGGCCGACATGGGGTGTCGGCTGTCTGCCAAACATGTGTTTTCCCTCCTAATTTAGCTGTGGTGTACCTCCTGAGTGTGCTGGGATGCTTTCTGGCCAGTTTGGGGTGATTTGGAGCAAGTTTGGTCGGCCATCTGGCCGACATGTGCTGTCGACTGTTTGGCAAACATGTGTTTTCCCTCCTAATTTAGCTGTGGTGTACCTCCTGAGTGTGCTGGGATGCTTTCTGGCCAGTTTGGGGTGATTTGGAGCAAGTTTGGTCGGCCATGCGGCCGACGTGATGTTGGTTGTTTGCCAAACATGTTTTTTCCATCCAGCCATTTTGTGTGTCAGGCATTTTGTGTGTCAGCCATTTTGTGTGTCAGCCACTTTGTGTGTGTCAGCCATTTTGTGTGTGTCAGCCATTTTGTGTGTCAGCCATTTTGTGTGTGTCAGCCATTTTGTGTGTGTCAGCCATTTTGTGTATCAGCCATTTTGTGTGTGTCAGCCACTTTGTGTGTGTCAGCCATTTTGTGTGTGTCAGCCATTTTGTGTGTTTTGGTCCTGCTTGAGAACTGGGGTCCCAGCAACATGATGTGATTGCATTTAATTATGTAATGTGTTAAATTTGAGATATATATATATAATTTTTTTTTTTAATTATTTTAAAACAGATATGTCCAAGGACAAGCAGACCCGATCCGCCCCTTCTCCCACCCCCTCGGATCTATCCCTGCATAGCAACGAGGAGTGGGAGCTGACCCAGGAGGGGGATACGACCGACCAGGCATGTAGTGACCAGCCGCGGTCGTCAAGGGCCCATGAGAAGACTAAGAAAAAGCCTAGTGGAAAGGTACTGACAACACCTGCAGACACAAATAGCATCCAACTTTACCCACTCTAGTTTGCGCACTGCCATGCACACCTACAGGTATATGTGCGCAATGCCAGGGATACTGACACTCACAGGTACATACCGATCTTATTAAATGCATGTTATTTTTCTTTTTTTTTCAATCCCTAAAGGCAAGAAGCCAGCCAGAGGAGCAGTCGGAGGAGGAAGCCTCTGGTGAAGATGCAGGACCGAAAAAGCCGCGTGGACCCAGATACACTGAGGCGGAAAACTGTACCCTAGTGGATGGCGTCGACAGGTCCTACGACATTCTGTATGGACCAAGGGCACAGACCACAGCAGCTAGGACAAAGAGAAGCATCTGGGATTCCATCGCGAGCCAAGTCACTGCAGTATCTGGAAACCGCCGGAGCACCAGAAACTGCATGAAGCAGTACAGTGATTGCTGCAGACAGACCAAAAAGAAGATGGGGATTCAGCGCCGACATGAGACAGCTACGGGAGGTGGCCCGGCTCTCAATCTGAAGTGGCTACCCTGGGAGAATGTTATTAGAAGGCGCATGAACCCTGCCATGGTCGAAGGAGTTCGCGGAGGTGTGGACTCCAGCCGTCCTGCTGGCTTTCCCCAGGAGGAAGAACCGCCCAGAAGACGGAAGAAGGCGGGAGATAAGCCGTCCAAAAGGAGGCCTGATGGTAAGAATACATTCACATGAGCTGTACTTCCCTTTAAAATTTTTGTATGTGCTAATGTGTTTTTTTTTGTTTTTCAGACAGGCCTGCCCAGAGGACATCACCTGCGCGCAGGACATCGCCAGCGCACGGACCATCACCTGTGCAGCAGGCATCGGCAGCAGCGCGCGGACCATCACCTGCGCCGCAAGCATCAGGAGCGCGCATATCGTCACCTGTGCGCCACAGTTCGTCTTCGCGCAGTTTGTCACCTGTGCACCAGACGACGTCAGCGCGCAGACTATCACCTGTGCGCCAGACATCAGCGCACAGAACTTCACCTGTGCGCCAGACACCGTCGGCGACCACACCACAAGATGGGCGCCAAACTACAGCTCCTGCGCGCAGGCCATCACCAGATCGTCGTCTCTCCAGGAGCTCTGGGACTGTGACTGAAGAGCCTCAAGACACAACCCTTGTGGACCCATCACCCGATCTGTTTGAGTCTACAGGGTTAACAGACGAGACTTTTCTTGGGTTTGAGGACGGCCGTGCAGACGTATCCAGCCAGACCCTTGAAAAGTCTTCCGAAACGAGGACAAGTGAAGCTCCTGGAGCAGCGGCATCACAGGATGGAGAAGGTTTGTATTTATTTTGTGTGTGTGGGGGGGGGGGGGGGTCAGCAGTTGTGTATAGTTTATTAACTTTCATTAAAAAAAATATTTTGCAAACAGTGGTGCCACGGACCAGCAGCGGACTAGCGTCGGGGATTGGTTCATACTTCAGGCCGGATCTCCTCCTACAGGATTCGTCAGAGGATGACGAGGTGGAAGTGCAGGAGGCTGCAGTTGCTACATCCCTGTGTGAGTAAATTGAATTGTGAGCCTTCAAACAAATGTGTGATGAATGTGTATAATATTTTCTAATTTTCTTTTCAGCTGCCCAAATGCAAGTGGTGGCAGACGTCCAGGAAGGGCAGAATCCCTCAACTGTTCAGAGGGTTCACACACTGGCATCGGAGATTACTACCCGCCAGGATACATACACAAATGTCGTGGGAGGCAGACTGGACAACATTGAGAGGACAATGGAGAAAATGTCAAACAGTCTGCTTGAAATGCAGAAGACTCTTTCCGACAGCACGGCCACAATACTACAGGTCAGAATGCAAGATCATAGGGAGACTATGGACGTCCTTCACATTCTGGCCGAATCCATGGGCCGGCTCGTGGAGAACACAACATGTCTGGCACACAGCAATACCAACATGTCGGAGAGCCATCGACAATCCTCATCCAGCCAACAGCTCATCGCAACCACACTGCAGATGATCTATGACAAGCTCCCAGAACCAGCTCATCAACACGCTGGTGATCCACCATTTCCGCCGTCACAAGCCACAAGGACGCCTCGTACCCTTCCGCAAGTACCATCCCAGTACAGACAGTCACAGATGTACCAGGGATATACAGGGATGTACCCCACCCACCAGATGCCTCCACCACCGGCCGCCACATCTACAGCCGCATGGGCACAGAGGCCCAGTCAACGTACTACCATGCCTCCTAGGACATCGACACCCCACACTCAGGAGGAACACCAGGATCTGGACAGACTTCCACCATAAGCCCGGTCGTATTGTTTTATTTACTTCATATATGTTTTTCATGTATCCCTTTCTTCCCCTCCCATTAGTTTTTTTTTTTTTCTTACTATTGTTTTTTCTTTGTTGGGCTTCCCCACCCGTGACCGGGTACTACCAAGGAGCTTTGTGTAGGCATACATGCGCGGGCATGTATGCGGGCGCGTGTGGTAACGGATGAAAGCTCCTTGTGGCTACATGTATGATGGGCCAAAGAGCAATTCTGATACCACTCTTTTACCCAAAAAATCCTTTTTGTAATGGTGTACAATAGGCTTTCACTGTTGTGTGAATTTACTATTCACTAGTGTGTGTTTTTGGCTTATTCATAGGATTGGGTGGAAAATTGAAGTGGACGGCATAAGTTCGTGTTGTGCGTACCAAGGTGAGTAGAGCAATGTTTCAATGTATATATTCTAGAAACTTTGGACCGCCTGCCTTTGTGGAACCACACAGCCCAGCAATGGGTCATGCTGGGCTGTGTGGTTCCACAAATGTTAGCGTGTCAAAGTGCTGACCACTGACACCACTATTTCACTTTGGACCGCCTGCCTTTGTGGAACCACACAGCCCAGCAATGGGTCATGCTGGGCTGTGTGGTTCCACAAATGTTAGCGTGTCAAAGTGCTGACCACTGACACCACTATTTCACTTTGGACCGCCTGCCTTTGTGGAACCACACAGCACAGCAATGGGTCATGCTGGGCTGTGTGGTTCCACAAATGTTAGCGTGTCAAAGTGCTGACCACTGACACCACTATTTCACTTTGGACCGCCTGCCTTTGTGGAACCACACAGCCCAGCAATGGGTCAAGCTGGGCTGTGTGGTTCCACAAATTTTCTTGGAAAAGAAATGAACATGAATTTAGTGTCTTTACTTTAATATATATTTTTTTTTCTTTTCCCCACAGATATCTATATACACAAGAAAAGAATGTAAAGAAGAACAAACTACTTTTTTGTTTTAATTAACTTTCAAACTTTATTTAAAAAAACCCTTTTTTTCTTTAATAAATTTTTAAAAATAGAAGTTTCCTGTGGTTTTTATTAAAATTTGAAATGCAGTTGGATTGTACATAAGTAGGTCGCCCATGGAACATCAGGGGAAATGTCGTGTCTCTTCTTCACATCCACGCCACTTGGGAAGGATACACCGCCAGACCTGTGGAAGAGAGCAGTATGAGCTTCCAGATATGGGTAATAGTGTCACCCTGGGACTGAAGAAAAGAGGTACAGTGGGCCCAAATGCAACCCTCCGGCACTTGCGTCACTACACATCCAAACATTCCCTGACAAGCATTGGTGTATCAGGGAATGTTTGGATGTGCAATCTTGCAAATGCCGGAGGGCTGCACTTTGGACATGCTGGGGTGATTTGGGACAAGGGAGTTTTGGACAATACATCTCACCTGAGTGGGTTGTCTGCTACATGGCGGAGGGTCAGGTCCACATCACAAGTAGGTCGCCCATGGTAGAGTTGGATAAAAGGGTCAAATGTTTGCGGTAACCCAACAACAGGATAAAACAGGGAGGAACGAACTGTACAAACATGGCCTGGGGATGTACATCAACAGGATGTAAAACTCTGAAATACATAAATAAAGAGTTTTTTTTAAAATATTACAATGTCAGTTTACACGATAATACAAATGTTATAAGTATACTCACAGGCAACTGAAAAAAATTTTTGGATCAATGTCCGCCGGGAATCATCTCCTTCGTCCATACCCACCGGTAGAGCAGAAGACCGGTTCCCGCGTCGGAAAGCACTGCGACGAAGAGTCACCGGCAAACGGTTTGCGACACATATGTTGTGTAAAATACAACATGCATTTACCATGCCGCAAACCTTCGCCGGTGAGTACAAAAGAGCACCGCCGGAAGTGTCTAAACATCGAAACCGGCTTTTAAGTACACCGAAGGCACGCTCAATTATTTACCTCGATGCAATGTGTGTCTCTTGGTAACGTTTTTCTGCTCTACCAACAGGATTAGACAATGGGGTCAAGAGCCACGGTTTGTTTGGATAACCCGCATCGCCTATAGAAAAAAAAAAAAAAATGTTAGGTACTTGTAAAAAAAAAAAAAAATTAATAAAATAATAATAAAAAAAAATACATACCTAACAGCCAGCCACCAGGCATGTTTCCTGTTTCGAACTTGTCAAACAGCGATGACTGGCTTAGGATGAAGGAGTCGTGAGATGATCCAGGAAATCCCACAAAAATGTTCAAAAATCTCATGTTTACATCACAGACCGCCTGTACATTCAGGGAATGGAAATGTTTTCGGTTCCGAAAACATTCCTCCGAATTCCGTGGCGGTCTGATCTGCACGTGGGTACAGTCAATCGCGCCCAGCACATTGGGAAATTTGTATTTGTTGAAAAAGCCTAATTTGATCTCACGACATTCGCTGTCCGTCTCTGGAAATGTGATGTACTGGATCGTCAATTTGCGGAAAGCCCTAATGACCTGGGTTATACAGCGCGACAGTGTCGACTGTGAAAAACCGCATGTTTGAGACAGTGTAGGCTGGAATGTGCCTGACGCCAAAAAATGTAACGTCGCCAGCAGTTTCTGGAAACCGCTGACTGCACGATTTGTCCGTGCCCGAGGTTCCAGGTCGGCCTCCAACAGAGTGTACAGCGAATATATGTCGCGAGTCGATAAGCGATAATTTTGTATCACCTCGAACTCGCAGAGATCCTCCAGTTCACGCCTAGTGCGATACTGGCGTGGACGTGGAAATGAAACCCGCAATACTGGCTCACCCAATGCAGACATTCCCTGAACTGGATCCTGATGTTCAGCAGCACTTTCTTCCTCCATGCTTGCAGCCAGCATGAACATCACAATCTGGTCAGAGAAAGGCTCCACCATTGTAGTCAGTACAAAAATAGGAATGTATTTTAAAACGCAGGAATTTTCCTAAAAAAAACGATTCCACAAGAGAGCTGACTGATGGCTCTTTCTCCCTGTAGTCTCAAACCAGAGAGTGAGGAGATAGGAGGGGCTTTGCAGAAGTGTATCCTGGGTAAAACTGTGGAATCATGGGTAAATTTCCCTCACCACAGAGTGAAGAAAAAAAAATCTTTTTAAAAATCAATTAAATAATACTTGTGAAGCAAATAAAGACAAACCAAGTAGATAATCCTTTCAAATATAAATAGATATGCTATTAGCAATCCTCAAATATTAAAAAAAATCATGTACTAAAAATTTTTTATTAGATCCCGCCAGGCAACTGAGGCGGACTGAAATTGTCGAATTTGCTGTCGAAAAGCACTGTTGTCGAATTTCCAAACTTGAATTGAATATGCTTTTGTCGAATTGCAGCATTTGTACCATTGCAGAAAAGTCGAATTTGATAAAAGTCGAATTTCCAAAAGTCGAATTTTGAATGTCCGGTTTTTGTTGAATAAGTACTGTATTGCATTGTCGATTTTTTTTTTTTTGGCGAAAAAGTCCCGGAATTCGACAATTTCTGGAATTCGACCGCAATTGCATATACCCCTCTATGTACTTCTTACGCTGTTAGCGTAAAGAGTCCCGTACTGCGTATGGACTTTGCGTACAAATGCCGAGCTGACGGTACAAAGTACACACAGCACGTACACACCCAATAAATACACTTTAAACCTTATGCAGCAATGCAGTGCGATGCTATTACACTTTAAACCTTAGCAGGGAAAAAAAGACACGACACCAGTCTGTAGTTAAACCACTAGGTTCCGACACCACAGCGTATTATTGCTGAAAGGGGGTTACAATATAAACAATACAATTCAACAGAATAATGGCTACATACAATGGTACATACGTGATTGGATTCGCCACGCTACCCGGTCCGGTCCTCGGTCATCTAATAGATAACTTTGTGAGTCTTGTGTCTGACCAGGCCTGCTGCAGGCTCTCTTTATACAATTCATCCAAAACATAACACAATGGATACTGTAATCTCTTTGTCCATTGGACACAGGGATGGTCATTTACAGTACAGGAGAGGTCATAGGTCGGTTTGAATAGGTAGGCGATGTCTGTTCCAACTGCTCTTGTAGGTGGTCTCCTCTGGATTCCCGCCGCATACATAATGTACAGTAAATACAGTTTTTATCTATATTCTGCTCCTGCACATAACTATCCGCAGGAACATGCGATCTTCCTCAAACCAACACCGGAATGTTACCCTTAAAATACCCTACAGCTGGATACCAAACACCACCTTATAACCTTGTTCTGTCCCCTCCTATCCTGTAAAGGTGAATCCCTTTGTTCTGTTACCATTTAAACTGCTGTTACTTTCTGATGTGGTGCAGGGAGACTATGTGTACATTGTGCACTATTTGGATTAAATATGTAATGTGTTTTGACAGCTTTCCATGCGTTCACAAACTCTACCGTAAATACTCATACCACGCGCTAATGCGCAGGACCGCGGGATCGACCATACGCAAATTGCGGATATGCGCACGCACGGCAGAACAAGTACACGCGCGGAGGCCATCTGTGTGTAGTTTGTACGTAATGTATGTACTGCAATATTTTTCGACTTTGACAATAAAGGACAGTCACCCAGCCACATACAGCAGAGCACATCATTAACCACTAATATCAGAAATAAACAAATGCAGCAAATTAAATATTTATTTCTGAAAAATATTTGTATAATAATATGTTTAATAAATAATACCAATGGGTTCATGTACAGTAAAAACTCAGTTGACGTTTTTGATGAATAACATTTTTTTTGTAAATATTGCTCTTATGTTGCGCAAAATATTTTAGTTTATAATCATCCATAGATTATAACGTTACATGTACATAATCCACCCATAGTAAAAATCAATAGCATGCAATATTAATGCTAAAAGATAAGGATTTGGGGCAGTGGTTCCCAAACTGGGTGCTGTGCCACACTGAGGTGCCACTTGGTACTTGCAGGTGTGCCACAGGTTGGTAGTCCAGGATCAAATCAAATCAAATTATTTAAGGTCAATGTGAAAAAACAGTGGTGGTGGCTGGCACTTATAAACTGTAAGGACAAACAGAAGTGCAGCCCTGTCTACCACAACATAACTGAAACCAAGGGTGACCGGTAATTTTTTTCTTAATTTCTTTCTTATGGGCAAATGTATTATAGCATCACGGATCGTGCCACTATAACACTTCCTGCCTCGCATCATTACTAAGGCGAAGCTAGGAGGGACATCGATAATATGTACTAACATCTTGTCTGCCGTAGCGGCAATGTCCCCCGAGCACACAGCGCTTCAGCTCAGTGCTGGAGAGCTGTGCCTCCCTGTCCTGGCCGGCTCCTATACGCATGTGCGGGATCTCGCTACTGACACGAGATCCTCAACGCACTCCGGAGCCGGCACCCGCCACAGCCAGGGACAGCTTTGTCACTGCTGTGGTGAATGGGCATCGCCACCTGCAGCTGTTGAAATCGACAACTGCAGGACGCTGACCGTTCATACATTGCCCCCGCTTATCGGCCTGCTATCTTTAAGATACAGTAGCAGCGCCAATAAGGACAGCACCCCTGTCACTCTGCAGACACGCTGCCTTCATACATGGGGGAGAAGCGGTATAGCGGAACAAAGTGCGCTGATTCTGCTTCTCCCCCATATCTCCTCTTCATACATTTACCCCTCAATAAGACATAAGAAACTCTTGGCCTAAAGAAGCCTTGAAAAGAATACTGATACTCTACGGTGCCGTGAGTTTGGGAACCACTGACTTAGAGTTTCCTCACCTAAACTTTGGCAACTACAAACCTGTGAAAAAGGGAAAAGAGTTTGCTGAAATACGTCATAATGTCAGGACATGGGTGGGGCTTGTGTCATGGCTATGAACTGACACAGGGATATAAGTGGGGGGGGTGTAACGGATCGCCGGAGGTGCAATGGATCGCCAGAGGTGCAGGATGCCGGCCCATCTCTGACTTTTTTTAAAAAGGGGCAATCACTTACAAGTCATAGTTTTGCCTTGTAAGCGATTGTCCCTTTAAAAAAAAAAAAAAAAACAGAGATTGGCCGGCATCCCACACCTCCGTTGATCTCAGACTCCATTACACCCCGGCGAAGGGAATGGACATGACTACAGTATAATGAAAAGCCACCAGTGCAGTGCTGGTTTAGAAGGGGGGGTGTATCAAAGTGCAGTTTTCCAAACCAGAAACTAAAATGCATCTTTTTGTGCAGTATCTCATTGGCGAGTTTGTCCCGAACACGTCTTTTGAGTATGATACCTATATATGGGAGCTTGTTCGCACAAAGTAGCCACAAAAATAATTTTAGATACAAACTTTAACTATAGCATGCAGACGCCGCCAGGGCACAGATAGTACAGTCATCATCACTAAGTAAACCAGAGAATGGGGAAGCACAACATTCTGCCTCTAAAAGACATATCTTAGAGATGCATGTGATACCCCTTTCACACCGCAGCTTGTACCCGGTAATTTGCAGTTTTTACTGGCTTCCTAAACGGTTCGAGCTGCGATGTGAAAGGGTCACCTTCAATTTACCGTTTACAAAATACCGGTATTTTGAAACGGTAAAAAAGTAGGGTCCTACCCGTTTCAGACCCGTTTCATTGTGCAGTGTGAAAGGGTCTGAAACGGTATTTGCAAGCCCCAGAAGATGATAGGCTGTCTCCATGTGTGATCTCACCAGGCAGAAGCAGGAAATAAACATTTAAAATGACAACCACTGTTTTGTATGGGTGAAACAGGTTCAGTGTGAAAGGTACCAAAACGGTAATATACTGGTTACAACATGCGATGTGAAGGGGGTTTAACTGCTCAGACCCGTTTTAAGAACCGTTTAAAGAACCGTTTCAAAAGCAGGTTTTGCGATGTGAAAGCAACATGAGTTAATATAATAACACTTTCAGATTGTTCTAGAGCACTTGCATCTGCATTCTTTTTGAAAAGATTAATAAATACATTTGGTCGATTGTTTTAAAATCACATAATAAATACCTTAGCTCAAGCATTTATACTGAGCTAAAATTAACGATTTTTTTGAGCAAGTAATGATTACTTCATAGACTTAATTATGTGCTTTCTACAAGATCGTATTAATTAGTAAAACACTTGTGTTGTGACACTGGCTGAGGAGACAGTGCTGTCAGTAATCATTTATGCACTTCAATCAATTTGGAACCGTCTCTGTTGCAGTGGTATAACACAGGCTATCAGTATAGATGATTTAGTGATTACAGTTTTGATTATTATGGTCTTTCTTGTTTGGGATATTTTTGTTGCTACTATAAATTTCACAAACCAATAATGTATTTAAAGCAGGCATGTCCAAACTGCGGCCCTCCAGCTGTTGAGAAACTACACATCCCAGCATGCCCCGACACAGCTTTAGCATTCTCTGACAGCAATACTGTGTCAGGGCATGCTGGGATATGTAGTTTCTCAACAGCTGGAGGGCCGCAGTTTGGACATGTCTGATTAATTAATATAACTGATGTATAAAGAATTTCCATATTTATTCTATATACAGTATGTCATTATGCTGCAGTCTGTACTCATATTTTTAAATTGTTTACTTAACTGGTGCAGTTTTCAGGTGTAGATTCATTTATCATTGAGGGCTGGATTCAGTTAGATGCGATAAATTTACTGCGTCGGGAAAAGGGTAGTAGCCTTGTGCTTTAACACCTGCGGCTACTCAGTTACAGCCACTTTAACTCGCGCAGTAAATTACCCAGTGTCGTGTGTTAACCAAGAATCCAGGATGGGTTCCCGGATCTATGGGTTAACAGCTTTGTGGCACCCACGATCGGGGCATTGAATGCAGATTTCTGTTCTGCCTCACTCAAACAGCGAGTTGACATGGGCTGTTGCAGGCTGTAATTGATCAGCCCTGGCAGATCAATTATTACGCAGTAATAAGCAGCAGCTAAATGAATCCAGCTTAGTCACTTTAGTGTTAAGATTACATCTCAATGACTTTTAATATGCATAGCTCATCTTATAAACAGTATAAGAAGCGGTATATTATACTGATAGCAATTCAATATTTGGCACACACCATTAGCCCTATTTTTGTGTGTTATCTGGTTTTCCTATTGCCCTTGTGAATAACATATGCCTCCAGCAAGCACAATTTTTGCAGGGCATTCCAGATTTCTGTGTACTACCGAATGGGGATACCGGCTCCAGCCAAATGGTTTCTAATATCTGTGTTATCCTTATTCCCCAGTCCCAACTACCTCTGGAACCGGAAGTGAAACCACAGGGATTGCCATCTTTGATTATGAAGAACTTAAAGCTAAAACAGGTATGTTTTCCATCCTTTATTGAAAGGGAAACTTATGCTATTATTCTGTATTTTCTATTTTTCCTCGGCTTTTCACTTTTGCCGTATTCCTATGACTCTATCACTAATTTAAGTTTATTCCTACTGTAGTTGCAGCCGGTTACTGATTGCTGATTTAGGATTAAGGCATGTTTGCATTTCCTGAGGGGAGATGCAAGTAGCCCCTGAGGAGGGTGGGAAAGGGTGATTGCATCATTAAAGCTTCCCAGCATGCAATTTGTGGCATCATGCACAGCGGACGGGACTATGATCATGTTATTCATTGAGAAACAAAACTTCAAATCTAGAATTTGTTTTCTAAAACTAAAGTTTGTCTGTAAAGAATAGTGAACTTTTGAAGAAACTGTGTAACATTCAGCCAATCCAGCAAGCCTTTATACAGTACATGTGTAACACTGTGTGGTTTCTTAGGTATTGCATCTAGAGCCATTAAGCCTACCCTAGGTCTTATTGATCCGGAGCACACGTTACACATGCCAGAGAGAGTGGTGGCCAATAGTGGATTTGATGTATTGTGGTGAGTAAATAAGTTTATATCACTGTCACCGTTATTGTGCTGTTTACTGAGAGTGAGATTACAGGTAATATTTTTCCACAGCCATTCACTTGAGTCCTACACAGCAATCCCTTATAATATGCGCAGCCCCTGCCCTACCAACCCAATCAACCGCCCAGCTTACCAGGGAAGCAACCCCATCAGTGATGTCTGGGCCAAACATGCCTTGAGGATTGTGTCTAAGTACTTGAAACGGTGGGTTTACCTTTACTTTTACATGTTAAAACAATTATGAATTAATCAATCTAATATATTCAGATAAAACTCCATTTAGCATATATTTTCTCAGGTAAATGGACGTTACTGACAGCCAGAGGTGATAGATTTGAAAATGAATCTTCTTCCTGTATGATAATATGGAGTTTAAAGTATGCTCCAACCGTATCCTCTACCCCGTTCTGACAAGATGCAGTAGATGCATCAGCTACTGTGTCTCCCCCTGCTCCAGTCCCAGTCATGTAGCAAATGTGCACAAATTGTGATTACTGTATCCATCTAGGATTACCACGGGCAGTATCAGGATGGAGATAATCCCCTATCCGACTGCTCCTCCCCTCCCCCCCCCCCCAAATATTAAGAGCAGTGCCGTAATTAAGCATGTTAGCGCTGAGTGCAAGAAACGGCATTGGTGCCCCCCCCCCCCACACATGCAAGATAGGGGCAGTGCTCGCCGAAGTCGCGTGAAAAATATATAGGGGTGTGGCCACAAAATAATACCAATTCATACTACGGTGCACAGTAGTCTCCATTATTCAAATTATGCTGCACAGTAGCACCACTACCCCAGGTAGAGCCCCTTTTACACATTACAGCAGACAGTCCCCCTTTTTACACATTACGGCAGACATCGTCCCTCTTTTAACACATTACAGCAGACATCGTCCCCCTTTTTACACATTACGGCAGACAGCGTCCCCTTTTTTTACACATTACGGCAGGCAGCGTCCCCCTTTTTTACACATTACGGCAGACAGCGTCCCCTTTTTACATATTACGGCAGACAGCGTCCCCTTTTTTACACAGTACGGCAGACAGCGTCCCCCTTTTTACACATTACGGCAGACAGCGTCCCCTTTTACACATTACAGCAGACAGCGTCCCCCTTTTTACACATTACGGCAGACGGTGTCCCCCTTTTTACACATTGTGGCAGCCAGTCCCCCTTTTTACACATTACGGCAGACGGTGTCCCCCTTTTTACACATTGCGGCAGAAAGGATAGTGAAAGAGAGAGAGAGAGGGGGAGAGAGATAGATACTTACCATATCACCGCTGGCAGTCAGGCTCCTCGTGCTTGCAGCTTTCCTCGGTGCAGGCAGGGGAGAAGGAGGAGGAGGGAGGGGGACTGGAGCCGCAGCAGCGCTATGTAATTGGTAGTAGCGCCGCTGCAGCAGTCCCCTCTCCTTCCGTATAGGCTGCCCGGAGCCGCTGTGAATGCTGGGATGGAGGCACACAGCAGAGGCGGCATGTAATGAGTCAATTTGACTCATTACATGCCGCTGACCGTTGTGCCCTCAGGGCAACTGCGCGTGTGTGCCAGGCACACCTGGCACACACGTAGTTACGGCACTGATTAAGAGCCGCCAGTGTACTACTACACTTCCTCCCTCCCCACAGCCCTCTGTCCACTTCCAGGGCCCTCCTCTGCCCTGCCCCCAGCTCCAGCCAATACAAGGTGTGGCTAGTTACTGTGGGCTGGCACATACTCTGGGACCAGCCCTGCGACCTTCTCACCTCCCACTTCATATGTTTCTCCTCTCTTCCCCTTTGTCCTTTCTCCCCTTACCCCCCCCCCCCCCGCATTACCCATCTTCCCCCTAGATAGATTGAAAGATATATCTATCTATCTCTGTCAGGTAGGTGGCGTGGCGGGTAAGTCCAGCTGCCCAAGAGGAGGTGACATTCAGCAATTTAGGGGCACCAAAATGGAAGGATATCTTGGCTCCCCCAGCCTAAAAATAATGTGGGGCCCCTGCATGCTTGGACTGAATTATCCTGGTATGCAGTTGGGAGGCAATGTGACTAATGAGTAGCATGTGTGATTAACCTCTTCCATACTGGGGTATTTCATACCTTAATAACCATACTAAGTTTCACATTTGGTATGGGTGTCAGTTACACTATGAGTAATGTATCTACTTTATAATTCAACCATAGACTGCACTCTAGTGCAGCCTATCCTACAGAATGCATGAAGGGCATAGTGGCGGCACAATTTTCGGCCTTTCTCCAAACACTGCAAGATATATAGAGGCGACCTTTATTTAACAGCATTCAGTCAATGATGTTCAGGAGGATCGGACAGGTTTAATAGCCAAACAATCCTGCCAGTTTTTCAGCCATTTTCAGCCTGAGAATGATTATCGTCAGCTGTTCACTTTTTTTTAGATTGTGTCTTTCAAGCCTTTGTTTTTATAGTACAGGCGGGAAAACAGGGTTTTCTTTGATTCTCACCAACATACTTTCATAAAATTACTGAAACCATCAAAATATTTTTACTTTTTTATCAGTACGTGCAACTATCTGTACTTGACGCAAGCATTGAAGAAGCTACAGTATAGGGCCAGGAACAAAGATACATAGTTAATTTATTTATTTGTATTATTAATTATGCTGCAACTGTGCAAGGTGCAAAACACCTGTGTACTAATGTCTTTACAGTGGGCATGAAGGAAATCCTGACAACGTACATTCTGTGTGACAGCCGCACACGGGCCCTCATTCCGAGTTGTTCGGTCGCTAGCTGCTTTTAGCAGCCATGCAAATGCTAAGGCGCCGCCCTCTGTGAGTGTATTTTAGCTTAGCAGAAGTGCGAACGAAAGGATCGCAGTGCAGCCACAAAAAAAGATTGTGCAGTTTCTGAGCAGCTCCAGACCTACTCAGCGCTTGCGATCACTTAAGACTATTTAGTTTCTGTTTTGACGTCACGAACACGCCCTGCATTCTGCCAGCCACGTCTGCGTTTCCCCCGGCACGCCTGCGTTTGTATCTGACACGCCTGCGTTTTTCCACACACTCAAAGAAAACGGTCAGTTACCACCCAGAAACGCCCACTTCCTGTCAATCACTCTGCGGCCAGCAGTGCGACTGAAAAGCTTCGCTAGACCTTGTGTGAAACTACTACGGCTGTTGTGAAAGTACGTCACGCGTGCGCATTGCGGCACTTACGCATGCGCAGAAGTGCCGCTTTTTTGACTAAACGCTGCACTGCGTCCGAAAACAGCTAGCGAACAACTCGGAATGACCACCACATTTTTTATGAAACCCATTTAAAATGCATAACAGTGCCTTCCAGATTGGCTGGCATGGTCTATTGTGTTTATATTTTTCTTACTATGGGCGTAATTCCAAGTTGATCGCAGCAGGAAATTTTTTAGCAGTTGGGCAAAACCATGTGCACTGCAGGTGTGGCAGATATAACATTTGCAGAGAGAGTTAGATTTGGGTGGGTTATTTTATTTCTGTGCAGGGTAAATACTGGCTGCTTTATTTTTACACTGCAAATTAGATTGCAGATTGAACACACCACACCCAAATCTAACTCTCTCTGCACATGTTATATCTGCCTCCCCTGCAGTGCACATGGTTTTGCCCAATTGCTAACAGAATTCCTGCTGCGATCAACTTGGAATTACCCCCTATGTTATTTTTCATTGTTTAGTTTACTTATAACAGCAATAATAGAATAGAATAGCGGGAAGGGTGCTCGTTGTGTAACGTATTCCCTACACAAAGTTTACAATAAAGCCACTGTAAGAATAATGTTGTCGTCATTCCAAGGATCATAATGATAGAACTTCCTCACACCAGAAGCCTTTTTTGACCTCTAATTAAATATGATCAACCTGTTTTGCTGCACATTACATAGAATTCTTAATAATTCACAATAGTTTCTTCCCCAGTGGAGCTCACATGCAAAGTGTACTGCATCTGTGGCCACATGCTTGAAAATAGATGCAACATTTCTGCCTGTATTCAGAGTTGAGCATATCTACGTGACTGCATGGTCCCTACATATGCTTTGTGAGAGCAGCTTTATCAGTACCAACCTTATGCTGGGTGCAGAACATATGTTTGACGTCAGCTGGACCTCTGACTATGCTCGCCTCTGAATAGCCTGCCATTCCTTATTCACACTGGCAGAGGTGGATTGGGAACTGGAAGTGGCCTCATATAGGCAGCACCAAAGATATACCGTGTAACCATGGCGGTAGCACCAACCCTCACATGTCAACAAACTAACAGGCCCCACATGTGACCATTGGGGACAGTTTGCTCTATATCATACTGCTATGGGTTGGGTTCGGGATACTGGCGGTCGGGATCCCAGCGGGGAGCATGCTGATGCCGGGATCCCGGCCAGCAGGGTGGCGAGTGCACCCACGAGTGGGAAAAGTCCTCGACCCCCTGCCCCCTCTGGCATTCTGGCAGCCGGGATTCCGACCGCCGGGATCGTGACTACATCCCATTGCTATACCTTATAACTAGTTATTTTCTATTGGAATTTGTGATAATATTCCGTTTCATTTTATATATATATATATATATATATATATACAGGGGCGGATCCAGAAGAAAATGATAGGGGGGCACCATGGAAGGGGCAAGTACATTTGCGTGCGGCTTCGGTGCATGTGAGGTGGCACTTCTTATACAATGCCCACAGTTGTAGCGCTCATTATGCAATGTCCACTGTACTGGTAGTGCCCCTTATATAGACCCCATAGTAGTGGTGCCCCTTATGCAATGCCCGTATTGCCCCCAGTAGTAATGTTGCCTGTAGTAATGCCCCCAATCATTTAGCGCCCTAGTAGTTATGCCCCCAGTGGTATTGCCCCTGCAGTTATGACCCCAGTAGTTTACCCCCGCCCCTTTAGTTTAGCCTCCCAGTGGTAATGCCCCCAGTAGTTTGCCTGCTTATAGTTTAGCCACCAGTAGTAATGCCCCCCTGTAGTTTGCCCCATTGTAGTTTAGCCCCTGTAGTTATGCCCCCAATAGTTTGGCCCCAGTAGTTTGGCCCCTGTAGTTATGCCCCCAGTAGTTTGGCCCCCCTGTAGTTTAGCCCCCAAGTAGTAATGCCCCTGTAGTTACGCCGCCAGTAGTAATGCCCTCCTGTAGTTTGCCCCCAGTAGTTAGCCCCTTTGTAGTTGGCCCCCAGTAATAATGTCCCCCAGTAGTTTGCCCCCAGTAGATGTCCCCCAGTAGATGCCCCCCAGTAATAATTTCCTCCAGTAGTTTGCCCCCCAGTAGTAATGCCCTCTAGGTGTTTGCCCCCAATATATGACCCCCCAGTAGTAATGCCCCAGTAGATGCCCCCAGTAATAATGCCCCCAGTTGTAATACACCCAGTAGATGCCACCAGTAATAATGTCCCCCAGTAGTTTGCCCCCAGTAGATGCCCCCCAGTAAAAATGTCCCCCAGTAGCTGCCCCCAATAGATGACCCCCCAGTAGTAATGCCCCCAGTAATAATGCCCCCCCAGTAGTAATGCCCCTTGTTGATGCCCCCCCAGTAGTAATGTCCCCCAGTAGATGCCCCCCAGTAAAAATGTCCCCCAGTAACTGCCCCCCGTAGTAATGCCCCCAGTAGATGACCCCCCAGTAGTAATGCCCCCAGTAGATGTCCCCCAGTAATAATGCCCCCAGTAGTATTGCCCCTTGTTGATGCCCCCCCCCCACCAGTAGTAATGTCCCCCCGTAGTCTGCCCCCAGTAGATGCCCCCGCTGCACAAAGGAAGAAAAAAGACATCATACTTACCGAGCCCCGTTCCCGCTTCCAGACCGCTGCAGTACTCCTCTCTTGGCGCCCGCTCCTCAGCACTATGAGAGAGACGTCATGACTGACGTCTCTCCCATAGCATACGCCGCACAGTGACAGCGCCGGAAGCCGGAGCTCAGTACTGAGCTCCGGCTTTCGGTGAGGAGAGATTGGCGCCCACTGGTAACACAATCTC
This sequence comes from Pseudophryne corroboree, assembly GCF_028390025.1. NCBI lineage: Eukaryota > Metazoa > Chordata > Amphibia > Anura > Myobatrachidae > Pseudophryne > Pseudophryne corroboree. Next base: position 693,461,850 of record NC_086448.1, read on the forward strand.
AGCGGGCGCCCGTCATCTCCCTGTGTGGCGCCGGGGGGACGACGACGGAGGCCGACGACGGAGGCCACAAATGACAGGGGGGGCACGGGCCGGAGTGCCCCCCCCCCCCCCCTGGATCCGCCACTGTGTATATATAGTCCCAAATATGCAACAGTAGACGATTGGCGGCACTCACAGCTCGAGAATGAAACTCAGGTTTCTCCTTATTGTGTCAACGTTTCAATGTTTGTATTAAAACACTTCATCAGGACCTGAAATCAGGACATTGAAACGTTGACACAATAAGGGGAATCCTGTGTTTCATTCTGTTTTATATATATATATATATGTGTGTGTGTGTGTGTGTATGTGTGTGTGTATGTGTGTATATATATATATATATATATACATACACACACACATACACATACAGAATATATAAAATATGAGAAGAAAGTGGAGGGCGCAGGTGTATGTAACAAGTATAAACACTTTTGTTAAAGGTAAAAGCTCACATACATCTTAGTAAGCGATCACCGGCTCGGCCTCCTTACTTAATGCCGCCTCCGGATAGAGTGCATCCACGGGTCACCGCGCCATGTGTATCAAGCACCAACAGTCCAAACTCCCGGGCACCGTGACATGCAGGTTGATGTCACCGCATCTAGCCACGGCCAACGCATTTCGTCACAGACTTCTTCACGGGGTGGGACCCCAGAGCGGGAGGCCGACTTCTGCACTTTGCTCAGGTTTGGAACTCGACCACTTCAGACGTCTGGGTGCTAGAAGTTGTCTCTCACGGGTACGCCATCTCGTTCAAGGGACGTCCCCCACAACAGTATTTCACCACGGACCTACCATCAGATCCGACAAAGGCGCAAATTTTACAAACTCTGGTCAGTTCTCTCCTTCACTCAGGAGGGAATGTGCCGGTTCCACAGTCCCAAAGGAGCAGAGGTTACTACTCGTCCCTGTTTATTGTTCCGAAGCCCAACAGGTCACATTGACCTATTCTCAACCTCAAATCTTTAAACAAATTTGTGAGAGTGTCCAAGTTTCACATGGAAACTTTGCAGTTGGTTGTTCTAGCCATGGAACCTGGGGACTATATGGTTTCCCTGGATATACAGGATGCGTTTCTGCATATTCATATTGCCACTTCGCATCAGCAGTTCTTGCAGTTTGCTATTGGCAACCAACATTACCAAGTTCTGGCTCTACTGGTTGGACTGGCTCATCTCTGTCGCCAGGGTATACGTATCCTGCCATACTTGGACGATCTACAGTGGCCTTCCTGCAGTCTCACGGTTGGCTGATAAATTGGAACAAGTCCTCCCTCACTCCATCACAAAGAATGGTACAACTGGGAGCACTCCTAGATACTTACAGTCAACGACTGTACCTATCACCACACAAGGTTCTGAAACTACAGAACAGAATATGTCACTTCCTTCACCATCCTCGGGGGTCAATACACTCTGCTATGCAAATTCTCGGCCTAATGGTGTCATCTTTCGACGTGGTCATGTACGCTCAGTTTCACTCCCGCCCTCTGCAACATCTGATCCTCTTCAAGTGGATTGGCCACCCACATTGAATCAGACCTCAAATGATCTCTTTGACAACGGAGGTTCGCCTGTTGCTGTCCTGGTGGATCCAGGACCAGCGACTAAGCATGGGCCGTCCCTTCTGGATTCCCAACTGGTTCCTGCTGACAATGGATGCCAGTCTTCGGGGGCTGGGGAGAAGCGACAGAGCATCACTCGTTTCAGGGACGATGGTCCAGGGAAAAGTCCCTCCTGCCAATCAATGTACTGGAGTTGAGAGCAGTATTCAATGCATTGATCCTAGCCCGTCCCCTCCTGCAGGACAGACCAGTTCAGGTTCAGTCAGACAATGCCACCACAGTGGCTTATATCAACTCTTTTCTTACTGGCTATTGCTTCCCAAGTTTCGGACTTGGGAGCACTATCCGGATATCCTCCTTTCTTGATTTTCCACCATGACAGAGCGGTTCTCCAAACTAGACCTGGTTACCTTCCTAGGGTGGTGTCCTCTTTTCACATGAATCAAGAGATTGTGGTCCCAGCCTTTATGTTTTTGGAATTGTCGGCTAAGGAACTTTCTTTGGATGTAGTTAGGTCTATACATATCTATGTGGAACGTTCTGCCTCTGTTAGACGCTCTGATGCCCTTTTTGTTCTTTTTGGATTTCACAAGCGTGGCTGGGCTGCTAATAAGCTGACGCTAGTCAGATGAATTAGAATGGTCATTGCACATGTTTACTCTTGAGCTGACTTTCCAATGCCAGCTTCAATTTCTGCCCATTCTACTCGGTCTGTAGGACCTTCTTGGGCGGCATGCCATGGGGTGTCCGCTGAACAATTGTGCAAGGTGGCTGCGTGGTCTTCGGTACACACGTTTCTTATGTTTTATGCCTTAGATACATTCACCTCCCAGGATTCTTCCTTTGGACGCCGGATACGCTTATCCGCTCAGGCGCGTCCCCACCCTTGAAGTACTGCTTTGCGACATCCCTGATGTTTCCCTGTGGAAACCCTATGTACCTTGCTGCAGAAAAGGAGAGTTATGGTAGACTTACCTTTGTTAACTCTCTTTCTGCAAAGAGAGTTAACAAAGGTCCACCTGACACATCTGGCCTCTCTAGATTTTTTGTGGCAATGGCGTCTGGTTCCTTTCTCCTGTCATCTTGAATCTTACTTCTCTCCTTTCTGCTTCCTGCATTGAGCTGGTTAACAAAACTGAAGTGTCTGTGCCTTGAGGAGGCCGGGTATTAGGGAGGGAAGCTGAGCATCTTGGGCTTTAATTGTATGGTGCCCAGATTCCTGATCCACCACTACAACCCCAATGTTTTCCTGTGGAAACCCCAATGTTTCCCTGTGGACCCTATGTGCTTCACAAAAAGAGAGTTAACAAATGTAAGTCTACCATAACTCTTCTGATAGACGCAAAGTCCCAGGGCCCAGATTGATCATGCCTTGGTGAGTGATAAATTGCACAGTGTTAAAGTATCAACCAATCGGCTCCTAACTGTCATTTTTCAAACACAGCCTGTAACATGGCAGTTAGAAGCTGCAATATTATATATATATATATATATATATATATATATATATATATCTATCTATCTTACATGCCTATTATTTTTGTTATATATTAGTATTATTTAGTATGTACTGAGCAGAAATGTTTGATGCAGTGCTGTTCACAAATTAAATCATTTTTCAATGATTCCATTGACAGATCTGTAAGAAATCCAGATGACCGCGAAGCTCGTTTCTCTATGCATTTGGCAAGTTCATTTGCAGGAATCGGCTTTGGGAATGCGGGGGTACATCTCTGGTGAGTCGTGGCACATCCAGTGTACGTCCATTGTGTACTTTATACATTTTCAGTGTGTCCTGTAGTAAGAAAATGTAATGTGGAATTTGTCCCATCTGTCAGTCATATGGTAATTGACAGTAGTATGAAGGTGATTTATTCAGAAAAAATAATGAAGAAAGTATGAATCCAACAGACAAAACTATTCAACTCTCTGTGGGGCCTATTTATCAAGAATCACATTTGCAATGCACTCTGGACATGATATTAGCACCCACTACTGCGTTGCAGTATGCAAATCCTATAGCAGGATGCAACAATCTACACCTGCAGGCAGAGCCGGATTAAGGCTATGGGGGGCCCGGGGCACTTCAGACCGTCAGGCCCCTAATAAAGAGGCAGGCCGATGAATCATATGATTACATACTGCCATCTTTGACTGGTGTATATATATATATATATATATATATGTGTGTGTGTGTGTGTGTGTGTGTATACACACACACATATATATATATATATAGATATATCTACATACATATACACAGATATATACATATATACACATATATATATATATATATATACACACACACACACACACACATATATATATATTCACATACAGTATATATATATATATATATATATATATATACATGCCTAACATTCTAATTTCATTAAGTTGCAATATAGCCAACCTTACTTTATGCTCTCTGGCTGGCTAGCAGACAGGGAGCTGTGACCACGGACACAGCAGGAGAGCTCCAACTAGCAGCACACATCCTCCGCGCACCGGGCGGCTCCACGCGCTGACGCTGCTGCCAGGGATCCTTTCTCCTCCCTCCACACAGGCTGCTGCTGCTTCAAATGTTATGCCCTATACGGATTTACAGCTTCGGCGCTGTACTGCCAGCGTGCAGTGAGGAGCTGGACACGGGAGTGGAGCAGTGCACAGCAGATCGGATCTATAAGAGATCCGATCTGTGCCACTGTGTCGGGGGGCCCTTTTAAACAGGGGGGCCCAGGGTTACTTACCCCCGGGGCACCCCCCTTAATCCGGCTCTGCCTGCAGGGGCAGCAGTTCTGAAAGGAGCCCGTCCCTGCGATGTGTTCAGCATGGTGGCGACTCTCCTGCACATGCGTGGTCCCGCTGACGTCGGAGGAACCCTCTGCTAGCTAATTGAGATGTATAGCCCATTGGCTATAATTGGTAATGCCATCTTCGGTTGCTGGGGCCAAATTTGTGAATGCTTCACATTCCAGGGCTTGGTATATATGACATCATCGCAACCCGTACAGAAAATTAGGAGGGTGGCAGCTGCAGTCTGGAATGGAGGGATCTCCGATATCTACTGCGGTCGCTCAGTAATACATTTGTGTGATACTAAATATTTGGGGTTACTCCCCCGAAAATGGGTGTTTGTCCGATAGAAAGGATCCGACATCTGAGTATTCAATGAGCGGGCAAATCCGACAGGATTTGGCAATTGTTTACACGGAAAAGGAGGGTTTTTGATCCTGCACCAACCTAGATTCAAAATACGTTGGTAATCATATAGAGGCCAGAAATGGACAATGATTTTTGGAAATTCCTATCTGTCCGTATGGCGGTGCGCCCAGAGTCAAAGAAAAACAATTGTATATGCACAAGGAGAAAAGTATGACTCTCTTGTTTGGGCGCACTCTTATTTCAGTCTCTAAGTGTTAATTGATAAGTGATGTGCCTAACAGTTAATAATGTAGTCTTTATTTCTGCTCTTTAAAATACTTGGGAACTCAGCAAGACACATAAAACATAAGTAACCATTGATATGCAAAATGGGAGATATGTCTTCCAAAATTGTGAAATGTTCAGATCTTAATTATGCGTGGATAAATGCATATCGGAAGATAGCTACGTACTATGCTGCTTCCGTCTGCCAAAGATCTGTACAAACTGTGTTTGTATTAATGCACCCTGAGTTGGGTTAAATTCGTGAGTGGGAGAGCCCACACACTAATTGGCAATTCTAATAATCAACCACTATCATGGATAAGTTGTGACGAATGAAGGTTCAAAAGGTAGTAGAATTGAGTATAAGTGGTGATACTGCTGTTGGTGTTGTTTCTATAGGGAAGGGAATCTTCCTACTTCACTGGGTATTCCCTAGTAGTCGCCCGTCTAGGTACTGACCCAGCCCACCTCCGTTTAGCTTCCAAGATCGGACGAGATTGGGCGTGAACGCAGGGGTATGGTCGTAGGAAGGTTTGACCCTATACCACCAATGAGAGTGCACCGAAATGGAAGGATTGAATCCTCCTCAGAAAGTAATAATGATAAGACTGCGTGGGGAAGGGGATAGCAGCAGAGCCGGCCATAGGCATAGGCAAACTAGGCAATTGCCTAGGGCATTTGATATGCCTAGGGGCATCAGCAGCTTCTGCTGATTAAAATGATATGCGGCATGCCTATATTCTGTATGTAGCATTTCATATGCAGATACAGCCACAGTCTTACACAATATATAGGCATGCTGCATATCAGTTTAATCAGCAGAAGCTGCTTGTGCATCCTAGCCACATAACAATGCAAATAAGATGCATTTTCATTAAAAAAGTGCCCGATGTTAGCATTGATGCAAGATTTGTGAGGACACATCTGTATCCAAGCAGAGGCAGAGGTCACAGTGTTAGTGGAAGTGTGAGTGCTGTGTGCATGTGAGTGGGTTGGTTGTGCAGTAGTGTTCGGAATATGTGTAAGGGGCATTATGTGTGTCATGTAAAAATGCATTAATAATGTGCAACATATGTGTAAAGGGCCACTATGTGTGTCATTATGTGTATAAGGGCATTAATAATGTGCAGCATATGTGTAACAGGGTACTACTGTATGTGTGTCATTATGTGTATAGGGGCACTAATAATTTGCAGCAAATGTGTAGGGGCACTATGTGTGTCATTATGTGTATAAGGGCATTAATAATGTGTGGCATATGTGTAAGGGACATTATGTGTAAAAGGGCATTAATAAAGGTTGTCATAATGTGTAAGGTGCATTATGTTTATAAGGACATTAATGTGTCTCATATGTGTAAAGGGCATTACTGTGTGGAATTGTGTATAAATGCATTACTAATGTGTGGCATTATGTGTATAAGGTGCTCTACTGTGTGGCGTTGCATATAGAAAGGGCACTACTGTGTCGTCTAATGTGAATAAAGAGCAATAAGGTGTGGTGTAATGTGAATAAGGAGCAATTCAGTGTGATGTAATGTGAATAAGGGGCTCTACTGTGAGGAGTAATGTTTATAAGGTAAAGTGATACTACTGTGGGATGCAATATGAATTATGGACACTATCACAAGATAAAATGTGAATAAAGTTGCAGTACTGTGTGGCGTAATTGGAATTGGGGTTACTATTGTGTGGCCATGCCCCTTCCCAGCAAGAAGATGCCCCTTTTTGGGCTGTGCGTCAAATGTGCGAACTGTTCCTATTTAAAATATAGGGGGTACAAGGACTGCTATGGGTGAGGGGTGATGGTTCTGGGAAAGAGGTGCAAGGTCAGAGGCAGAACCAGCGGTGGTGCTAGGGGGCACCAGCCAAAATCTTGCCTAGGGCATCATATTGGTTAGGGCCGGCTCTGGATAGCAGCAGTTAGGTAGGTGTGAATCTGCTGTCCACGTTAGACTGAAGAGACGTATCTCCTGAGGGGGCACGCTCCCCAGAATCGTGGATGAGAGTTCACAGAAGGAAGAGAAGCAAAGCAAGAAGATAATTGCAGGATGGTGGAGATGTTGAAATGGACAATTGAATTATATTACTACATTTCACTACTATATTTACTACAACCCCGCCCCCAGGGTCAGTCATTGGCCGACAGCAATTATAGGGGTCTTTAAATACTCAGGCACTTGACACGTATGAGCTGCTCAGAATGGAAGTGAACAAGCGGGTGAAATGCGTTTTCCTCATGGGCACCTGCCTGTCTGACATTTGAATGGGTGATATTTAATGCCTTATTGATTCAGATTTCATGCTTTAGCAGAATATTTCTGTACCTTTGATAGAATATGTGTCACCAATATTGCTGGTATTTCCAGCTAGGCTGATTACATATGTGTGTACTCTCATATGTGGGTACATTGTGATACAACTTTGTGATAGGGGCGGGTAATTTGTGGCTCCGCATTTTCTGCGGGCACCCCGTCTGCCTACCGATTGAAGGGGTGACACTTAACACTTATTTGCGTTATTGTATTAAGTCTAATGCTCTAGCAAAATATTGTGTGTTTCAGAAATTATCCCTGCTATTTATATTGCTGGTATTCCCAGTTAATGAGCATAGCATATCTACCTAATTCCTTGTTCAAATACATTGTGAATTACCTGTGGGCACCTGCCTGCCTGACATTTGAATGGATGATATTTAATGTCTCATTGATTCAGATTTTATGCTTTAGCAGAATATTTTTGTACCTTTGAAAGAATCTTTGTCACCAATATTGCTGGTACTTCCAGCTGGGCTGTATTGCATATGTGTGTACCCTCTCACGTGGGCACACTGTGATACAACTTTGTGATAGGGGCGGGCAATTTGTGGCTCAGCATTTTCTGCGGGAACCCCGTCTGCCTACCGTTTGAAGGGGTGACACCCAACACTCATCTGCTGTTTTTCATTAAGCCCTGATGCACTAGCAAAATATTGTGTTTTTCAGAAAATATTCTTGCTATTTATATTGCTGGTATTCCCAGTGAATGAGCATAGCATATCTACTTTGTTTAAGTACATTGTGAAATATTATTTCCTCACATCTCATGAAACAGGGACAGGTGGTGTGCGATCTCGCAATTAGTCTGCCTCAGGCATTTTCAAACTGTGTGTATTATGTTCTTGTTTTCTAAGGGCATGTCACCTAAGTGATTATTACATAGGGGATAATCTATTTGCCTCACACATTAGTTCTTGCTAAAAAAAGCAATAATTGTTTTGACAGAATAATTCTCTGCCACGATCACAAGTGACATGTAAAGTTTTAAGGGATCCACTGTAATATAATTCAATTGTCCATTTCAACATCTCCACCATCCTGCAATTATCTTCTTGCTTTGCTTTTCTTCCTACTTTTCTTCCTTCTGTGAACTCTCATCCACGATTCTGGGGAGCGTGCTTCCTCAGGAGATACGTCTCTTCAGTCTAACGTGGACAGCAGATTCACACCTACCTAACTGCTGCTATCCCCCTTCCCCACGCAGTCTTATCATTATTACTTTTCTGAGGAGGATTCAATCCTTCCATTTCGGTGCACTCTCATTGGTGGTATAGGGTCAAACCTTCCTACGACCATACCCCTGCGTTCACGCCCAATCTCGTCCGATCTTGGAAGCTAAACGGAGGTGGGCTGGGTCAGGACCTAGACGGGCGACTACTAGGGAATACCCAGTGAAGTAGGAAGATTCCCTTCCCTATAGAAACAACACCAACAGCAGTATCACCACTTATACTCAATTCTACTACCTTTTGAACCTTCATTCGTCACAACTTATCCATGATAGTGGTTGATTATTAGAATTGCCAATTAGTGTGTGGGCTCTCCCACTCACGAATTTAACCCAACTCAGGGTGCATTAATACAAACACAGTTTGTACAGATCTTTGGCAGACGGAAGCAGCATAGTACGTAGCTATCTTCCGATATGCATTTATCCACGCATAATTAAGATCTGAACATTTCACAATTTTGGAAGACATATCTCCCATTTGGCATATCAATAGTTACTTATGTTTTAAGTGTCTTGCTGAGTTCCCCTGTATTTTAAAGAGCAGAAATAAAGACTACACTATTAACTGTTAGGCACATCACTTATCAATTAACACTTAGAGACTGAAATAAGAGTGCGCCCAAACAAGAGTCATACTTTTCTCCTTGACAATGCCAATCCAACTTTTTTTAAAGTTGGATTGACATTGTCGGAACCAGGGGGCCAAAACCCGTCGGATTTGGCAGCGGAATCTGACAAAACACGTGGATCCGCGGCTAATCCGCCGATCCACATGCTTTCCGACAAGTCTGGATTGCCGACTTGTTGGAAAGGATTGAATAGGTCAGAACCCCTTCCGACAGACAGAAACTGACGTCTTTTCGACAAGACGGCAGTTTCCGACTTCAATTGAATACCCCCCTTAGAATATAACAAACTCAAAATTACAGGAATTATCCAATAGAGATAGGGGCTACTACAAATGACAGACATCCGAGTACCAATAATGGGGGTAATTCCAAGTTGATCGCAGCAGGAATTTTGTTAGCAGTTGGGCAAAACCATGTGCACTGCAGGGGGGGCTGATATAACATGTGCAGAGAGAGTTAGATTTGGGTGTGGTGTGTTCAAACTGCAATCTAAATTGCAGTGTAAAAATAAAGCAGCCAGTATTTACCCTGTACAGAAACAAAATAACCCACCCAAATCTAACACCCTCTACACATGTTATATCTGCCCCCCCTGCAGTGCACATGGTTTTGCCCAACTGCTAACAAAAATCCTGCTGCGATCAACTCAGAATTACCCCCAATGTCACAATTTACAAAAGCTCAACATCAAACATACAAATGTGTCTGCTGTTCTTGCTGCTAGCTGCGGCATTTGTGGGTTGTTTGCCGCAATTAGGATCCATAGGATTGCATGGGTGCGTACGTATGCATCACTATAACAACTGATTAGATGGAGAAGGAGTGGGGAATATATCTAGTTCCCACAAATATAAAATATTTGATTAAGGTAAAAATAATAATCAAAAATTATTTGAATTATGAAGAATAAGAATGTTGTGGGCTGCTATTATAGTGCACGCTAGATGCCCCCACAATGTGATTAAAGAAATATTGGGGGTCCTTCCGACCCGTTCGCACGCATCGGTTTTTCGCTGCGGTGCAAACGGGTGCGGAATGTGCATGCGCGGCGGGCGCAGTGCGCGACGTTGCCCGGCGACAGGGGTTGCCGGGTTACGTCGCGGCTACCGACGGAAGCGGTCGCAGCGGCGACCGCTAAGAAGATTGACAGGATGGAGGCATGGATGGGCGGATACTGACGGTTTGGAGCCGTTTTCGGGGAGTGGTGAGTATAACGCAGGCATGTCCAGGACAACGGAGGACGGAGGAGTGACGTCAAAGCCGGGCCCATCATCGCTGGATCCATCGCACAGGGTAAGTATGTCCAGGGCTAGTCTAGTTTTGCTTGAAAAATGTTTAGCTTAGCAGGACTGCACAAGCGATCGCAGCCCTGCTAAGCTAAAATACACTCCCCCATAGGCGTGGACTATTGATTGCAGCAGCAGCAGCAAAAAGTTGCTGGCTGCGATCAACTCTGAATGACCACCATTGTCCTCCTGATAATGTAAAAATAAAATTGTCTTCTTAATAGAATAATACCCTACTAACATCAATTCACTCATGCATATGCTATATACTATTTTACTGTTAGTTGTTTACTGTATACTATGTTTATTGCTGTTTATCAAAGGCGTGTGCAGCACAATTTTGAAAGAGAGTATGCATCCAAAAATGATTTTATTTTTTATTTTAAAGGCAAACATCCATCCATTCCTCATTAATCCCTTACATCATCAATCACCAATAACCCCTATCATCATTATTCTTCATTAACTCCTTTTCATCGTTCTCTTCATTCTTCATTGAGATCCTCATCCACAGAATGTTATCGACCCAAACACCCTCCCCCCTCAGTTTCCTGGACTGTTGTGCTGCTCTATAGGGCAAATGATCAGTTGCTGCTGTTTGCTCAGGGAGGAAGTGATCATTAACTCTAGAACAAGTTTATATTCCGCTCTGCTGAGCCTTGTTCACGACAGTATTCGGCGTCAAATAGAAGCCAGTGTCGGCAGTCAGAGCAGAGGGCTTATTACAGAGCTCAGCTGCTTCATTAAATAACAACAAGGTTTGGAGAAGGGAGCAGGGCCAGAAATTCGGGTGTGTAAATTGTCAGGGTTTGTGCCATACTTACCTACTTTGCTGCCCCCTCCTCCGGGAGGAGGCAGCGTTGCAGGTGCATGGGGGCGTGGCTGGCAGCAGGATGGGCGGTCCGGGGCGTGGCCAACAGGGTAGTGGACAGTCCGGGGGCGTGGCATCAGGATCGCGTCATTGTGGCTCCGCCCCCCGCTGTGCAGTGCCGAGAAAAGAGGCGCTGTATAGCGGGGGCGGAGCTACGATGATGTGATTCAGCGCGAATCGCGTCATTGGACCCCCTCGGACCACCCACTTGTTCTCTGCTGCGGGCGGCCGAGGAGGGTCGTGGAGGGGCAGCACGGAAAATGAGAGGCTTGCCCACCTTTCCGGGGGGCCGGGAGGGCCACCCGATTTTCGGGAGCCTCCCGGCCATTCTGGGAGGGTAGGCAAGTATGGTTTATGCTAGAGATAATAAAGGTGAAACCCCGAAATTAAGATGCCGCAGTTTCTTCTATAAGACAATAATAATACTATAATGAAGCATGCCTTTCTTTTGTTCCTAGTCATGGGATGTCCTATCCAATTGCAGGAATGGTGAAGAAATACAGAGCAAAAGATTACAATGTGGACCACCCACTAGTGGTAAATATATCTACAGTGTAATTTCAGGGCCCAGTTATGCCACATTCAGGGCCGGTGCAAGGTCTCTCGGCACCCTAGGCAAAACTTCTGCCTACTGCCCCTTCCCCCTACCTGCCCTTCAGGAGAAAGGCATACTGTTGCTCTCCCCCACCCCGTCTGTTGTATGGCTGCTCCCTTCTCCCCATCTCCCCAGCCTGTGTGGGCTCCAGCTGCCCCCCCCCCCCCCCCCCACCACTTTTTTAAATGTCTTCTGTTCTATCCCCTCCACCATCTGTGTGCATGCCAGCTACACCTCTCCGCCCCCCCCCCCCCCCCGCCTTCCCCAGACTGCTGCTCTCCCCCTCATTTATTATTAAATGCAGAGAGTGCGCTGTGCAGCCACCTTACCTGCAGGCTGCGATGCAGAGTTGGGACTGAGTAGTCTGTGAAAAAGCCTGGAATGAAGAGCAG